>NC_137742.1:42016012-42638512 GCF_963264785.1 Psittacula echo | reverse complement strand
TGAAAGACAACAGTTCAGTGGAAGGTCCTGCTCTTCTTCATCAGCTTCCTAAATGCATTTGGGGTCAACTTAGTGTCAGCTATGATTCATCTTGTAAAGCTTTATCAGTTTACACTCAGAACAACAAAACCATGTGCCTGATCACAGTGACACAGTAAGCTTAGTGACACTTTTCTCTCAGGTCTTTTTAAGATAGGTGAACAAATTAAAAGTTTGCCCTATCTTCTTCTTTTCCCAGTTTGAAGTTCTTTCAGTTACTAGCAGAAATTATTTCTGCATTTCGTTTGCACTGGAGTTCTGGAACTTTTTTGGCACTGTTTGGAAGGGCTTAATCTTACTCTAACAGCGTAACTAAACACAGAGATATATTTCACATTCTTATCAGTTCAATTAAACTTTTTTTGGGGGGCAGGCCTTTATCGCTCTTCTGAAAGCACTTTATGTGCACAGAAGAAATAATAAAGCAATGCAACAGTACGAAAAGGTACCACAATTATGGAAGACATGAAACAAAATTTATGGCTACATCAGACAAAAACATAATCTACCAAATAAAATCCAATGATAGCACTTTTGGCAGAGAGTGTTACTCATACAAGTAGCCAGTTTGAGTAAGATGCAACTGGGTCTGAAAATCTGGCAAGGTAATAATCTTTGATTCTTTACGTACATCATTTCAGCCTCTCAGCCTACTCTGACGGTTTTATTTTTTTAACTTCCTTCTCTGTTTAGCTAAAGCATTTCCCATATGATTTGTCTTTCCTGTACCTATAAAATAGTTCAGATCTACTACAAAATTTTGGATCTATTTTAGGAAAGTTATAAGAATGAATTAATTCATAATTGCATCAAGTACAAAAAATAGCCATGTTAAGGAGATTGCATATTAAGGCGGAAAGGATCAAAAGAGTTAAATATTCACTTCACAGAGATGAGTTCACCATAACTCCACAGAAACTGTAGAAATTAATGGAAAAATATCTCAATGGAAAAAACACTGGCAACCAAGATACAGTCCTGATTTTGAACAAGCAATTCATCTTATGAGATACAGACACAGCAAGCTCCTGAGAACCATTAGGTTTAGTGTGCAAATTAATTTTATGCATGACATTCTTAAAAAAAAAAAAAAAAGAAGACATACATTTGTTTGTATTTTTAGTGCTCTATCAGAAATATATCTGTATAATTCAGCTGAGAGACTTACAGCTCCTCTGTTATAGTCAGCACATATTCATGACACCTGAATCTTCAGGTTCAGGGCAGATTATTTAGTCTTTTCACTAAAATATTTTGTAAATAAATAATGTCTAAGTGATAGGAATTAAGCACTGAAAATAGAGGGTTCTTGTGACAGAGACACAGGCTTTTTATTTAATTAAAGAAATTAAAAGTAGGTAAGAAATGCAGATTAGAACCCTGAACCTTAGATACACAGAACACTCCTTTTCCACTAGGCTAAATGGGCTACCAACACTCTACAATGACTCTAAAGTATAAAGGTATTGTTTTGGCCCACCAGAGGGAGCCCATAATATTTGATGACTGCAAAGAGAACACACTGATAATTACATAGAAAAAATAAATTAAAGTTATAGGTACAATATTTATATATGTGTGTGTATTTAGAAGTTTGTTATGCATTGCCTAGCTCAGCTGAGATCCTAGCACTCATGTCACAGCATCATGAATCAGGTCTATAGTAAGTGTATTTCCACAAAATGACACCAGGGACAGATACATACAACTATGTCTTTAGATGAAAACAAGAGAGCAGTGATAAGCTGAACAGGAGCGAAGTCCATTTTGACTTGCATTTAGTATCCATATAGAATACAGATAAAATTTTTGGTATATTAAAACTTACTCAATGAAAAGAGAGGAGTTGCCTCTGATAAGAATGTCACTTTGACCTTCCTAGAAATGGCATAGGGTCATAGTTAAATTCTAGGTTAGTTTGTCTTCTGAAAATGTGCTATATTAAAAAAAAAAAAAAAATCATGTATCTGTTGCTGACTTTTTCTTTAACAAAAAAGACAGATCACCAACCTGCTGTAGCAAAGCAGGACAAAGCAGAATCGAGACTTGTATGCTCATGGACATAATGTAGCTGAGATGTGCCCTCCTTACAGATGAGATGGGCAAAGAGCTCTAGTTGATTTTTACCACCTCTGTAAGGTGTCAAACAAGGAAGAGTCAGGGGCACAGCAGTGAAGTGCTTCTTGTGATAACTTTTTATTAGAAATCTTATTTTTCTCAGCTGCTCCTAGTAATATCGCTGTGAAAATCTACTCTTACTACTAAAAAAAATTCTTGCTCTTGACCACATCTTAGTTATTTTCCTTACCATTCTTTTGCATATGCAGAGGAGGCCAAGGACATATTTAGCATTTACTTGGATTAGTTTTGGATTTCTGCTTTTAGACATGTATTTTACTCTGTAATTGGTATGACTTCTTCTAAAATCCACAAGTAGCTTTTTTTCTTTTTATGCCATCAATTAATAAGACAGTGACATAAAAGTGCTCTAGCTCTTTGTTGATTTGTTAAACAACAATTCCAACAGATTTAAGTACCCAGCACTTCTTTATTAACAGACTATCAGCTCCTTATAATGCTGACATTGGTGTGTTTTCCATAAAGTTTAATTAAATATTGTATCAAGTAAAACTTCTAATCCCTGTAAAATACAATCTTCCACTTTTAATCCACTAATGCATCAAAATCTTTACCATTTCCTGTCAGCAAGATCCACCCCAACTTGTGGGACCAGCTATCAGGATAGAATGACATTTCAGTTTTGATGTCTTTCCTCTCCTTAGCAGCATTAACACTTTTTCTGTTATTAATGGCATCAAAATTGAATAAAAACATTTATTACTTGTAATGGTACTGAGTGAAACATAAAAATATTTAATTGAACTGTTATATTTAATCTTTTTCAGGATTTTTTGTTATCCTGTGTCTTTGAGTTTAACTAATATGTATACTTAAAGGAACATGAGTATTACATGATAAGTAATAAGAAAATTGAAAAAAAAAATTTAAAATGATTACTGAAGAAAAATGTAGACTTCATATGACATGTTTATTAAATTGGATTTAACAGTGATGCTCACCCAATCAAGCCACAAGTGATACCATATGTCCAACCAAACTAGCACAGCTTGAACATTGTCATAAGCATTTGATAATAAAAAATATAACCTCTCCCTGTAATAATTAGCAGAGAAATTATGTTTTCTTAAGTGTTTTACAGGTTTTTGAAGCATTTGCAAATAAAAAACAACTCTTATATACTATATTGCACTAAACTAAGTTCCAAAACCTAGCAAGCCATTTATTTGTAACTAAAATGATTTATAAGAACACTTAATTTGGTGGCCCTCTATGATTGGGCTACGGAACTGATGAACAGGGGCAGAGCAGTTGATGTCATCTACCTGGACTTCTGCAAAGAGTTTGACACTGTCCACATGACATCCTCATCTCTAAATTGGAGAGACATCAATTTGATGGATGGATCACTCTGTGGGTAAAGAATTGGCTGGATGGCCAGATGCAAAGAGTTGTGGTCAATGGCTCAGTGTCCGCTGGAGACCAACTAGTGACAACTGGTATTCCTCAGGGGTCGGCATTGGGAGTGGTCTTGTTCAGCATCTTTGTCAGTGACATGGACAGTGGGATTGAATTAAACTTCGCTATAGATGTGAAAAATAAGAGGAAGAGATTCTACAAGTACATTACAACAAATATGAATAATATAAATAATTATAATTCACTATATTATATATACTATATACTATATAATATATATTATATAGCATATAATACATAATATAAAATATATAATAGATAATATATGTTAAATACATTATATATAATAGATTATATAATATGTAATAAATATAATAGAATCATTATCGATATTATTATACAAAATATAACTTTATATTTTATATAATTATATAATTTTATATAATATATCATGATCTATCATGATAAATTATATATTGTGTGTGGTATATTATGTATTATGTATTATATATTACATAAAAATGAAATAATACCAATAAAAGACAGATTAGGGCCCCCTCCAGAAGCTATCAGGAGAACTGCCTACCAGGGATTTGGAGAAGGCTGAGGTTCTTAGTGACTTCTTTGCCTCGGTCTTCACTGGCAAAGGCTTCTACCACACCACCAAAGTCTTGGAAGGCAGACACAGGGACTGTGCGAACGAAGACCGTAGGCCTACTGTAGGAGAGGATCTGGTTCGAGACCATCTTAAAAACCTGAATGTCCACAAGTCCATAGGACCTGATGAAATCCATCCGCGGGTCCTGAAGGAGCTGGCAAATGAAGTTGCTAAGCCACTGCCCATCATATTTGAAAAATCATGGCAGTCAGGTGAAGTTCTCTATGACTTTAAAAGGGAAATATAACCCCCATTTTCAAGAAGGGGAAAATGGATGACCCAGGACACCACAGGCCAGTCAGTCTCACCTCTGTGCCTGGCAAAATCTTGGAGCAGATTCTCCTGGAAAGCATGCTAAGGCACATGAAAATCAACAAGGTGCTTGGAGACAACCAGCATGGCTTCACTAAGGGAAAATCCTGCCTGGCCAATTTGGTGGCCTTCTATGATGGGGCTACAAAGCTGATGGACAGGGGCAGAGCAGTTGACATCATGTACCTGGACTGTATGTGACACTGTCCCGCATGACATCCTTGTCTCTAAATTGGAGAGACATCAATTTGATGGGTGGACCACTCACTGGATAAAGAACTGGCTGGATGGCCACACGTAAAGAGTTGTGGTCAATGGCTCGAGACCAGTAACGAGTGGTGTCCCTCAGGGATTGGTGTTGGGACCGGTCTTGTTCAACATCTTTGTCAGTGACATGGACAGTGGGACTGAGTGTGCCCTCAGCAAGTTTGCCGATGACACCAAGCTGTGTGCATCGGTTCATACACTGGTGGGAAGGAATGCCACCCAGAGGAACCTGGACACACTTGTGAGGTGGGCTGATGCCAACCTGATGAAGTTTAACCATGCCAAGTGCAAGGTCATACACCTGGGTTGGAGCAATCCCAGGCACAGCTACAGGTTGGGCAGAGAAGAGATTCAGAGCAGCCCTGCAGAGAAGGACTTGGGGGTGTCGGTCGATGAGAAACTTAACATGAGCCAGTAGTGTGCGCTCGCAGCCCAGAAAGCCAACTGTATCCTGGGCTGCATCAAAAGGAGCATGACCAGCAGGTCAAAGGAGGTGATTCTGCCCCTCTACTCTGCTCTCGTGAGACCTCTTGGAGTATTGTGTGCAGTTCTGGTGTCCTCATCATAAAAAGGACATGGAACTGTTGGAACAAGTCCAGAGGAGGGCCACGAGAATGATCAGGGGACAGGAGCACCTCTCGTATGAAGACAGGCTGAGAAAGTTGGGTCTGTTCATCCTGGAGAAGAGAAGGCTGCGTGGAGACCTCATAGCAGCCTTCCAGTATCTGAAGGGGGCCTACAAGGATGCTGGGGATGGACTCTTCATCAGGGACTGTAGTTACAGGACAAGGGGTAACGAGTCCAAACTTAAACAGGTGAAGTTCAAACTGGATATAAGGAAGAAGTTCTTTACTGTGAGGGTGGCAAGGCACTGGAATGGGTTGCTCAGAAAAGTGATAAATGCTCCATCCCTGGCAGCGTTCAAGGCCATGTTGGATGAGTCTTGGATGACACAGTTTAGTATGAGGTGTCCCTTCCCATGGCAGGGGGGTTGGAACTAGATGATCTTAAGGTCCTTTCCAATCCTAACTATTCTATGATTCTATTAATGTGTTGTGGAAAGGAAATATTCATTTTCTACCAAATGTGACAAAACTGAGTTAGGTTATAAGCTAAATGATCCTTCTGCTTGATACTGACTCTGTTGACCAGCAGGTCTGGCTAACCACAATTATTCTTTCCTGCTGGCAGACAAAAGGTATCAACTGTATCTTTACAAGCTATAGATACTGAAGAAGAATTGATAAATTCAGGAAATTAAATCGGAGTCAAATAATTAATTTTTATTGTCAAATAAAGTCTCAGCAGATGTGCTGTGCACCAGTTCATCACAAGATTTAAATAGTACTCCTTATTCAAAAGTTATTCTCATCACAAATATCTGGTTTGTAATGCAAATGCATTTGAGGCCACTCACAGTGTCTCGTTGCCAGCACCACTTTTAGGCAGCATTAAATATTGTGCACCATTAGCCAGTCATCAAGTCTATTATTAAATAAATATGAAGCAGATGTGACTCTCAAAGAGTGATTACTTGGAAAACCCTTCAAATCCAAACTTGCTTACACAGTCTCCTTATAGTTGCACTCAATCAACTCCAACCTGTTTATCACTAAACCACTCATTTAATTTAACAATCCACTAAAGCCTCAGTTAAAATGCATCATATGTCCCCTTCTTAGGTATCACAGTATAACCGTATCACAGTATGCTAGAGATTGGAAGGGACCTCAAAAGATTATCTAGTCCAATCCCCCTGCCAGAGAAGGAACACCTAGATGAGGTTACACAGGAATGTGTCCAGGCAGGTTTTGAATGTCTCCAGAGAAGGAGACTCCACAACCCCCCTGGGCAGCCTGCTCCAGTGTTCCGTCACCCTCACTGAGAAGAAGTTTCTTATCAAGTTTAAGTGGAACCTCTTGTGTTCCAGTTTGTACCCATTACCCCTTGTCCTATCATTGTTTGCAACTGAGAAGAGCCTGGCTCCATCCTCGTGACACTCCCCCTTTATATATTTATATACACTAATAAGATCACTCCTCAGTCTCCTCTTCTCCAAACTATAGAGACCCAGCTCCCTCAGCCTTTCCTCATAAGGAGATGCTCCACTCCCTTAATCATCTTAGTTGCCCTGCGCTGGACTCTCTCAAGCAGGTCCCTGTCCTTGAACTGAGGGGCCAAGAACTGGACACAATATTCCAGATGCGGTCTCACCAGGGCAGAGTAGAGGGGGAGGAGGAGCTCTCTCGACCTACTGACCACCCCCCTTCTAATACACCCCAGGATGCCATTGGCCTTCTTGGCCACAAGGGCACAGTGTTGGCTCATGGTCATCCTGCCGTCCACTAGGACCCCCAGGTCTCTCTCCCCTACACTAATCTCTTAACAGGTCATTCCCCAACCTATACTGGAACCTGGGGTTGTTCCTGCCCAGAGGCAGGACTCTACACTTTCCCTTGTTATATTTCATCAAGTTACTCCCTGCCCAACTCACCAGCCTGTCCAGGTCCCGCTGGATGGCAGCACAGCCTTCTGGTGTGTCAGCCACTCCTCCCAGCTTAGTGTCATCAGCAGACTTGCTGATAGTACACTCAATTCCCTCATCTAAATCATTGATGAATATATTAAATAATACTGGTCCCAATACTGACCCTTGAGGCACTCCACTAGATACAGGCCTCCAACTAGACTCCGCCCCATAGACTACAACTCTCTGGCTTCTCTCCTTCAGCCAGTTCACAGTCCACCTCACTACCTGATCATCCAGACCACACTTCCTCAATTTAACTATGAGGATGCTGTGGGAGACTGTGTCAAATGCTTTGCTGAAGTCAAGGTAGACCACATCCACCGCTCTGCCATCATCCATCCACAACGTTATTTCCTCATAAAAGGCTATGAGGTTGGTCAAGCATGACTTCCCCTTGGTAAAGCCATGTTGACTGCCCCTCATAACCCTCTTATCCTTGATATGCCTTAAGATGGCACCAAGGATAAGGTGTTCCATCACTTTCCCAGGGATGGAGGTGAAGCTGACCTGTCTATAGTTACCCAGGTCCTCCTTCTTGCCCTTTTTGAAGACTGGAGTGACATTTGCTTTCCCCCAGTCCTCAGGCACCTCTCCCGTTACCCAAGACTTGGTAAAGATGATGGAGAGTGGTCTAGCAATGACTTCCGCCAGTTCCCTCAGCACCCGCGGGTGCATCCCATCTGGACCCATGGATTATGGATCAACTGGTCTCTAGCCCATTCCTCATCAACTAAGGCAAACTGCTCCATTGACCTGACTTCATCTGAGGTCTCAGGGGTACAGGGCTCTTCAGGACTGCCTCTGGCAAAGTAGACAGAGACAAAGAAGGCATTCAATAACTCTGCCACCTCTGTATCTTCTGTCACCAGGGCACCCATCCCCTTCACCAGTGGGCCTACCTTGCCTCTGGTGTTAGTTTTATCAGCCATGCATTTGTAAAAGCTCTTTCTGCAGTCCTTGACCCCTCTGGCCAGATTTAATTCTAAGCAGGCCTTAGCCATCCTAGCTGCCTTCCTACATCCTCTAGCAGCAGCCTTATATTCCTCCCAAGTGGCCAGCCCCTCCTTCCATGACCTGTAAACTCTCCTCTTCCACTTGAGCATACCCAGCAGTTCCTTATTTAGCCACGCAGGTCTCCTGGCCCTCTTCCTTGACTTCCTACGTGTCGGGATGCTCTGATCTTGAGCTCGGAATAAGCAATCCTTGAATGCCAACCAACTATCTTGGGCCCCTTTACCTTCAAGCAGCCTTGCCCATGAGATTTCCCCTAGCAATTGCTTGAAAAGGCCAAAGTTTGCCCTGCTAAAGCCCAGGGTTGCAATTCTACTTGCTATTCTACTGGTCCTACCACACAAGATCCTGAATTCCACCATCTCGTGGTTGCTGCAACCAAGGCAGCCCTCAACCTTTACTGCTTCAACCAGCCCCTCCTTGTTAGTGAGGATGAGATCCAGCAGCGCTCCTCTCCTGGTTGGCTGATCCACCATTTGCATGAGGAAGTTATCATCCATACACTGGAGGAACCTCCTGGACTGCGGCTGGGTTGCTGAGTAGTCCCTCCGGCAAACATCAGGGAAGTTAAAATCCCCCACGACGACCACGGCCTGTGACTCTGAGGCCGCTCTCAGCTGCCTGTAGAAGGCCTCATCAACTTCCTCACCCTGATCTGGTGGCCTGTAACAGACACCCACAACAGTATCGCCCCTGCCAGCCTGCCCCTTAATTCTCACCCACAGACTCTCAACTCGCTCGTCCTCTGCCCCTGGACAGAACTCAGTACATTGCAGCTGCTCTCACACATAAAGAGCAACCCCACCACCCCGCCTGGCTGGCCTGTCTTTCCTGAAGAAGGACATAGCCCTCCATGAGTATATTCCAGTCATGTGAGCTGTCCCACCACGTCTCTGTAATTGCCACCAGATCATGATCTCCTGACTTAACACAGGTCTCCATCTCCTCCTGCTTATTTCCCATGCTGCGCGCATTGGTGTACAGGCATTTCAAGGAGGGAGCTGAGCTCACCGATTTCACCCTAGGATTATAGGACGCCTCCCAGTCTTCATCAGTTCTAGAGTGCTGCCCCACTGGGACAAGCCCAGCTACAACCCCATCCCCCTTCAAATCTAGTTTAAATCTCTCCAAATGAGCCCTGCTAATTCATGCCCCAGCATCCTTTTGCCTCTGTGAGATAAACCTTTCCCACGTGCCATTATCTGGACTGGAGCCTTATAAAACCAGCTGTTATCAAAGAACCCAAAGCCCTGCCTGCAGCACCAGTCTCGAAGCCAATTGTTTACGGACTGAATTTTCCCATTCAGTCCCACATCATCACTGGAAAATGGAAGAAGTGAGAAGATCACTTGAGCCCCAGACTCTTTCACCATCCACCCCAAGGGCCTGTAGTCTTTCTTCATCCCCCTCAGACTGTGGGAAGCAGCTTCCCCCCCACCTGTTTGGAAGACCAGCAGCAGTAGTAGTCTGTTAGGTGCACCAGGCTGGGGAGCGCCCTGGTGATATCCCTGATCCGGGCTCCAGGCAGACTACACACTTCCCTATGATGAGGGTCAACTCTGCATATCGGGCCCTCTGTTCCTCTCAGAAGTGAATTGCCTACCACAATGACCTTTCTTTCTTTGTTGTCAGAGGCAGTCTTGAGGTGCGAAGTCGACCGCCTTTTCCTATGTGACCTTGTAGGCGGGCCTTGCACCACATCCTCACCTACCTCTCCATCAAGATCCAGGGCCTCAAACCTATTACGGAGGGACACCTGGGGAAGTAGGGCAGGAAGGGAGGAGGGTTGCCCACGAACTGGAACTTGCTTCCAACCCTCATCGTCGTTTTGGTCCCCTACCTCTGCGCGACAGCTACAGGGCAGGGGCTGTCTCGGGCCGTCCCCCTCTGTCTGAGAGGGCAGAGGGTCCATCCCCTTGTGGGGGGTATCTCCCTGGAACCGTTCCTGCTGACATGCTAGGGAGTTACTCCACCAGTCGATCTCCCTTTCACACTCCCTGATGGTCCTCAGCGTCTCGACTTCCTCCTTAAGTTCTGCCACCAAACTAAGCAGATCTTCTACCTGCTCACACCTCACACGGGTGGAATGCTGGCCTCCCTCCCTCGGCAGCAGCAGGCTCTGGCACTCCCTGCAGCCAGAGACCTAAACAGCCACGGTCTGGGACAGGGTCTCTGTCTGAGTTGCTACAGTCTCCTTACTGCAGGCTCTCCTTCTGGAGGCGACCATATTGGTCAGCAGTCTGGGACACCAGCAACAGGGTCCGCAACACGACCTGCTTGTTCCTCCCTGAGCCTGGTGTCGCTGCTCTCTCAGAGGCTCTTTCAGGGCAAGGGGCAGGGGTGTGGTCGCCGTTACTGCGGGAACGCCCCCTGCCACGTCAGCCGCTCTCTCGCAAGGGCTGCTGGGGCTTCGGGGATCGGGAGATGTCGGGAATCGCGATGTCTCTGCTCTGTCCCCTCTGCTTTTCCTAATCTCTGCTGAACCTCGTGGTCGCTGAAGCGTGCCGGCTCCGGCTGTAGCTGGGCTAGCTCCGATCAGCTGACTCAAGGTCTTAAATAATTACTCGTGTCTACTGTGTCTTCTAATATCTTTCTTAATGAACTTCTCTAGACCTTTGCTGTAGGTACTGTGAGAAACAATATTAAGATAGTGAAATGGTAGCTTTTTAAAAATGCTAGGCATTGCCATAAAACATAGGACCATCTTTTTGGATCATCTCAACTGGAACTACAACTTTGTGAAGCAAAAGCAGAAGACCGAAAAGGTATCTGGAAGCCTGTCACATCAGTCTATCCCTGGCAATACACAGACTAGAAAATAAACTAGTCTTGTTTTAATATTGAACCCGTTCCCTTTTTTGTAGTAGCAGGAATACACAGAGCAAATCAAGCACTCCTTGAGCTCTTGCAAAAGTGGCAAAGTTTATCCAGTTCACGTAGGATGTTTGAAGTTGCAAAAAAATTCCTGGCAAGGTGTTTCACTAAAAGATGTTTAAAAAGCCAGGGTGTTGGAGGGCATGAGAGATGGTCCTCCAATGAATTTATGACTGGTTAAATGTTATTAAGAAAAGAGTAAAAATAAGCAGTCAACATTCAGTATAAGAGGAAGGCTACCAGGAAAGTCCATCAGAAAGATCTTTCCTAGGAAATGTGTTCATTGTATTTGTAAATGACCAGGAAATAGCAATTTAAATTAAAAAAAAACTAATTATTGATAGTGAAATGCAACCGTTAATGGAAGGAAATCTAAAATTACTAAGGTTTTCATAAGAATTGCATAATAAAGAGTGACATGGAAAAAGAAATTAAGTGAAAACAAGGAACAAGGAGAAAATTAGATTGTATTGAAAGAAAAATGGATTTCAAAGCTATCATAGACAACTGTCTGAAGTGCTCACCAGTGTTAAAAATAAAACCATAACACTAACAACACTTAGGAAAAGAGTAGCAATTTAAAAAATATGTATAAATTCTTGTAACAACACAATTTCAGCTGTGATATCCCCATCTCAAAAGAGATAAAACACAGCTATGAACGACAGGAAGGACAAGAAGTATGGTTAGGAATATGGAATGGTTTCTATAAAAAGAATAAACAAAGAGGGTCTTAAGTATAGGAATGAGATGGCTGAGAGTTTGATAGTTATCTATAAAATCATTAATGGCATGAATAAAAAGAATAGATACAGCTATTCACCATTTCACATACATCATCATCATGGCTTGAATTTGTGAACGAAGATTTAGAAAGGGCTTTACCCACGCTTACTACAAGTGAGCTGATGACTAAAAAGGCCAATATGGGATAGGCAAATCCAGTTGCACATACACACAACCTAAAAGGACCCAAATAAAATTAGCATTCAGTGAGTTTAACATAAAAGGAAGTACTTTTTAAACAAAACAATTAAACCATGGTACACACACTGAAACAATTAAATTAAGAGAAGAGGATCAAGGGAAAAAAATGTGTGAGAAACAACCCTGTAAAACAGGTTCATTGAAAAAGGAGGCAGAGGAGGTGCTACAGGCACTGTAGCAGAGACTTCCCTCCTGTGAGAGAGACAATATGCAGAACATATTTCCCTGCAGCCCTTGAAGGACCCCATGACAGAACAGGGAGCAGTGTGAAAGGAAGGAGTGGCAGAGATGAACAGTTATGAACTGATCGCAACTATCCTTTCCCCATTCAACAATTCACTGCTTGGGGTGCGGGGGGAGAAGCTAGAGGAGTCAGGAATAAAGGAGTGAAGTTGAGATGGGAAAGAAGTGGATGGAAGATATTTTAGGGGTTTTTTTGTGTGTCTCACTAACTTTATATTAATTGGTAATAGATTAAAATACCTTTCCCCAAGTTGAGTCTGTTTTCTACCTGACAGCAATTGGTAAGTGATCTACTTGTCTTTATCTCAATCCACAAATTTTTACATCTTATTTTCTCCCTTTCCTCCACCCTGTTGAGGAGACATAATGAGACAGTGGCTGGGTAGCTGCTTTCAGCTGTCCAAGATCAATCCACCAGAAGGCTCTATCAAGATCTGCTAAAAAACACCATTTACATGTCAATTTTCAGCTCAAAAAAAAAAAAAAAAAAAAAAAAAAAAAAATCCTAAATTGCAGATTTCCAGAAAGTGAAAGGTTATAAGAATAGACTGAGTGACCTATATTTCCCTGGTTCCTTTTCTTTTTTTTGTAAGCCAAAGCTACATGAAGAATGGGAAAATGGGCTAGCTGAACATCTGGTGTGACCTGGTGAGTCAATTATTAGGTAAAGGCCTTATATCTCAGCCTCATAATATATGAATTATAAAGTTTGCAATGCTATTTTATGCAATGCAAACTAACAAACATCTCTGTCAGAATTACGGGAGTTTGCCCAACGTGGGGCACGAAGGGTTGAGATAACAGCAGATCTGACCGGAGTGTGTCTAATCGTATTTGTGATAAGCGTTCAGTGTTTTGGATTAATAGTCACTTGTCACAATGCTGATTTATTAGCTCTCACAGTTGTTGGTTTTGACCTCACAGTTTCAATATGCTGTAGCTTACTTAGAGATGGTATTTGCTGTGTTACTGTTTTTCAAGTGTGGGGCTTGGGCTAAGGTTATTGTCTCATTGTATTTTATGGTAATGACTTGTAATACAATAGAAAAATTGATCATGAAACTGATCTGGCTTATGTTCCCAGTGTGGTCACCACCTTTATACTTTGGGAAGTATATAATACAAGTGCTTAGCAACTATACATCTTTTTTCTCCTTCTTGGGTGGTCAACCTATGAAGGAGACATTCTTTTACCCTCCCAGTGCCCCTCCCAGACCATTTACAGCATCGTTTGAGAGTTTTGAAGTTTTTGAATGGCCTTTTAATATAGTTGAGACCTGTTTGCTGATTGTGATGGGGGTCACCATGTTGGCATGCATACAGAGTGTGTTTTGTCCACAACCATTACATCTGACCTCAAGAGTTAAGCAGAGTTGGGTTTGGGTCTTGTCTGGGGTTAGACAACAATATAGGGGGACCGAGAGATTTTCCCCGAGGCTGGACAGCCATGAGTGGCAGGGTGTGTGGGATAGTATGGGCAAGTATCTAGGCCAGTGGGCCCCTCCAGTGCTTTGGAATTTCACCACCAAACAAGTGCAAAATCCAGAAGAATTACTAAAACACTTAAATGAGGTGTGTTGCCATCCTGGTCACACCAGAGAGGGACGAATCATGTCAATGTGCTGGGGCTTGGCCTATGCTTACCGGGCCTTGTTCAACACTATCCAGCACCTTCAAAAGGAAAAAAATGTCCCTGGATCTGAGGGTGAAGCAACAGACAGCGCAGCTACTCCAGCTCCGAGTACAGCAGCTACACCACCGTCAGTGACAAGTACAGCCACTACTCAAACTTCGACTGCAACAGACAGTGCAGCTACCCCAGCTCCAAGCACAGCAGCTACACCACCCCCAGCGACAAGTACTGTTGCTACTCAAACCACAGTGATAATCACTGCAGCTAAACCAGAGGACCAATTCGTACCAATATTGATTACCCCTGTTGTCCTGGGTTCAGCAGCAGCAGTCATTTTTTCTCCTTCTTAGTAGCTGGTGCAGCGCTGTGGTTTGGACTTTCGGCCTGGGAACGGAGCTGATAACAGCAATGTTTAGACTGACCAAGGACTTTGTGAGTCTCATGCTCTGCCAGGGAGGAGGAGAAGCCGGGAGGAAGCGGGAACAGGACACCTGACCCAAACTAGCCAAAGAGGTATTCCATACCACAGCACGTCATGCCCAGGATGTAGAACTGAGAGTTCCCGGAAGGGCTGGATCACTGCGGGGTGGGGGCGAGGTACCGGTTGGTGAGCGATTGTATTCTCTTCCTTGTTATTTCCTTTATCATTATTACTATTAGTGGTAGCAGTAGTGATTTGTGTTATACCTTAGTTATTAAACTGTTCTTATCTCAACCCATGGGAGCTGCATTCTTTTGATTCTCCTCCCCGTCCTTCCAGAAGCGGAGGGAAGAAGGTGGGGGGGGAAGTGGACTGCATGGTTCTGATTTATGGCCGGGGCTTAAACCACGACACCTGTATGCAAGAGAAAAAGCAAAAAAGAGGCAAGAAGGGTGAAGCAAGATGAAGAAACAATGTATTCACCACCAGGGCCACCACCTGATCAGGAGTCATCATCACATGATGAAGAAGAAGAAGAGGTGACTTCTCGACCTCGGACCTCAACTGAGCTACGGAATATGCGAAAAGATTTTACCCGTCAACCAGAGGAGCACATCATCACCTGGTTGATCCAATGCTGGGACAATGGGGCTGATGGTCACGAACTAGGAGGTACGGAAGCCAAGCAGCTGGGATCACTTGCTAGAGAAGGAGGAATTGACAAAGCAATTGCAAGAGAGAAAAAGTCCCTCAGCCTTTGGAGGCGGCTCTTGGCAGCTGTGAAAGAAAGGTTTCCATACAAGGACGATGTTATGAGTCGTTCGGCCAAGTGGACTACTTTAGACAAAGGCAGACAAAGGCATCCAGTCTCTGAGGGAATCAGCCATCGTAGAGATGATCTATCACATCAAACCAAATAACGGGGATATACCCATAGACCCAGATGAAGTCGAATGTACACGACCCATGTGGCGAAAACTGACACAGAATGCACCGTCATCATATGCCCATTCATTGGCAACAGTAACCTGGAATGACGTAATACTACTAACAGTGGATGAAATGATTCATAAACTCCAAGAGTTTGAAGACAATCTCACCCCTTCCATCATCTCAGCTGTGGAAAAACTGTCCCAGGATGTTAAACAATTGAGGGACGATCTATCTGATTTATCCAGCTCCTCACGTGTACCAACACACGTCTCAGCTGTTAACAAAAGACGTCCTGTTGTTCGAGAGAGAACATACAGAAGGCAAACACCATGGGCCACCCTATGGTTTTACCTGCGGGATCATGGAGAAGACATGATGAAGTGGGATGGAAAACCTACTTCAGCTTTGGAGGAACGGGTGCATGAATTGAAAATAGGAACAAGGGCCAAGGCTAATCATCCCATGAGAGCTGCGGCTTCAGTCTCTGGTGAGCAGGTTCCCAGATGGAGCGGAAGAGCTGATTTTACTCCAGCTCCTGTGATAACGAAGAATAATCCCTTTCAACACGACTTAGGTGTCCAACGTTGTGATGACTGTTAGAGGGGCCCTGCCTCCAGCCAGGTGGAGGTAGGGGACAATCAGATTTACTGGACTGTGCGGGTCAGATGGCCTGGCACATCAGTCCCACAGAAGTATAAAGCTCTTGTAGATACCGGTGCACAGTGTACCCTGATGCCGTCAAGCTGTCAAGGGGTGGAACCCATCTATATTTCTGGAGTGACAGGAGGATCCCAAGAGTTGACTCTACTGGAGGCTGAGATCAGCCTGACTGGGAGGAAATGGCAAAAGCACCCCATTGTGACTGGTCCAGAGGCTCCATGCATCCTCGGCATAGATTACCTCAGGAGAAGGTACTTCAAAGACCCAAAAGGGTGCTGATGGGCTTTTGGTATTGCTGCTTTGGAGACTGAAGAAATTGAGCAGCTGTCCACCTTGCCTGGTCTCTCAGAGGATCCTTCTGTTGTGGGGTTGCTGAAGGTCGAAGAAAAACAAGTGCCAATCACGACCACAACAGTGCACCGGCGGCAATATCGCACCAACCGGGACTCCCTGATTCCCATCCATAAGCTGATTCGTAGTCTGGAGAGTCAGGGAGTGATCAGCAGGACCCGCTCACCCTTTAATAGCCCCATATGGCCAGTGCAAAAGTCTAACGGAGAGTGGAGACTAACAGTAGACTATCGTGGCATGAATGAAGTCACACCACCGTTGAGTGCTGCCGTACCGGACATGCTAGAACTTCAGTATGAACTGGAGTCAAAGGCAGCCAAGTGGTATGCCACGACTGATATTGCCAATGCATTCTTCTCAATTCCTTTGGCAGCAGAATGCAGGCCACAATTTACTTTTACTTGGAGGGGCGTCCAGTACACTTGGAACCGACTGCCCCAGGGGTGGAAACACAGCCCTACCATCTGCCATGGACTGATCCAGAATGCACTGGAACAGGGGCAAGCTCCAGAACACCTGCAATACATTGATGACATTATTGTGTGGGGCAATACAGCGGAAGAAGTCTTTGAAAAAGGGAGGAAAATAATCCAAATCCTGCTGGAAGCTGGTTTTGCCATAAAATGGGGTAAGGTCAAGGGACCTGCACAGGAGCTTCAATTTCTGGGAATAAAATGGCAAGATGGACGTCGCCAGATCCCTACAGATGTGATCAACAAGATAACAGCAATGTCTCCACCAACTAATAAGAAAGAAACAGAAGCTTTCTTGGGTGCTGTGGGGTTCTGGAGAATGCACATCCCAAATTACAGTTCGATTGTAAGCCCTCTCTATCATGTGACCCGGAAGAAGAACGATTTTAAATGGGGCCCTGAGCAACAACAAGCCTTTGAGCAAATTAAACGTGAGATAGTTCATGCAGTAGCCCTTGGACCAGTCCGGACTGGGCCAGATGTAGAAAATGTACTGTACACCGCAGCTGGGGAGAACGGTCCTACCTGGAGCCTCTGGTAGAAAGCTCCAGGGGAGACTCGAGGTCGACCCCTCGGCTTTTGGAGTCAGGGATACAAAGGATCTGAGGCCAGCTATACCCCAACTGAGAAAGAGATACTGGCAGCCTATGAAGGGGTTCAAGCTGCTTCAGAAGTGATTGGCACTGAAGCACAGCTCCTCCTGGCACCCCGCTTGCCCGTGCTGGGCTGGATGTTCAAAGGCAGGGTCTCCTCTACACATCATGCAACCGATGCGACATGGAGTAAATGGGCTGCACTAATTACACAACGAGCTCGAATAGGAAATCCCAGTCGTCCAGGCATTCTAGAAGTCATCATGGACTGGCCAGAGGGCAAAGATTTTGGAATGTCACCAGAGGAGGAGGTGATGCGTGCTGAAGAGGCCCCACCATATAATAAACTGTCAGAAAGTGAAAAGCACTATGCCTTGTTTACTGATGGGTCCTGCCGTATTGTGGGAAAGCATTGGAGATGGAAGGCAGCCGTATGGAGTCCTCAACGACAAGTTGCAGAAACTGCTGAAGGAGAGGGTGAATTGAGTCCGTTTGCCGAGGTGAAAACCATCCAGCTGGCCCTGGACATTGCTGAACGAGAAAAGTGGCCAGTACTTTATCTCTATACTGACTCATGGATGGTGGCAAATGCCCTGTAGGGGTGGTTGCAGCAATGGAAGCAGAGCAACTGGCAACGCAGAGGTAAACCCATCTGGGCTGCTGCACTGTGGCAAGATATCGCTGCCCGGGTGCAGAACCTGGTGGTGAAGGTACGCCATGTAGACGCCCATGTACCCAAGGGTCGGACCACTGAGGAACAGCAGAACAACCAACAAGTGGATAAAGCTGCTAAGATTGAAGTGGCTCAGATGGACTTAGATTGGCAACATAAAGGTGAATTAGTTTTGGCTCGATGGGCCCATGACACTTCAGGTCATCAAGGCAGAGATGCAACATATAGATGGGCCCGTGATCGAGAGGTGGACTTAACAATGGGCACTATTGCCCGGGTTATTCATGAGTGTGAAACGTGCTGCAATTAAGCAAGCCAAACGGTTAAAGCCTCTTTGGTATGGAGGACGATGGCTGAAGTATAAATACGGGGAGGCCTGGCAGATTGATTATACCACACTCCCACCAATCCGCCAAGGCAAGCGCCATGTGCTTGCCATGGTGGAAGCAACCACCGGATGGCTGGAAACATACGCTGTGCCCCACGCCACTGCCCGGAACACTATCCTGGGCCTTGAGAACCAGATTTTGTGGCAACATGGCACCTCAGAAAGAATTGAATCAGACAATGGGACTCATTTCCGGAATAAACTTATAGACACTTGGGCCAAAGAGCGTGGCATTGAGTGGGTATATCACATCCCCTACCATGCACTAGCCTCTGGGAAAATCAAACGGTACAATGGGCTGTTAAAAACTACACTGAGAGCAACGGGTGGGGGAACTTTCAAGCATTGGGATACACACTTACCAAAGGCGACCTGGTTGGTCAACACCAGAGGATCTGCCAACAGGGCTGGCCCAGCCCAGTCAGAACTTTTACATATTGTAGAAGGGGCCAAAGTTCCTGTGGTGCACATGAAGAATTTGCTGGGGAAGACAGTCTGGGTTATTCCTGCTTCAGGTAAAGGCAAACCCACTCGTGGGATTGCTTTTGCTCAGGGACCCAGGTATACTTGGTGGGCAATGTGGGAAGATGGGGAAGTCCGATGCATACCTCAAGGGGATTTGATTTTAGGGGAAAACAGACAATGAACTCAATTGTATGCTGTTGCCTGCTATAGCCCATCAACTAGAAGTCTGCAGGGCATCAGCGACTGGTCCTGACTTCCCTCCGACCATCATCCCAGCAGAGAATGAACTTTGATAGAACCGGACGAGTTCTACAGTAAAGGAACGATCAGCATCAGCAGGCAACAATCCAACACTGCACACAGCCTCTCCTGCCCTGAAAGACTGTTACAAGAGATGAAGCCCAACATCATGGACCGAATGGACTCAGTAGCTTTATAGGAATTGGTCCATGCACTAAGATAACAATGCACTGAGATGAGAGTGAGGGGATATGGAAAATGTGGAATCTGAGCATGATGTGAATGGTATGGAATAAGGGGTGGATACTGTCCTGGGTTCAGCAGTAGCAGTCAGTTTTTCTCCTTCTTAGTAGCTGGTGCAGCGCTGTGGTTTGGACTTTCAGCCTGGGAATAATACTAATAAAGCCAATGTTTTCAGTTACTGGTCAGAATGTTTACCCTGACCAAGGACTTTGTGAGTCTCATGCTCTGCCAGGGAGGAGGAGAAGCTGGGAAGAAGCAGGGACAGGACACCTGACCCAAACTAGCCAAAGAGGTATTCCATACCACAGCATGTCATGCCAGGGGATGTAACTGGGAGTTACCTGGAAGGGCACGTTCTCTTTTCTGTCGGGCTTATTTCCGGCGGGTGGTATCATATTCTCTTCCCTTGTTATTTCTCTTATCATTATTATTATTGGTGGCAGCAGTAGTGATTTGTGTTATCCCTTAGTTACTGGACTGTTTTTATCTCAACCCGTGGGAGTTACATTCTTTCGATTCTCCTCCCCATCCCTCTGGGGCGTAAGGGGGGAAGTAGACTGCGTGGTTCTAATTCACGGCCTGGGCTTAAACCACGACACATACCCACTTTCCTGCATAGAATGAACTACTGAGGCACTACGCAAGAAAACAGTGCACTGCCACATTCAGCTTGTCCACAGACTTAACATGGATCTGAGAATCCACTGAGGGTAGCCAACGAGTTGTCAAGAAAACCATTTAGGTGAAATACAAAGAAATTCTCTCCGTCTCTTAATAAAAAGCATGAGAATTAAGTCACCTGACATTCATACTTAACCCTTCAAATAATTCACCTACAAGTACTTCCAAAGAAAGAGGAAAATAAATTAGTAAGGAAACAGATTTCAATGTCAAGCATTAAAGGGATAATTATAAACAATGGCAAGGACTTTTTTAATTATGAAAAATACCATGACAGTATGCTTTTAAATTATGTATAATGGAAAACAAGGTGAGTCATATAATCATACTTTTGACACATAACAATCTTCAGCAGCAGCCTCGATCCTGCCCCCATGTCAAGATTGTATAAAGAGGGCAGGCTCCCTGAAGCATATGAACATACATCTAATCTAGCACACTGAAAATCCTTATGCACTCACACAAAAATTGCATCTTTTGAAACTACTAAACTTACTGTAAAGCAACTGCTGGTTAAGATATACAATATTCACTGTGTATCTCTTGGTATATTTAAGAAACTAACATACAAGATTTAAGACTTAACAAATAGAATATTTATGATAGAACCTAAAAACCCTTCGGAATTTGGCAGATGTAACCTGGGATAGCTGATGTCCTTTGTGGTGGTGTTCTGATAGACCTTGTAAAAGCAGATGAAATACAGTAACAGGGTGTTATTTTATTTCATATAGACCTTCTTACTGTGTTTCATCTAGAAGCCAGAACACTAACTTTAGGATTAGGGATTTCTTGTTTGTCCAATTTTATTATTGGAACATAGTATATATTCCAATAAGCATTCAAAAGACATTTACTTTTACATAACCTTTTGTCCCAGACCTAAGTCTGAGGTATAGTAGTAGACATAATCTGACTTAGTTTTCACTGATTTTAAGATTCTCCTGGTAAACATATAGTGTACCCCAAAACCTCAGATCTAAAAATGGAATTTGCTGTGAAATTAAAGACTCCAAAGCAAGTATATATAGTACATGACCACTACTTCATTGCAACATGCATAGGAAATCAGTGGAATATAGCAGGGCAGTAAATGGAACTATGTTGCTCCATATTTTTCAGAAATATTGTGTCTCATGCAAAATTAGCAGGATAATAGTATTTAATTTTTCAGGATACAACCCAGATGACAGATTTTCCTTTTTCTGATATCTCAGGTGTAGATGACTGACATTTTTATAGGTGGCTGTCCCAAGAAAAGGCAACTATTTGCATTTTCCTGCCACTGTTCCACCTGAGCAACTGAGAAGAACGAAAAGCAACTCTTTAAAGGATCTGGTTGGTAATTTCACCTACTTTGGATCAGGCTTCAGGTCCTAGCCACACAATAAAGGTAGAGCCCATGAGTAGCAGAGGTGTAATGGTGATAACCTTGCCCCGCTTCAAGCTTAGAATTTCTATTATTGTGTGCTTTAATGGAGAGAGAGAGGTTAAATTAATGATTAACTAAATGAAGGGTATGTTTACTCTTTGTTGTTGTTGTTGTTGTAGCTTCCATGCTAAAAGACAAAATAAACCAGGTAATTATGAGAAATAAGCAAGGATGTTAACTGAAGTTACCTATCCAGATATAAAATATCTCATTGGGAGAAATCAAAAGGGAGAAGCACAGGGCAAAATCAATCTTGAAAAGCCTTTTTAAAAGATTACTAACAGAAGATCTTAATTTATTCAGAACCATGTCAGTGTCTGAGAAACCACCTCAAAACTTAAAGGAGAAGAGACTGTCAATATAGGCAGAAACACTAAGCAAATGAATGTCATGAGGTGAAAGTCAAGGTACTCTGACAAGTGATGGCCTTAAGAATCAATTTCAGCTATTCCTTCTAACTGGTTTGGGGGTAACTCAGATTGCCGGCATTTGTTCAGAAATATAAACTTTTATGATTTAGTATATTTTTTTGCTGCTGGTAAAGGAATCATATTCAGAGAACTGTGTGGACCCAAAAGCTTGAAGAGACTTCACAAGAAGTTCGTGAAATCAGTGGTATAAACAGCAGTGAGCAGTTTCTCCACAGATAAGAAAAGATCTTTGTCAAAAGAAGAATATGATCAGCCTCCATGAACTTTAACTCTGGAATGTGGAAAACTAAATTTTGATAAAAAGTTTTCCTAGAAGTGTTCATATATATGTCAGTGTCCTTTTTTTAAAGTCTAAAATTCTACTCAACATCTTTTATCTCCTTTTCTGGAAGCTTATTTTGCAAACATGGTCCTCTCCTTCCCTTCTCCTTAATTAGACCACCTTCTCCATATATGGTGAAATTCCAGACACAGAAATCAAACTCCCAGATGAGTCAGATTTACTTATTGTACTGTACTCACATATGTAAAAGAAATGTCATCTCTGTTATCATTAATTATTAACGTCAAGAGGTGCAATTTAAAATTCTGCTCTTTAATTTTTTTCCTGTGACTGTCAGAGGGGTTTTTAGGGTTCAGGGGTTTTGGCTTTGTTTTTCTCCTACAGCTTATAAAACATTCTGTACACTAAGGTATAATAATTTCTCACCCTGTAGCTATTTAGAGAAATCACTCTGGCTTAGTATTTTAGCATTTTTTTCTGTTCTTTAGATAAGAAAAAATAAAATTATATTCTGATCACAAGCAATTCTCAGAATTACTAGATTACATTCCAGAGTAAAGCCATGCTAATATTTTTTCATTTAAAAAAATCCAAAACATTCAAGCCTACTGCTTGAAACAAAATATTTATACCTCTTTTTGTTGATTTTTTTTATTGTTATGTTTTGTATTAAGTCATCATAATTTTTAAAGTGTCTAAATAACTTAGGATCCTAAGTCCTATTTTCAAAATTACTTTGAGGTTAGTCTTACAAGGAGTATTAAGCACTGCAATGAGGGTTTAGCTCGGTTTGTGCAGGCAGAGTAAGCATGAAGAGCATTGAATATTGGCAAGTTTAAGAGGCAAGCTTAGCCAGTGGTCATCCAGAAATTGGTCAAGGATGGTATCCTCTCAGCAGAAAGCAAAGAAAACCAAGTTGTCTTTGCTGGCCACAAAAAAATGTGAAGACCCAGACAGAGTTCCCTCAAAAAACATGTACCCATCCAGGCATCTGGCTGCAGCGAGTATCAGATACTGTCACTGATGTTGGACAGTAGCTGTGCAAGATGTGACCGGGGAGGTGATCTGCTCTGCCACCATGCAAGAGTGATTGTGATTGATGACTCCACCTGAGAGGAAGAGACAGCCTTATACATAAACCGAACCTGACACACAGGGAAGTCTGCTGCCTCCCTGGGGACAGTGTAAAGGACATCACCAAAAAAACCTCATCTGATGTGGCCTAGTGATTACTATCCTTAACTGGTCTTTCAGGTGGGCAGTGGCAAATTCTCATCAACAAGAGACCTGAGGAGACTCAAAAAGGACTTCAGGGCCTTGGGGCAACTGGTTCAGCATTTGAGAGCCCAAGCAATGTTCTCATCTCTCCTGCCAGTCACAAGCAATGTCAATGGAAGCATCAGAAAAATCAGGCAGATGAATTCCTGTCTTTGAGACTGGTGTCACCATCAGAATTTGGGAGTTTTGGACTCTCATTTTTGGGTTTTGGACCCTTGTTTGGTTTACAAGGCATCAGGCCTGCTGGCGGCATACAGGGTATGACTGTCCCAAAGCAGGAGAAAGATCCTATTCCAGGAGCTAGCAGGGCTCATAAAGAGTGCTTTAAACTAGGTTTGAAGCTTGGAAGACATTCGTGCAGCAGGAAAACCATGACATAGCTGCCATCACAAAAATGTGGTCAGCAATTTGCATGATTGGAGTGCTGCAGTGGATGGCTACAGGCACTTCAGACTGGACAGGAAAGGAAAGAGAAGTGGTGGGGTTGCACTGTACATCAGGCTGTGCATTGACTGCCTTGAACTACATGTTGTGAGTCAGAAGGTTGAATGTTTGTGGGTGAAGATAAGGGGGAAGGCCAACCAAGCTGATATCCTGGTAGGAGTTTGCTATAGACCAGTCAACCAGGATGAAGCTACTGATGAAGCATTCTTCAAACAGCTGGAGGAAGTTTCACAATCACTTGCCCTTGTTCTTGTTGGGGATTTTAGCCTACCAAATGTCTGTTGGAAATACAACACAACAAAGAGGAAACAGTCCAGATGGTTTTTGGAGGTGTGGTACATACCTTCCTGACCCAATTGTTGAGTGACCTGGCTAGAGAAGACGTCTGGCTAGATTTGCCTTTCACAAACAGAAGGACTGGTGAATGATGTGATGATTAGATCCCATCTTGGGCAAAGCGATCGTAAAATGATTGAATTTTCAGTACTTGGTGAAGTCAGAAAGAAGGTCAGCAAAATCTCTACCTTAGACTTCTGGAGGGCTAACTTAGGCCTGTTTAGGGTGCTGGTTGGCAGAATTCCTTGGGAAACATTACTGAAGGACAAAAGGGGTTCAGGAAGGCTGGACACTCTTCAAGAATGAAATCTTTAAGACACAGGAGCAGGCAGTCCCTATGTGCAAAAAAATTAACCCAACAGGGAAGACCAGCCTGGCTGAACAAGTTGATACTGATGGAAATGAGAAAAAAAAGACTGTCAGCCCATGAGTACAGGTATGTTACTAGGTTTTGCAGGGAGAACATTAGGAACACAAAGGCACAACGAGAACTTAATATGGCCACTTCCATAAAAGATAACATCGTGGTTTAAGCCCAGCTGGCAACTCAGAACCACGCAGCCGCTCCCTCACTTACCTCCTTCCTTTTCCCCTGCTTGCTGAGGGATGAGTAGGAAAATCAAAAGAATGTAACTCCCATGGGCTGAGATAAGAACAGTCCGGTAACTACAGTATAACACAAAACCACTACTGCTGCCACCAATAATAATTATTATAAGGGAAAAAACAAAGGAAGAGAAGGCAGGCTCAACACCCTCCAACAGATACCCAGCCCTACCTGAGCAGCAATCTCGCCATTTTGGGTAACTCCTCCAAGTGTATATACCGGGCATGATGTGCTGTGGTATGGAATACTCCTTTGGCTAGTTTGGGTCAGGTGTCCTGTCTCTGCTTCCTTCTAGCTTCCCCTTCTCCCTGGCAGAGTATGAGACTCAGAAAGTCCTTGGTCAGAGTAAACATTACTTAGCAACAACTAAAACCATTGGTGTTATCAGCTCTGTTCCCAGCCTGAAAGTCAAAACCACAGCACTGCACCAGCAACTAAGAAGGAGAAAAATGACTGCCACTGCTGAATCCAGGACAGATAATAAGTATTTTCACAAATACATTAGCAATAAAAGGAGGGCCAAGTAGTATTGCAATCTCTTTTGCAGTATCTTTTTTGGATCGGAAGACCCATATTGCTAGAAAATTGGAATTTTTAGTTGAGGGTCCTACTGCTAATTTTTTACAATTGCAACATACTAAGTATATTAACCTCTTTATGGGATTTAAATTTTTTTAAATACAAAAGCTGTGTAGCAAGTGAGCGTTTTCCTTAGACAGACTCTTCCTAATCACTGGGTTTGCTTAGTACAATCAGATAGCTCTGAACTTTCTCACAGTCCTTACAAACACCTAAGTAACTCTTATGAGTTGGAACTGCGCTCACTAACCACACTCCCTTTTGACTGTATATGTGCTTAAAATGCTTCGTAGGACCTCAGCATGGAATCCCAAGTTGTCTGTGCTATCAACGTAAACATAAGTTTAATCTCACTCTTTGCTTGTTTACTTTTGGCTGATATTGATCCATGTCCATAATGTTATATTGTTTTTCACATCATAACTATTTAATTCCTATAAGAGCCCTTTAATATGACCTCTCCTAAATGCCTTTGAAGTCTCACTGAATTAGACCTAGCTGTTCTTCTTCTTCCAATACTTCAGTGAAATGTCTAAACAATTCAGATAAGGGACATGTAATTTTTACTTTCATAAAAAAAATCCCTTATCAGAGGAGAATTTTCAAAGTATTTTTGTTACCAAGTCTGCTATATGGCAATATAAGAGTTGATGGTGAGGGTTGGGGGTTTCACAGAACGCGACTTCACAAGAAACAGCACAGATTTTAAGTACTTGGCTGGCTCAAGTAGCCAACAGAAAGTGCTTCTGACAACGCAGCTATAAATCTCATCCTTCTGTGGCTCTTACTTCATGTCAGTGAGCTTTTATAGTACTACATCCTCTTCCAAAGAAAACACCTAACCTCCTGTTTTCAAGGATAAGGAACAATAGCTAGAAAAAGAAATGCTTCTCTAATCAATTGCTTGTTATTGAATAGCTCAGGGAATGTGTCAGGTGGTGAGGTCTAGGGAAACTCTCTGGTAGCACACGGGAGAAAACCTAGCTTGAATGATCAAAAGGAGGACCTACCTAATAGCACCTACTCGTGTAACTCAGAAGCTATACCACATTTCTGGTGCTCTCAAACATCAAGTGCTGTCAGCCTTGAGCAGCAGGTGAGCTTCAAGTCGAATTAGCAGGCTCTGTACCTCCAGCCTGAAGGGAGCAGCTTAATAGCAAAGAGAAAATTTCTAGTGGAGCAGGGAACCAAACTGAGCCCACCTTATCTTCCTGTTAGAATCACCTCAGTACATTAAATGCTTTTATAACTTGCCTTTTAGGAATGTAAAAATGTGAAAGTTTCTTTCCAATTAGTTTCAGGAAATTCCAATGCCTTATTAACAAACATTGTTTTTAACAGTTCTTCCAGCTTTTCTGGATTACCTATAAGCAGTGTAATTCTGGAGCTAAGGGAAGGATGAGACCAGAAGATGCTCAGAGAGCACTCACACACAGTGGAGCTGCCATTTT
Source organism: Psittacula echo (assembly GCF_963264785.1). Lineage (NCBI taxonomy): Eukaryota > Metazoa > Chordata > Aves > Psittaciformes > Psittacidae > Psittacula > Psittacula echo. The sequence goes on along the minus strand of NC_137742.1, from coordinate 42,611,498 downwards.
AAACAGTTTGTGAAATTTCTAGAGGAAGAAAAAGGGTAAAAAACTTTTCTCTGAACAAAGCTCAGCTCCACTCCATGACTTTCCTCCAGTACTAACTTTTCATTTGCTATGCAGTTAATACAAATACAAATATTGTTTCAGGGTTTGAGAGCAGATAAGGCTGACACTGGAGAACAGTACAGGAAGGAAGCAGATATCCCAGAGACGACTTGCTTTTTGAATAATGATGATGATTATAATTAATAATAATTTTGTGCCATTGGAGAATTCCACTAATTGGTAATCTCCTGCTTTAAGAGTCCTAATATTTTATTTCTGCTTACTGCTAACTACCAAGTAGAATGCTAATGGAAACTTGGACGACTGATATTTTAATAATAATAACTGTAATCACATGAATTTATGCAGCTAACCTTTAATTACAATACTATATGTAGAAAACCAGTTGCAGTCAAAACCATGAGTTATTGTGGGAATTATTTTTCAGTATAAAATCTGAGTTTCTAACATTTCAAAATGAATAAGTATAACACATTTTATTTTGAACAAGAATTAAAATCCTTGGGATTTCAAGATGGTGATGGTTGCTGCTGTGATAATGTGAGGAGTAGGGCTGGTAGTTCATGAGTGAAAGAGAAAGAAAGTAAATTATCATTTTTATCATATTATCACAGAAGTACACAATCCAGAAATCAAGCAACAAGCTAGTCCTATTACATGATTTAAACAGTTAAATCAAACAGATGCTTTTGAAAGTTTTACTCCAGTAATTTGGTAAGTCATTTTCGTGTTCTATTTCACTTAGGATCAGGTCTTGAAATAAAGGTCACGTATCAGGATGTGAAAGTCTTTTGCCTTGTCTGCTTTAGGACTAGTTGTATGAAATCCAAGCATCTCATGCAGTCATTTTTGCAGAGATAGTTATTTTCACTGGTGTCTTTAAACACGAGTTCAAAGCCACTTATGTTTACTTTTCTATCCATTTTAGGTAACTTCTTAAACAGCTAATATTTTTATCCTTACAGCAGAATGTTTGGAAACTTAAAAAAAAAAAAATTCTTGAAAAGTTGTCATATACATTGGCTCCGTTACACAAATACTACAGTAAGATTTCAGTGTCTGTGCTTATTAAAGCTTTCTTGGCAACTTTCAAGTACTTGGTGGCACCTGGCTGTGTCTTTTTTCTGACCCAGCACAGTTAAGAGTGTTTGCCAATCCTCGTAACAACATGTGCTTTGTTGTATATGACATTATTGATGAAAAGCCACTCAGCAAGTGTCATAATGAAACAGGAGGGAGTGCAAGATAGGAAAAAAAATGGAAATTAGAAAACAGAAAGTACCAGTAACCTCATAATTGAAATTTAGGGCATAAGAGAAAACTGACTGGATAGATGGATGAGGATTTTGAAAACAGTGGCATCTTCACAAAGTAGCAATTTTTGTAAGTTGCTAAAAAACATGTGTGAGGTTTTAATCTTCCTGCTCTCTTCACTCATAGCGTTTCATTCTGAGACAGCTCTTCATTTTTACCCTAGAGATCATGCTGAAATAAACTGCCAAACATCCCTTACACCTCCATGCCATCTAATTACAGCCTGTAACACTCGAGAATGCTGACAGTGCTGAGCTATTGACTCTTGACACTCTTTAAAGCACTTAATTATCTTTTCACACAAGCCCCTTTCAGGCCTGTCAACTTCTTTGTATTGTTTATGAAAAAAGTTGCATATTAAAATTTCAGGTTTAGGCACCTGACTTCAAACTTGCACATACACATGGACCATTAAAAGGAGATTTTAATAAATGACAGGAGGAGAGATGAAAGAATTTGACTTGACAAGATTCCTAAAATAAGTAAAGGAAGAAAACTTGGCCCTTTACAAAGATCCCTGGGATAAAAGGAATGAATTTGAGGTTTTGGATTAATTTTTCCTGTGTTGCCTGGAACTCTACCAAGTGCTACTGAAGTCTAGAGAAAGATTCCTTAGCTGAATGAAATATTTGTGGGTAAATTATTTGAAATATATTCCTAATCATACAAGTAATTTTAAGTATTTTGTAAGACTTTCTATCTAAACCTGTTGAAGAAGGTCACCGGAAAACGATGTCAATCATTATCTCTAAACTCATGTGAAATACTAACAGTTCCCATAAATTGTGGTCACTTACATGGTATTTAAAATAAGGTAGCATTCAAATGCAACAGTTTGATGACTAAGTGCATAGAAGACAGGTTTTTCAACAGTTGTGATTTCCTATAAAATTTGAAGATTTAAACTCATTCATGTGATTCAGCATGATTCTACATGAAAAAGTAGAACTGACCTAAAGTGTTGCCTTGTATAGTCTGTTATCTTGATGACAGTTACACACGTCAAATCTACTCTGTTTTGTACTCACCAAGCTAGTTAGTTAATTAATCTAGTAGTGACAAGACTCTGAGTCTGAAAATCAACTCTGTCTGCAACACTTATTAACTATCATTTGTTCTCTTACAGTAAAATAATTTTAAATAACATACTTGTAAAGAAGCAATCAGCTTATGAGCATTTTCCAAATGACAGAACCGAAATTCTTCCTAAATCATCACATTTTTACACACACGGAGTTCTTTTGGAACATAAGCACTAATAGTGAATACAAAACCACAATTCTGAGTTTAAAAATGAGAAAATTCTATTCCAATGACTTGGTAAGAAGTATTAGTATTTTCTAAAGTTTAAACAAACAACCAATCTATTGGAGATAGAACATCCTTGAGAAGCTATTGCCTATCATATCAGCTTCCTTTCTTTATCACAAGACTTATTAACCATGCTAATTATGTATGTGTGAAATATTGTCTTATGACTGAATGTGGAGCACTTAAATGTTGGCATTAAGGAGATTAACAAAAGTAGCAGCTGCATAACTCACATGTAGGAAGTGTCAGGGCAGCAAGGTTATCCTGTGGTAGCAAAGTGACTAAATGTGTGTGCAGACAATAAGGGGGTCAAGCTCATTAAGATTTTTGCTAGTGCATTTGCACTACCAAACAGTGCATCCAAAACAGGAAGAGGTGGAACACATTAGCTAAAAAGGTTTTGTTAGGTTTTTTTACACTGGCTTAAATTCTGTATGTGTGTGTGTGTGTGTGTGTGTGTGTGTGTGTGTGTGTGTTAAGAGATCCTTTCTATAAAGTACATTTGGAAAGCAACCTATACAAAAACAAGTTCTTAATTTCAAATACTGATCAGCAGAAAGGGTGAAAATAACGACTTGAAACATCAATGTAACTATTTCTAAGCCAAATGCTTCTATATACACTTCATGCTCCTCAATCAGTTTGCACTAAGCATCAGGCAAAAAGACAGAAGGTAACGGATTGAAACTTAAACAGGGGAAGTTTAAATTGGATATAAGGAAGAAATTCTTTACTGTGAGGGTGGTGAGGCACTGGAATGGGTTGCCCAGGGAGGCTGTGAATGCTCCATCCTTGGCGGTGTTCAAGGTCAGGTTGGATGAGGCCTTGGGTGGCACGGTTTAGTGTGAGGTGTCCCTGCCCATGGCAGGGGGGTTGGAACTAGATTATCTTAAGGTCCTTTCCAACCCTAGCTATTCTATGATTCTATGATTCTATGATATAAGATGCAATTTTATTAGGACATTCTAATTACACTACAAAATATAATATGATGCCCACTGCACCACCAATAAATTTAGTTTCTGCCTTTATAACTATTTTAATTTTCTTTTGATGTCACAATTTAATGGAATTGCAGGTGGGTTTTTTTCAATTTCTATATCTCACAGCTTCCTCATTCTTGATCATGAATTCTCATAGAAGCTTTCTATCTTTCTAGTCTACTTTTCCCTCACATTTTCTGCAATCACTTCTTAAACAGCTTTGGTGACTTGGAAGGCTGCTCCTTACTGCTTTAATGATTGCTCTTGTGCATTGTTTCAAAGATTCACTCTGCAGCTCCAGTGATTTATTCTTTTTTCCCCTTTAGCATCACCACTGTGGCTTTACCTTTTACTCCAGCATCAGCAATTGCTTGAATCGTATGCGGTAGCACACCACTGAACTGTGAGATTTGCTTTACCTGGCTTGTCAGGCACTGAGTGATATTTTGTCAATCAGAGGACCTGAATTTCTGGATGCTCGAGGTTATAACAAGCAGCAGCCTGTACAGGGCATGGATATGTGTATTATATGGAATGGACACGGTCATTGCTTTCTTCAAACCTTGATCTCATCTAGCTGAAACTTGCTTACTTGCCCAAGTAAACACAGAAATTAAGAGGGAGAAAAGGTTTTGGAAAGGCTTCACCCAGTGTACCAGCAAAGATTTTTCTTTGCAAAAATTTTATTGTAGTGTAATTATGTGCTTCCTAATGTTCCTTATAATTAAATTATAAGCTGTCTCTTATTTGTAGGCAAGCCGGGGGCGGGGGGGAGGGGGAATAAAACTCAGCTTTGTTTTATGGTTCTCCAACCATTCACTAGCATCTATATATCGTAATTAGGTTATAAGCAAGAACCACAGAATTACAGATCAAAACCATTTATTTTAGAGGATCGTGAATTCTCCATAAATATTTGCTGTGGGTCAAACTTAGAATGTTGTATTTAATTGTTTTTCCTCAGTAATTGCAATGTAAATTCACCCCGGATGTAATTTTAGGGGGAAAAGAAATTGGTTACCTCTTTTCCCGTATTTTGAAAAGACATTTAAGATATCTTTCCTCCATGATTAAATTATCCCCTTTTTACTTTTCCATATTCTGTAAGTCTCTCTAATCCTATTCGTACAGTAAGCTGAAAGAGCAGCTTCTGACAGAGTTCTTCCTCTTTGAGAGAGAAGCAGATTGCATTTAAGGCTATTCTGGTTTTTAGTAGTCTGAATTTGACTTCTCAGTCTTCCGTATAAGAGCAGAAAGTCCCTTTCAATGTCATTTCCTATAAAATTTGTTGATTTGTTGTCATTTCGAAACAAAAACTCTAAATGCAGTAAGTGTTTTCCAAGCCTGAAAGACTTATTAATGTATTACAGTTGTCTCAGTAAGATTGTTACTATGCATTTAGTAAAATGAAAGCAGAAGACAAAAATTCTCATCAATATGCTTAACGCTAACTCAAAAAGAAAAATATATTGTTAGGGTCCTAAATCCTATCCTGTGTTGTATAGCAGAAATGAGACAGAGGAGAAAGAAGGAAAAACAAATATTGTCTGCTTATCTAAGTATTACATAAGTTGAAAGGCAGAATTATATTTGAACAGCAACAACAAATCATCAGCTTTACCCATTTTTCCTAAAATAAAAACCACTATCTCTCACTAATTTCTAAGAATAAGATAATAACATTATAGACAAAGCAAACTGAAAGATAAAGGACCACCTTTCCCTTTTAACCAAAGCCTTCCCTTTAAACCACAGCCTTCATGAGGAAGCACTTGTCTTTCCTACGGTGCCTACAAGCAGCACTCCATCCTGTGGCATACTTCCTCTCACTCTTCTGCTTTTTCAGCCCTTTTCTCAGAAGCTGCAACCCACGTGATGCAGAACAAGAAACATGGCACTCTTGTATCAGTCTTAAAGCCTCTATCTGATTTGTATGTCAGGAATTGTTCAGCTTTTTTTCATACTATCTGCCATCTTCTGGTAGCCTGTTGAGCTGTTAATACTGAAAAAAAATTGGCAAACTGGAAAGAATTATAAAAGCTCAATCAAGTTCATTACAAGCAGAAGTAATCAATGAGAAAAACTAGTCTTAAAAATGTCAGTGCCAAAAACATAATAGGAAGTGGAAACTAGAACCTAAACTACTATAGAGGTAGCATTTCTATAGTGGAGGTAATTAAACAGCAGAACCTTTTACATTCTTTGTCAGCTGATACCCTTATATCAAGCCTTGATGCCTCTTCTAAAAGCCATGCTCTGGTTCAACAGGAAATTACAAACTTGAAACAGAAACCAATTGAGAGAATTCTGCCATTTATCACTGTAGCATCTTCTGACCTTGAAATCTATTACTTTACTTGCTATCTACTTCCCTTAACTATATTATGTTGCTATTCTTGGGTCAGCTAAACAATACCTTTTATGAAAAGATAATCTTAGCAATGTAATTGATGTATTGCACATAGTTCGATTTAACCATAGAGAAAAGGAAAGCAGTTAGCAAATTTTAACAAATACCTTATAGAGCATAAACAGGATGCCCTCATGCATTACAATAGTCCATGTGTAGTGAGTTGACTGCAGAGTGGAGTTTAGGAGAAATGAGAGATAAGATAGATAGAGATGCTCGAGATCTGTATTTAGACCATCTAATACTCTACATGGTTAATACATAAAGTCGTGTGGCTCTCAGCAGTTTCTGCAGTATATCTATCCCACAAATAGAAAAAAAATGTAATGAGAAACTTTGTTTCCCAAATTAGGCATTTTCTGACTACTGGCGATGAGGTCTTATTTGAAGATAAATTAAAAAAAGAAAAATATAAACCACTTATTATCCTTGCATGAGCAGCAACTCTGTATGCTTCTTTGATGTATTTTATTGCATTTCTCTTCCTTGTATAACATTCTTCCTTTGATTCCCTTAAGCATTCAAAACAGTCCAAGAAAAACAAATAAAAATGAATACTAAAAGAAAGATAAAGACCAGACTCTAAGCATGGCCTTGGTTTGCAGTTTAATGAACTTATGAAGAGGATAATTGTCTATCTTGTCTGGGGTCTGTTGCTTTTATGTTATATTTAAATTAATTACATATGAAAATACTGGTACTCCAGGACACAACTGTGATTTTTCTAGAGAAAAGTTTAATAGAAACTAAAGCTTTATTACTACAGACATGTGGACAAATTTTTTTTCAGCTTTTACTCACTTTTACTTCAAATAATGGCTGCAGAAAATAAAAAAAAAAAATCAGTTTTCACTAAACACAGGAATTCTTCTGGGAAGCTATTTGAATGCCAAGTTTCAAAGGCATACACTTCATTTGGTCATACAATATATTAAAACATGCAAAAGAAGAATACAGTAATTCAAATTTTCAGTTGCTTAAACAAATGAATGTTAGCATTTTTTTTTTTTAATCTAACACTGCAATATTTCTTTTTATTTTTCATTCCTTAAGAATATGCTGTCTAAATTTTGAATCAGTACCTACCACATTCATGGGTCCATTTTAACCAGGATAGAAAAAAATATATATATAATAATAAAAATAATTAAAAATAATTAGTAAATCACAGACAAGGAAAGCTAGCATTTTTGAGGGACATTCCCACCCTAATTCCAAAGAAAAAGTTTGCATAAACCCACTTTTCCCTCTCTGATCTTGATTTTTCTTTAATTAAAGTGTCTATAAAATACTTAACATTTTAGCTATTCTTATTCTTCAAATGAATGACCAATTTACAAGATACAGAAGCAAATTATTGGGAGATAATATTTTCTCATAAGAATGAAATACAGCTTAACAAATGCATCAGGTGTTACATTTAATATGTAGTTTTGTGGCTTTGGTATTTGCAAATTAGATGGCGGGTGGTGTAAACTTTAACATGGTAGTCTGCATTCTGAGTGTAAGAAAAAGAACAATCAAAAATTGTCCCTGACCTTGAGTCAACTGCTAATTCTTGAGTTGACACAAGTCAAGGTGAAATACTTAATGGGTGTCTGTTAACCACGTTTAATACCAGCATGTGTTAATCCACTGAAATGTCATGTTTCAAATGGAATTCATAAAATTAGGGAACATTGGATTTCTTTTTTTAATTTCTTTCTCTAGAAACAGAAAATTCAAGAAATACTCCAGGAAAGACTACTCCTGGAAAGAACTTCTCCTGTGTACAAAAGGCTATCACTACACTTCATCTCAGCCTTGAAAAGTAGACTCAAAGCACAAAGGAGCACTGTGACCTGCTTTGTGCAAGCAAATCAAATCCTTAAGCATGTGTGTGCATATGCATGGCGCCTTCAAAGGTTCTACTCTCCTTATTTTTTGTTTAATCTAGCTAATGTTTTAGCAGGAAAATGAACTCAACCTGTCTGCTATAGTGAACTGTTTTAAGTCTTTTACTTGGGTGATGACACTGCATAGGTGTGTCAATTGTAATGCAAAAAGAGCAAAGTTTTTAGTTTAGCATGGACTAAGCAAGACTTATTAGCATAGAAATATTAGCAAACAATTAAATTATTAGACATTGTTACATGCTATAGCAATTTTCAAGGGGATTGAACATACAAAATGCTGATAGCATGTAAGCGACAATCGTTATGTATATTCTCTGTAAGTATTTAAGTGTTTATGTTAGTTACAGTGAAGCTGTAGTTGAAAAACAGAGAGGAAGTGTATTAACTGGAGAGAATGCTTACTATTCTATGATTTACTAGGATTGTTTTTATTTTATTAGAATTATGCTTATTCTTACTAGCAAACAGAAATTTGTTATTTCGGTCTTGCCACTCTCCCCAAAATTTTATATTTAAAAAAATTCAGTAGTTGTGCATCAAAATAAGGTCTTCAAAGAGTCCATAACAAATAAAGGAAGATATTAATAAAATCACACTATTTTTTAATATATAAACCCTTAATTCTCCAAAAATTACCTAATTTTTTTTTATATACTGGTTTATTCTTATCAAAATGTTCTTAACGTAGTACGTGCAATAAATTGGACAATAGACTGTTATGAATACATATGTAGTTGCCCTTAGTAACTACAATTTACTTAATCTTTTAACACCATGAGGCATCACAAAAAAATCACCACAACTATGTCAACCTAACATCATGTGTTATTAAAAACACTTTACATAATTTGTAAATTATTTATTACTTTTAAATACTGTATTTAAGTTCAAACACTTCAGAAATATATGCCTATAGATTGTAAGCCATCTTGTATGGTCACTTTCTACAGAAAGCGTAGAAGTGGGCAGGGGAGGAGCGTGAGGAGTCCTTGCTTAGGAGGAAGGAGTGGCAGAGACAATGTGTGATGAAGTGACCACAACTCCCATTCCCCATCATGCTGTGCTGCTGAGGTGGAGAAGGTAAAGTATTCAGGAGCTCAAGTGAAGGCCGAGAAGAAAGGAGTGTGGAGGGAAGGTGTTTTGAAGATTTGGTTTTATTTCTTGTTATCCTACTCTGCTGTGATTGATAATAAATTAAACTAATTTCCCCAAGTCAAGTCTGTTTTCCTGTGATGATAATGAGTGAGTGATCTCTGTCCATGTCCTTGCCTCAACCCACGGGCTTTTCGTTGTGTGCTCTCTTCTCATCCAGCTGAGGAGGGGCCAAGACAGAGTGGATTTGGTGGGCACCTGGCATCCACCTGGGGCCAGGCCAGAACATGTTGCTAAGAAATTACGTATGAATTCAGCCAACGATCGGAAGAGTGACAGAATTTCATTACAGGAAAGTGAAATAAAGTTCAGGGCGTCAAAAAACCTGATACGTTATAAATAGAAAGCAATATAGGTCATAAGGATTTGGATTACATGTATAATAACATTGAAGGAAAGCTATTTTAGTGAAATATGTGTTATCTGGAAAATTATTTGATTTGCATATGTGATTAAGTGCTCCTACATAAGTGTCCAGGAAGTTCAAGGAATTACATGCAATATTTGTGACCTGACTTATATCATCCTTTGAAAGGATGATGTGTATGCATTTGTATATATACATGGATATATGTATGCAGGAAATTTAATAATTTGTTGTTTGCCACTTTTTGGCTAGCACATGAACTGAATGTATGATGACAAAAATTGCTGGCATTTGACTGTATTATTAATATATGGATAATAGCCAGTTAAGAAGGGAATGATAAAAATATGACAGACTGCTGTAACCACTAGAAGAATGTGTGCTATAGTATAATGGGAATTAAAAAGTACTTGCCTGGGGAAGAGGGATGTTTTAATCTTTGTATTCCAGTCACTGCATGAGTCAGACACCATATTTTACTGTTTGATAACACCTATGTTGTTCTTGCAACCTCTCATACACTCCAGTTAACAACTTCAAAACAAAGCCAACCCCAACTATTCTACGATTCTATGATTCTAAAGTTAGGAGAGGATCTGGCTCAAGACCATCTTAAAAACCTGAATGTCCACAAGTCCATGGGACCTGACAACATCCATCCGCGGGTCCTGAAGGAGCTGGCGAATGAAGTTGCTAAACCACTGGCCATCATATTTGAAAAATCATGGCAGTCAGGTGAAGTTCCTGATGACTGGAAAAAGGGAAATATAACCCACATTTTTAGGAAAGGAAAAATGGATGACCCAGGGAATTACAGAGCAGTCAGTCTCACCTCTGTGCCTGGCAAAATCTTGGAGCAGATTCTCCTGGAAAGCATGCTAAGGCACGTGAAAATCAACAAGGTGCTTGGAGACAACCAGCATGTCTTCACTAAGGGGAAATCCTGCCTGACCAATTTGGTGGCCTTCTATGATGGGGCTACGAAACTGATAGACAGGGGCAGAGCATTTGACGTCATCTACGTGGACTTTTGCAAAGCCTTTGACACTGTCCCACATGACATCCTTGCTCTAAATTGGAGAGACATCAATTTGATGGGTGGACCACTCACTGGATAAAGAACTGGCTGGATGGCCGCACGCAAAGAGTTGTGGTCAATGGCTCGATGTTCGGCTGGAGACCGGTAACGAGTGGTGTCCCTCAGGGATCGGTGTTGGGACCGGTCTTGTTCAACATCTTTTTCATGGACATGGACATGGACAGTGGGATTGAGTGTGCCCTCAGCAAGTTTGCCGATGACACCAAGCTGTGTGGTTCGGTTGATACACCGGAGGGAAGGGATGCCATCCAGAGGGACCTGGACACACTTGTGAGGTGGGCTGATGCCAACCTGATGAAGTTTAACCATGCCAAGTGCAAGGTCGTACACCTGGGTTGGAGCAATCCCAGGCACAGCTACAGGTTGGGCAGAGAAGAGATTCAGAGCAGCCCTAAGGAGAAGGACTTGAGGGTGTTGGTTGATGAGAAAATGAACATGAGCCAGCAGTGTGCACCTGCAGCCCAGAAAGCCATCCGCATCCTGGGCTGCATCAAAAGGAGCGTGACCAGCAGGTTGAAGGAGGTGATCCTGCCCCTCTACTCTGCTCTCATGAGACCTCACTTGGAGTATTGTGTGCAGTTCTGGTGTCCTCATCATAAAAAGGACATGGAACTGTTGGAACAAGTCCAGAGGAGGGCCACGAGGATGATCAGGGGACTGGAGCACCTCCTGTATGAAGACAGGCTGAGAAAGTTGGGGCGGTTCAGCCTGGAGAAGAGAAGGCTGTGTGGAGACCTCATTGCAGCCTTCCAGTATCTGAAGGGGGCCTACAAGGATGCTGGGGATGGACTCTTCATCAGGGACTGTAGTGACAGGACAAGGGGTAATGGGTTGAAACTTAAACAGGGGAAGTTTAGATTGGATATAAGGAAGAAATTCTTTACTGTAAGAGTAGGGAGGCACTGGAATGAGTTGCCCAGGGAGGCTGTGAATGCTCCATCCTTGGTGGTGTTCAAGGCCAAGTTGGATGAGGCCTTGGGTGGCATGGTTTAGTGTGGGGTGTCCCTGCGCATGGCAGGAGGGTTGGAACTAGATGATCTCAAGGTCCTTTCCAACCCTAACTATTCTATGATTCTATGATTCTAAGAACCAAAAACTACATTTACAGGCAGCTCTTAACTCATAATGTATATAGTGCAATTATGTTGAAATATATGCCATAAAAAATAAGACTTTTTTTAAGAAATGTTCTGTTAATTACATTTATTGGAGTAGTATTTGATAATATACAACACTGCAAGAATCAGTTTCACGTTTTATTTTGGTTGAATAATTTGCATATGAGGTCTGAGGAATAAAAGGCAAGAAAATATTTTAATTGGAAACTTTGCAACGTGAAACTGCTGCAGCAAATTGGTGTTATCATTGTGAAGGCCTGATTTTTATTTATGATAATAGTAATTAATTAGGTTTTCATAATTTCAAATTAAAACATATACATACAAAACCAACTTTGAGGTAAGTTTCTATAACTTCACTGACCTGAAGTAGTTAAATCATCTTTAAGATCACTTGCAAAGCTGTACATTTCCTTTTTCAAAATGGAAAACTGAAATGCTTTTATGCATTTCACTTTGTCATCTTGTACACTAAGATGGCAAAGCCTTTCCTTCTCTTTATTACACTATGGCAATCCACAGCTAATATTAGTATTGGTTTGTGCATTTGAAAATATGTAAATTGCTGTGTGAGCATTTGATTACGACTTCCATCAACCCATTTTTTTTAAGATATTTGCCTCATAGTATCATGGGTGGTTTGCTTAACTGGGCCTTCTACCCTATTCTCCCTAAAAGCCATCTTATATCTAGTTTCCATGCCCTGTTTTACTTAAAGCACAAAAAAAGGACACAAAATACCCTCCTTACACCCTTACTTCCCCATCTCTGTTCAGTGGCTCTATACTGCTACTATATGAAATTTGATAGTTTATTTTAAAGTACAAGGCATTTAATATGCATTAAAATGTTCTTGAAAACGGTGATTCATAAAAAGAACATAAAATAGGCTGAGTTTTGATAATGTAAATTATGCTCACTTTTTCCAAATCATAGAATCATAGAATAGTTAGGGTTGGAAAGGACCTTAAGATCATCTAGTTCCAACCCCCCTGCCATGGGCAAGGACACCTCACAGTAGACCATGGACTCTGTCCAACGTGGTTTTGAACACTGTCAAGGATAGTAGGTCATTCATAATTTCTTTGGGCAACCCATTCCAGTGCCTCACCACCCTCACAGTAAAGAATTTCTTCCTTACATCTAACCTGAAATTCCCCTGTGTGAGTTTTAACCTGTTACGCCTTGTCCTATCACTACAGTCCCTAGTGAAGAGTCCCTTTCCAGCATCCCTATAGGCCCCCTTCAGATACTGGAAGGCTGCTATAAGTTCTCCACACAGCCTTCTCTTCTCCAGGATGAACAGCCCTAACTTTCTCAGCCTGTCTTCATACCAGAGGAGCTCCAGCCCCCGATCATCCTTGTGGCCCTCCTCTGGACTTGTTCCAACAGTTCCATGTCCTTTTTATGTTGAGAACACCAGAACTGCACACAATACTCCAAGTGAGGTCTCACGAGAGCAGAGTAGAGGGGCAGGATCACCTCCTTCGACCTGCTGGTCACACTCCTTTTGATGCAGCCCAGGATACAGTTGGCTTTCTGGGCTGCGAGAGCACACTGCTAGCTCATGTTCAGTTTCTCATTGACCAACACCCTCAAGTCCTTCTCCACACGGCTGAGTTGCAAATGACCTTTGTAACTCAATCATTCTGCCACTCATGAATTATGAAGTCATTAAAACTTATGTTAATAAGATATTTTACATGCTACTATTGTTTATGGATTCAAATGGCAACTCTGGATTTAAATAGCTAGGTATTTACTCAAATGTCAACACTTCCATTGCTCATGAGTTTCTTTGACCATGAGTTTTGCAAGGGAAACTTACAGATTTTAGATCACAGTTTGCAACTTAAGTAATGCTTCTTCCTTCTCTGCCTCTTCACTCATGATTTTAGAAATTGGGATCTATCACCATGCATATGCTTAGATATGTGCAACGGTGCACAAATATGAGTGTAAATTTACTTCTAAAACAGAAAAAACATACCTTTCAAGCCTTTGGACTGCATGCTTTTTGTCTCACTGGAATCTGGAATCCTGAGAGTAGGAGTTACTTGAGACCTTTGTAACAGATAGGAGAGGTTTCTTTCTTGATCTGCCATTGGAGCTTTTGACTTTATACTTTTTTACTTAAGCCTCAATACACCACATGTTTCGGCCACTAAAAACATGTATGTGTTGCTTAATGCCTGGGGCTGGGGTTTTTCTTCATTCTTAAAACAACCATGAGCATGGTCTTTTTAATTCTGACTCCTAGCTTTTATGTGTCCATGGAAATAATCATCTACGCTGTAGTGAGGAAAAGCAGAAAGTAAACACTTAGAAATCCATTTGTTTAGCTGAATTACTTCCAGATTGTCTGAGAAACAGTAAAGGACTTCTCTGTATTTATTATCCCATTTCCTGTTATTGTGCACATGCATCTAGATGGTTCCATGATGATTGCAGTAAAGGACCTTGAACAGTTTGTACTGATTATATTATGTGAGAGAAGCAATTTATTATAACAGAAGTCCTTCATGAGTTGCTCTAGGTCTTGTCTTATTGATCAGTATATGAATGATCTTGACTTATATGGAAAGGGCATGTCTTCTTAGGGCTAAACCTCAAAGCTTATTCTTTTGTTATCCCTAAGAAGTCACACAAGGTCATGCAGTTGGGTACTACAAAATTAATTTACAATACAAAAATACTGCTTTGTTGTGTATTTCATTTCATTTGTGTTATTTTAGGTTCCAGTTCTAAACAGCAACAGAAGCAAAAAAGTGCATATGTCATTTTTGCAGATGTCGTTTCAATGCATATCGTTTGAAGTCCATGGTTCCTTTTCATTTTAAATAAAAATTCAATAAAATACGTCAGAAGAAGCAGACAGCTATCCCTTAAAACAAGTTTTTAATTGATGCTGCTCCAGAAATCATACAAGCTGCTAGCAAAAGTGCATGTAAATAAACAAAGACATATAACAAGAAAAAAAAGCTGAAAGGCAACAATCCACAGAATTTTCTGGACTTCTCTGAGAAAGGAGCCCTGAGTATTTTATTAAAAAAAAAAAAAAAAAAAAAAGAAAGAAAGAAACAGAGGAGGAGAAAACAAAAACACAAAACAAGGAAATTTCATGCAAATTAATGCCCTGGGGATTTAAGGCCTTGCTAATAAAAGTCAGTCTTTCCAAGTGCACACAGGAGGAAAAACATCCTAGACGTTTCCTCCTAGTTTTCTCTAGATAATTTCAGTGTGGTTTTGCAGTATGATAAAGTTGCTATCTTGGTTTCTTTTGGCACATGAAAAGTGGTTTCATAGAATCACAGAATCATAGAACCAGCTAGGTTGGAAAAGAACTTTTAAGATCATAAAGTCCAACTGTTACCCCAGGACTGCCAATTCCACCACTAAACTATGACACTAAGGGCTTCATCCACACAGTTTTTGAACACTTTCAGGGAATACGATTCCACCACTTCCTTGGAAAGCCTGATCCAATACAATAGTTGTAAAGAAGGTGGAATTGATGGAAGCTTATCAGACTTCAGAATTTACATGTCACATACACATATTTGTTGTTCAAAAAATAGAGGTATGTTCAGAATAATTTCTGGACTGTTATTGCTAGATAGTTAACAAAAGAAAACTTCACTGCCATATATCCAATTTTATATTATAACTAGGAGAAAATATTTTTAGTGGAAATAGTTTGAAAGGCTCTGTATATCAAATCAAATTTGTTTATTCAGTGAATGTTTCTTCTTTGTTTGAAGCATGTGGATATACCTGATAAATAACGTGGACTAAGCACAGTAGTTACTTCAGTCCTGTACACTCAAAGGTACATTCCTTTGATCCCACTTTTTTATTTTTGATTAAAAAACACATATGAAAATTCAAATTGTTTTTATCTCCACAAATCTAGGAATTTTTCTTATTTGTCCAGAAGGAAACAAATGATCACTGTTGATTAATCATTGCAATTGACATGGATTTTAAGAATGCCACCTGCAAAGTGAAATTGCTGGCACCAATTTGCAGTACAGCATAGAAGTTGAGTACGTATCATTTATGCAACCATTGCTATGCAACTGGGCAGCTTTTTCAATGCTTATAAAATTAAACTGTTTATTTTTTTTATTTTTAAGTGTGAGAGCATCTCAAAGACCATTGATGAATGCTAGCAACAGACATAATAGGAAAAAAAAAAAACATGTTCTTTGTTCAAAATTTTGTCATTGTTCAAGCAGATAAATAATATTACATCATCAATACTTATAATAGAAATTATATAATAAGCAACATATCAGAGCTTTTTTTACCAAGATTTTCCCATCTCTCACAACTTTGTTTATCAGGTGTCATACTGACATGTTGGATAAGTCAATTAGTTACAGCACAATGCTTATAAACTCCCTTCATGCAATCTTAGTCCTGACATGTCTTTTAAAGTTAAGCAGGAGTGAACATTTCTGTCTTACAAGTTTTCATTAAGATTCTTCTTTAACAAACCTTCAGTAATTTTCTTTAACCTAGTTAAAGACTTTCTTCCAGCATTCATGTGTGCCAGGGGCACTTACAGCCCACCAGTGTACTTGTGGTTGTAAACAGCACCTTGTCTGGGAAGCTCAATAAATAATCAGGCATCCCCACATCCACAGCCATACTCACCAGATTTGTAAGTAGCACCAAGCAGATTCACCATGACATCCTGTACCTCCACCCCTCTGCAACGAGCTCCATTGCACTTGGAAGTTTCTGAACAGCCACTGTGTTTAGACTAGAGTACCATCCATCAACTGTTCAGTGAAGAAAGTAAGTGGAACTACAATCTAAGGATGGCAGGAAGCAATTGATTTATTTACCTATATATTTATTAGTTTATGATAGTAAATAAGTGCTGCAGCTGTTTTTCTGTGAATACACCTTTCATCATTTATGCTTTTTGTACATGTGTGTTTCTTCTCAATTGTGAGCAACCCTAATCATTACTGCATAATAATGCTTTGCTGAGGAAGAAAATTAGCATTTATTGTAAAAAAAGGGTTAATGTTTGAATGAAAAAATTAATGATAGAAAAAGTAAAAGTATTTTTCATATCAGGTACATACAGATGCAAGAAAACTCCTCTATTTTATACCAGCTGAAATATCCAGCTACAGCTGATGTTTAATGACAGGATTTCCGCCATAATTTTATTGATTTTTACTATGAAGACTCACAACACTAATCCTTATGTGTCTACAACAGAAATTATCTTTGAAGAAGAGCTGTATGATCTAATTATTTTCACATAATTCACTAGAATATATGAATATCTGCAGCAATTACTACTTAAAGATCATAGTCTAAGCTTAGAGATAAGACTAGAAAACTCATTCTTAATAAAAAATAAAACTATTCTCAGAAAATATAGCTTTTCCAATGGCTTTTGACTTAAAATAAAAATAATTAATCTACTTTTTATTTGCTTCCCAATTCTTTACGTAGAATCAGAAAATAATGTAAGACCAGTAACTAGTAGTGTCCCTCAGGGATCGGTGTTGGGACCAGTCTTGTTCAACATCTTTGTCGGTGACATGGACAGTGGGATTGAGTGCGCCCTCAGCGAGTTTGCCGATGACACCAAGCTGTGTGGTTCAGTTCATAAGCTGGAGGGAAGGGATGCCATCCAGAGGGACCTCGACACGCTTCTGAGGTGGGCTGATGCCAACCTTATTTAGTTTACCCATGCCAAGTGCAAGGTCCTACACCTGGGTTGTAGCAATCCCAAGCACAGCTACAGGTTGGGCAGAGAAGAAACTCAGATCAGCTCTGCAAAGAAGGACTTAGAGGTGTTGGTCGATGAGAAAATGAACATGAGCTGGCAGTGTGTGCTCACAGCCCAGAAAGCCAACTGTATCCTGGGCTGCATCAAGAGGAGCGTGACCAGCAGGTCGAAGGAGGTGATCCTGCCCCTACACTCTGCTCTCGTGAGACCTTACTTGGAGTATTGTGTACAGTTCTGGTGTCCTCAATATAAAAAGGACATGGAACTGTGTCCTGGGTTCAGCAGTAGCAGTCATTTTTTCTCCTTCTTAGTAGCTGGTGCAGCACTGGGGTTTTGACTTTCGGCTTGGGAAGAGTGCTGATAACACCTATGTTTTTAGTTTCTGCTCAAATATTTAGCCTGATCAAGGACTTTCTGAGCCTTATGCTCTGCCAGGGAGGAGGGAAGCCGGGAGGAAGCAGAGACAGGACACCTGACCCAAACTAACCAAAGAGGTATTCCATAACACAGCACGTCATGCCCAGGATGTAACTGAGAGTTACCCAGAAGGGCTAGTTCACTGCTTGGTGGGGGTGAGTTATCGGTCAGCAGGTGGTGAGGTGTTGTATTCTCTTCCCTTGTTATTCCCTTTATCGTTATTATTATTGGTGGTAGCAGTAGTGATTTATGTTATACCTTAGTTACTAAACTCTTCTCATCGCAACCCAACTGGGAGTTACATTCCTTTTCGATTCTCCTCCCCGTCCCTCCAGGAGTGAGGGGAGGAAAAGAAGGCGGGGAGTGAGAGACTGTGTGGCTAACTTGGCGACAAGGTTTAAACCACGACAAACTATTGGAAAAAGTCCAGAGGAGGGCCACGAGGATGATCAGGGAACGGGAGCACCTCCAGTATGAAGACAGGCTGAGAAAGTTGGGGCTGTTCAGCCTGAAGAAGAGAAGGTTGCCTGGAGACCTCATAGCAGCCTTCCAGTATCTGAAGGGGGCCTATGCTGGGGAGGTACTCTTCCTTAGGGAATGTAGTGATAGGACAAGGGGTAACGGGTTGAAACTTAAACAGGGTAAGTTAAGATTGGATATAAGGAAGAAGTTCTTTGCTGTTAGGGTGGTGAGGCACTGGAATGGGTTGCCCAAGGAAGTTGTGAATGCTCCATCCTTGGCGGTGTTCAAGGTCAGGTTGGACAGAGCTTTGGGCGACATGGTTTAGTGTGAGGTGTCCCTGCCCATGGCAGGGGGTTGGAACTAGATGGTCTTAAGGTCCTTTCCAACCCTAACTGTTCTATGATTTTATGATTCTAAATCCTAGAACATGGAAGCAAACATGAGAATAAAGAAAATTCATGTCTTTATTAATTCCGCTATCTTGTTTCACATTTCTAGACTAAAATCTGTTCTGTGGTAAACTTAAGCAGATCTGATTAAATACTTTCCCAGTGATGGAGGTGCAATGCTTAGAGACTGCTTAGAAATGCTTAGACACTAGTTAGAAGACTAGGTTCAGAAAATGTACATTCACCTTGCTTATTTTGAATCAATTAAAAACTACTTTTAAGCAGACACTAGGTAATTAGTTTGAAAGAGTAAAAAGAGGTGCAGAAGAAAAGCAGTCCTCCTTTATCATGAAGAGGAGACAAAGCAGTATGGTCACTGCCTTTCTGAAGAGACCACACAGAACAAGAAATAAGCAACTAAGACCTGTTTTGTCCAGGGACAAATGATTCTCATTTTTAGACCTGAACAGAATTTCAGTTTCAGATAACAAATAGCATTTTTGTCAATTTCTTGAGAAAAACTATTGATTTCCATAAAACATCTATTTCTATTGTGTCACTGATATGTCTGCATACAGAGAATAGATGTATGCACACCTCTGTGAGGAAGAATTCTTACATAGCTTCCTAAAAACTTTTTCTGGATGACAAATTGCCATGAAATGAGTTAATAGATTGTTATAAGTTAAAGATGTTGTTCATAATCCATTACCTTTGCTTTGTTGTTTTACACACTAAAGAATAAAACCCCAAAGAAAGTAGCATCAATGATAGAAAGTTGTAAACCAGAGTTGCTGTAAGTGCCTGAATTTTTTCCTTAACATGAATCAAGGAATTTTGACTGGGCTACCGCTTCAGGTAAGATACCATGTACAGAATACTTGCTTGAGTCCTAAAGACGTATATACTTCACCTAACTGGGTTAACATACTGAATGGCCTGCATGACTGAGTTTTTAACTCTTGTCAATTTAAAATTCCAAATCCCCCACAGTGAACCTTAATACAAATCTGTGTAAAATAATCTCAACTTCACATCATGATGAGTTAGTTTCAATTTGCTTATTTAACTACTTTGAATGTTTCCACTCGATTTGATTTTTAATTGTGGGGTTTCATTCTGTAGTTTAATCATATGTGTGTTTGTCTACTTGTTTTTTAATAAATTCCTGGAAAACACACTCACTGACTTACTCCATCAAACTGCAACATGGGTTGCAAACTCCGAAGGCACAAGTTCACTCAGATATTTGTATTCTTTTAGGTCCTGTTTCCAAATCAATATTGAAATGCAACCGTAACTAATTCAAGAATAATTCAGGGAAAAGCACTACCGAATGAACTGGAAAGACATCATCATATTTTCCTTCCTCAGCCAATAGAAAGAGCTGTTAAATTTTTTAGACATTCATATTAGCTCTAGGCAATCTGAGATGACTTCACATCCTAAAGAATGACAAGTGAGATTAGGTCCTTAAGTCATACAATCATAGAATAGTTAGGGTTGGAAAGAACCTTAAGAACATCTAGCTCCAACTCCACTGTATGGTACTGTAATGAATCTTTCCACGTGTCTGACTGTTGAACTTGGCATAGTATTGCGAAAAAACACTATGTCAAATTTCGCTTGAAGTTTAGTTTTCTTTGGGAAATACTGTGCTTTCTGGTAAAGTGGGAGAAATAGTGATGCATCCACTCAGTTTTGTCATTTCAGAGCACCAATTTACTTTGATGCCAGAAACGAGTGAAGAATTCACAAGTTTTTAGGGATATTTAGTGATTCTTATATCAAACAAGACAGTCCCAGTACTCCTCAACCCTATGCTTGTCTTTCCAAAGCTGCTGCTGTCCAGCTATTTGTTTTTAAGGAAAGTAGCGATGCTGAATCCCATTGGTAGCTGCCTGTGACACATGCCAGCCAGGGAGGCAAGAGCCTCTGACACCTTTGCAGAGCCAGCTCAGCAAGCAGCCCTGGTCTTTGGCCAGCACTGCTGGAGAGAGAGGTCTTTGATTTTAAATCCTGTCACCAAATGTTGCCTCTGGCACATTTTGACTTTGACCAATTGTATTAAGGAACAAGGCCCAGCTCCAGCCTTTACTGCCATGCCATTTATTTAAACAGATTGAACCTGAGGTAGGAGGTTAGGAGACAACCTTACAAAATCTCATGTCCTTGGAAATTATTGCTTCCTTTACTCCTTCTTCTTACTCATAAATCAAGAAGACACCAAAAAAAAAAAAAAAAAAAAAAAAAAAAAAAAAAAAAAGAGGAAAAGAACAGAAGAAAATTTAAACGTCAGCCTCTGTTTTAAAAGAATAAAAGGAGCAGCAGAATTTCTGAGCACTCCAGTAAGTTCTGGGACCAGGGCAGAGCAAAGGGCCTGAATATGATCAAAGGTATTACAGAACTGCTGGCAGTAGCTGTAGGTAGTAAAAGCTTTGTCTTTTCCATTTTGCCATCTGTTCCGAATCCAGGGGAGGGCTGGCTGATCCTCAGCTACACTGGGGAGGAAGGTTGTGTTGCAAAGTGCTGCCTGTGGTGTCCTTTGTGAAATGGCAGTCACTTCTGCTAAGCTAAGTCCATCAATATCCTGGTTGATGACAAGTCTGAAGCAGGAAATGCCAAACATCTTTGGCCAGAATGGAGCTTTGGAGAAGCTGCCTTTTGGCTTGAGTTCCCTCTTTTAATGACCTGGGGTTTTTTTTGGTCCATTTTGAAAGCTGATGGAAAACTGCTTAATAACAGGCAAGTCTATGAAGAAAGGCTGATGTGCGATCCCCTGCCACTCAACCTGAAATGGTACTGCAAGAGATAGCCTGTCTTGACAGGAAGAGCCAAAATCTGCCACAACTATTAACAGTGCCAACTGCTGCCTTCTTAGATGATCTGTAACAAATGCCTAGTCAAATAAAAAGCTGAATATGGTGAGAAAACCAGGAAAGTTAGAAAGAGAAGTAATAAGAACTGAATAAGTAAGATATTTATTATAAGCTTGTATTTTACCATATCTGCAAGTTGTAGGTGTAGATAATATATTCAGGATGCCCTTCAAAGCAGAGAAGTTCTTCAGGATCTCTTTTAACTCTATTTAAGTATTTATGTGTGAAGTATCAGAAATTTCACCTGATTTTTAATAAACTCCAACTATCCTCCACTTGCCACAGGTTCAAAATTTCTCACTAAACTTTCATGATGGAAACATATTGAAGGGCTGGGAGGTGATATTTCTGAGATTGGAAAAGCTCCTATGGACCTAAGAATTAAGACTAACTATGTTAGGTATTTACAGACTGAAAAAAAATACCTAAAAGATTTCATCTTTTGAGACATACAAGTATCTTTTTAAAACTTTATAAAACTTATTGGTCTTCTATTCAGTGTGAAAGTATATTTCTAGATTTCCTTATATACCTTCCCAAACTTATGCCTCTTTAAAAAAAGAGCTTTTAAAAGTACTAACTACATTAAATATTTTAACTATTAACTATTTTATTTTTTTTGTTTAAATACTTCTCTATCAACTCATTGACATCCCTCAGGATACATAAATCTTTTAATGAGGTGTCTGAATATCTCTTAATTTTTTACTTTTCAAAATGCAATTTATTTTCGCTTTCAAGATTGAATTCCTTGTGACCAAGACAAAATGTGATAAAACTAGGAAGTTTCCCAGCAAACAAATAGTACCTTTACTTTTTTGCCTATGACATTTGAGGAAAACTGTGTGACATGAATTTTAGGATAACAGTGGTGTTAGGTTTATTCTGTGTAATTGCTTATTCTTATACCCAGGCAATGGTAATTCATAAATCTTGTCATTTTTAGATCTATTTATGTATTTTAATGTTTATAATTATTCTTTGGACAGTTCAGTCTTGAATGGAAAAGTTATTAATTCATTTCCACCTTATGTTCTTTTCAAAATTGTCTTTTGGCATAAAATGGTTGTTGCATTCTTTAGTATGAAATTACCTAGATTGTTAGCACAAAAAAATTGTGATGTGCTCATAACTCAAAACAATGAAACAATCCAAAAATTTAAAAGTGATTTTTTTTTTAGAAATTAAAATCCCACTCAATTCACTTTTGCACAATTAGGAGAAAAGTGTTTAAAGTGAACTGTTGAGTCTAATAAATTCTAAAGACTAATGACATATTAGGATCTGAATTTAACAGTAAATCTCTGTTGTCCTCTTACCTAACTACATCAAAAAGCATTCTTCTTTCCTCTATCTTTTCCACATTTGTGAAGAAACATAAATTTACACACCTGGGCTACTCTCTTTGTAGCCATGTGAATAGAAAAGGGAAAGTAGGCACAGAAAATTACAGGACCAAGAATTTCCATATAATGATTGCCATCTCTTGGATCAAAGTTCCATCTAGCCTACCCTCCTATCTCTCTTGGTGACCAGAAGCAAACACAGAGTTAAAAATAAACCAAAGAAAATATACATGATGTGATCCTTTTCCCTGGCATATCTTCATGTCATTGGGTGACTATGTTTTGCAGACTTGCTGGTCCCCACATATAACAGCTGTGTTGGACTTATCGTCCATTAATTTTTCTAGTATTTTTTGGTAAGCATGTACATTCTTAGTCTCTACTAGAATCTGGAGTGCTGAATTCCAAAGAATATTCCTTATCTCTGTCATTTGAATACGGGACCCAAGTTAGTAGGCCAGGTCTACTGGGGGCTGTTGGAGCTGGTCTGACGAAGAGGAAGAGCGGTTTTGGTAGGAGGCTTGCCAGGCTGGTCAAGGTTTCTTTAAACTAGATGTGTTGGGGGAGGGGGGCATCATTCCATCCCAACACACCCAGTCAGTTGCCAGCACCTACAATAAATGCTTGGAGCTATGTAGAGATATTCCAGCCGCTCCAGCCAATGAGCCAGCTTCATTTGGAGCTTGGCTCAGATGCCTCCATACAAACATCCGTATCATGGGGAACAAACAAGAGGAATTAGAGATGTGTGCACGACTAAAGGAGTATGATATAGTAGGCATCACAGAAACATGGTGGGATGGCTCCTATGACTGGAGTGTTGGAATGGAAGGTTACAGGCTCTTTAGAAAAGACAGGTCTGGCAGGTGGGGAGGGGGAGTTGCTATTTATGTTAGGGATAGGCTGGAGAGTATGGAACTCTGCCTGGGGATGGGTGAGCAGTCGACAGAGAGTTTGTGGGTCAGGGTTAAAGGGAGAATAGCGATGGGGGACATTACAGAGGGGATCTGTTACAGATCGCCTGATCAAGAGGAATCTGTGGATGAAGTGCTCTATAGGCAGATAGGAACAGCCTCACGCTCAGTCCCTTTTTCTCATGGGAGACTTCAACCACCCTGACATCTGCTGGAGTGAAAGTACGGCCTGGCACAAGCAATCCAGGAGGTTCCTCGATTGTGTGGAAGACAACTTCCTTCTGCAAGTAATAGAGGAGCTGATAAGGAGAAGTGCCATGCTTGACCTCGTGCTCACCAGCAGGGAAGGGCTGGTTGGAAATGTAATGCTCCAGGGCAGCCTTGGTTGCAGTGACCACGAGGTGGTTGAATTCGAGATCCTTGGGACAGTGAGAAGAGCGTGAAGCAAGCTCACTGCCCTGGAATTCAAGAGAGCAGACTTTGGCCTCTTCAGGACCCTGCTTAGTAAGGTTCCATGCGATACAGCCCTAGATGGCAGGGGGGCCCAAGACTCTTGGTTGTTATTCAAGGATCACCTGCTCCAAGCTCAGGAGTGTTGCATCCCAACTAGAAGGAAGTGCAGCAGGAGGGCCAGGAGACCTCCTTGGATGGATAAGGAGCTGCTGAGGAAAATTCAAGGGAAAAAAGAGGCTTATAGAAGGTGGAAGCAGGGACAGGCGGCCTGGGAAGAATACAGGGATGCTGTCTGGGAAGCTAGGGACCAGGTGAGGAAAGCTAAGGCCCAGTTAGAATTAAAGTTGGCTGGGGATGTTAAGGATAACAGGAAGGGATTCTGTAGGTATGTAGCGAATAAAAGACAGACTAGGGACAATGTAGACCCCCTCCGGAAGATATCAGGAGAACTGACTACCAGGGATTTGGAGAAGGCTGAGGTTCTTAATGACTTCTTTGACTCAGTCTTCACAGGCAAAGGCTCTGACCACACCACCCACGTCTTGGAAGGCAGACGCAGGGACTGTGAGAATGAAGACCTTAGGCCCACTGTAGGAGAGGATCTGGTTCGAGACCATATTAAAAACCTGAACGTCCACAAGTCCATGGGACCTGACAACATCCATCCGCGGGTCCTGAAGGAGCTGGCGAATGAAGTTGCTAAACCACTGGCCATCATATTTGAAAAATCATGGCAGTCAGGTGAAGTTCCTGATGACTGGAAGAAGGGAAATATAACCCACATTTTCAAGAAGGGGAAAATGGGTGACCCGGGGAATTACAGAGCAGTCAATCTCACCTCTGTGCCTGGCAAAATCTTGGAGCAGATTCTCCTGGAAGGCATGCTAAGGCACATGTAAATCAACAAGGTGCTTGGAGACAACCAGCATGTCTTCACTAAGGGGAAATCCTGCCTGACCAATTTGGTGGCCTTCTGTGATGGGGCTATGAAACTGATGGACAGGGGTAGAGCAGGTGACGTCATCTACGTGGACTTTTGCAAAGCCTTTGACACTGTCCCACATGACATCCTTGCTCTAAATTGGAGAGACATCAATTTGATGGGTGGACCACTCACTGGATAAAGAACTGGCTGGATGGCCGCACGCAAAGAGTTGTGGTCAATGGCTCGATGTCCGGCTGGAGACCGGTAACGAGTGGTGTCCCTCAGGGATCGGTGTTGGGACCGGTCTTGTTCAACATCTTTTTCATGGACATGGACATGGACAGTGGGATTGAGTGTGCCCTCAGCAAGTTTGCCGATGACACCAAGCTGTGTGGTTCGGTTGATACACCGGAGGGAAGGGATGCCATCCAGAGGGACCTGGACACACTTGTGAGGTGGGCTGATGCCAACCTGATGAAGTTTAACCATGCCAAGTGCAAGGTCGTACACCTGGGTCGGAGCAATCCAAGGCACAGCTACAGGTTGGGCAGAGAAGAGATTCAGAGCAGCCCTGAGAGAAGGACTTGGGGGTGTTGGTCGATGAGAAAATGAACATGAGCCAGCAGTGTGCACCTGCAGCCCAGAAAGCCATCCGCATCCTGGGCTGCATCAAGAGGAGCGTGACCAGCAGGTTGAAGGAGGTGATCCTGCCCCTCTACTCTGCTCTCATGAGACCTCACTTGGAGTATTGTGTGAAGTTCTGGTGTCCTCATCATAAAAAGGACATGGAACTGTTGGAACAAGTCCAGAGGAGGGCCACGAGGATGATCAGGGGACTGGAGCACCTCCTGTATGAAGACAGGCTGAGAAAGTTGGGGCGGTTCAGCCTGGAGAAGAGAAGGCTGTGTGGACACCTCATAGCAGCCTTCCAGTATCTGAAGGGGGCCTACAAGGATGCTGGGGATGGACTCTTCATCAAGGACTGTAGTGACAGGACAAGGGGTAATGGGTTGAAACTTAAACAGGGGAAGTTTAGATTGGATATAAGGAAGAAATTCTTTACTGTAAGAGTAGGGAGGCACTGGAATGGGTTGCCCAGGGAGGCTGTGAATGCTCCATCCTTGGCGGTGTTCAAGGCCAGGTTGGATGAGGCCTTGGGTGGCATGGTTTAGTGTGGGGTGTCCCTGCGCATGGCAGGAGGGTTGGAACTAGATGATCTCAAGGTCCTTTCCAACCCTAACTATTCTATGATTCTATGATTTTTTTCATTATCTATTTAAAAATTTCAAAATCATTTTTCAGAACTTCTGTTTCTCAATCAGAGTGGATTAAAATATTTTATATATGTTATGTCATTACCTTATCATAAAACTACCCTCCCAACACCACCCGTCCTTCTTACAAGCTCATTATTTTACTGTGTAGATTTCTGGGACAAACAGACACAACATTTGAACTCAAGAGACAAATAGACCACAAAAATTTTTCATTTTCAGCAATTTCAGGACTTTCACTTAGACCTATCTTTGATGAATCATTCCTTAGTATGTTACTAGGCAATAATATCCAAAGTACTGGACTAGTATCTCACTCTAAAATATGCTGGTATCTCCCATCGCACAGAGATATTGAAACTTCCTAAACTGTTGCCCTTACTTTAATTTCTTTCTATCAAGAAGCAGTGACATCACAGCGCTTTGAGAGGAAATGATGACTTAGCATCTAGAGTTGTAGTATATACAGCTTAAAATAAGATTGAAGTAAGATTAGCTTTGGATTAAACCATAAGACAAACAGGGCTGCTGACCTAATTTGAAACCTTCGGAATCCTCAAATGTATATTTAGCAATTCTGTATGTGTCATAATTAAAATTTTCTGAAGGGACAAATTTGAAAAATACTCCAAACCATGCATTTCGCAAATTGATCCAGGTAGCTTTCCCTTTGATGAATTATGAACAACTACCAAACCTAATGTGGTTTTAGGGATATTATTTGGTCTGGAAATTTTGCAGGAAATTAAAAAAGAAAACCCACACCTTTAGAATCACAGAAAAAAGAAGGTGTATAAAAATACGTTATTTACTTATTACTTCTGAACAGTAACTTCAGAGACCTTTCAGACTCCTGAATTATTAATTGCATAGGCACTGCAAAGAATCCATTTTATTATTCTTTCAAAAGTCTGTAAAAACTCTTACTAATGCATTTCAACTTATTGGGTCAAGGCTTGTACTGAGAATCTTTAGCTTATGGATCACTGATTTGACAGACTGTAATAGCTTCAGCCTGACAAGTCAAAGTCAATGTATCATGCCTCTTTATATCACCTTTAGGAAAAAAATAAAAACCGCTATGGCCAGAAAGAGAAACATTGATTTTACCTGGCTATGCCCTGCAAGTATTTAAGCTGTATTTCAGCCTAGAGTTATATTATTTCAGTTCATTAGGTGACAGTTCACCACTGAGTTGTTTTATAAAAGGAAAAGTCAACTACGTCATTACAGTGCCATTGTATTAATGCCAATACAAGAACAATGATTTATTTATAGAAGCAAAGCCAAACAAATATGCTGCATTTAAAAGAATAGATACAAAGTTCTGTCTGAAGTCAGGCAAAGAAGTCTTGATTATTTGGTACCTAGTGATTTAAGTAATTAAACGTGATTTGTCCTCATTAATTTCTTGGTGATAAATTACATAATAGCCAAGAAATGCATTTCCCACTCTCCACAAGATACACGCTTGGTATTCCCATTTGCTAAACATGACAGTAATACAGCCTTTCTTCTAAGATCATGTCAAATATTTATCCACATGAACCTTTTGTACTGCTATACCAGGACAGTTACCTAATGCAGTTAGGAGCTATGAGACCTTTATGTAGCTTTCTCCTCCTTATCTCTTGGGATGTCACAAATTACTGGGTGCAAACCACAATTTTTAGAGGATCTTTTGATAATTTCTGATTGTTTCAGCTAAGTTTAGCTAGCAGAGAATCATTTTTGCAGAGGATAACCTTGGTCTTCAATTCAACAAATATCAGGACAGCTTTCAGTCCTTTGTTAAATATATTACAAATGAACTGGCCTAGAAAACACGCATGCATACACACCATATATTTGCCCTCTAAGCACAAATATGCGTATAGCTGCATCTTCTGTGGATTCTTGTGCCTTGTATTTGCGAAGTTATGCCTGTACCTCTTTCCGATTTCCTTACCTGTACGAGATCATTTTTCACTACCAGTATTTAAAGAAATAATATAAATTAAGCATCATCATAAATCATTCAGCAAACCCCAGGTCTATTCATAGCCATACATATGTTGCCAGTAATACAGATAAATATAGAGTCACAGAAATATACACACAGACTTTGAGAAAATATGCCTCTCGACAGAAACATATTGTGCATATGCAAATCACTGTCTGGCACTGGAGCTTTGCCCTTTAGCATTCATATAACTGTATCTTTTTCCTACGCCTGCTCCCTCCCTTTTTTCCATCTGTTTGTTTTTTACAAACCTTCACTTCAATAGAGTACAAACTCTCAAAAACCAAAAAATATGGTTCTGAAAATATAACTGCCAGGTATAACATACAATATTGTTTGTAGGAGGAAAAAAAAAAACTATACAGGAGGCTACATTCAAATTTTCCTTCAAAGGTTACAGGAAATGGATTTTACCCATTTCGTCTGACCAATGTTCATTCCTGGTTAGATTTCAGGTTTGGTTGCTATACTTTAAAGAAATTGTATAATCCAGGCCTTGCGATCACCTTTCTTAATTTATTTCCCTGGAATGACAGGCCTGGCAAAGGCAGGCTGGCCTCTCAGATGTCTGGATTACACTGTAGCTATGGAAACAGGTGTTAAAGTGCTATGAATTTCAAGTTACACTGATATTCTGCACATCATGTTCTGTACTGATGACAGGTTATTTTACATGCTGACCAATACAACAGCATCAATCTTCCTGATTTATAGATCATCAGGTAAAGAGTATCCAAGATGAAGTTTTCCCCAGGTCCTACGACCAGTGTGTTTCTGCACATGCACAGGCTAACATACACAGATGTAGGAGCAGTACCTGTTACCACACTCTTTACAAAGTCTTCAGGCCAAGAGGTACAGGCACCTGAAGCTGACTTGCAATAGCATTCCCAGCTTAATGAGTATTTATGGTTATTTTTCTTTCTCAAAGGAAACCAACTCCACATGGAGCACTAACTCAGGACTGAAGCCCTGAAGCTGTTTGAGTAGTTTTGCATGAAGCTGTCTAAAAAAACCCAAAGCTGAGAAGGGTAAGGGGAAGATAAGAAAACAAATTCTTTTTGCTTTGGTAAAAAATTGCCTGTGCTAACAGTGATAACCCTTTCTGCCTCCTTCCTTGACTTATGTAGCAGCAACAGCAATGTGAGAAACCACCACTTACTGTTGTCCAGAAGAAAATTCAACTCAGAAAAGCAGCGTATTGCACAACTACCCTTCCTCAGCACAAATGATGAAGTCAGTAAATACCTTCTGTATTATTTTGCATCCAGACTAATAGCTACAGGAGTCACAAGTCACATTTTCAAAAAAATATGTCTGGTCTCCCCTAGGCTTGATCTCACTGTTGGTTTTTTTTTTGATACTCTCTGTGTTGTCATTTACCTTCTCCCTCAGTCATGTTGTTTTGGTGAAAGATTTATGCTGCTCATTTGTACGGACATTCCCTGTACAGGTGTCCTGGGTTCAGTTGTAACAGTTATTTTTCTACTTCCTAGTAGCTGGTGCAGTGCTGTGTTTTGGCTTTAGTCTAAGAACAATGCTGATAACACACTAATGTCTTAGTTGTTGCTTAGTAGTGCATACACGGGTCAAGGACTTTTCAGTCTCTCATGCTCTGCCAGTGAGGAGAGGCACAGGAAGGCAGGAGGAAGCAGAGACAGAACACCTGACCCAAACTAGCCAAAGGGTTATTCCATACTACAGCACATCATGCCCACTATATAAACTGGGGGGAGTGACCAGTCGCTGCTCGGGTCAGGCTGGGTATCAGTCAGTGAGTGGTGAGCAACTATATTGTGCATCATCTAGTTTTATTGTGGGATTTTTTTTCTTCCCTTTTTTGTTTTATATTCTCTCCCCTTGTTGTTTCCCTTATCATCATCATTATAAGTAGCAGTAGTAGTTTTGTATTATACTTTAGTTACTGGACTGTTCTTATCTCAACCTGTAGGGTTTACATTTTTTCAGTTCTCCTCTCCATCGTGCCCGGGGATAGCTGGGAGATAGGGAGTGAGTGAACAACTGCATGCTTCTGAGTTACCAGTTGGGCTTAAAACAAGACAGCAGGTCAAATGCTTCCTCTTTTGTGCCACACAGTCAGTCCAGTCCCTCCTTAACCTGCCTCCACTGTCAGCAGGGCCTTTTATTTTTTCCTGGCATTATTATCTTTTTGATATCTCTTATTCATAGCAATGCAAATGGTGATAAAGTCAGATTTGGTGTCAGATTGTATTTTTCCTCCTCTAGGTTATGTAAACTGAAAGGCTTTTTCTTCTTGTAAGAGTTGAACAACCTCTTTAAGAGGATGTAGGTTGAAAATGTACAGTATATTTCGCATATGAAGTGATCTTGTCAAAGTTCAGTCTTAGATTGTTTTCTAAAGTACGATAAAACAATAATCACCCTAAAGAATTTAAAAAAAGTGAAGATTTTGCTATACAGTTATACAATTCCTATATGAAAATATCAGTGGGAAAACATAAATGAAATTATTCCAAAAGAAATAAAGTGTATCAAAAATAAGATAGTCAAACATGTAAACTACATTGCCAATGATGATATGAGCTGCAGTCTGAAATCCTCTATTCAAACTCCCAAAGAGAATACATAGCTTGTAGAGTTGTGAATGGCCATACTAGTTCCAAGACTTTATACTGCTTTTTAGCAGCACATTTCTGGAACAGCTCAGTTGTCTATTTTACATAAACACAAATGAAATAGCATATAGGAAGTTTTTTGTAAGGTGAGTGCCTCCTCATGGGGGATTGGAATGAGGCCAAAGACTTTTGTCTATGGCATAGCTTGACTACTTTGTGAAAACATTTCCAGATATTAGTTGTCCTGAACTGATTTCAAGGTAGAAGAAAACGTCTCTGCACATCAACAGAGAATTTCAGTTATTTAGTTCTTTGAATAAAATATTTTATAAATGAAAAGCAGAAAATATTATTTCCCAGATTTTTAAATATGTGTGCTGGGAAGTCAAAGGTGAGGATAATTATCATACTTTCTCCCTCTAATTTCAAGAAGCATATCAGATAAAAGCAGAATGAGAGAAAAGAAACTTAGTCCTTTTTTCTCATGTAGGCAGCATCATGGAAGCAAGTTGAATACAGAATTACAGATTTTCAAAAGTTTATGTTCATATTGGAATTATTAGACGAAATATGTTTGAAGGCCTTTCTTGTTTTGCCTCACTTTTAAACCCATTCAGGTTTTACACCAACTGGGACTTCTGCTTTAGTATAGCAGAAATAGTATGCAAGTTTTCCTTACTGCATTAACTTAAAATAAGCTGGTGAAACCCAAGTTGTCAGAAGTCACAGGCTTGTCTGGTGATATCTGTGAACTCTCCAAGCTAATGATACTGGGTTTTTTGCAGCTATTCAGATTTTAAAAAAACATTACCCACTTGACACAACAGGTTCTGCTTTGACTTATCACAGCAGGAGCAAGCATTTAAAGACCAGTTCAGTTTTCAGACTCTTTTCCCCTTCCAGGGTCTTATAGCTGATGTTTCAAAAGATTTCTGTGTGCAGACAAGAGATCTTAGAACCACTGCCTGTATGGTAACTGAAGTCTTAAAAAGCACTCGTTACTTCTAGACATAACCCATCTGAATGGCACTTTATGCATTATTATATCAAAACAAGATTTTCCCTAAGGAAAACCTGATTCTATTATGTCCAGTCAAAATAACTACACCACATGACACAGGGTTTGCTCCAATAAGTCCTCATTAACTGCCTGCATTGGTTTTAGGCACAGGTCCCAGAGGTTAATTAATGGATCATTAAATCTACTGTGCAATCAATCCTCAAGAGTGTGCCCATTCTTTGCCACATCACTTGTTTAAGGAAGCACTCTGCTTAATGACAAATGCAGAAATGATAAACTCAAGAGCAGATGAGGCAAACAAATAGTCTGCTTCCTTTTAAAATCCTCTCTGCAAGTATTTGGCAAGAAGATGAAGAGGGTGACAAAAAAAAAAAAAAGGAAGAGAAGAACAATTTTGAAAGCTGTGTCATAAACAAGTGGGTTTGTTTGTTTGTTTTTTTAAACCAGTTATTTGATTTGCCTCAAACACTCATACCCATTCCCTGCAGGAAACTAGAGATGCCCGTCTGGATTGTGAGACACACATGAAGAGTAAAGTATCACTGGCTCCTGCACAGAAAATGCCATCATTCCCACTTCCCAGTTTGCATCTTTAAATAGCTCACTGTATTTATGGTGTACATAGTGTTAATGTCCTTCAGTTGCTCTATTTTCAAGGATGGAAAAGCAGTTGCTAAGCATTTCAAAATGACAGCCCCAGGGTTCATTAAAAATATGGCAAACATTTGCTAAGCTCATTAGGTGCAGGTTTTGTGCGTGTGGGTATCAGATTCCTCCTCTTCATGTTATGCATGACCAAACATCTATTAACCCTAATCCCATTGATGAGTCTGATACATTCAAACCAGCAATTAGACAAAACAAAAGGGGTATTTATTGAAAGACTCATAAATGGGCTTTCATATTGGTCTAAGCTGTTGCAAAATGACAGTTGAATTCCCTTCTGTTAATCCCCACCTACCAGAGTACTCCTTTTGTTTGATTATAGGTTGTCAGATGTGGGGATTCTGATTGAATCAAAATTCAAAGTAAAGTGGAAATACACAATAATTACACTTGCTAGGCACTGCTGCCTACCATATAAGCAGAGTAAATGCAACGCAAGTTGAAGAAAAAAAAAAAGTCAAAGGAAAAAAGGATTTCAAGATTCAGCTACTTCGAAAAATAAAGGTATATATTGCCTTCATTTAAATACAGGAAAAAATAACTTCTATTTTCCTCTGGTATAACACCTTTTGGTACTATTACTTGTTAAACACAATTTTTCCAGAACCAAGAGCATTCCTTCACAGCCACAGAGGAGGCATCTCACCTTTCTTAAACAGAATGACCTTTCTAGCCCACAGACATACCCTTCTCAAACCTCTTTTCAACCACTGTGAAGCACAAAACTTATGATGAGCTCTGCAAAATTTTCACACTATAAACTGTCAGGCAGAGTCCTGTTTGGAAAACTCAGAAACATTTGTTAAGAAAACATCTGCATACATTGTTGCATGCAAGTCTTGCAATAGCATTGTAAGCACCACTTGAATAAGCGGTACACCAGATATATATATAAATGGTGTATATACATATATATATAGACTTGCATGCAACATCTAAGGGCATAGGAGTTGGTGCTGATGTATAAAGCACAAACTGGGCTGCTGCAAGTTTGTAAGGAGGGTACATCATTTGTTCTGTGACTAACATTATGAAGTTTTCACAGCACATTGACAACGTTTTGCATGTGAAAACTTCTGAGCTTTACATAGTATACGTATAAAAGGAATGTAAGAAAATTCATTCAGTTCCTTTTCTCTTAAACTTCTTGTCAAGAAAAAGCTTGTTTTCAACTGAAGAGATTTTCCTTGAAGGCAAAAATGTTACAGCTGAATTTTATGCGAACAAAAGGAAAGATCATTAATAATGTGAAGTCATTCTCAAATAATCTCCTCTGGTTTTCAAGAAATTCCACTTCTAACTAATCCAAGGCTTCTAAAAAGTGATTGTACAGACAACCTTCACAGGTAAATAATCACACCCACCAAAGATTTTTAATTAATTATTCTAAGGCTTATTAAATCAGGAAGATAGCAACTCCTCATCTCAGAAGAACTGTAATAATTATCTACGGAGAAAATATATGTGTATGTATATAAATAAACACTGAGATCGTGTCAGTCAACTATTTTCAGTTGTGGTTTAAAATAAACTTTTTTCCCAAAAAGCTTCAATAGAAAATAGTTTGCTTTCCTCTAGATGCTGCTCTACAATATTTATGTTTATTTATTTAATGCTATAAAGTAGTTCTTTCAAACTACAAATGTGCACAGCTGACCTAAATCTTCTATTTAGTAGTTCAAAATACGTATAACTAAAAAACACTACCTGACACTTCTGCTACCCACTCTGTATTGTCAAACCCATAGATTTATCCCCTCTAAGATGCTGATAGTTTTGTGATTCCAACAAACCATCTGTACAGAAATACCTCCCACATAAGTTGCCACCTTCTCTTTCCCTCAGTAAAACAGTATATCACCATTTCATCAGTATATTTACAGAAGGTATGATAAAACTTTACTACATGGTAAAGGGGCTGGAAAAGTCCACAGTGCAAAGGGTCTTGCTACTGCTGAAGTGTATGTATGTTTGGATGTACTTCAGCTTTAAAACAATTCTAGCTTTAGATTTCCCCACTCATAACTAAACAGGAAGTAAACCAAATCATTATGGATTTTTTAATAAACTAAAATCAATAAGATGCAGTGAGCATTAATGCCTTAACATTTACTGCATTAAGTAGTAGTTCTTTCGGCAGAAGAGCACGCTCATGCATTTATAGAGCCTTAAGATGAAACAGCAATAAGTAAACAGCTCATTAAAACCAAAAGCAACAAAATAAGCAAAATAAGTCCCAGGTTTTTTAAAACTTCTTTTAATTAATTAAGTATTTTTATTAATAACTTGCTCACTATTCCTTGCCTAAGGATTTAAAAACTGTCTGAGTGTGCTTTGCCTTAGCAAATACTAAGCTATACATAAATGCAAAACACATTGTGCTTTTTAGGCCTGGAGAATAAACCTGAAGACATTTGGGTCTGTAGATGATGAAGCTGATGCCAGTTTAGTTTCTTGCAATGCTGATGCTCCAAATCCATTCTCATAAAAGTTTGTCTTTGACATAACTCTCAGCACAGAAGAAAAGACTGACACCTCCTGAGGAGAAGAGATGCCAAGAGTGATCAGGTTTCAAAGGCCATGAAATTATTTATTATGGTACTTTTGGGTTTATTTTTCTTGAGTTTTAAAATAAAACTGGAACCAGAAACTTCACTGGTTATTCTTTATCATTCTTTACCAATTCTTTATGCTGTATTTTATCTTAGGTAGAAGTTTCAAGCCAAGGTAAGTTATTTATCAAGTGGATTATCGCAAATAACAGAGGTATGTACAAGTAAGATCATGTCAGTACACTGAGAACAAGATGCATAATTGCTGCTGAGAGTTCGGATTACATTTTAAATGTCTTCTATTTGAAATCCTAAAAAATCTTAACCACATCTCCTTTTCCTAATACTTTCCTGAAAATACACCTGTAAGGGTGTAGAAAGATTGGATCACAATATTTTGTCTTCTGGACTCCATAAAAATTTTTATTATATATGATCTTTAGAAAACTTATTTACAGCCACTATTCCAGTTAAAAAAACAGTTAAAATTTTTTTTTGGTTGCTTATGTCAGTGCTTGTTGGGAGTGCCTTATGTCTCACTGTCATTTTTCAATTTGTTTTTCTTTGCTTTACAGCATTGTCATGAATTATTTGCCATGGGCATGAGTCACAGTTCTACCGCATGAGACATTCGTTTCCACTGGGCCTGTGCTTAGAATGTTATCAAATTGTTAACATAAATCTTTATGGGCATCATCAAAATCTTAATCATGAAGGTATATAACTGCAAATAGCTTCTCAGAACTACATATTTGAAAAGGTCTGGATTAATGTGTTGGATGTCCCTTCCCTTCTTACTCCAGATTCCATTTATTCAAAAAAAAAAAAAAAAGTTGACTTATCTTCAAATATTTAAAGTATACTATTGCAAAGTATAAAAAAGTATCTGAGGCACTATTCCTAATCTTCTAACAGAAACGGGATTCAAAAAATGAACAAGAATAATTTCTCATGATTTTACATATATGGAGGTGTGACAAGCACCACTGATAATAAACAAGAACTGTTCATAAAATCTGCAATTGAGCTGATCACAAGTTTCTTGAGCCTTTATCAGCAAAAAGAATAGAGTTCACTAAGCTATTATATAGCTTTTTTACAAAAATCTTATTTTGTGTAATATTGTGTTTGATAGCTTACCTCACATTTCAGTAATTGAAGATTTATAACAGGATTTTTAAAAGCAGAAGAGGTGGGCCAGTACCAAGTGGGACTTCTGGAATGAGAGCTTGGTTGGGAATACTGCAAGCATAGGAGGAGGATATACATACACATCAGCAAGTGGTGAATTTTAAGCTCTCACTCCTACTGCCTTCTATCTCCCTTCTTGTCGTATATATCTGGGAATAGAATAACTTTAAAGTAAGGACTTTCATATTTTAATGAAAGAGTACCTCAAATTTAATGGAGAAACCTTGAGGCTTCCTGTGCACATCTGCATTAGAAGTAATGCTGTATTAGAAGTATTCGTGTAGTGCTTTTCTTGAGGGGTAATTTCATGTCCCGTTGGAATGACTTTTCAATGCAGCTCACAAAAGGTAAAGGTTAGAAAAAACATGGCAGAAATTAAAAAATCTACCCGCAGAGCAGTTGTCTCAAAAGGGCAACATACTCTGATGTGGGAAAACCCGCCTTTGTATCTCTATACTGATGTGTCTAGAACCCACCACATGAAGCCTAAGTACTAAGAATAACTCTCCCCTTGCCCCCACCTGCCTCTTTTTTCTTTTGCTATGGATATAGTTTCATACCCTGGCAAAATCCAGCAAAAAAAAATTCTTTTTCTAACAAAATTAAAAGTTAAATTGCTTTAAAACAATGAAAGATTTCCTAACCAATATTTCCATGCATTTGTTAAAGTAATGAAATGGAATTTCACTTTCTGCAATATTTTGCGTTAAGATGCATATAAGTTTTCCTACTAAGAACTGTGTCTGTAATTGTCCCTCTATGAGCTATTTTGTACAGAGACCTTAGAAATTCTCCTTGACAATTAATATCTTCATCAGGGACTGTAGTTACAGGACAAGGGGTAACGGGTTGAAACTTAAACAGGGGAAGTTTAGATTGGCTATAAGGAAGAAATTCTTTACTGTGAGGAATGGTGAGGCACTGGAATGGGTTGCCCAGGGAGGCTGTGAATGCTCTATCCTTGGCGGTGTTCAAGGCCAGGTTGGATGAGGCCTTGGGTGGCATGGTTTAGTGTGGGGTGTCCCTGTGCATGGCAGGGGGTTGGAACTAGATGATCTCAAGGTCCTTTCCAACCCTAACTATTCTATGATTCTATGATTCTATGATATAAGCTGCTCTTTCACAGCACTTCTCACACAATGCTACTTGTCCCAAAGCACTTTATAATCTCACAGTAAAAATACATAGCAATTTATTTCCCTAGATTATCAAGATTCATGAAACATTCTGAGTCATATCTGGCTTTAATTACATGACAGAATTAAGAAACTTGTTTTTTCGTCTTTCAAAAAAAAAGAAATTATAGAGAGAAAAGAAAAGGAAAAAAAAGGAAATAATACAAGAAAAAGAAAAAAGGAAAGAAAAAAAAGAAAGAAGGGAAAAGAAAAAATAAGAAAAGAGGAAAGAGAAGAGAAGAGAAGAGAAGAGAAGAGAAGAGAAGAGAAGAGAAGAGAAGAGAAGAGAAGAGAAGAGAAGAGAAGAGAAGAGAAGAGAAGAGAAGAGAAAAGAGAAGAGAGGAAAGGGAAAGGGAAAGGAAAGGAAAGGAAAGGAAAGGAAAGGAAAGGAAAGGAAAGGAAAGGAAAGGAAAGGAAAGGAAAGGAAAGGAAAGGAAAGGAAAGGAAAGGAAAGGAAAGGAAAGGAAAGGAAAGGAAAGGAAAGGAAAGGAAAGGAAAGGAAAGGAAAGGAAAGGAAAGGAGAAAAGAAAAGAAAAGAAGAAAAGAAAAGAAAGAAAAGAAAAGAATAAAGAAAAGAAAAGAAAAGAAAAGAAAAGAAAAGAAAAGAAAAGAAAAGAAAAGAAAAGAAAAGAATAAAGAAAAGAAAAGAAAAGAAAAGAATAAAGAAAAGAAAAGAAAAGAAAAGAAAAGAAAAGAAAAGAAAAGAAAAGAAAAGAAAAGAATAAAGAAAAGAAAAGAAATGAAAAGAAAAGAAAAGAAAAGAAAAGAAAAGAAAAGAAAAGAAAAGAAAAGAAAAGAATAAAGAAAAGAAAAGAAAAGAAAAGAAAAGAAAAGAAAAGAAAAGAAAAGAAAAGAAAAGAAAAGAAAAGAAAAGAAAAGCACTGAGACAGGTGTCATCCAAGACATGTTAAGCTTTAAACCCAAACTTTGGAAATACCATCTTTCTGAAATAATAGTGGAAATGATACGTTAAAAAGGATGGAAAAATAGGGTTTATTTGCTACGTTTTACTGCTAGTGGGTGGCAGAAACTAAATATCTACATTAAATGCATAAGGTTCTTTGCCAGCCTTCATCCAGCCTCTAAACCCTTCAGGCCCAAACATTCAGGCAGGGTTTGCAGATTTTTCAGTGGATTACTGAAAATGATGCTAACGTGAGTGTGTTTCAGCTCACAGAGCTCTAATTTAAATGCATATCCTATTACAATGGAACAGCAAGTTTCTAGATCTCAGCCATGCTGGTACTTGCTTCAGAGAGCTATAGCACAAAATGATCCACAAAGGTCTCATTCATGTTAAACTGGCTTCTACTAAAACCACGAGTTACTTCTTAGTCACCAAGTTACACAGCATGAAGCACACAGTCAATGAGCTTAGGCGGCACCAGTGTGTCAGGATCATACTGCTAAATCTTCAGTGAGGTGCTCTTGAAGCCTCAGCTAATCTAGTTCACTCAATGAAATAAGATAAAAAGCTAAATTAGATACATTAGCAGAACAGGTCTCAAATATAGTTGTTCTTTAAGTACAGATGCAACATTTCAGACATACACATCTTGGATTAAATTTTTTTTTTCAATGGAATACACTTGGAGGTTTACACATTAACAACCAGTCCCAGTTTTTCCTAACATGATTTCTGCACCCTGCTTTGAAAAGGTAGCCCTCTAGGCTGCTTCACAGTTAGCATACCAAGCAGCTGCTACAAACAGCCAGGAAGACCGAATATGCAATTAAATAGCTGCGTTTTCTGAATCAATGAGAAATGATTGAAAAATAAACTCTTAACTTAATCTATTACTGTTGTATAAAATGGCCCTTCTTCCTAAGTGGCATTATGAAATTTTGCTTGACCTCTTATATCTCTGTGGCTAAGTGTCTTTCAAAGAAATTAAAATCTGCAAATTCTGTATCCTCCAGAATAGAACAATAACAAAAATTGCACCATTTGGTCTGTATTACTAAGCATATTGCATCCATTTGTGGACTTCTATTAACTGTGAGCTACAACAGTTTCGCCAGGAACAGTATATTATGTCTACAAGCCCATCAGGCCAAAAACCCCTTGGTGTCTGAAATTTGTAAAGTCTATGGATTATTCATACAATATTCAAACCTAACCTACAGAACCAATAGGCATGCAGCCATTGGCAAAACAAATCACTATAATTTTGCTTGAAACAAGATGAAATACATGTAAAACGTGGGAAAGGGAATTCAATAAACAGCAGTTTCTTACTGACATTCAGAATAGAGCAAATGAAGACATAGCAGCTGTTGGAGTAACTCTAAGACCCATAAGCCAGATCAGCTAAAAGTAGGAAGTCATGTAGCTGAAAGTTGGAGCATTTTTCTTAGTTATTGGGGTAAGATATAAAGTACATATAGCCTAGGAGAGGAAAGCTTTGCAGACAGTGACTGATGACACCAAACTCAGACAACAGTCCTCATGATGGCTGATAAGAAAAAGTATTCTTCTTTCTAAAAGGGGCTTTTCCCCTGTCAGCCCCAACAATAAAGACTGAACGCCATGCTGGGCAGCATTCAACTATGCATCGTACCTGTTAAGCCAAAAGATTGTTTTGTGATATATGTTGTATAGAGCTTTCCCATTGGGTCAATAGGATTTCACAGGCTCTGTAATAAAATTGCTAAACTGAAGCCATACAGCTAATTAAAGTAAAAATTATACTGTTTTTATTATTCTGCTGTTGTTTTTTTTTTTTTTCTGGATGATGGTGGAAGACTGGGCTCAGGAGGCAAGTCACATTTCTTTATATATCTATAGAATCATTACAGCATTTTATGCCCTTCTTGACTTAGGTGCCCGACATTTAGGATTCCATTGCTTGAGGTTTAGTAGCACAGATTTCCAACCTTACAGTTTATAGAAAATAGGTCCTACAGAGTGAAATTAATGCTTAATTATATTTTTAGAACAAAAGAGAACTGCTCACCCAGTACAGTGCTTCTGTTTAAATGGAAATGAAAAGTTTGTCAGTCTCAAGCTTTCATTCAACACCAAATCTTAAATTATTGGAAGTCTGTGTAACAGCCTGGGGTTTTTTTTTACAATTGGATAGGAGATTCCAAAGTAGAGTAGTAATCCATTATATTTATTGTGCTTATCTTTTTAACATTGGCTGACAGACCTTAATAACGTCTTTACTTCTTTAACTTCACAAACTGATGTCTGCAAAAGGAATTTTAGAAAATGCAATAAATGCTTATTAACATGCATACAATTTTAATATAACATACAATTTTGGATGAATGGCTAAAAATAAAGTAATAAGAAACACAAGTATTGATAAGTAATAGCTGTTTTTCAGGCCTCACAGTGAGATGGGTGTATATTTGTGTTAATTATAAAGGGAGTCAGCCCACAACATTTAAACTATAAAACCAAATGGGCTTTTTTGAATCATTAGAGAAATAGGGAAAAAACTTGGTGGTTTTTTGTTTGGTTGTTTTTGTGGTTTCTTTTCTTTAAACAACAACAACAACAACAAAGTAGTAATGTTTAGTCTGGAATCAATAAAATTTTAATTTTTTTCATTGACATCATGGGAAGCACAGTACTCAGTAATGTGATTTGCAAAAGCCTTTGAATCATGAAGCTACCACTCCCAAAGAATTCTTCTCCTACCTTCCTGTTCGTACTTCAATATCGTTGAGTGACCTTATATCATACAAGGAGCAACTTAGGTAAGTATAAACTCCTATTGTATAAACATTGGGCTTGAGTACAGTTTCCTCTTAATTGTCCTTTCACAACAATTCCTTCAGAGCTGTTGCCAAGTTTTCATGGATTGTGAGGAAGTGGTACAAGTACCAGAGCAAATATAATGGGTGAAATGCCTGCAACCGCTTGAACTCCTCCATAAGCAAAGCTCTTGCAGTCCTTATTCAGATGAATTCCTATTGAATTCCCATTTCAATTCCATTGAAACCAATTTGCATTTTGCAGGTCAAACACATTGTTTTACTGGGGTTAAAGCAAAGAGGAAGCAGCTTATGTTCCCACTTTGAAACTGCCAGAATGGAATTTTTCCTGCAGTATAATCTCTTACATTGCTCTGTGTGGTACTGGAAAGAGGACGTGGAAGGAGTTTCTGTGCTAGCTCTCCACATGGTGTCTCAGACTAACTGGGGACTTGAGCTTCGAGAATTTGTGACTTTTTTTTTTTTTTTAGCAGCAAAATCGAAGTTGGTTTTGTAGTTTTTTAAAGCTCAATTAAATTTGATGCATACCAGGATCCGATGCGATTTACTACTGAG
The DNA here is from genome assembly GCF_963264785.1 of Psittacula echo. Taxonomy (NCBI): domain Eukaryota; kingdom Metazoa; phylum Chordata; class Aves; order Psittaciformes; family Psittacidae; genus Psittacula; species Psittacula echo. The sequence goes on along the minus strand of NC_137742.1, from coordinate 42,569,487 downwards.
AGTACACATGATATGCAAATCTGAAAGAATACAAGATTTGTTAATTAATAAACAGCACAAAGAAGAATCATTTTAAATACTGGGCAGAAGTGTGAAGGAACATCTATATCACCACCCATATGTGTATGAATGAGTACTTATGAAGGGTAGGAAAATGTATGATCAGACCAGAACTGCTCTGGTATAATCACACAAATCCTTATAAATGTATGGGACAGTAGGACTAACTGTAGTTCTTGGCAGGTGAGAGAAGGTTTCAGAACTGTTCCCAGAGGAGTGCTGGAGCAAGGTCAGGACCTGGGGGTCAGAGAATCAATTTCGTAATTCTTCTATAAACATGATCTTTCACAGTCAGCTACTTTGTATTCCTGGCTTGTGCTAGGTGCAGTGCTCTTGCCAGATGCTCTCTTCCCCTTCCAAAACTTTTATTTTTTTGACTTTTTTAGCTTACCTTTCATACAGTTACTCTACACCTGCTTTCAAATCCCTGCATAGCAGAGTCCTCAGTATTAGTGACTCAACTATATTGACACCTATAAGAGGTTATTTTGAAACAGATTTTACAAACCAAAACTTGTAAAAATAAGAATTTATGTCATTTCATTACACAAGTAGAAAATAAGATTTATATGCACATGATGTGTAGGTTCAGCTGGGATAAAATTAATCTACTTCATTGTAGCTAGTATGGGCTATGTTTTGGATTCATGTTGGGAACAATGATAATAACACAGGGATGCTATTCTTATAGCTGAGTAGTGCTCACTCAATGTCAAGGGCTTTTCTGCCTCTTATTGTGTCCTGCCAACGCTCAGTGAGGAAGGAAGGTAGGGATATTTGGAGTTCCCAAGTTACTGTTATGCATGATGGAGTCCTGTTATCCTGGTGATGACCGAACACCTGCCTGACAATGAGAAGTGGTGAATAAATTCCTTGCTTTGCTTTGTTTGTGCATGCAGCTTTTGCTTTGCCTGCAAGCTGTATTTGCTTTGCCTGTAAGCTGTATCTCAACCATGAGTTTTAGAATCATAGAATAGTTAGGGTTGGAAAGGACCTTAAGATCATCTAGTTCCAACCCCCCTGCCATGGGCAGGGACACCCCACACTAAACCATGCCACCCAAGGCCTCATCCAACCTGGCCTTGAACACCGCCAAGGATAGAGCATTCACAGCCTCCCTGGGCAACCCATTCCAGTGCCTCACCATCCTCACAGTAAGGAATTTCTTCCTTATATCCAATCTAAACTTCCCCTGTTTAAGTTTCAACCCATTACCCCTTGTCCTGTCACTACAGTCCCTAATGAAGAGTCCATCCCCAGCATCCTTGTAGGCCCCCTTCAGATACAGGAAGGCTGCTAGGAGGTCTCCACGCAGCCTTCTCTTCTCCAGGCTGAACAGCCCCAACTTTCTCAGCCTGTCTTCATACGGGAGGTGCTCCAGTCCCCTGATCATTCTTGTGGCCCTCCTCTGGACTTGTTCCAACAGTTCCGTGTCCTTTTTATGTTGGGGATATCAAAACTGCACAAAAGAGTAAAAGTTTTGTCACTTTTACTCTTCCTATTCTACCACCTATCCCACTAGTGGGGGAGTGACCGAGCAGCTGCAAGGGGCTTAGCTGCCAGCTGAGGTTAAACCATGATACATGGGCAAATGTGGTGTATGTTCACATCCGCTGAGCAAAGACCATTCCTAAGAATTTTAAAATGCCTTTGGGGTGTGTCGTGATTTAAGCCCCGGCTGTAAATTAGAACCACACAGTCTACTTCCCCCCCACCCCCCAGAGGGATGGGGAGGGGAATCGAAAGAATGTAACTCCCACGGGTTGAGATAAAAACAGTCCAGTAACTAAGGGATAACACAAATCACTACTGCTGCCACCAATAATAATAATGATAAGAGAAATAACAAGGGAAGAGAATACAATACCGCCTGCCAGAAAAGAGCCCGACAGAAAAGAGGACGTGCCCTTCCAGGTAGCTCCCAGTTACATCCCCTGGCATGACATGCTGTGGTATGGAATACCTCTTTGGCTAGTTTGGGTCAGGTGTCCTGTCCCTGCTTCCTCCTGGCTTCCCCTCCTCCCTGGCAGAGCATGAGACTCACAAAGTCCTTGGTCAGTCTAAGCATTGGTGTTATCAGCTCTGTTCCCAGGCCAAAAGTCCAAACCACAGCGCTGCACCAGCTACTAAGAAGGAGAAAAACTGACTGCTACTGCTGAACCCAGGACAGTATCCACCCCTTATTCCATACCATTCACGTCATGCTCAGATCCCACATTTTCCATATCCCCTCACTCTCATCTCAGTGCACTGTTATCTTAGTGCATGGACCAATTCCTATAAAGCTGCTGAGTCCATTCGGTCCATGATGTTGGGCTTCATCTCTTGTAACAGTCTTTCAGGGCAGGAGAGGCTGTGTGCAGTGTTGGATCGTTGCCTGCTGATGCTGATCGTTCCTTTACTGTAGAACTCATCTGGTTCTATCAAAGTTCATTCTCTGTTGGGATGATGGTCGGAGGGAAGTCAGGGCCAGTCGCTGATGCCCTGCAGACTTCTAGTTGATGGGCTATAGCAGGCAACAGCATACAATTGAGTTCATTGTCTGTTTTCCCCTAAAATCAAATCCCCTTGAGGTATGCATCGGACTTCCCCATCTTCCCACATTACCCACCAAGCATATCCAGGTCCCTGAGCAAAAGCAATCCCACGAGTGGGTTTGCCTTTTCCTGAAGCAGGAATAACCCAGACTGTCTTCCCCAGCAAATTCTTCATGTGCACCACAGGAACTTTGGCCCCTTCTACAATATGTAAAAGTTCTGACTGGGCTGGGCCAGCCCTGTTGGCAGATCCTCTGGTGTTGACCAACCAGGTCGCCTTTGGTAAGTGTGTATCCCAATGCTTGAAAGTTCCCCCACCCATTGCTCTCAATGTAGTTTTTAACAGCCCATTGTACCATTCGATTTTCCCAGAGGCTGGTGCATGGTAGGGGATGTGATATACCCACTCAATGCCACGCTCTTTGGCCCAAGTGTCTATAAGTTTATTCCGGAAATGAGTCCCATTGTCTGATTCAATTCTTTCTGGGGTGCCATGTCGCCACAAAATCTGGTTCTCAAGGCCCAGGATAGTGTTCCGGGCAGTGGCGTGGGGCACAGCGTATGTTTCCAGCCATCCGGTGGTTGCTTCCACCATGGCAAGCACATGGCGCTTGCCTTGGCGGATTGGTGGGAGTGTGATATAATCAATCTGCCAGGCCTCCCCATATTTATACTCCAACCATCGTCCTCCATACCAAAGAGGCTTTAACCGTTTGGCTTGTTTAATTGCAGCACATGTTTCACACTCACGAATAACCTGGGCAATAGTGTCCATTGTTAAGTCCACCCCTCGATCACGGGCCCATCTATATGTTGCATCTCTGCCTTGATGACCTGAAGTGTCATGGGCCCATCGAGCCAAAACTAATTCACCTTTATGTTGCCAATCTAAGTCCATCTGAGCCACTTCAATCTTAGCAGCTTTATCCACTTGTTGGTTGTTCTGCTGTTCCTCAGTGGTCCGACCCTTGGGTACATGGGCGTCTACATGGCGTACCTTCACCACCAGGTTCTGCACCCGGGCAGCGATATCTTGCCACAGTGCAGCAGCCCAGATGGGTTTACCTCTGCGTTGCCAGTTGCTCTGCTTCCATTGCTGCAACCACCCCTACAGGGCATTTGCCACCATCCATGAGTCAGTATAGAGATAAAGTACTGGCCACTTTTCTCGTTCAGCAATGTCCAGGGCCAGCTGGATGGTTTTCACCTCGGCAAACGGACTCAATTCACCCTCTCCTTCAGCAGTTTCTGCAACTTGTCGTTGAGGACTCCATACGGCTGCCTTCCATCTCCAATGCTTTCCCACAATACGGCAGGACCCATCAGTAAACAAGGCATAGTGCTTTTCACTTTCTGACAGTTTATTATATGGTGGGGCCTCTTCAGCACGCATCACCTCCTCCTCTGGTGACATTCCAAAATCTTTGCCCTCTGGCCAGTCCATGATGACTTCTAGAATGCCTGGACGACTGGGATTTCCTATTCGAGCTCGTTGTGTAATTAGTGCAGCCCATTTACTCCATGTCGCATCGGTTGCATGATGTGTAGAGGAGACCCTGCCTTTGAACATCCAGCCCAGCACGGGCAAGCGGGGTGCCAGGAGGAGCTGTGCTTCAGTGCCAATCACCAGGGATATCACCAGGGCGCTCCCCAGCCTGGTGCACCTAACAGACTACTACTGCTGCTGGTCTTCCAAACAGGTGGGGGGGAAGCTGCTTCCCACAGTCTGAGGGGGATGAAGAAAGACTACAGGCCCTTGGAGTGGATGGTGAAAGAGTCTGGGGCTCAAGTGATCTTTTCTTCACTTCTTCCATCTTCCAGTGATGATGTGGGACTGAATGGGAAAATTCAGTCCGTAAACAATTGGCTATGAGACTGGTGCTTCAGGCACGGCTTTGGATTCTTTGATAACAGCTGGTTTTATAAGGCTCCAGTCCAGATAATGGCACGTGGGAAAGGTTTATCTCACAGAGGCAAAAGGATGCTGGGGCATGAACTAGCAGGGCTCATTTGGAGAGGTTTAAACTAGACTCGAATGGGGATGGGGTTGTAACTGGGCTTGCCCCAGTGGGGCAGCACTCTAGGATTGATGAAGACTGGGAGGCGTCCTATAATCCTAGGGTGAAATCGGTGAGCTCAGCTCCCTCCTTGAAATGCCTGTACACCAATGCGCGCAGCATGGGAAATAAGCAGGAGGAGTTAGAGACCTGTGTTAAATCAGGAGATCATGATCTGGTGGCAATTACAGAGACGTGGTGGGACAGCTCACATGACTGGAATATAGTCATGGAGGGCTATGTCCTTTTCAGGAAAGACAGGCCAGCCAGGCGGGGTGGTGGGGTTGCTCTTTATGTGCGAGAGCAGCTACAATGTACTGAGTTCTGTCCAGGGGCAGAGGACGAGCGAGTTGAGAGTCTGTGGGTGAGAATTAAGGGGCAGGCTGGCAGGGGCGATACTGTTGTGGGTGTCTGTTACAGGCCACCAGATCAGGGTGAGCAAGTTGACGAGGCCTTCTACAGGCAGCTGAGAGCGGCCTCAGAGTCACAGGCCGTGGTCGTTGTGGGGGATTTTAATTTCCCTGATGTTTGCTGGAAGGACTACTCAGCAACCCAGCCGCAGTCCAGGAGGTTCCTCCAGTGTATGGATGATAACTTCCTCATGCAAATGGTGGATCAGCCAACCAGGAGAGGAATGCTGCTGGATCTCATCCTCACTAACAAGGAGGGGCTGGTCGAAGCAGTAAAGGTTGAGGGCTGCCTTGGTTGCAGCGACCACGAGATGGTGGAATTCAGGATCTTGTGTGGTAGGACCAGTAGAATAGCAAGTAGAATTGCAACCCTGGACTTTAGCAGGGCAAACTTTGGCCTTTTCAAGCAATTGCTAGGGGAAATCTCATGGGCAAGGCTGCTTGAAGGTAAAGGGGCCCAAGATAGTTGGTTGGCATTCAAGGATTGCTTATTCCGAGCTCAAGATCAGAGCATCCCGACACGTAGGAAGTCAAGGAAGAGGGCCAGGAGACCTGCGTGGCTAAATAAGGAACTGCTGGGTATGCTCAAGTGGAAGAGGAGAGTTTACAGGTCATGGAAGGAGGGGCTGGCCACTTGGGAGGAATGTAAGGCTGCTGCTAGAGGATGTAGGAAGGCAGCTAGGATGGCTAAGGCCTGCTTAGAATTAAATCTGGCCAGAGGGGTCAAGGACTGCAGAAAGAGCTTTTACAAAGCATGGCTGATAAAACTAACACTAGAGGGAAGGTTGGCCCACTGGTGAATGGGATGGGTGCCCTGGTGACAGAAGATACAGAGATGGCAGAGTTATTGAATGCCTTCTTTGTCTCAGTCTACTCTGCCAGAGGCAGTCCTGAAGAGCCCTGTACTCCTGAGACCGCAGATGAAGTCAGGTCAATGGAGCAGTTTGCCTTAGTTGATGAGGAATGGGCTAGAGACCAGTTGAGCAATCTGGACATCCATAAATCCACGGGTCCAGATGGGATGCACCCGCGGGTGCTGAGGGAACTGGCGGAAGTCATTGCTAGACCACTCTCCATCATCTTTACCAAGTCTTGGGAAACGGGAGAGGTGCCTGAGGACTGGAGGAAAGCAAATGTCACTCCAGTCTTCAAAAAGGGCAAGAAGGAGGACCTGGGTAACTATAGACCGGTCAGCCTCACCTCCATCCCTGGGAAAGTGATGGAACACCTTATCCTTGGTGCCATCTTAAGGCATGTCAAGGATAAGAGGGTTATGAGGGGCAGTCAACATGGCTTTACCAAGGGGAAGTCATGCTTGACCAACTTCATAGCCTTTTATGAGGAAATAACATTGTGGATGGATGATGGCAGAGCGGTGGATGTGGTCTACCTTGACTTCAGCAAAGCATTTGACACAGTCTCCCACAGCATCCTCATAGTTAAATTGAGGAAGTGTGGTCTGGATGATCAGGTAGTGAGATGGACTGCAAACTGGCTGAAGGAGAGAAGCCAGAGAATTGTAGTCTATGGGGCGGAGTCTAGTTGGAGGCCCGTATCTAGTGGAGTGCCTCAAGGGTCAGTATTGGGACCAGTATTATTTAGTATATTCATCAATGATTTAGATGAGGGAATTGAGTGTACTATCAGCAAGTTTGCTGATGACACTAAGCTGGGAGGAGTGGCTGACACACCAGAAGCCTGTGCTGCCATCCAGTGGGACCTGGACAGGCTGGTGAGTTGGGCAGGGAGTAGCTTGATGAAATATAACAAGGGAAAGTGTAGAGTCCTGCCTCTGGGCAGGAACAACCCCAGGTTCCAGTATAGGTTGGGGAACGACCTGTTAGAGATTAGTGTAGGGGAGAGGGACCTGGGGGTCCTAGTGGACGGCAGGATGACCATGAGCCAACACTGTGCCCTTGTGGCCAAGAAGGCCAATGGCATCCTGGGGTGTATTAGAAGGGGGGTGGTCAGTAGGTCGAGAGAGGTCCTCCTTGCCCTCTACTCTGCCCTGGTGAGACCGCATCTGGAATATTGTGTCCAGTTCTGGGCCCCTCAGTTCAAGAAGGACAGGGACCTGCTTGAGAGAGTCCAGCGCAGGGCAACTAAGATGATTAAGGGAGTGGAGCATCTCCCTTATGAGGAAAGGCTGAGGGAGCTGGGTCTCTATAGTTTGGAGAAGAGGAGACTGAGGAGTGAACTTATTAGTGTATATAAATATATAAAGGGGGAGTGTCACGAGGATGGAGCCAGGCTCTTCTCAGTGGCAAACAATGATAGGACAAGGGGTAATGGGTACAAACTGGAACACAAGAGGTTCCACTTAAACTTGAGAAGAAACTTCTTCTCAGTGAGGGTGACGGAACACTGGAGCAGGCTGCCCAGGGGGGTTGTGGAGTCTCCTTCTTTGGAGACATTCAAAACCCGCCTGGACACATTCCTGTGAAACCTTATCTAGGTGTTCCTGCTCCAGCAGGGGGATTGGACTGGATGATCTTTTGAGGTCCCTTCCAATCTCTAACATACTGTGATACCCCCGAAGCAGCTCGGACCCCTTCATAGGCTGCCAGTATCTCTTTCTCAGTTGGGGTATAGCTGGCCTCAGATCCTTTGTATCCCCGACTTCAAAAGCCGAGGGGTCGACCTCGAGTCTCCCCTGGAGCTTTCTACCAGAGGCTCCAGGTAGGACCATTCTCCCCAGCTGCGGTGTACAGTACATTTTCTACATCTGGCCCAGTCCGGATTGGTCCAAGGGCTACTGCATGAAGTACCTCACGTTTAATTTGCTCAAAGGCTTGTTGTTGCTCAGGGCCCCATTTAAAATTGTTCTTCTTCCGGGTCACATGATAGAGAGGGCTTACAATCGAACTGTAATTTGGGATGTGCATTCTCCAGAACCCCACAGCACCCAAGAAAGCTTCTGTTTCTTTCTTATTAGTTGGTGGAGACATTGCTGTTATCTTGTTGATCACATCTGTAGGGATCTGGCGACGTCCATCTTGCCATTTTATTCCCAGAAATTGAAGCTCCTGTGCAGGTCCCTTGACCTTACCCCATTTTATGGCAAAACCAGCTTCCAGCAGGATTTGGATTATTTTCCTCCCTTTTTCAAAGACTTCTTCCGCTGTATTGCCCCACACAATAATGTCATCAATGTATTGCAGGTGTTCTGGAGCTTGCCCCTGTTCCAGTGCATTCTGGATCAGTCCATGGCAGATGGTAGGGCTGTGTTTCCACCCCTGGGGCAGTCGGTTCCAAGTGTACTGGACGCCCCTCCAAGTAAAAGCAAATTGTGGCCTGCATTCTGCTGCCAAAGGAATTGAGAAGAATGCATTGGCAATATCAGTCGTGGCATACCACTTGGCTGCCTTTGACTCCAGTTCATACTGAAGTTCTAGCATGTCCGGTACGGCAGCACTCAATAGTGGTGTGACTTCATTCAGGCCACGATAGTCTACTGTTAGTCTCCACTCTCCGTTAGACTTTCGCACTGGCCATATGGGGCTATTAAAGGGTGAGCGGGTCCTGCTCTCCAGACTTCACTGGAGAGTGGAGAGTCTGCAGGTCACTGACTCTCCAGACTACGGATCAGCTTATGGATGGGAATCAGGGAGTCCCGGTTGGTGCGATATTGCCGCCGGTGCACTGTTGTGGTCGTGATTGGCACTTGTTTTTCTTCGACCTTCAGCAACCCCACAACAGAAGGATCCTCTGAGAGACCAGGCAAGGTGGACAGCTGCTCATTTTCCTCAGTCTCCAAAGCAGCAATACCAAAAGCCCACCGGTACCCTTTTGGGTCTTTGAAGTACCCTCTCCTGAGGTAATCTATGCCGAGGATGCATGGAGTCTCTGGACCAGTCACAATGGGGTGCTTTTGCCATTTCCTCCCAGTCAGGCTGATCTCAGCCTCCAGTAGAGTCAACTCTTGGGATCCTCCTGTCACTCCAGAAATATAGATGGGTTCCACCCCTTGACAGCTTGACGGCATCAGGGTACACTGTGCACCGGTATCTACTAGAGCTTTATACTTCTGTGGGACTGATGTGCCAGGCCATCTGACCCGCACAGTCCAGTAAATCCGATTGTCCCCTACCTCTACCTGGCTGGAGGCAGGGCCCCTCTAACAGTCATCACAGCGTTGGACACCTAAGTCGTGTTGAAAGGGATTATTCTTCGTTATCACAGGAGCTGGAGTAAAATCAGCTCTTCCGCTCCATCTGGGAACCTGATCACCAGAGATTGAAGCCGCAGCTCTCATGGGATGATTAGCCTTGGCCCTTGTTCCTATTTTCAATTCATGCACCCGTTCCTCCAAAGCTGAAGTAGGTTTTCCATCCCACTTCGTCATGTCTTCTCCATGATCCCACAGGTAAAACCATAGGGTGGCCCGTGGTGTTTCCCTTCTATATCTTCTCTCTCGAGCAATAGGACATCTTTTGTTAACAGCTGAGACGTGTGTTGGTACACGTGAGGAGCTGGATAAATCAGATAGATCGTCCCTCAATTGTTTGACATCCTGGGACAGTTTTTCCACAGCTGAGATGATGGAAGAGGTGAGATTGTCTTCCAACTCTCGGAGTTTATGAATCATTTAATCTACTGTTGGTGTTACTATGTCACCCCAGGTTACTGTTGCCAATGAATGGGCATATGATGACGGTGCATTCCGTGTCAGTTTTCGCCACATGGGTCGTGTACATTCGACTTCATCTGCGTCTATGGGTATATCTCCGTTATTCGGTTTGATGTGATAGATCATCTCTACGATGGCTGATTCCCTCAGAGACTGGATGCCTTTGTCTAAAGTAGTCCACTTGGCCGAACGACTCATAACATCATCCTTGTATGGAAACCTTTCTTTCACAGCTGCCAAGAGCCGCCTTCAAAGGCTGAGGGACTTTTTCTCTCTTGCAATTGCTTTGTCAATTCCCCCTTCTCTAGCAAGTGATCCCAGCTGCTTGGCTTCCGTACTTTCTAGTTCGTGACCATCAGCCCCATTGTCCCAGCATTGGATCAACCAGGTGATGATGTGCTCCCCTGGTTGACAGGTAAAATCTTTTCGCATATTCCGTAGTTCGGTTGAGGTCCAAGGTCGAGAAGTCACTTCTTCTTCTTCTTCATCATGTGATGATGACTCCTGATCAGATGGTGGCCCTGGTGGTGGATACATTGTTTCTTCATTTTGCTTCACCCTTCTTGCCTCTTTTTGCTTTTCCTCTTGCGTACAGGGGTAATCGATATTGGTACGAATTGGTCCTCTGGTTTAGCTGCAGTGATTATCACTGTGCTTTGAGTAGCAACAGTACTTGTCGCTGGGGGTGGTGTAGCTGCTGTGCTTGGAGCTGGGGTAGCTTCGCTGTCTGTTGCAGTCGAAGTTAGAGTAGCTGCTGTACTTGTTGCTGGGGTAGCTGCACTGTCTGTTGCAGTCGAAGTTAGAGTAGCTGCTGTACTTGTCCCTGGGGGTGGTGTAGCTGCTGTCCTCGGAGCTGGAGTAGCTGCGCTGTCTGTTGTTTCGCCCTCAGATCCAGGGACATTTTTTTCCTTTTGAAGATGCTGGATAGTGTTGAACAAGGCCCGGTAAGCATAGGCCAAGCCCCAGCACATTGACATGATTCGTCCCTCTCTGGTATGACCAGGATGACAGCACACCTCATTTAAGTGTTTTAGTAATTCTTCTGGATTTTGCACTTGTTTGGTGGTGAAATTCCAAAACACTGGAGGGGCCCACTGACCTAGATACTTGCCCATACTATCCCACACACCCTGCCACTCATGGCTGTCCAGCCTCGGGGAAAATCTCTCAGTCCCCCTATATTGTTGTCTAACCCCAGACAAGACCCAAACCCAACTCTGCTTAACTCTTGAGATCAGACGTAATGGTTGTGGACAAAACACACTCTGTATGCATGCCAACATGGTGACCCCCATCACAATCAGCAAACAGGTCTCAACTATATTAAAAGGCCATTCAAAAACTTCAAAACTCTCAAACGATGCTGTAAATGGTCTGGGAGGGGCACTGGGAGGGTAAAAGAATGTCTCCTTCATAGGTTGACCACCCAAGAAGGAGAAAAAAGATGTATAGTTGCTAAGCACTTGTATTATATACTTCCCAAAGTATAAAGGTGGTGACCGCACTGGGAACATAAACCAGATCAGTTTCATGATCAATTTTTCTATTGTATTACAAGTCATTACCATAAAATGCAATGAGACAATAACCTTAGCCCAAGCCCCACACTTGAAAAACAGTAACACAGCAAATACCGGCTCTAAGTAAGCTACAGCATATTGAAACTGTGAGGTCAAAACCAACAACTTTGAGAGCCAATAAATCAGCATTGTGACGAGTGACTATTAATCCAAAACACTGAACGCTTATCACAAATACGATTAGACACACTCCGGTCAGATCTGTCGTTATCTCAACCCTTCGTGCCCCATGTTAGGCGCCAAAAAGAACTGTCGTGGTTTAAGCCCCGGCTGTAAATTAGAACCACGCAGTCTACTTCTCATCCCCCCCCCACCCCGAGGGATGGGGTGGAGAATCGAAAGAATGTAACTCCCACGGGTTGAGATAAAAACAGTCCAGTAACTAAGGGATAACACAAATCACTACTGCTGCCACCAATAATAATAATGATAAGAGAAATAACAAGGGAAGAGAATACAATACCGCCCGCCAGAAAAGAGCCCGACAGAAAAGAGGACGTGCCCTTCCAGGTAGCTCCCAGTTACATCCGGGGCATGACGTGCTGTGGTATGGAATACCTCTTTGGCTAGTTTGGGTCAGGTGTCCTGTCCCTGCTTCCTCCTGGCTTCCCCTCCTCCCTGGCAGAGCATGAGACTCACAAAGTCCTTGGTCAGTCTAAGCATTGGTGTTATCAGCTCTGTTCCCAGGCCGAAAGTCAAAAACACGGTGCTGCAACAGCTACTAAGAAGGAGAAAAACTGACTGCTACTGCTGAACCCAGGACAGGGTGTTTGGAATGTGTAGGCATAAAACAGAAAAATGCTCAGAGAAGACAATTTTCAGAGAGTAACTAACTTATGGGTGAAAAAGAAATGCGTGGAAAGACAACACACATAAAATTAGATTACCGACATCATCAAAAGATCAATCACAACATTTTTAATTAATGCAAGTATGGAGGAAAATATATATAAAGTGCTAAAATAATTGCCATACCAGATAGATGTTAGTAACATAGTTTATAAGCTTTGAAGTTTTCATAGCTGTATGCTGAGAAGAAATTCTCTAATGTTGAACTGATAGTAAATGTGCCAGACTGCACATTCTGTTTCCCTGATAGACACCATGGGTACATATAGATAGAAATTACGATCATGTATAATGATGACTTTTCACCATGACTGATATATCTAAAGCATTGCTAATCCTTCATGACATAGGATATTGTCTGATTCTTGTAAATCACAGAATGATAGAATGGGTTGAGTTGAAGGGACCTTCAAGGATCATCTACTCCAAGCCCTCTGCCGCACGCAGGGGCATCTCTCATCAGATCAGGTTCTCCAGACTGAACAACTCCAACTCTGTTAGCCTTTCTTTATAGGAGAGACGTTGCAGCCTTCTGATCATTTTATGTCCCTCTTCTGGACCTGGTATAACAGGTCCATGCCTTGCACTGGGGATTCCAGAGCTCCACGCAGTATTCACATGATATCTTCTGAGACCAGGGCGGGAGAATGGCCCCTCTTGACCTGCTGACCATGCTTTTTTTGATGCAGGGCAGGATATAAGTGACTGGCTTTCTGGTCTGCTGTCGTGGTTTAAGCCCAGGCCGTAAATCAGAACCACGCAGTCTCTTCCCATCCCCCCCCCACCCCCAGAGGGATGGGGAGGAGAATCGAAAGAATGTAACTCCCATGGGTTGAGATAAAAACAGTCCAGTAACTAAGGGATAACACAAATCACTACTGCTACCACCAATAATAATAATAATATTGATAAGAGAAATAACAAGGGAAGAGAATACGATACCACCCACTGGAAATGAGCCTGACAGAGAAGAGGAGGTGCCCTTCTGGGTACTCTCAGCTCTACATCCTGGGCATGATGTGCTGTGGTATGGAATACCTCTTTGGCTAGTTTGGGTCAGGTGTCCTGTCCCTGCTTCCTCCCGGCTTCCCCTCCTCCCTGGCAGAGCATGAGACTCACAAGGTCCTTGGTCAGGGTAAACATTCTGACCAGCAACCAGAAACACTGGCTTTATCAGTATTATTCCCAGGCCAAAAGTCTAAACCACAGCGCTGCATCAGCTACTAGGAAGTAGAAAAAAAATTACTGCTTCTGTTAAACCAGGACAGTATCCACCCCTTATTCCATACCATTCACGTCATGCTCAGATCCCACATTTTCAATATACCCTCACTCTCATCTCAGTGCACTCTTATCCTAGTGCATGGACCAATCCCTATAAAGCTGCTGAGTCCATTCAGTCCGTGATGTTGGGCTCCATCTCTTGTAACAGTCTTTCAGAGCGGGAGAGGCTGTGTGCAGTGTGCACACTTGTGAATAACCTGGGCAATAGTGTCTATTGCTAAGTCCACCCCTCGATCATGAGTCCATCTCTATGTTACATCTCTGCCCTGATGGCCTGAATTGTCATGGGCCCATCAGGCTCAAAATAATTCACCTTCCTCTTCAGCAGTTTCTGCAACTTGTCGCTGGGGACTCCACACACCTGCCTTCCATATCCGATGCTTCCAAAGCACTGGAGGGGCCCAGTGGACTAGATACTCAAGCATACTGTCCCACACACCGTGATACTCATGACTGTTCAGCCTTGGGGAAAACCTCTTGGTCCTCCTATATTGTCGTCTAACCCCAGACAAGATCCAAACCTGACTCTGCTGAAGTATCAGATAAAATGGTCGTGGGTAGAACACACTCAATGTGAGTGCCAACATGGTGATCCCCATCACAATCAGCAGGCAGGTCCCAGGGGTACCCAAAGGCCATTCAAAACCTTCAGAACTCTCAAATGCTGCTGCTGTACTTGCTGGCTCTCTCACCACCAGCTTCTTTTTTTCTGAGTCCAGATCTTCCTCCTCTGCCTTGCTGGGAAATGCTGCATGGTCTCCCGCATCCTCCTGGGGATCAGGCTCATGGGGTTCTGTGGGTGGTTGCTGGGGGATGCTCTCGGCAGCCACGGGGCTGGGCTTGGCCGCGGGGCTCGGCTCCTCCGCCGCCTCCTTTCCCTCCTCGACCGCCCCAACTTCCTCCATCTGCAGGCACTCCCTGCAGGCCTCCGGGCCCGCTCCTGCCGCCGCTTGGTCCCCGGGGCCCCTCTCCCGGGCCACTTCGGCCTCCACCGGCTCCCGGGGCCGTGCCCCCTCAGCTCCCCGCAGCCTCACGAAGACGGAGGCGAGGACGAGGGCCAGGACAGTGAAGAGCAGCGGGACGGCCAGGTACAAGTCCATGGCCATGTCCATCCCGCCCTGCTGCAGGAGCCCGCCCGTATTACAAGCCGTTACCATAAAGTACAATGAAACAAGAACCTTAGCCCAAGGCCCACACTTGATAAACACGAACACAGCAAATACCGGCTCTAAGTAAGCTACAGCATACTGGAACTGTGACATCAAGAGAAACAACTTTGAGAGCCAATAAATCAGCATTCTGTCTTGGTCAGATCTGTCGTTATCTCAACCCTTCGTGCCTCACGTTGGGCGCCAAAAAGAACTGTCGTGGTTTAAGCCCAGGCCGTAAATCAGAACCACGCAGTCTGCTCCCCTCCCCACCCCACCCCCAGAGGGATGGGGAGGAGAATCGAAAGAATGTAACTCCCACGGGTTGAGATAAAAACAGTCCAGTAACTAAGGGATAACACAAATCACTACTGCTACCACCAATAATAATAATAATATTGATAAGAGAAATAACAAGGGAAGAGAATACGATACCACCCACTGGAAATGAGCCCGACAGAGAAGAGGAGGTGCCCTTCTGGGTACTCTCAGCTCTACATCCTGGGCATGATGTGCTGTGGTATGGAATACCTCTTTGGCTAGTTTGGGTCAGGTGTCCTGTCCCTGCTTCCTCCCGGCTTCCCCTCCTCCCTGGCAGAGCATGAGACTCACAAGGTCCTTGGTCAGGGTAAACATTCTGACCAGCAACCAAAAACATCGGCTTTATCAGTATTATTCCCAGGCCGAAAGTCTATACCACAGCGCTGCATCAGCTACTAAGAAGTAGAAAAAAAATGACTCTACTGTTAAACCAGGACATCTGCAAACTCATATTGCTGGCTCATGTCCAATTTTTAATCCACCAGTATCCCCAAGACCTTCTCCAGATTGCTGCTGTCAACCCATTCATGCCCCAGCCTATATTGATAGTGGGAACTGCTCTGATCCAGTGCAGAACCTTGCATTTGGCCTTGTTAAACCTCCTGAACACATGAAGTTTGCATATGTCTACTCCTCAAGCCTACCAAGGTCTCACTGGATGGCATCTCTCCCCTCAAGAAAATCAACTGCACCACTCAGCTTGGTGTCATCTACAAACTTGTGAGAGTGTACACAATCCCATCCATGTCATTGATGAAGATATCAAGTAATATTTGTCATAATATACTTCCTTGAGGAACACCACTTGTTACTGGTTTCCACAGTGATACTGGGCCACTATTGTTACTCTTTGGACATGACCATCTGGACAATTTCTTACCATCTAATACTCCATCCATCCACCTATATCTCTTCAGTCTACAGACAAGAATATAGAATCATAGAATTATAGAATAGTTAGGGTTGGAAAGGACCTTAAGATCAGCTAGTTCCAACCCCCCTGCCATGGGCGGGGACACCCCACACTAAACCATGCCACCCAAGGCCTCATCCAGCCTGGCCTTGAACACCACCAAGGATGGAGCATTCACAACCTCCCTGGGCAACCCATTCCAGTGCCTCACCATCCTCACAGTAAGGAATTTCTTCCTTATATCCAATCTAAACTTCCCCTGTTTAAGTTTCAACCCATTACCCCTTGTCCTGTCACTACAGTCCCTGATGAAGAGTCCATCCCCAGCATCCTTGTAGGCCCCCTTCAGATACTGGAAGGCTGCTATGAGGTCTCCACGCAGCCTTCTCTTCTCCAGGCTGAACAGCCCCAACTTTCTCAGCCTGTCTTCATACAGGAGGTGCTCCAGTCCCCTGATCATCCTCGTGGCCCTCCTCTGGACTTGTTCCAACAGTTCCATGTCCTTTTTATGTTGAGGACACCAGAACTTCACACAATACTCCAAGTGAGGTCTCATGAGAGCAGAGTAGAGGGGCAGGATCACCTCCTTCGACCTGCTGGTCACGCTCCTCTTGATGCAGCCCAGGATACGGTTAGGTTAGCTTTCTGGGCTGTGAGTGTTCTGCTGGCTCATGTTCATTTTCTCATCGACCAACACTCCCAAGTCCTTCTCCATAGGGGTGCTCTGAATCTCTTCTCTGCCCAACCTGTAGCTGTGCCTGGGATTGCTCCGACCCAGGTGTAGGACCTTGCACTTGGCACTATTGTTGTTGATGGTATCACAGGCCTTACAGAAGTCTGGGTAGGTGACATTGGTTTCTTTTTCCTTGTCTACTGATGAAGCCACTGGATGGCAGAAGGTCTGATGTACCCTTAGGGGAGACATGCTGACTGTCTCAAATCACCTCCCTGTTTTACATGTACTTTGACACGTCTTCCAGGAAGTTCTGTTCCACGATCTTATCAGCCACACAGGTGAGGCTGACAGGTTGATACTTTTCAGGGTCCTCCTTTTCACTCTTTTTAAAAATAAGAGTGATGTTTCCCTTTCTGAAGTTACTGAGTACTTTGCATGACTTCCACAAATTTTCAAATATGGTTGAAAGTGACCTGGCAGCTATATCAGCTAATTACCTCGGGACTCTGGAATGTATCTTATCAGGTCCTATGACTGGTTTATGTTTAGGTTCCTCAAGTGGTCTTGAACCTGATCTTCTCCTATAATGAAGTAGCTGAATTTCCCTATTTTCGTCTTGAGTTTCAGAGGCTTGAGAGATGTGGAAAAAGAAGTTATAATTATAGATTGAGTCAAAAAGAATTGCTAAGTACCATGTCTATTGTCATCATCTCCTGTCTTACATACCAGGGGATAGTATGTACTTGTAAAAACCTTTATTATTATTATTATTTTCTCATCCCTCACCAAACTCAGCTCCAGCTTAGTTTGTGTTAAGTTCCTTAATTTTTCTAATTCCACTCCTACACATAGAATCATAGAATGATTAGGGTTGGAAAGGACCTGAAGATCATCTAGTTTCCCTCTGCCATGGGCAGAGATGCCTTACGCTAGACCATGTCACTCAAGGCTCTCTCCAACCTGGCCTTGAACACTGCCAGGGATGGAGCATTCACAACTTCTTTGGGCAGCCTGCTCCAGTGCCTCACCACCTTCACAGTAAAGAACTTCTTCCTTAGATCTTACCTGAACTTTCCCTGTTTTAGTTTGAACCCATTACCCCTTGTCCTATCGTTACAGTCCTTGATGAAGAGTCCCTCTCCGTCATCCCTGTAGATACCCTTCGGACATCCATGTATTTTGCGTATATTTTTCTCAGTATGCACATACCTGGTTCCACTGCTTGTGCATCTTGAGTCTGTCCATGAAGTGCTTTCTGACCCATGTTGGTTTCCTGCCAGCAAAAAAAAACAAAACCAAAACCAAACCAAAACCAACAACAACAACAACAACAAAAAAAAAAAAAAAAAAAAAAAAAAAAACAAAAAAAAAAAAAAACAAACATAACGTACATTTTAATTTCCGTTTTCAAGTTAATTTAACTTTTAGGTCTCAGGGTTTCACTTATCTTACAGTAGCTATTATTCACAGAAATTGCAGGCCTTTGGTGCTGAAGGACATCTGATTTGCTGAGTTACAGGGCTTTTCCCAAGAAACATGCTACTACAGAGAGCCCTCCTGGAAAGTATGGCCTCAGGCCATGTACCCTCATCGTTCCTCTCCTGTAACAGACGGAAGTGCTGCCACCTTCAAATTAACAACCTTCTGGTAACAAAACCAAGATAAAGGCAAATATTTTGTTTCAATGGGACTTTTTTCTGGTGGCAATGCAACTGCTTTAATGAACAATAAACGCACAAAGACAAAGTGAAGTTCAGTTAACTTATGAGAATAAAGTATTTTTCATTTTTGAAATGACTTTTCTTATTTTTTGATGCCTGCAAGATTCACTTGCTGCAAAACTACACTTCATGAGAGCTCCTGTATATGAGAATTGGTGTTGTGGGGACAGGAAGACAGAACTGTGTCTTCAGGACAGAGGCAACACTTGCAAAACAGTTTCTCAAGGCAACTCTTTCTAGAAGGAAAGCCTTCCACCGATGTTTAAATTCCCACCTGCAGCAATTCACAGAGCTGTTGAACAAGAGTAATAATTCCTACTTATCTCCACAGAATTCCTGGGTCACAAAAGAACAACAAGAGAGATCAAGGTTCAGATTACAGGAATTATAAATCTGCTCTTTTCCATTGTTTAAAATTTTCTTTGTCTTGAAAAAGTTCTTGATTTCATTCAGTTTTTTTGTTTCTACAGTAAAAAACCAGTCATATGCATTTTGAAAATTATGAGCATATATGATTGGATTGAAATGAGAAGAAGAGAATAAAGCAAAAATATATATTATAGAAGCCATTGTAACATCTACCTCATTATGGCTGCTCACTTCTCAAGTCTGGGAGAGCTTCCTATTTCTGTGCCCACTGGATATTCTCAAAATAGGCAATCTCATCACATACTCATTTGAGAGAAGCAAGTCATCCAAAAATGGAAGTGTGGTATTAAGTCTGAGAATCACATGTGTGATGATCCCATTAAAAAAAAACCAAATGTACCTCCAGTTACTTTGTTTCCAAATGTGTTCTTCACTTTATATGATTTCTAGGAAAATCAACTGTAGAAACCATTGCTACGAATCAGATTTCCTCTTTTTCTTTCTTTCCTGATGCCATTTGGAGGTTTACTTATGGCTCTGTGTAGAGGGATGGAAGCAACTGCAACCATGGACTAGAGATGGCTGGGTGTATTCTGTATGCCTGGGATGGATGACAGCATAACATTTTGGTGGAGGACCAGGGAGGGTGTGACTCCCACCACTTCTGTCTGTCTCTTCACAAGGTACACAGCAGGTACAGTTAGGGGACAAGCAGGGGTGCTTGATCATGTCTCTGGAGGTCAGGAGAATCCATGCCACTCAGAGAGGGCTTTACTTTCCAAGGCAGCAAGGAAGTGCAATGTCTGCACATGCTCAATCATGCACAAGGTGATGGGGGAGTCAAGACAGGCATTATGGGAGCTCTGCACATTCGCTATTTTGCTCATTTCATATACAATAGTTTTCTTGAATATATCTTTTTGTATATATCCAAGTATTCTTCTTTTCTGTTGGATAAATTGGCTGTAATTTGAATTGATCATTTAGACAAACAGAATTTATATTTAATTTTGTTCTGAGCTTAAGTAGCTACGGAAAAAAAAAAGAGCACAACAAAAGACTGTTTGTTAGATCACCATTATTACCTTTTCTAAGCAAAATTTTTCCATTTCTTAAATTTGAAACCAGTTTTCAAAGTCAGATTGAATTTACTTTTAAGAGGTGTTAAAATTGTAGAAACACAATGTTATGTTTTATTTCACTTTAAATAGAATATTCTTATTGGATGATTAATTTTTTTCCTTGGCCTCATTTGTTTGTTTATATTTGGTTCTGTCTGTATCACAAATAAATAAATAACTGAATTATCATGGATTTTTAATTCACTATGACTAATCTGGTTAAGAAAAAAAGTCTTTTGGAAACTTTCTTGGAGAGTAGGCATGATAAATGTTGCAAATTCACATACTCATACAGCTTGTATCTGTAAATGCATAGCATTTAATAATAATAATAAAAGGACTTTTTATAGCTGTGATGGTCTAGGTATAAAAATGAGGAAGTGTTTAATGCACCAATGACAGAAGTGCTGGAGGATTGAAAACAGCCCTCTTCCCTACCTGTTCCATTCACAGGCCATGAAGCCCCCAGCACCACAGTCCAGTCCTGAGGATCATGGCAGCCTGAATACCTCTGAGAGAAGTCATCAGGGCTGGGGGCAAAAGCGGCCTTTGGGCAGGTGAAATGCAGCATCTGTCTGAGCTGACAGTCTGGCTGAACCTCATCTGGGTAACAGCCTTCGGTGTGCAGCCCCATACTTCAGTTTGGAGGCTCCCAGTACTACTAGACTCCTACCAAGATTCTCTCATTGCAATTTTAAATTCACTAATAAATCTGGTTTTCATTAATGAGAGAATTAACAAGAGAGACAATCTAATTTCAAACTTATTAAAAACAAAATTAGGTATATTAAACCAGGTATATAAAGTGCTGTGGGAAACTTTTTTCACCAATAACCATGACTGCACCCAAAGTAATCCAATCCAAACTCGTATTGAAAAACTGTATCCCACAGTTTCCTTATTTCTGAAGGTCACCAGCTTCCCCAGCCTAGCCTTTCCTTAATTTCACTTGCGCTAGTTTTCATCAGCTGAAGTGAATGGCCTTCAAGAGAGTTACTTCTGTCATAAATTCATTTTAATAAAATTAGGATCTGGTTAACTAGGTTTAAACACACAGATGCAGTTTTTGTTTCATTGATTCTGGTAGAAGTTCATGATATAAAGCCCTTCAAGAAAAATCAAAATCAGTAACTCTGCTTGTGCTGTGGTGCAAAGCATGTCTGATTATGCTGAAAGGGCTTGTAGCTCAGGTGCGAAATACTAGATTGCAAGTGGAATATTATGTCTAAACATGACATGTAATTCATTGCACTTTCCCTTATCACACCTATTTCTATTGTCAGCTCTTTCTTTTTTTTTTGGTGGGTTTGTTTTTTTTTTTGCTAGTTATGGTAAGGAATGAAGATGTGGTAAAAGTCAAAAGGTGGAATTTTAAAGTTACAGTTCTTATGCAGATGTGCTCATTTGTTAAATCTTAGCATTTAACCACAGGCCATGACTAGAATTTATTAACTCAGAAAAAATGATAGTGTTAAGTCCTCAGCCATGGTGTGGTGACTCTTGCTTAATTATCCATATCTAAAGAGCTAAAATGGTAGCTTTTGCTGATTTAATAATATTCCTACTTTCTCCTAGTGTGCAGTGTACTGTGTATTAACAACACAGGTCATTGAGTACCCACTGAAAGCTCTCTCTGGAAACACCTGAAGGACACATGGAACTCTTCAGAAATTTGTGTCGTAACACTTCAAGTGTTAACAGAAAACGTGTCACAGTGATGCATAGCAAAGGATCAGCCGGGGGTGGGCATCTGAAGTGCTCTGTCTTGTCACTGAATGCTAGAGTGAAGCATTGTAATTTTATTCCAATTATACTTTTAGTGCCATGATGTCACAGCATAAATTTGTGCTTTTGCATGCAGCTCATGCTAGTGTGATGACAGCTCTTAAAATATTGAGTGATTGTGGGCCCGTCAGCATAAAATTATTCTAACATGGTGCCTTTATTAGTGCTTCAATAAATGCCTTTCTTCTTGTGTTCCTAGGTGGCATTTGCAAATGAGCTAATTTCTCGGCAGTAAAATAATTGTGTTGCATTTATTTTGTGAGGTGGGTGTGGAGGAGGAAGAAGAAAAATGCTGTTACATAAAAGGGGCTCTTTTGCCATCAAAACTACATTCACTGTAGTTAGGCAAGTTTAAAAAAGAACGCATTAACTAAATGACCGTACAATTATTTAAATGAGCTTGGTGCTTTATAAAGCCATAGAGAGGTATAAACACTTTTTCAAGCCGTGTAACAAAAGATGTGACAGCCCTCTCACAAGAAACATTTCCTGAAAGTCAAGTGTAAACTGTTTGCTGACTGATGACAGATATTTTGGGGTTCAGAACACATCTATTTCAACAAACTAAATCCAAACCGGATGTCAGCTAACCTAATTCACAGGGGAAAACAGAAAAGAAGTTAAGAAGCAGTTTTAAAATTGTATGTGTTGTCTTTTCCTGTTTGTGTCATCTAGAAAATAGACAAAACAATGAGGAGTAAATAATGCATGAATGGAACTCTGCAATCATAGTGCTAACTTACCAGGAAAGCCTCAGATTCACCATTTCCTTGATGCATCCAACAATTTATTTGAGAAGATTTTGTGGCACAGTATGCTCTCATTTCCTTTTTTAGTTATTTAGCCTTAAAAAAAGAACAGACTTCCCAAAGTGGTGCTTAGAATGCATCACTCAGTGTTCACAGATCTGAAATTCGTTCAGTCACTGAAAGTATTTAAATTTAAGCATATTAGTTAAGAGATCTCACCATGCGCATTTTTAAATCAATTATTCCAAGAGCTAAGCTGCAACTGTTTTCTGTGCCATAAGTTCCCTTCTTTTCCTTCTTCCATCCCCAATTAAAAATGTTATTGAACTTAGAATTTATTCAAATCAACAAAATCTTCTACTAAATAAAAATTAAAAAGCTTTGAAAATTCTTTACTGGAAAGTAATCCAGCGTTTGAAAATGAAATACTTAATAATATCTGCTTCGCTGTCCTGTGGGCCTGAATTTCAAGAATCTCAGTGTTTATAAGGCAAAGCTACTCAGAACATATCTGTGGTAAATGAACAACTAATGCTTCAAACAGAATACATCTTCAAGAAAGAACTTAATTAAAGCACATTGAAGAAGGAAGTGGAAGTTCAACAAGTGGAGATCTGTTTTTTCGTTAAAGATGCTTAAGATGCATGTCTCTATTTAAAACACTGGATTCTGAATAAGGTTGGATTTAACCAAAGCATATAACAATATTTTCTGATTTGTAAGTAATTATGTTTAGACACCACCAAGCACAGGCATAAAAAGCAGAGAAATAGAAAGTATACCAATAAAGAACATATTGTATAACCCTAAAATTACAGGGGGAATTTTCTGAAACAGCATAGAAGTCAGCTACTATATTTTAAGTGTATTTCTTTAGCCACCTGCATATCTAGCTACAGTTAGGTATCAGAATGTTTTGCTGCCTGTACATGCCTGGGTATTATAAATATAAAAGCAAACCGATCAGTATGTTTAAATTAAATATTACTGTTTAATTAAATTGCAAGGGTTTTGCTACTAAACTTGCAATAACAGAGGATGTTAATGACATCTTTTATAAAGAATTTAGCTTTCAAATGAGTGTATCTGTTTCATAAATAGCTGAAGTATTCCAGTTGCTGGTAACAGTAATCTGAATGCCTCCATGGGAAACTACCAGCCATGAAACCATTTTCCAGAACTGTTGATTTGTGACTGATTTGGCCTTAAAAGTCTTCTAAGACTTTTAAGGCCAAATCAGTCTTGAAAGACTTTTAAGATGTCAGCTACCAGTAGGAGAAATATCAATAAAAAGTGACCTTTTCTATTAAGTACAATGAGTAAAAATACATAGGTAACTATCAGTCAGTCCAAATAAATCTGTCAGGGTCCCTTAGCATTGATAATATTCTCTACCCAAAACCAGTAAATCTTACTGATAAAAATGTAAGCAATCACACTACATAAAAATACTAAGCCGCTTAGGAATTTTCTCTTGACAAACTAATGAAAGAACTGATCGCCTTGGCTTCAAGATTTCAATTTATATGCCTCCTAAATTATTTTTATTTCCCTCAACATTTAACAATATTTTAGAGCTGGGCTTATGTACAGGTGTTTTAGTATCCACACTAATAAATTATCTGAATAACAAGTAAATTGCATTTGTAAACCCCAGTGAAAACGTCAGAGTATTGTGCCCCTCCATAGCTGAGGAAGACTTGCGGGAAGGTGGGGGGGGGGGGAGTAGAAGGGAGAGAGAGAGACTGGGACACAGAGGGGAACAAAGCAAAGACAGAACAGCTCTCAGGGGCGCTAGAGTTATATTAGAGATATTTCTGGTCTTTTTGTTCATACTTTCTACTCTGCGAACTACTTAAACAGGCAAGGGAGCATTAAAGTCATCAAACAGAAAGATAGGAAGAGATTCATAGGGAACAAGGGACAACGAAGAAAACAAATGCATAACATACATTATTGACAAGGCAGAAGTTTAGATTATTAACAAAATCACACATCCTGACAATGCAGTAATCCAAAACTTAAGCATATGCATGACGATGGTATATATAAAAGTGATGAATAAATGAAGTATTTTATTAAATAAAAGAAAATAAAAATTAACATTTTTCTTGCCGCTTGAAGGAAAATGTGAAAAAATATTTGTCAGCTGAAACTCAATATTTTAATCAACCCATAAACAAATGTCTCTTCTAACTTTCCTTTTTTAAACTTCTTATTCACAACTAATTTTTTTCTCAAATTTGTTAAAAACACTATGTCATGTTTGATTTGGTAAATGCTAAAGTGAGATCTTTTGACCTTTTCGAAAGAAAGTCAAAGCAATTTAAACTATTTGTATTGCTTAATATACATTTGTGAACATATTTTCACTGGAGTTGAATCCATGTTTTGTTGTTAATAAGTTGCCCTCCTGATAACGTTGGTGAGCTTTGATCTATAGAAAAGTAAATCTATGGCAGAACAAGCACAAGACTGAGAGAGCTAGAACTGTTCAGCCTGAATCAGAGAAGGATCGGGGGGAACTTATCTATTTTCACAAGTATCTGAAGGAAGGGTATAAAGAAGATGGAGCCAGGCTATTTCCAGTGGTACTTGGTGACACGACGAAATGCAATGGACACAAAAGGAAACACAAGAGTTTCCCCCTGAACACCAGGAAACACTTCTCACTGTGAGTATAAGCGAGTACTAGAACAGGTTGTCTGGAGAGTTTGTAGAGTCTTCATCCTTGCAGATATTCAAAAGCTGTATGAACATGATCCTGGGCAATCTGCTCTAGGTTGACCTGCTTGGGCAGGTTGTTAGACTCGATGACCTCCAGAGTTCCCTTCAAACCTGATCATCCTGTGGTTCTATGATTCTGTGAAGGTGGGAAAAGGGAGTCTGTTTCAAAACTACCAAATGATGGTATTTACCAGCAAAGACTTCTGTTCCACTAACTTTCAAAAAGAATACACATATTTGTATTTGAAAGTCTTATTTATTTATGACTTTCAAATATTTGAAAGCACAAGGGTTTCTGCAATTACAGATTATGTCTTTTTAGCCCCAGGGTTGAAGATATTCTTAAGAAGTTAGATGAAACTATAGAATCCATTCATGTACCTTTTACAGAAATCTAGTGCTTTGAAAAATTCCCTTTGCTTTGAAAGACTGAAGTTTCTTACTATTGAATAGGAAGAGATGCTCCAATGTGAGAGAAGTAACATGACCACCAAAAGCCCTAATAATGAAGTAGTGGCCCTGTGAGGCCAGAGCAGGCCATTTGCAAGCCATCTTGAAGTAAGGAAGGTCTGCAACTGCAATATCAAGGGACTCCTTTGAAGAAAGTTTGCACATGGAGAAACGTAGAAGGCCAACCGATTGATCCTCAGAAATTAGGAACTTCTTGCTGGAGAGGTATAAGTATGGGGGAAACACACTTCATCATAATAATCCTCTAGTTCCCACTGCTTTGCAGTCTCACAGTTTCATGAACCAATAGTGTTGTCTTACTCTTTAATAACCCATTTTGGATTTTTTTAAGGACTGGTACTGCAAAAGTACTCGTGAAGCTACTCAAGTTACTACATCAGCAAGATTCATGAGGTAAGGTCCTCAAAATAAAAATACAAAACCAAAAAACAGGAGCATGGTGTTACTGAGAAAATAGAATTATGATATCGTTTCTTATATTCAGGCTAAGTTGCTTTGACAGCTGACTGCTCATCTTAAACCTGCAAGGTAGATACACTCTTTTGGCAGCCACCATTAAACTAATAAATAAATGAGATATTTGAAATAGACTGTGGCATCTATTTAAGTCTTGATTTTCAAAATATGAGACATTCATAAATACACTCCAAAGCAGTATGATCTACAGTCGTCAATAACTTCAAAATAAAAGGGTTCCTATCCCTTCAGTCTCACAGACCAGATGTTAAAAACCAAGCAAACAAAATCCAGACAGCAGTATGCAGAAGCACAGTTGAAGAAATAAGGAACAGCATCAGGCAGAGAGAAAACTATTAATCACTAATGAAAGCCTTTGATGTGCTGTCTTAGAATCCATTCCAGTTCTCTGTCTGGAGCAGTTTTCCTTTTCCTAACTACCAAGTGCCCTTCATCTTCTTTTTCAAATTTCTCCTAAAATGTACCTCTTTGTGCAGTTCTTCCTCCTTAATTTAAATCATTAATAAGCCTTACATGGTGCCTTTCTTGAACTGTTGTCTTGTGTTTTGCTGTGAATTTATCATATCTCATTTAGACCATAAGCTTTTCAGATAGGGCATGCATCTTGTAAATTTATGGAGCTGCATGTGTGTTTAATGCTAATAATGTATAGTGACAGGCCAGAGCAGATTCATAAGCAACGCCCGGAAAAAGAGGCAGCTACTGAATTCATAATCTGGCACTTCATATTCACAAGAGAGGAAAAAGATGTCATCTCAGAACAGGGTATCTGCTATAAAAGGAATGTTTTTTTCACTAATGGTTATCAAGAATTCATACAGTACACTTCATTATCACTTCCATATAATAGTGAGTATTTCCTAATAATGTTCCTCATACCATACAGCGTTTAAGTCCATGTGACCACTTCTATTTGTTAAGGGAAAGGTTTCCCAAATAAAGAGTAAATTAGACCCAAGGCACATGAACATAACACCCACATACTCCTGCCCATCAAACTTCATAGTGCAAGGAGCAAAACAACTTGGTATGTAAAATAAGGTAGACAGGTACCTCTGTGACACTTATGGAACAGCATGACAGTCATGCGAAGAGGGAGAAAGGAACAAGAGTACTGGGTGGGCTAAAGAAAGGTAATGCTTGGGGCTGTAGTTTTTGGAAGAACTATGAAAGACTTATCAAATAAAAGGAAGACTTGTGCAAAAAGTGATCTCTTCACAAAATTGTTGAGGAATAAAATGCAATTTTTTGAGAGCCTGTTTAATTACCTCTCTGATCTTACAGTAAGCTTAGTGCTCCTAGCAAAATACTCACATTTTTGCTCATTTTTCAGTGGGTTGGCAGCACCAGGCAACTGCCTCTTCTAAGGGCCATCCCCAGGACACAGGGATGCTTTGCTGGGCGTGCTCAGATACTTCTTATATACAGCAACTAAAGGTAGTATTAGAATGAATGACTCCCAGGAAAAAATGAAGAAAAGAGGCCTGTCCTGATCCAGGAAAACATAAATCGGAGACAGAATTTACCTGGGGACTCCATGGAAGAGAATATGAAATTTGGTATTGAAAGCATCCCCAGCTACTCTGTAGGAATGCTTGCAGGCTTGCTTGCTGGAGCTCCAGAAACAGCAAGTACAGCAATATCCTCATCTGCCAGCTTGGTCACCTGATTGTGAGCCCACAGGAAACTTTCCTCCAGGCTCCCCAGTCATACCACCCTCCCAAGCTTGACCACATCTGTGGTCTTAACATTTTTCTTTTCATTTATCATCATTCCTTTCCACCCTGCTAATAGCCAGCCCTCTGCAGTAATCAAGTTACAGCCAACTGAAATTTTTATGCTAAGGGATACTGCAAGCTTAGATAAACATGGAATCAAGTACAGATCTTACTTGTTTTTTCTTTTACTTTTCCTTTTCCTTTCCCTTTTCCATTTTGTTTTCCTTTTCCTATTCCTTTTCCTTTTTCTTTTTCACTAGGAACAGTTCTTGTCTTGCAGTTCAACATAGCCAGCCTGTACTCTTGGGCATAACGAATGTAACTTTAAAATGTAGCATAAGCATATCTAAAGAACAAGGTAAAAAAAAAAGAACAAATCTGTCGAAGAGAAGGAAAGCCATAAAAAAACCCACTTATTTCAAAATAAGACATCAACCTTTCCTTGCTTAGGAGTTTAGAGCAGGCCAATGAAATGCTTTGTGGGCAGGAAAAATACATCAGGCAGTGAAGAGGACCTTGGACAAATCCCAGCTTACGAGACAGGTCTCTTTAAAAGGGGGAAAGCTTAAGGACATGTTATAGAGCATGTTTAAGACCTCTACTAGGATATGTCTCTGGTAGTGGCCAAGAGAGGCTTGTGTTATGAAATATAATTCAAGCAGAAGGCTCTTGACATCCTAACTCTCTTCTTTTTGAAGAATAAATGGAGATAAGATAGCTTAGGTTTAGTATATGTAACAGCTATACGCATTTTTAGTGCTGAAAATTCCATGAAAAGCCTTTAGGATCCTATTGACACTAAGTAGCTGTTTTCAAGGCTGTTTGTAAGAAATTAACCACACAGTTTCAGTTAACATCTGTGGAGGCTGAGCAGCTGCTGACAATTTCCAGGTAGTTCTCAATAAGAGTTCCTTCTGTGGGAGCCGATTCTATCTGCAGGAGATCACAAAATAAACCAGTTCCTTTTAAAATGCAACAGAGCAGGAAATGCTGATCTGTTTTACTCTTTTCATGGAAGGGATATCTCACAGGAAGTAAAATAGAGTGAAGGCTTCTTGGCAGTGTATTTTCCTGCTCAGTTAAGACTCACCTTGATATATAGCCTCAAGAAAGCTATTTCAGAAAGTCTTTTAAAAAGTTAATCCAGCCCAGTGCAGAGTTTAGTCACAGAAGGTCATTTTAACAACACAAACTCAAAACAGGGAATAGAGCTAAAGTTTTCAGCTGCAGCTTACCAACATGGCACAGTTTTTGCTGCTCCTTCCTCCTGGGACAGCCACCTCTCAGTGCTGTTGCAGCTTCCTGAATGTCTTTCTATAGGTGACAGCTTCCCCAATTTCTCCTCTTTACGAGAAGTAGCCTTTAACTGTGACACTTTTTTTACCTCCATCCCCACCTCCTCCCCCATGGAAATTTACCCTTTCATTTTGATTTAAACACCATGATGGTATAATCTATGGGCAATGCAGATAGAGAAATGTGATGGATCAGCTGCCTTATGACTGAAATGGTCACATGAGAACTGGCAATGTATCAAGAAACTGGGCTTCTGAAAAAATAAAAGTGGAGCTTCTCCTTGCAATAGAAATAGCAAGTACTGTTGAACAGTACTACTCTGCCATTCAGAAACACATTCTGTAAATAACAGGAATACATCATATTCTTTCAAACAGGTCAGAAATATACAGAATCATCACTGCCATTAGAAGATAAACATGCATGTGGAAAGACTGTCTTTTTCTTAAAAACCACCTATGGCTGCTGTGCATTTAGTTGAAACTTTGTATTTTTTGAACAACTATCTAACCAGGGTTCCCCTTGAGTGAGAGAATCAGTTAAGAACTTAAAGTGCAAAAATAAAATGTCTTTTTGAGGACTTTTTAGTTCTCTTCTGATAAAGTATTTGTGATGCTGAGAAAAGGAATAGCTATAGTTAGCAATTGACCTAGTCAGATTTTCCAAAACAAAATGAGAATACATACTTATAAATGTAATTCACAAAACTTGGAGAAGCAGCTGATACTTTTTCTTCTTCTCTGAAAAGTGTAATTCTGGCTTTATTTAGCACCATGTCAGAAAATTTGATGTATACCATCCTTTTTTGCTCTGGAGTCATTTCATATAAGATGAAATGAAAATTCTGCTTACAATGTACAAAACAGAAGTTATGATTTCAGTAATTCTTTTCTTCACTCATCGCACTAAATGAATTGGAACATAAGCAGTTAGGACATTACAAACTAGCACCAGCATTAAGTGTAATGAAACTTTGACTCTCATTCAGATTCATGAGCGTTATTTACCTGTTCGTAAGCACCAGAAAAAAAAAATTAAACTTCTTCTTAAGGCCATGTTGAAGGATAAGTATGTAATAAGTAAATCTGAGTTAAAGTGGGATGACAGGGCGCTGCTGAAGTCAACAAAATAAAGATGTGCTCATATAAATAGTCAAGTAAGAACATTTTCAAGAAGTTATTATCCCTTAATAAGATATAGTAAATTTTTTGAGATTCTTTTATTAAAAAGGTGATTATTTAAGGTAAAACATTTTATTTTGCAGCTCAGTAGATTACAGGCACACATACCTAGTCATATAATAGGTATCAGCATAGAGAAACAAACCTCCTAATGTAGGTAAATGAAGAAGTCTTGTGATATGAATTTTGTTGTTTGTAATTATATGACTGTTTATGCCCTCATAGGAAGACAAAAATCTCTACCATTATGTGAAAAGTGGGGCTGAATATCTAAATTGTGTTATTTTCCTTTATATTACTTTGAGCACTTCATTTTTCTTCTGCAGATTCCTACCTGTATGTATTTTAACATAAGATACGCATCCAGGAGCTCATCATGGGAATAAGATTGCACCATTGTAAATATTTGGGAATCAGCATGGCTTACAAAATTCGTATTGCCAGTTATATAAAAGCAATGTTGAACCAAGCTCTGAACATTTCCCTGTGTCCCACAGGAAATGGCATCATATTTCTCATCTCACTAATTTAATGTCATGCAGATTCTTCAAACACCAAAAGGCTGGTTTCCTAATGTGATGATGAACAGAATAATAAATTCTTTAATATTGCACCAGTCTAAAGAGATGCCATTCAGAAAACTTTTGCCCATAGGCAAGTTTGTCATTTATAAGGTCTGTGCCACCAGTGAACCTGCCCCAGCAATGCTCTGCTTTCATGGCACAGCAAAGCTTGAGGCACAGATTCAGCGTATAATCTTCAACGCATCCCACTGAAGATCTTATTTATTGTCAGTATATTATATATTATAGTATGATAATTGTTATGAAAGCACTCTGCACTGTCTTGCTGCCACTGAAAAGGATTGTTTTTCTCTTCCCTCTGCAGTCTTCTCCCAAATAGTAAAAAAATTCATGTACAACTACCTGAACAGTAGTAGAACATGTGTCCAGTGTGGCAGACTGGATTGCACCCAGGCTTATATCTGGGCTGAAATAGTGGCAGTTGAGCCTTGACGAAACAAAGCCTCTATTCTGTCCTTTGCCACCTGTCTATTTTACCCTGTTTGAGTGGAGGGGTTGGTATTGAAAGGTGTTGTCTCCTATTACCAGCTCATTGCTGGAGTATTTCACTAAACTGTCTCAACTGTTAAAAGCTTGCATTTTAATCCCTCATAAATACTGACTAAAATCAACTTGTTGTCAGGCAACAGATGAAAAATTCACTGTAACTGATTTCCAGAAACATAGTTAATTCTGAAAAATGTTAGTAGCTTTCAATCGAAAGAGTTAATAATCAAAATTTTAATTTACTCGCACTTTCTCCCCCAGAAAGTTTTAAGACAGGTTAACCTGTCAAGAGCAGCATTACTACTGATCCAACTGAGGCAGAGAAGGAGGTTGTATATCCTTATTATTGCCATAATTGGCATCTGGAATCTCTTCAAAAATTCTGATTTACTTTGTAACAGAGGATTATGTCTGAATATGGAGTTCTTTATGGTCTGCAGAGGCTTGTGAAATTCAAATATAAAAACTGTCAGTTAAACATTTCATGAAAAGCCTTACCTTATACTAATCCAAAGAAACATGAACAAGTGCTTGAGGGGATGAAAATCCACAGTATGTTTTGGTAGCTAACCACTTACAGAAACATTAACATTCTTGGGCAGGGTTGCTCTGTGAGCTTCTGAAATAACTTAGGAGCCAGCAGGATTCAGTTCATAGCAGATTTCCAACACATTGAAAAGATAGTCAGTCAGAAGCCTCTAGTATTTATGAATTATTAATGCTGGCTCTCTCAGTGGTTTGTTTGGGGTTTTTTTTACTTTTGCTTTTGTGTGCATGTTCAGCTGAGTAATTCAATAGACTGATAGAGACATGAATAGATATGCTAACTAGAACCAAGGCTAACCTTTACAGTTCATTAAAGCTGTCAGCTTTCAATGAAATATTTTCATTTTTCTTTTTCTAAACTGGAATACAAACATTTGTACAATTGTTGCCAGCAGGGGTGCCCCCAGGAACCAGCTTTTTAGATATTTTTATCAATGCAGAAAACAGATTCAAGAAAGGTGTCAGTTTTACAATCTTCGTTTATAATCCCTGTCATGGGAATGTAGTCATGTTGTGCCAGTAGTTTCTCTCAGTTTTCATTGCAGTCATTGTCATCTAAACAAGGTATTTGAATATCTCACACATTGTCTTCTTATAATAGTAAGATCCAAAGCGGGGGGGGGAGGAGGGGAAGAGAAATATGGGTGAAGGGTTGGGGACCTGAGGTGCTACAATAGCACATGTGTTGGAAGTAGAAGGAGAATTTTATACATTTAACAAAAAAAATTTTTTTGACCAACTGAAGAAAAGGCAAATTCAATCTCAAGTTCTCACTTTACTCTTTTAATAAGTTGTTCTTTTTAAGGATTTTAATGTGTGAGAAAAAGGATCATGACAATCCAGCAGTGACTGCGTTGCATCCTTAATGGTCATTATTAAACGATAAAAACAGATAGCCGTGAAACCCAAGTATTTGAACCTAGAAGCTAAAGAAATCCCAGTATTTTTTGCTATTTGGCTGAGTCAGACACCAAAATACAGGGAGTGGAAGCAGTGGGAGCAAAGTTACAAAGATCAAATTCCAACTTCTGGTAGGACACAACTGAATGCCTCTTTTCAATTTTTTTCCCTTCCTCCTTTTTCATTATGTTTCAGTAAGAAGTGTCACCAAACTTTTCTAGAGTTCAACACTATGATTTCTGCATTCTTGTTCAAATGAATGGGTACTCTGAAGCTAAATTTGTAACCTGCTTTGAGGGCTGAAGTCAGTCAGTCCCATGAGGGACTCAGACCTAACTGTTTTGATAACACCTATAATTTAGGCCCATCTTAAATTGCCATTACAAGGCTTTGGAGGAAGCCTGAATTTTTTGTTATAAACCTAGGCTTCTCTTTAGGTTCTCAAACAGACTGCCTAAGGCAGCTGCAGCTTGGATCTGTTTTACTTGACTTTGGCATAACGAATTGATCTCTGTAAAATGGAGTTTTTAATCACAGTGATAAAATTTCTGTTTAGTTTGGTGGTTTGTTTTTGTTTGGGGCCTTTTTCAATTGAAATTGATACTATCCTAGCAAGGTAACTATACCAGAAAACTGATTTACTACTTATAATGAAATAGATTTTCAAAGTATACCTTACCTGATTTTTATCATAGGCACAGCAACCACCCTCCTAGTGCCAGGTGTTGTAAAGACCTTAGCTACCAGCACATCAGGCAAGGACTGAAGTCAAGATCTAAAGCAGTAAGTAAATAAAACAGACAGACTGACAAAGTGCAGGTAACAGTAAGCCTTCACTGATCCCATTACAAACTGAATGCACTTTTCCTTTTGCAAATATTTTTCTCTTGGTTTCTGAGAAAATTAACCACAGTTTTTTAATACCAGTCTTGGTGATCTTGTAATTTGATAACCGATCAGTATATTTTACAGAAATAAAAACCCTATAATTACACACTGTGTGTGACAAAATGTTCTCATCCTGAAAAAACTCTTTCAATTCATGAACTGTACTATAGCATAAAAATGTAAAATATATGTACTGTATTACATAGAAAAGAGACATTAGGAAAGAAAATGCCTGTGACACCAAGTATATTAAAGATTTATAATAAATATAATATATATTATATATATTATATTATATATATTATATATATATTATATATAAGATTTAATAATAAAGTATATTAAAGAAAATTGAATTATTTTGTATATAAGAAGCAGCAGTGGGGCAGAGGGTAAGAAATTAAGGCTCTTCTCATACTCAGGTAATAAATTGATGTTGCTCACACTGCTATTTATAACAAAATTACTACTGCAGTGAAATAAAGGTTCCTAAATGAAAGTTATGCAATACTCAGCTAGCATCTTTCCCAGTATTATTTGTATCACAAAGACTCCTCTTTCTCAGCACAGTTTGCATTTTATATATCTGCTGGTCAGGTCAGTTTTGCTCAGTAATTTGTTCTTGACCTTTCCTTTAAAACAATGAAGAAATGTTCTTTCCCAGTTGAATATGTAATTTTGCTAGATGCGTGGCATTTGCTTCTGACAACTTGTTTGTGAAGGATTTTCTGACCTTCAGTTTACTGTGGTGAATTGAACCAAGCTGAAAAATCTGGAAAAGATACCTGTCTTTTATAAGAGATCTCTAACGAAAAGTACATCTGCCTGTATGTATGAATAGTCAGCTAGTTCAGCAGCCATATTTTTATCTCTTTCCACATATTTCCTCTACATAAGTATGAACAATTAATTCCAAAATATTAAAACCCAATGTATTTTGACTGCAGTTGACACAGGCACTTCTTAGGAACTAAGCCTAGGGTAACACCATCCAGGCTTTCTAGAGACATTTAGCTGTAGTATGAGTCTTTTTTTGTTGGCTTTTTTTAATGAGTATAATTTAATCCATGCTCTATGCCACCATAAGGAATATCTAAAAATATTGTATATTACTGGGTCAGCTAATTGATTTATAATAGTTTCTAAGTAATTATCCTTTAGTGTCCCTTAATTTAATTTTTCTTCTTTCATATCATAGAATCATAGAATAGTTAGGGTTGGAAAGGACCTTAAGATCATCTAGTTCCAACCCCCCTGCCATGGGCAGGGACACCCCACACTAAACCATGCCACCCAAGGCTTCATCCAACCTCACCTTGAACACTGCCAGGGATGGAGCATTCACAGCCTCCCTGGGCAACCCATTCCAGTGCCTCATCACCCTCACAGTAAAGAATTTCTTCCTTATATCCAATCTAAGCTTCCCCTGTTTAAGTTTCAACCCGTTACCCCTTGTCCTGTCACTACAGTCCCTGATGAAGAGTCCATCCCCAGCATCCTTGTAGGCCCCCTTCAGATACTGGAAGGCTGCTATGAGGACTGGAAGGCTGCTATGAGATTAATAGGAGATTGGTTAATAGGAAAAAAAAAAAAAGAGAGAAACAAACAACAACAACAAGAAAACACCAATATTTTTCTGTAACTCCAACCTAAAGTTTGCTATTTTCATAATAATCTTTTGAGCATCTAAGGGTTATGGACAATTTTGTCTCTCAACTTTATTTATTATTAATATTTCCAATAAACAAATGACATTTAGCATTACGTTGTTTCATCCAAAGAGTCACATCAGGCTGAAAAATAACTTTACTCTTTGAAAGATGAGAGACTCTTCTACAAATCCCCACTCCCTCATGCTCCTGGTAGGAGAGAAGAATGAGGATGGAAATGGATAAACTGACTGAAAGTTATCACAGGGTAACTTACTTTTGTGCACAGGTAGAATACAAACACATTTGAAAGTAAATGCTAACACTTTTCTTATCCTTATCAATTCACATTAGAATAGACTAATAGAATTCATAAAGTAGAAACCTGCACAAAGAAAGCAAAATTATTTGACCAAGACCACATACGAGGCAATTGAAAAGGCTGGAACTCACTGAACGAGTTTGAAAACAAAATTCCCCAGTACAACCCTTTCAAACACATATTCCAAACAGTCAGTGTGAAATATATTTAAAATTCCCATACTGCTCTTCACAATAAAAAGTATAAAAGACATTTCCTTTGTAAAATGTGAATGTAACATTATAAATGTTACCTGTAAAATGACAAATTTCCAAAGTCAGAAAGTAAAATGTGCTATTTTTCTGTTAAGCAAAACCAAACACAACATCATGTCCTCCTTTATAATTTTAGTTTGTTAACTACTGTGGTTTTACAATTAATTTACACCAATAACAGGAATGTATGTTTTGGAACAAAGAATAACTCTGATTGCATACATCTTTGTGTTTTACTTATATGTAAATTTTATTATTTTTATGGTAAAAACCATATATGTCTGCACTTTATTTTCAAGAAAGGGCTCCACACCCACTATGTGACTTGAACTCTTGTCCCTCAAGAAGCCATCCAGAGCTACATGAGTTAGGAAGTACGATGATTGAGAGTCATGAACTCATAAAATCAATACAGCTGTAGAGTGTGGCAAAGTCACACAGATATGTGTAGGATTCAAGTATTCTCACTCCTGTCCTGCTGCATTTCGGGAATTCTCTAGACCATGTTGCCCACCAAACACATAAATTTTAAGGACTGCAGACCCATGAACAATGATTCTAGCAATGTACTCGTTCTCTAGACCACCATGGGATAACTTCTGTTCTACTGGATTTACACAAATCATTATCGTAATGCAGAATGACTTTAGATAGGTTTGACAAGACTGAATAATATCTTTTCTCAATCCTTACATGTCTGCTCATATCTGGGAATGTGCATCATTTGTTTTGAATTTTGGTTTATTGCCTCCCAAGGAAACACTTAGCTTTGGGAGTTTGCTCTTCCTGCTAGAAATGTTATTGAAGGGAAATTAAAGAGTTCACCACTGTCATTTGTGACCAGGAACTTGTGTTCAAGCAGAATCATTTGAAATAGAAATTGCTAGTTGAATATGCATAGTTATGAGCAATATTTTTCAGACCCCACAGTAAACTTCTACAAGTTCCAGATAGGCACAGAGTATTGGAACATTAAGGCTGTAATACAGAATTGCCAGGTTTGTAAATCATCATAAAAACCTATACATACTTAGTTCTATGATAACATATTGTATTAAAGGGAGGCAATGTATAAATATATTACACCTAAACTCCATCATAGCTGTAAGACTTCACATAGCAGGCCACAAGAATGAACAAAAATGTCTGACTGCTAGAATACCGCTGAAATTTG
This sequence comes from Psittacula echo, assembly GCF_963264785.1. Classification (NCBI taxonomy): domain Eukaryota; kingdom Metazoa; phylum Chordata; class Aves; order Psittaciformes; family Psittacidae; genus Psittacula; species Psittacula echo. Next base: position 42,532,604 of record NC_137742.1, on the reverse strand, counting down.
AGTTATTAAAGAAATTATCTATTTACTCCTTTCTCATGTTAACTCTGACCTTCCAGACATTCATTTCAAACCAAAATGTGTTATTCTGATCAAGCTATCAACGTCAACATTGCTATTAAAAAATCGTTAATTTGGCAAAATCTCATTATTAAGATCTCCGATCACATACGTTAAGTACTCCTCTAGTGTGTTAAGTGATATGATTTGTGATCATTCACATCATGTATAACAGTTATACTTTGCAACTGATATGGACGTGGTTGCAACAGACAAGAAGGACAAGATTACAGGACAAAAGTGTTCCAGTATCAGTAACTGAATGAAAGTCATATTAGAATGTTATGCTTTTTTTTTTTTTTTTTTTTCCCAAAAGCCGTACAGGTGCATAATCCTTTCCTTAATGAAATTTTCTGCTGCCTGTAGTGGGCAGTCATGGAATAGGGAGGAGCATGTGTAAGAACAGACTCCCATCTAAGAACATGTAAGGATTATTTGTCCAAAGAGGGATGTATTGGCAAGAAAAGAAAGTTAGCACCTGGTTCTTTAATTAAAAACCTAAATAAAGCTTCTGAACATGGAGACCTAGAGGAAGCCAGGTTATGCCCTGAAAAATGAAAAGAAAAAAATAAGGCAAACTACAGTTAGAGGAAAACATCATCAAACAAACATTATCGCACAAAATGAGAATCAGTATCATTGCTGAGCCTCTCTAATGAAAAGGGGCAACCTTTGCTAGTCAAGCTAAGACGGCTTTATCCCTGACAAAGGTTATAAGAGCTGGGCTGATTTCACTTCACATCAACAAAAGTATATTTTTGTGGTGATGTTTTCATTGGAAGGCAGATAAATTTCGGTCTGAATAATTACTTGCTGTCTTTCTAAAACCTTCAAACTGTAGTTTCAGTTCAATATGTTAGCAATCTTCCTGCCTTGTCTCCAGGAGCAGACTACACTGATAAACAGCTGCTCTGTTCCACTCAAACAGTGCTGCATTTCATTCATCAGTAAAGTGAATTGCTTAAAGTTCTAGATATTTTCCAGAAGAACTTTCAAACATGGAGGTCGGTCTTTAAAACCCTACATACAAAACAGACTGCTTTAATGTACAGTAATACATAAATACAAAAGGTACATACAACTAACAACAATGCAATAGATGACTGTACAGATCCCTTTTGCAAACAAGGATATTCCACACTGCATATATTAATGTGTATTATTCAGTTTCAAATTCCTAAATGTAAAGAAAAAAAATAAAGTTAAATATAAACAGCTTAATTAAAATATTATCCTAGTGGATTTATGCATAGAAATCTCACTGAACTAGTAAGTTTTAATAAAATACTGCCCAACAAGAACAACAGAACTTATATATATTTCAGTTGTTATATTATCTTTTTCACACTCCTTTTGCATAGGGCAACAAAAAACAGGATGTACAGAGATTAATTCAGGTAACAATCACCACAATTCACAATCGCATTAGCACGTATTAAGATTCATTGTTCTGTGGAAATTTTAATAATACATTCCTGAGTGAATAAAAGCAGAAAATGATTAGAAATAAAATTATTTCTATGCATGCTGACAGGACTGCTGAGCTTAATTATACATTTCTAGGGCAATCTGTTTGGAGTTTACTCCATAATTTTATGTAAATTTTGAATAACTTCATTTTGTCAGGTTAAATGCGAATATGCTATTTCATCGCACTGTTGAGTTGTATGAGTACTAATGGACACATATTGCAATTGATGGAACTGGCATCAGATAAAATTCTAGATCATTTTATAATGATGGACTTTTAATTCATTGGGGTTTTTTTCTGCCACATTCTTGTTCCCAAAAAAGCTGCCAACAATTTCAGTCAGTTACTAGCTATCAACTATTTTATCTATATTGAGAGTAAAAAATCCATTTCAAGGAAAATATTCTTTAAAAGCTCGGTTTTTTCTTCCTCTCCTTTTTCTCATTTATTCACTGCAGGACGCAGGCTTAAATCAGCTTATACAGCTTCATGTTATACACTTGCAGTAAACTGTACAACATAAAAAGGCAAGCATTGAAAAAAGAAAAATGGAACACAGTGAAGACAAATGTGTGGGATCAGTGTTGTGCAAAATCTGCCTATTTAGATTTGCCTAGGTTTCAATGAACCATGCAGAGAAATCCTGGGAGAATTGAATGATTCTCTTTTACATTCACACTGGAAGACAAAACTAAAGCAAACTTGAAGAAGCTTGCAGGTTATGGATATGAAACCAAACAGATAATGAGGGGAGTTAAAAAAAAAAACAACCCAAGAAATGAAAGCAACCAAAACCACAAAAACCAACGCAGAGAAAACACCACAGTTGGCACCTATTTTCTCCAGTTCCTTTCTAAATTCTGACCTTATCTTCATATTTTCTTCATTCTCCTCCATATTGAGCTTAAATCTGTTCAAACTGATAACAGATGCCCACCATCCACATCCTGGCAGGAAGATCACACTCACCTTTCACCAGAAGAGTTGTGTACATGTTTTTAATGATCAGGTGTGATTCTTGTTTCTACATATCTACTTCATTTTGCTTATCTTGTACAGCTGCTTTGAGAGATGCAAACAGAAGGGGAAATCTGAAGTAGCGGAGTCAAATTACTCTATTATTATTTGATATTAAGATGTTCCAGACCAAGTGAAACAGTATTTGCTCAAATATCTGTAACCTGAATTCTTTGTTGAACATTATGAATTAACATAGCAAGCCTTTCAGCAATATAAATTTGACTACCATAACAAACACAAAAAGCTACTCAAGTCAAGAAAACAAGACTTTAAAAACTGGACAATATTAGACTACAAAGACAACATGTGAAGTTTCCCCAACAGATGCTGCAGAGGAAAGATCAGTCAGCTGTCTTTAGGCTTTCATGAAGAAAGGTTTGATCAAAGTCAAGGAGGCTGTTGGGAAGTGGCCTTGAGCTGAAGCTCAGTGATTTCTTTGCAAGGTTTTGTCTTACAAGCTGTAGGCTTCTGATGTCACCCAATTATGTGCTTGTCTTTCTTTCTTCTTTTGATACAAATGAATCCAAGAATCTCACCAGTCCCAGTAGCAAACAGGCAAAAAATGTGGGTTTTTAAGACTTTCTGGGTTAGACTATCTGTTTTACTGGAATTTACCTATATTTATCCAGAAGAGATGAAGAAGTAAAACACATTTGATGAATTTTAAGTGTGAATGAATAAGCAAGTGTACAAGTGTAAGTATGATGCCTAATACAGACATAATCTATTTCCCTTTAGCAAAGTAAAAAACAAAACAACAGTTTAGTCATTGATGGCTGCAACTGCACTGAAAACTACAAAGTGGTTTTGTTTCCCTTAAAAGTTTTTTTTCTTTTTTGCCATGTGACATCAGGTGGATCTGCACCAAAAGTCCAAAGCTGAAATCTAGCATTCTCTAGCAATTAGTTTCAACCCATCTGCCATTCACATGATCCTACAGTTCATCATCTCAAGTGCAGAAAACAGCTAAGATAGGTCATCTTAAAAATGAAAAAGGAAAAAGATAATAACAAAGAATTTTCAGTACTTTCTCCAATTATTGCTCAAATAATATTTGATGTAATAAGATATGATACTAGTTAGAGGAGAATTTTGTTCATATATGATGTCTCTTTCACCATATATGATGAAATTATTTCAGTGGAAATAATTTCAATGGAAATTATATTTCAAATATTTCAAAATATTTTAATGGAAATAATTTCAGTGGAAATTATTTCAGTGGAAATAATTTCAATGCAATCACTGAATTCCAAAGAATTTTCAAATTGCCTCAGTGCCAGGGAAGGTCATGGAGCAATCATCCTGACTGGAATCACACAGCACATGAGGGAAAATGGGGGGATCAGGCCTAGTCAGCATGGGTTCATGAAGGGCATCTTCTTCTGTGACAAGGTGACCTGCCTGGTTGATGAAGGAAAGGATCTAGATGTTGCCTATTTGGACCTTAGTAAAGCATTTGACACTGTTTCCCACAGTGTTCTCCTGAAGAAACTTCATAGGTGTGCTCTTCACTGGGTTGGAAACTGGCTGGATGGCCGAGCCCAGAGGCTGTTGGTGAATGTGACACATTTCATTGGCAACCGGTCACCAGTGATCAGGGCTCAGTATTATGGCAGTATTGTTTAATATCTTTACTGATGATCTGGATGAGGAATTTGAGTGCACCCTCAGTAAATTTGCAGATGACACCAAGTCTGGCAAGAGTGTTGATCTGCCAGAGGGTAGGGAGGCTCTGCAGAGGGATCTGGATAGGCTGATTGATGGGCTGTGGCCAGTGGTATGAGGATCAATAAGGCAAAGTGCTGGGTCCTGCACTTGTGTTATAACAACCCCATGCAATGCTACTGACTTGGGGAAGAGTGGCTGGAAAGCTGCCGGGCAGAAAAGCACCCGGGGGTGCTGATTTACAGGTGAACATGAGCAGCTTGTGCCCAGACAGACAAGAAGACCAATGGGATCCCAGCCTGTATCAGCAATAGTGTGGCCAGTAGGGCCAGGGCAGTGATCATCCCCCTGTACTGGGCACTGGTGAGGCCACACCTTGAATACTGTGCTCAGTTCTGGGCCCCTCAGTACAAGAGAGACACTGAGGTGCTGGAGTGGCCCAGAGAAGGGCAACAAAGCTGGTGAAGGGTCTAGAGCACAAGTCCTGTGAGGAACGGCTGAAGGAACTGGGGGTGTTTAGTCTGGAGAAGAGAAGGCTCAGGGGGGACCTTATTGCTCTCTACAGCTACCTGAAAGGAGGATGGAGTCAGGAGGTGGCTGGTCTCTTTCCAAGAAACAAGTGATAGGACAACAGGAAATGGCCTCAAGTTGCAGAGGGGAGGTTTAGACTGGACGTTGGGAAAAATTTCATCACACTAAACATAGTCATGTGTTGGATCAGGCTTTCCAGGGAAGCCATGGAATCACATTCCCTGGAAGTGTTCAAAAACTGTGCGGATGAAGCCTTTAGTGATACTGTTTAGTGATGGACTCGGCAGCCCTGGGGTGGTGGTTAGACTTGATGATCTTTTCAAATTTAGTTGATTCTATGATCATGTGTTTAATGATATCACAATGGCTCCATGACAAGAATTTCTAGCTAAACTTCCTGCCTCTACTGCTTACTGGCATCCACATGTAGCTATCCCCTTTCTTCAATTCTATCTCTACTATACTCCATAGAGTACTTTATTCTAAGTATTAAAGTGTGTTTACTAGCTCTGATGACTTTTACAGATAATTTGATTGCACATTTGGTCACAAAAAAACCAACTTTAATGGCACGGCATTTATCATGGATCTTTAAGAAAGATCAATTGTTGGTAAAACTGTTGGCGGTACTGTTCAAATGTAAAAGCTCCTTTATTGACCAGTAGGCAGATGATTAATCAGTTTGAATGTAAACATCAGGACACACATCAAAACAAGCTAATATTCCTAGGACTTCAAAACCCACAAATAACATTTTTAATTATATTACAAATACTCCTTCAAAGTAAGAAAAAGAAAAAAAATCCAAATAAAGTAGCCTGAATTACTCATCACAAGCCTGTAAAGCAGTGACTTTAATGTGGCTTTTACTTGGTTTGGACTCTAGTTTAAAGTATGCTGAGAGAAACTGATGCCAATCATTTAATTTCTGTTTGCATTTTGTTTGGACTCCAGACAGACTCATCAAACAGACCCCAAAGATTTTCTAGTCCATACTTCTTCCTGGTCGTAGAATCAACCATACTGGTGGTGTTCCATGAGAGAATTTTTTAATCTGTTTAAGAAAATTCAACAAAACTTCACAACTTCTCCAGCATACAGTTTGTTTTTTCAGGCATCCAACCTAATTCTTCCTTACTCCAATGCCAGCCATCCATCTCCTACTCTGTCCTTCATGCCCATGTAGAATAGAGTATTCATCATCTCCAGCCAACTTGTTCCAGTGTCTGATCACATTCACAGTAAAAAAAAAAAAAAAAAAAAAAAAAATTCTATGTTTATATGAAATTTCTTCCATTAAACTTGTGCCTCTTGTGTCCTGCCACTGTGTACCACTGAGATCTTTGCTCCACTTTCTTTAAAACCCCTATGAGGTATTTAAGCACTCTATTAAGATCCTCCATGAGCCTCTTCTTTCCCAGCCTGAAGAGATTAAGCCCTCTTGACTTCTTAACATGTTAAATCCTCCAAATCCTTTGTCTTCATGACCATTTGCACTTCAAGATGTCCATCTTTTTCTTGTACTGGAGAGCTAAGACCTGGACACAGCTTGGTGTCACCAGTGCTGAGCAGAAAGGAGGGCTCATCTCCCTCAACCTGCTGGTGAAGCGTGTCCTAATGGAGTCCAGGAGGCTGTTGGCTTTCTTTGTCACAAGGAGACATTGCTGCCTTACAGGCCACTTGTCCGTCAAGATCCCAGTCTTTTTCTGCTTACCATGTAATTGGCCCCAAGCTTGTATTAGTGCTAAGGCTTATTTCTCCATGGGGCAGGACTTCATATTTTCCCTTGTTTATTTCCATGAGGTTCTTGTCAGCCCAATTTCACAGCTTGTTGAGAGCCCTTTGGATGGCAGCACAAACATCTGGTGTATCAGCCAGTCCTTCTAGCTTTTTGTCATCTGCAGACTTTCTGAAGAAGCACTCTGCATCGGCATCGAGTTCATTAGTGAAGATAAACAGTACTGAACTCAATATTGACATGTGGGGCACACCACTAGTGCCTGACCTCTAGCTGGACTTCGGGCCACAGACCACAGTCCTTTGAGCACCACAGTGCATTCAGTTTTCAGTGTACCTCACTGTGCACTTATCTAGTCAATACTTCACCAGTTTGTTATGGAAGACAGAGATGAAAGCTTTTATTTCGACTTGTGATGAGTTATAACCCCTAACTTTTCTTCTGTTTTATAATTGCGCTCTCCAGCTTCTCCTATCTTGCTTGTGTAAAGTAATCATTCCTTGAATGTACATTGATCATTCCTTCCCATTGATTTGCACCTTATATTTTTTAGCTCTTCTTCCACACTGGCAGAGATGTATTGGTCTCAGGTCATGGTTTCCCAGCAAAGTTTTACATCTCCTTTCACTAGTGTCATCTAGACCATGTTTACTCAACTTTTTTATTAAAATGTGATGTAATATGTCCAAAGTTTCACCATCTCATTTTTCATCTCTATTTAAGAGCAAATCTTTTTAGGTTTGATTTCTAGGTTTGATTGCTACTTTCTCCCGATAGACAGAATCAAAGGCTAGCAGCTCTGTTTCTCTGTAGGATGGTCTAAAAAAGGGAGTCAAACTCATTTTGGTAAGACAGTTAAATTACGTCTTTAAAGACAAGTGAAAAATAGGTCAGGGAAAAGGAAAGTGGGTACAATATTACACAATAGAGGCAAATACTAATTGTGGAATGGCAATGTGTTTTTCTCATAAAGAAAAGACAATGTCTATAGTTAGAAACTCTGCTTTTTTTTATAAAGCCCTATCCCATAATACATTTCTTACACACCTGATGGGATAACGTGTTGGCAAGGTGCAACATGAACAGGACTTAATTGAGGCAGAAAAATCACAGGACAAGCTTGCCCTTCAGCTGCAATGTTAAAAAAATAAATAAATTGAATACCCTCGGAAATATTCAGATGCACTATAATAAAACCACTACTCCTATGTGCTGTAAATCAAATGAGTACAGCTGCACATGCTGTCATTGCTGTCATTCTGAGCCTGTCAGCATTTCTGCTTCCTCTGCACAGTTTGGATGTGCCATATCCCCAGAGCTGAAATGTGACACACAGATAGCCAGCCAGGGCATTCTTTTCTTTTAAAAGTCCAGTGAATTTGTTATAATGGATTTACCCAGGGGAAGGCTCTGTTCACAGTCCAGTACAATGAAAGAGTTAGAAACCGTTCATCATAGATTCATGTTAGGAATAAACATACTGCAGGTAAAACACTGTGAAGAAAGAGTGACAGAGGATTTCAGCTACAGAAAGTTAAGTGTAGAACTTCAGCATTTCCTGTAAACACTTGTTTCTGTACCACTTTTGTCTAGGCTACATAAAAGAGATGAGGTCTAGAGACAGCATGAAGGACTGTCTGTGATTCTGTGATCATACAGGTTCACCTACTATATACCTAAACTTGGCAGAGTCACAGATTAGGTCAAATTCAAATAATTTCACAGAGAATAAGGAAGAAAAGTTTCTCTCAAGTCTATTTTTTCACTTTCTTGACATAAAAAAAAAAAAAAAGGACTCCAAAACCAAACCCTGAACTTCTTGGTTTATTCAGTATAATGCTTCTAGCAAAGAGGGAAGATGTGATATTTTTCCTGTAATATTTACAGCAATACAGCCCTGAACACAGATTCATGAAAAGGGCTGAGAAATTGTTTATGGTGATGCCACTTACTGTAGAGGAACGATGTTGTAAATGTACTTCAGTGGATTCAGAACCAAATAACTGCAGCACATCTGTGTTGTGGCACTGTGGAAATTTCACCAAAACTGAACCTTCAGTGATTTAAGGCAGTTCTGTAAGTGGGCTTCCTCTCATGTCTGAATGGATTGTATAAACCTTCACATTTCTGAGTAAAGACCATTGCACCTGTGATGCAGAGGCAGGTGTTTGTTAATTTTGCAAAAGGTCCTTCTAATATCCTTGTGTTTTGTAACTGTTTTTCAGACTACATCTGAACCAAAACTTTTGACTCTGACAAATAACACTTCACAGGCAGTTAGGTTGCAAAGTAAAGCAAACACCTTCTGGTATTACAGTACATATTTAAGTAGCCAATTCATCTGAAATGCAACTATACATAGCAACTAATGTTTACCAAATGTAGTGCACATACATCTGAGAGGGCATGCAGGAATAATGAGCAGAGGAGATCAAAGTAGATCACTCTATCTTCTATCAACTCCCCTTGCATTAACAGGCATGAGATGTCTCCAGTCATTATAGAAAGAAGACCCTCCCGACAATAAGTGCAAAGCATCCAGTATTGTCCACTTCACTTTACAAAGAGCCTTTATCAGTAACCCTCAAACACAAACTATCAAATTTGTTTCACCAACACTTAACACAAATTTATGGTCTCATATTACTAGTGCTAACTACTCAGCTGTTCAAAGAATAATGGTGAAAAGGGCAGCATTACATTGTCACTTGTGGAAAAACTTCAATGGACAGGCTGTAGAGAAGAATGGGGAGATATAAATTATGCTGATCATAGCCTGAGTGATGTACAGTGGACTACCAGGGTGTAAGAAAAGAACAGCTTCACTTTTCACAAACTTGAAGAGGCTAGAAATAAGTTTTCAAACCCTAGGAAACACTAGGGATATATTTGAGCTAACATTTCCTACTGAGAGAGGACTGTACATCACCATCAGGTTTGGCACTGCAGCATGTCCTACCTGGCATAGCCTTAGAGCTAGCAGCTCCTGGTGCTCAAGACAATATTTCAGGGACATATTTTTCCATGAGTTTCTTTTTGGGAGATGATTCACCTCCTGGTCCTTGAAGCAGAGCAACTAATACAGTTTAACGAAAACTGCAGACACTGTTTAGCAGCTTGGGAGTTCTGTTTTTGGGGAGTGTGGGCGGCACTGACTGAACTGCTATTTCCCTGTGGCACAGGTCCGCCCAGCTTTTTGGCAGGGAACTGGTGGTGTTTACACTTTAGTTTAATTTACATTCCCTGGCAGCTGGGCCTTGGAAGATCCCAAGAAAACATTACCGCTTGACCTTGGTCACACTGGTGCTCAGGGTACACAACCTGAAGAAAGCAAGCTCTAAGCTGGACTGTCGCTCTACATAAAAAGCCAAGGGACCAGACTCTGCCTCACACTTTCATAGTGTCATTTAAAGTTTTCCTTAAGAAAGAATTCCTGGGAGAAATGAGTGAAATGTCTATTCTAACTGCTCATAATCTTGATATTACTCCAGAGCCTGAACAGATCACTTTTTGTCCCTTTCTCATAACATTTTCTTTATAAACTAGTGAAAGAGAAAGGGCTATTCTGTGCATGAATCAGGGGAGTATCCCACACCTCCTTTTCTCTGCCCTAGTATGCACAAACACTGGCCAATATAAAACACTAAAATGAAAAGAAATCCCTTTGCATGACAACATTTCCTTACCAGTTTTCAGGGTGCTCACAGGCCTTAGCATTGGCTGCAGTTCAGGAAATGGATGGAAAAGACCAGGCTAACAGAGGATGTTGGAGAAGGCAGCTTTTGCTGTAAGTGGTATGAGTTGGCAGAAGCAGTTGATCACTGCTCCAGCAATGGAAGAAGGGGGGAAGTGGCATATCATATTTCCTTCCATAGGCTCTTTAATCAACAGACATGTCCTTGTGTTGTCAACCAGCAGTAAACATCTACTTTCTCTGATTCATAAGGGGCCTTATTATGTTAAATTAATTTAAGCAAAGGAGCAGAAGTTTTTGTTGTTTTGTTTTGAAGAACAATGCTAAACAAAACAAAACACAAAAGCGAGAGAAGAGAGATGAGATTTGCTGCAAGCACTCCGAGCAGCACAAAACACAACAAGAATACCAACAAAGCCCCACTCAGGTTGCACTGCCTGCATTTGATGACAGAGAAGATTTCTGACGCCAGTTCAATGAGGATGTGAAAAGGATGTTTTAAAATCCACCTATTTCAAACAGTGCTATCTTTTGTCTGTCTAAGGATTATGTTACTTTAATCTGCACCTCATACAGATAAAAAATAGGAAATTCATCATCTCTTCATACAGGACTGGTGTACGTGTGTGTGTTTTCTATGAAGAAATCTGATTGAGGTTAGGATCACAATTCACTGGTAAAAAATAAATAAATTATGTGAATAAATAAAATTTGATGTAGCTTTTTTCTGGGAAATTAATTTCACAGACGCAGAAAGTAAATTGTCATCTACACAATGGGAGGGGAGAGGGGAAGGAAAGAAAAATATCCCACAAAACAGGAAAAGCAGAAATAGAAAATAATTACTAGATTTCATCAGTATGCCTCTACAATTGCCTGACCTCACTTCTGTTGTGCATCTCTTCCCCATATTACATCTTGTATTTTTATTATCAATATGTTCTACGCAAAATATTGCATGCAGTATAATTCAAGCTTCTAAATGTGTGCTTGGTTAGGATGACTGTGTCTATTGAGACTCCTAGATTACTTCTATTAGGGGGTGAATGTCATGCTATTTGTCATCCAAAAGGTAATTTTCCCCAGACTTATATTAAGGTGTCATATTTTATGATAACCTCTGTATTATGTTGATCTGGGCATTTTTCATGAACCCATTCATCAGACAGGTATCTCCAGTGGTAACTGCAGCCTTGCAAAATTCTGCTTGCTTTCAGGGTGAATAAAATATTTTTTTTCAGCTTCATCAGTGATACCAAAAGAACATTTGAGTCCCCATGAACATGCCAGTAAAATTCCAGAACAAGCTTTGCACACATTAAGAAGCATATATGTGGGAGTTAATATATTGCTCTTAGAAAATGCTGTATCAGAAGGGAATCAAATTCAGCCTTGACTAAATGTTATTATCTGGCAGCAGTCTTGTAACAATCAATCTCGCTGGCCCAGAATTCAATACAGGCAAACAGTTAAGAGGTGCAGTGTCTGGGATTTTTGATGCAACACAGTGTCATATGTTTGTACATGAATGAATGGGCAACTGTGTGAGAAGGATGACCAGATTTGAATTAACTGCAAATTCTGCTTTATACCTGGTATAGCATGAGGAGGAGACTCACTGAAAAAGTAGAGCTTGCATATTCTAATTAATAAGCATTACAACATTTTGCAAGATGTCATATATTGTTTAGAAATTGTACCAAAGCATCACAGCATACGGGTCAGGGACTGGCTCCAAGGATGGCATACTCAATGATAATTAACCTTTCGGATTCATCTTAGGTTTCAAAGCAACTTGTGATCCTAATTGAAATTAAATTAAGGGAGGCAGAGAGAGATGGCTCTTGCCAAACTATAAACTGCAATAAAATGCAGCAGATTTAGCCGTGTGTGCTAATTTCTTCTTGTGGAGCACTCTGAGGAGCTGATACAGACACTAAATCAAATCCGCATCTTTATCTGACTAGGTGAGGCCTCAGCACTCCAGTCAAGAAGCAAAACAGATGCAGATCCTTTTGGCAACAGCATGCATTTCCTGTGGATAAAGGGAGCAATTTTCTATTCCCTCTGGTGCTGTTCTGTGTTAGCATTCAGTGAGCCTAACAAAAAATCCCAGCTGCTCTCACCTCAGAGGAAGAAAACACAAACAACTCTAAACAAATCAATCTAGCATTTCCCATAGCTTTTAATGTGGAGCACGGTCAATTCTTTTCTGCCTTCTTCCCTTTTTTACATAATAAAAATCTACTGTTCCAGTCATCCCCAATATGTTGGAAGCCAGTAAGTGTAAATGCAGCCATTCGTATAATTTGAATGATAATCGAAAATAAGCGGAAAAGGAGGATAAATTTATCAAACCTGTGAGAATACTCTAGGAAAAAAGGAATTTCCTGAGGTAACTGTCCTTGACCTGGCTCTTTAATCGAGTGAAATTTCATCACTTTATCTAATATCATGCTTCATGCTTCAGGCTCCCAGCAATTCTATTTTAGTGTGGTCTAATGGGCAGCTGACACATCCACTCAGCACCAGACTGCATAATATGTGCTGACACACTGTGTGGTGAGCACCCTATTGAGAGCTGTTTATTTGTGCCTGGCAAGTAAAAATTTCATCCAGTAAAGTCTCTTCATAACAGTTTTAGTCTCAGTTTTCAGGGCCTCCATGGATGCCAAGTTTCAAGAGGTTCAGAAGCACTTGCAGGGAAATTCAGTCACTTATTTGGGTGGCTGTACATTATCTAACTTTAGGTGAGAGGTTGTGAAAGCACTGGTTATGGTTGTCTGAAACCTGAATCTAGATAGTGTAATGAAGAGCGTCATTCTAACTGCTTTGGAGCCAGCTCTTCTCAGAACCCCTGATTCAATTTGATATTCTGAGGTTAACACCCTGTGTTGGGAGTGAAAATAGGAATGTACACGAAAAGCTTTTATATTTATTCAGTTCAGTAATCATGGCAAACTCATGAATGGCGATTTGTACATTGTAGCATGGTGGGACTTCCTTTGATGTTCTGATTAATGCTTGCTATTTTTCATGCAGTATTACTTTAGAGTAGAAATCGACTGAAAAAAAAAAAAAAAAAAAGCAGACATGGTTCTCAACATAATATTACAGCAAAGGACATTTTTACAAAAAAAACAATATTAGAAAAGAAAGGAATTATACAGCCACAGACATTCTGCCTTCTTAACTTCATGTAAAAATCAAATTCACCATACAGAGACCAAGGGATGTATTTTCTATACACATATGAAGAGCTAACATACTAAGATAGTTCCTTACTTTTAAGCTACAGAGAAGTAAGTAGTTTGTAAAGGAAGATGCACATACACACAGATAAGGCACATGGACCATAAAGGGTGTGATTGGTCACAGTCAGTATGGCTTTACTAAAGGCAAATTGTGCCTGACAAATTTGGTGTCTGTCTACAATGGGACCACAGCACTGGTGGATGAGGGAAGAATGACTGACATCTTATACCTGAACCTGTGCAAGGCATTTGACACTTTCCTGCATGATATCCTTGTCTCTAAATTGAAAAGGCACGGATCTGATGGATAGAAAACTCAGTGCATAAGGAACTGGCTGTGGTCACACTCAGCTTTATGTCCAAGTGGACACCAGTGAGAAGCGGCTTTTCTCAGGGCTTCGTACTGGGACTAGCGCAGTTCAACATCTTTGTCAGCAACATGGACAGTAGGACGGAGTGCAGCCTCAGCAAGTTTGCTGATGACACCAAGCTGTGTGGTGTAGCTGACACACTGGAGGGAAGGAATGCCATCCAGAAGGACCTGGACACGACTGAGAGGTGGGGCTGTGCAAACCTAATGAAGTTCAAAAAGACCAAGTGCAAGGTCCTGCACCTGGTCAGGGCAAGAACAAGAACATAGGCTGGGGAGAGACAGGATTCAGAGCAGCCCTGAGAAGGACTTGAAAGTGTTGGTTGATGAGAAGCTTAGCATGAGCTGGCAGGGTGCACTTGCAGCCCAGAAAGCAACCGTGTCCTGGGCTGCATCAAAAGAAGAGTGACCAGCAGGTCAAAGGAGGTGATCCTGCCCCTCTATTCTGTTTTCATGACACCCCACTTGCAGCAATTTGTCCAGCTTGTTGGCCCCAGCACAAGAGGGACATGGATGTGCTTGAGTGAGTCCAGAGGGTCACAAAGAAGCTCTGAGGGCTGGAGCACATCTCCTATGGAGACAGCTGAAAGAGTTGGGCTTTTTCAGCCTGGAGAAGAGAAAGCTAGGGGAGACCTTAGAGCAGCCTTCCAGCACCTAAAGGGGGCTTACATGAAGGTTGGATAGTGACTGCTTATAAAGGGCAGGTAATGATAGGACAAGGGTGAATGGTTTTAAACTGAAAGAGGGTACATTAGGCATTAGGAAGTTCTTTACCATGACAGCAGTGAAGCACTGGCACAGGTTACCCAGAGGAGATGAGGATGCCTCATCCCTGGAAGTGTTCAAGGCCGGGCTGGATGATGCTTTGAACAATCTGGTCTAGTGAAAGCTTTTCCCTGACTGTGGCAGGGAGGGCTGGAACTACATGATCTTTAAAATCCCTTCCAACCAGTCTATGATTCTATGATAACGTAAGAATAGTGCACTTAAATAGAATTGATTAAAACCTATGCTTTATCAACCCATTAAAATTGAGATGTATACCCAAATTATATCTAGACATACAATTACTAATCACCTTTGTATTTGAAGTGGAAACAATATTTATTTTGGAAACACAGGAAAGTTATTCCATGATTCTAGGAAAAGCATTTCTGATCTTCTGTCTTATTTTACTGTATAAAACATAATACATCCATTTGCTACAAGTAAATATGTGACAGGCACACACAATCAATGTACATGTATTATCCACAAGTGCAGGAAGTGTATTTTGACCTTGACAGGGTTATAAAAGTAACCTTGGCTTTTTCAGTCAGTACTTCAGAATATTCAAAGTCAGAGCTTTTAATAATTGGTTATTTGGGAGAAAATCACTTGAAAATTCTGCAAATAGGAAAAAAGTCAAGCCTAAAACTTACAGACAACTATATTCACTGTTGATATGTATATATAAATTTCTAGAATTAGAATTGTGGAGTTTAAAAGCTACTTTACTATAGACCGTCTAAAGATTTTGAGAAAAAAACCTGTGTAAACTACAAATATTTTAGAATTGCAGTTAATAAAGAGCCAAATTTAAAAAGACTGGGTTTTGGGTTTTTTTTTTCCAACAAAATGAGACTCCAAGGGGCCAAATCCAGGTTTGATGCTTCACATGGTATCAGATTCAGATTATTATCTGTACCAAATTTATTTGCTTTGCATATCTGAACACTTTCCTAAAAACTTTTACTTTCAATCTTTTTTTTTCCTCAAGTAGAAAGAGAAGTCAAGAAAATAATTTGCACCAAAACAGTATTTGTCCCAGTTTCCACTATCTTATATATTTCAAAATTACTGACATGTAAGAAAAGGCTACTACACAACTAATACCTGAATTTTCTTTTAAAAGACAGTAGTATTATTTACTACCAGTACAGTTGATATAGGCACTCAGTAAATAGATACTCATGCACATTTTTGCATCCAAACACAGTCATTTTGCAGTGTATGTTGATCAATCCACCTCTATGTAAATAGGCTAGTCATATACAAGCATGAAAGTCTCTATCATGAAAAAACAAAAATTAATTTCTTAAAAATAAGAAAATATAAATGCAACAGTCTCAGTCCCTACAGGAACAGACTGCAAGCTCTGTTTTCAGTGTGTGTAAGATACTTGCAAGTCTTTATCACAAAATAGACAGGGTGTACCGTAAGCCAAAAAGTAATGTTGAGAATATTTTATTTTTAATTTAATTTTTTAGACATTTTATTTATGTCTGTAACCTTCCTTTCAAATTAATATCATTTCATTTCAGGATCATCTCCAATAATATAGAGAATCCTTTCAGGGCAACTGGAGGAAGGAAGACCTAGCTTTTAATGAAGAATGAAGCTATATACCATGAGGTCTGCAGCAGATTTTTAATACGTGCTCTGGAGATAATCTGTCTCCTTTGCCAGTGCTTGGTCTCACTTTCACCTCATAGTTGTTATGCACAAACTATGGCAGTACCAGTATCGCAACTGGCATGTGATTGAGGTAGTAGGGTGAAAATTATCACCTAGAAAGGGGATTCTGGGCCATTTCTGAGAACTGCCCTTCCTTCCAAGGAAGTATCTCCTCATCTGTAAGAGACGAAGATAGCTTAGCTCAGCCATGGGGGTTAGACTGTCCTTCCAGGTTAGGAGAAGCTCTGCTCCAGCTCATCAGCTTCACGACAGCAATGTGGGATTTCACATACTGGTGCAGCAGTGTCACTTTCCAGACACTATTCCCAAACAGAATGTTAAATCTCAGGGGCATGAGAAGCAGAGAATAAACTTAAGATGTTGGAGATGAGCACAGCGCAGCTGTACACAGGTTCAGTGTCAAACAAGAAGGCTGACCTTGAGCTTGCAAGTGGAGCCATATAACCAAGAATGTAAGCTATCATCACCTTCTAGAAAGAGAAAGAATAAGAGAAAGTACTGCCCATGTACAGCTTCAGCTCTACAAAGTAGACACCAGTGATATCAAATTAGTACCACATCAATTAAGCTTTGCCTTTCTGCCTGCACACGTCCAGGAGCAGCCTTCTGTGCTGTACTTAAAGTTCCCTGGAGTCACAAGCTGCACAGAATTATTTTTCTCTCTGAAGCAATAGTTCCACAGTTGTTCAGATTTACATGAACTGAGGAAGTCTTACCAGGAGAAGACACACAGAAACTTTCAAAAGATTTCTCAATAGCTTCCAACTAGAAGAAGGGAACATTTGTTTCAGATTTCTTCATCTGTAAAAGTAAGTCACAGCATGCTTCAGCCTCCAGTCAGATAAAATATTGATCTTTGCTGCTCAACCAGGTTAAGTGTTTAGCAGTAAATTGCCGTTTTCAAAGTAGAGAACAGTAATTGTGCGCACATGGCGCCATCTTTGGAGGTTGAGGTAATGCGGAAATGCCTTTTAATGAGCTTGGAGTAGGAAAGAGGAATTCAGACATACTAAGGGAGTTATTACAATTCTATTCATGCACAGAACCTTAATGAAATCTGCAGGCCATTTATCCAGATGCAAAACAAAGAAACATATAAGCGGTCGAAGGAGAGCCAAACCAACAAAACAGTTTCTAGCCTTGTATGTACATCACTCAAACAAAAACTAAAAAAGACAGAAAATTCTAACAGTATCTTAATGTGAGGCTGTATATGAAAAAAAGTGGAAATGCCACCTAAAATTAATATACTTCCAACAACCAGGAAGGCTTGAAGAGAAATCTATTGTGATATATGTATATGTGTGTGTATATATGCCACGATATAAAAATACTGACTGATGTATATGTTTCATTTAATTGTTATGTAGAATTTTTCCTAGTTTTGAATTTTACATAATCTAGCAATTTAAATTATGTTATATAGAGTAATTTCTGATGCGTGACTAACCTAGAAATAAATTTCTCTTGCCCTTTCTGGAAGCTACAGCTAGCATATGGTTTGGACTGCAGTCCCTGAATTTCAGTCATAAACAGACTCATGGTTTAGAATAATACAAGTGGTACCTTCCTAAAGGAACACAGAGTTTAATAAGCGCCAGTGAAAAATTATTTATTTGGTGTTGAAAGCATGTTTCATAGCAACACATACATGTTGTATTGCTTCTGCTTTTTGGCCAATTAATTCCATAAATAATGAATTTAAATTACACAATTAATTAACAAGGCCTAGGGTTCAGTGTGGAATCAATAACAATCTTTTCTCTGTAATGTTTTAGGTTAAGATCCCCAAATAAACATTTAATTTAGATTTTCATATGGGAGTTACTGTGTGTATAACGAAAGATTATTAAATGTTTTTACAGAGTAAAAGATTAACTGTATAACAGATGAAACATCTGTTAAACAGGTTTTAATTCTACTATCCATTTCTGTCTGGTTTTAATTCTAACATTCATTTTAACCTACTAAACTTATTTTACAGGAGCTGTAATGTATATGTATATGTAATGTAATGTATACCAACATTTTAGTTGGTATGTAATTGTAAACAGGTCTTTTACCATATAGTTAATAGCAGGCTATACGGAGGAATGTGGTGTTGATACATAAGATACAGAAATACCACACACTCACATAAAACATACCAGAGGGTGATGTAAAGGTCTGTTCTCTGCTTTGCATAGGACAGTATGGAGGCAAGTCTATGGGTGGTCCTCAGCCTTACCCCCTTGGGATTTTACTAGGCAAACAGAGGCACAGCATTAGGTCGGGCTGTGGTAGAGCATGAACGTTGTCACTTCACGGGTTGTTTCATCCATTAGCACTTCCACCGAATGTAAGAATCTCTGAATAGTGGCACAGGATTCTGTTTGCAATGAAAAAAAAAAAATTAGACAGAAATGGAATTGCATATTTCTGTGGGTTACCAAAGAAAGCCACATTTTTATAACCGTTCCCTTTTATCCTCTAAAACAAGACACCACTCTTGCCCTAACAATAAGGGAATGTCTGTTAAAGAATTTTGAGTACTACTGGGAAATGATGAAACAGATATTAAACAAGGCAGGTAATACATGATCTAAAAACTGAGGAAGCTGAATTTTTTTAAATGTGAAGAGGGCAAGAACAATTCAGATTTCACCCCTAACAGGCCCTTAACAGGTGCTGCTGCATTTTAAATAATGCAAGAATCAAGCTACAGATCTCCAGGACATGTTTAACTTTGTCTTGCATTAAATTAATTACTAAAAATGTGGAAGCAATTTGTGTTAAATGAAAACATTTGGACATGGGTCATGGGTCTAACTGCCTTAGCCAAATGGTTATTTCATAATTGTCCACTGTGGGATTTCTTGTACTTTCAGTGAAGCATCTGGTACAATCCATTGTCCAATATAGAATGCAGGGTTGGATGGAGCCAGTATTCTTGTTAGGTATGGTTATTTTTCTGTGGTAATTGAAATTATCTTTTGATTAAAATTCATTTAAATCCTTTACCTCCATCTACACCCAAATTTTGCTCAGTTTTTCTGAAAAGTTCAGTGGCTTTTCAGTTGGCTTTTTAGTGGCTCAGGCAAGGTGGTAGAGGTAGAAATCTGTGTAGCACTTTGGATAAATAAACAACTCACCAGTGTGAAAATTTCTAAAAATCTACAGGGGTATCAAAATTTGTTTGATAAGGAAACATAATTCCTCTCTTACTGTAAATGCATTTCAAGGATATAAAATCTTGACCTAGATGAAGGCAACAGAATTTCATCACTCACTTCATTGCAGTACATTCAGGATTTACCTAGGAAAAACAATTTGCTCAAGACATTATAGGAGCCCATGAGAGAGACCCAAATGGTGCACGGTTACATGAAGCCCTAGTGCAATGCTTGAATGACAAGGACATATTTGCTAGTGCAGCTGCTCCCTGGATCTGGGTGAAGTCCTGGTGCTCTAGGTTTTCTCTTACGCTGGATCAGCAAAATGATTTAAAAAATCTTTCGAAGGTTTGATGGACTTCATTAATGAATGTTTATAAAGCACCTCAAATACCTTTAAAGAAAGTACTAGAGAACCATAAATAATTACTATTTCCCACTTGCATTGTGAACAAACACAAATGCTTTTGTGGAAACTGACATTTTCACATACATACCAAATTGCTGAAAAAATCCGAGCTTCATTGTATTAAATGTTTAGCAACTCCAAAGTTTAGCATGGATTTCTTCACCTCTCTCCCTCCCAGAATTCAGTACACATGTGAAAATATGAAAATGCCACCTTCCACAAAAACATTTATATTAATTTTTGACAGATGTTTATCATATTGCAAGATACAATGAAAAGAGTCAAAGTCCAAGAAAGAAATGCTTTCTCTAAGATGAGCTCAGTGAGCTACAGTATTATAAAACTAAAAGGAGTTCCATTTCTCAGCTAAGCTCATGAGTTCACACACAAGTCACATGTTGAAAAGGTTTTATGGAAAATCATATCTCAAATCTAAATTTAGCAACTCATACCCTATGGGAATAAGGAGGAGTTGCAAACAGTGGAGACTTCAATCCTGTTTATGTCTGTCTGCCAGTATAACTGTAAAAGCACATAATTTGGCCACAAGTTACCTTGTAACACGCAGGTGATCTGAAAACCATTCTCTATACTGAGATATATTGTTATAGCTTGTCACCCTTTCTTGTTTCATAACATGAATTCTGTCTTAGTTATTACCTAGGAAAAGACACTCCCTGTGAAAATTTTTCTTAAATCTAAATCTGACAGGATATGGGGAGAGGAGTGGATAAGGGCCATTGGAGTGCCGCTATAATTTAGTTCATTAGTAATTTTTTATATTCTTATCTAAATGGCTAATTTCACCTGTTTTCTAATAATTTGGAGACAGCTAAACTACCGTCATCTTCAGTTAGGGAAAAAACAAAGGTTCAAAATCATAACCTCTGAGATAAAAAACAAAGCAAATGACACTGAATAGTGACTATGAAGCAGTTCATTTAAGAAATCAAAACAATCAGGATACCAAGAC
This sequence comes from Psittacula echo, assembly GCF_963264785.1. NCBI lineage: Eukaryota > Metazoa > Chordata > Aves > Psittaciformes > Psittacidae > Psittacula > Psittacula echo. The sequence goes on along the minus strand of NC_137742.1, from coordinate 42,511,810 downwards.
TATGAAGCTAGAAATCAGCTGCTGGTCTCCCCAGATACCATTTTCTCAGCCTGGACACATTCTTCTCAGATATCATAAATAAATAGCTCAACTAACTTTGTCATCTTCCCAAAGCCCTTCCTAAGTTTCTCAGCTGTCCTCACTGTGGGTTTTGAGGGTGGTTGAGGAGGTAGAGCTAATTGTGAAGGGCCTGACACATAAAGAGAACATGCAGAGATGTTAGTGGGGTCACAAAGAGAAACATAGCCACAGATAGAGCTTTCCATGCTTCTGTGTTATCAGAGATACCCTTGACAAAGTGGCCTGTAATAGGTAAGATATCCAAATTTATTTTATAAAGTTGAGAAAATACATTACCCTAACATTTGTTAACCCAGAATATTTTGAAATTTCTCATTCAGAAACAAGGAGGTTCCTTAGGCAAGGCCAGGATTATTATTGTATCTTACCCAGAACATCTTAACTCATGTATGTGGAGAGAGATACTTTGACCTATAAAATCAGGAAAATTAGTGAAGCTTGAGAAAGGATATGCTATGCAGAGAAGGAGGAAAGGAGGAGGACAGCTGATACCAAAAAATGATTGTTCGTGTTCTGAGAGGTCTTAATGTGTAAATGACTCAACATGATGGGGAATTATGTGAAGAAGGGGCATAAAAGATAATTCAACCTTTTCTGATATGGTTGAGGTCACTTAAAAAAATTGGAATAAAGCACCAGAAAGGTCACACCATGAGGACAGGAGCTCATGACATGTTTAAGAATTCTTCAGACAAAATCTTAGACATGTCCATTGTATTTAAAATCACTAAGGTTCACCATGGGTAAGAGTCTGAACACTTTAATCTGGAAAATTATAAAGCCATCAAAGAGACCTATAATCTCCAGCAAGGCTAAGTAAAGCAAAAGTAAGGATCTTTGTTCTATTAAATCTACAGAAAAAGATAAGATTTGATACTCCCTGCTATATACTTTTCTTTCATCAAAATACTTCAGTGCTCTTCATGGATCTTTTCATGCTAAAATAATAACAATAAACACAAATCACGATCAGCTACAGTGGCATTTCACACCACCCATCAGCTACAGAGCCTGAAACAGGAAGCACCATTTTCCAAATTGAAAATGTTTCAATGGGCTGTCAAAAAGCCTCTCAGTAAATGTGTTCCATCCAACAGAAACAAACCCTGTGCAAACAAATCAAGTGGTGCAGAAATCCTTTGCACAAGATTATAGGCAAGGCCTCCATGCTGACACTGTATGCAAGCCAAGTTTTCATGTACTTTGATGGCTGACCTCCAACTCCTGACATATTCATTATATTCCAGCATGTTGGGTGCAGATTGCATTGAAGTGATGACAGCTACAAGGCAGCCTACAAGGAATATAGGCATTCTGGCAACAGGTGGCCTTTCATTTGTACTGGGAAAGTTAATCTAGTTTATCATCAAAGTATATTATGTTCAAGGCGTGTCATGTTTTGAGAAGTCTAGTGACAGATCAAACAGAGGAAGCATTCTTCCATTGACTGTGACATTTTTTGTAGACCAAACCTTTCAAATTGCTCTATTGTTTATGCTTGACTTAGGTCAGTTAAAAGTTATTCCATTGTCTCAGGGTTTACATTGCTGGCTTGAAATTGCAGTTCCTGTTCTATGTCAAAGGCTGATGGAGGCATGCTGTACAGTATGCAGCCTTGAGACCACCATCAGCTGTACACTGAGGAATACTTGATTACCTTGCAGAAGGTGATTTTAGAAGGACAATACTCCTTAAGGAAACAGAACAGATAGGAATACTTCTGGGAATGTGTATGTCTAGCTCTGACAACCACATTAGCAGCAAATCAGTCCTGAAAAATCTTACTCCCCTACCCATTTTGCTTATCTATTTCAATAGACTGAGGAAAATGATGTGTAAAATTGAAATCACGTCAAAGTCTTATAGCTCAAGTGGTTGATGTGAACTCTTGGTTTAATTTCACTTCTTCTTTAGAAGGTAGGTCAGAGAAATACTGCACCACAGATAAAGCAAACCACTGATTTTACACATGAGAGTATAGCCACAGAGCTGACACCATTTTTTCTTGTTGAAACTGTTTTGGGTTAACAAAGTGGGTTTTAACGAAGAGGATTTTCAACAATTAAATCAATTTGTCATGGAAATTATAAATAAATATAACCAGGAGACATAAATGAGCAGAAAACGCCCCAAACCCAAAATAGTTAAACTGGAAATGGATATCTGGAAATCCTGGGACAGCCTCCAAATATTACATCTTTAATAGCCTAAATCACTTCTTCTCTACTGACCACTTTCTGGGATGCAGAATTACCAGAGGATCTTGGCAGTAAAACTAGACATATCATGAGAAAGGTGATCTACCCAGGGAAACTGAGACACCAACAGAATTGGCAGACTAGCAGGGCTCAAACTACATTTTCTGTACTGTGGGCACCATGGCAACATTTCCAAATCAAAATATCAGGTTTTCAGATGAAATACTTCTTTTACTAATATCTATCAAAAATAACCACTTAATGGAAAATGTAAACAAGTAGCTTAACCTCATAAATTAAATTTGCCAAATAGAAGATGAAAAAAACATCTTTTTCTAGCATGTGTTGCTAACAGTGTAGTTAAGCTTAAATGATTGCTGAATAAGGATCCAAATGTAGTTTGACAGCATAGTAGTCTGAAAAATCCAAGCATGTATATAAATATTGGTTTTGTAAAGGTGAATGTTTATCAGGAATCTCATAATAATATTTGGCTTTTGCAATCAGGGAACATAATATTTGAAAGATTTTAATCAATACAGCTGCATTGATGTTTTAGCTTAGGTGAAGAGTATGTTCCCTGAAGTCATCCTCTCCTGCTGCACAATGGTTCTTAGTATGGAGTTGTCTTTGCAGGGGCGTTGGACCAGGTGACCTTTGAAGGTCCCTTCCAGCCCAGCCTCTAGACTCTATGATTTTATGATTCTGTAATTGCATGAACCAAATTAATTTGAGGTACAACTTCATGAGAAAATGTGTTCCAGAACAGCACAGGCCAACTCCATCCTTTAGTCTGTGCAAGCAGACCAGAGCTAAACCAAAGACTTTGACAGCCAGTTTCTAGCTTCCCAAGCAAAAAAGTAGCTAGAGCTACAGGGGGGAGTTCTTTCGTTGGTTGTTTGGCTGGCTGGTTGGCTGGTTGGTTGGTTGGTTGGTTGGTTGGTTGGTTGGTTGGTTGATTGGTTGGGATTTTTAATGAAAGATACAAAGGAGATAATTTCTCAAATAGCAGAGCCTTTAAGATATCTCAGCAGCCTCTAGAAACTGTGGCATAGGTGTATAATGTTTCTGACATGACCAACAAGAAACCTGAATCATTCTCTCACATGGCTTTCATATATATACACTTATTAACAAAGTAAAAATTTTAAGATTAGTCCTGAGAAAACATTGATATCTGACAAATAAGGACTCCTCTTTCAAGTTAGGAAAATATGCATCATATTCAAAGGTATTAAAAATAAATGTAGGAAATAAATTACACAAGTTTGCAGAATGTGACAGATGATATGGAGCTCAGACCATTATCTAATAAGGAAAAGCAGAAAAACAAACAGCAAGTATGCCGTTTTTCATAGATGAATACACCCAGATCACCACCTCTTGCTGTTACAATGGCCATTGACACCATTAATTGACAGCTGTGCATATCTTTACTTCTGTAAGTCATTTTCTGCATACTGAAGAGTGACTTCTGGTTCATCAGCTGCTTGCCCCAACCTGTCTAGTGGATTTATAGCTTCTGATTATGATTGTCTTTACCATGTTGTGATGTTAATTAAGATATATGTGCATTCTACTCATGTGACTGAGAACAGAATCATGCCCACAGGCTCTAATTTCTTTCACATTCCAACAAAACATGTATCTATCAGAAATGCCTGGTTTTGCCTCATGTTCTCTGCCTATTGCTCATGTTGGTCTAAATCCTTACAACTGATTTTATAAATGGCTTTTAATTAAGAAAGGTGTTATGAAGTTCCTTGTCCTGCTTTCTTATATTTCCTTGTGACCCTAGCTGTCAGAGACAGAATGTTTTGAAATTTGAATTTAATTTTTTATTGCAAAGTTCTTCCAAATTTTGTCCTTACTCCCTGTAGCCAGTTACTGAGTAGCTGGAAGCTGAAAATAACAGGTAATTTGGTTAACCAGGTGATCTTGCAGGTCTCTTGCATCAAAGAACATATGACAGAATTATGCCATATAGCGTTGACTGAGATAAAAGTTAGATAATAAACATTTTAAATAATTTCTTACTTGCTGTTTTATAGACACTCCCCCTTCTCTACTCTTACAGTGTTGCAGTTAGCCTGTGAAGGCAGATCTATGGAAAATAGGCTTTGTAATGGCTTCCTGCCTCCTGAAAACGGGAAAAGTGTAGGCCCAGATATGAAGTTTAAATGTCTTAAGTCCTAGGTGGCTGTTCTGCTAAAGAGAAAAAGGCAGTTATAAACTTAATTTGATGTATGTGCCTCCTTCAGCTGAAAGGGGGTTTTGAGTCTTGATCCGGATTTGGAGAAAACTTCTGGAACAAACTCACAAACAGAGTTTCAAGTTGACAAGCAGGTATTCTTTATTGCGGCACCAGAAGACAACGGGGGATAGCTCTTCCTAACGTGTGTCCCTGTATTGCTGTACAGGCTATTCTTATATGGTCACTGGGCACACATGAATTACATCATATTCCAGAAAGATTCTCACATGCATACAAGAATGTGATGGTGGTCTTTAAGGGTCTTTTTACTTCTTCCAACAATCTTCATAACTTCTGGCAGTCTTTGAAGCACCAACTTAATTAACATTACAGACACAGCAATCATCCTGCCTTCTACTTAACAGTTAGTTTAACTGCTCCCATTCTGGATATCTGCTAGTCCCAGATACTCCCCATCCCCAGGTCCTGTTTTCCTATTCTGCTTTTCTTAGTCTTTTTGTACTAAAGTCTTAAGGACCTAAAACTATGTCATCTACCTTCAAACACCGCAGTTATTTTCCGTTACAAAGCCATCAAACTTAACGTTACTTAGAACTGATTACATTGTGCTTTTGTGCCTCCTTGTCTCAATCCACAACATTTTTAGAAGACTCTTAAAGGCTAAATTTTCTTCCTTATTCATAGCCATTACTCCTCTAAACCTCTGGATGCTCAGAGTATGGTGAGAAAAGGTTTAAATTGCAGTCTTACAAAATCTGGGAGCTGCCCTGCATGACTTTCAATGTGGAACACAGCATGTTATCTATCATATTAGCTTCCTGTGCATACCTAGGTTCTACAGAGCACTTATTTTTGAGGGGTGTTTCACCAGCAGAAACAAGACTGAGGAAAGTAAATTTGGTTATAAACATCACAAAATTTTATGACTTCTAATGCATGGACTAACAGAAATGGTTTCTGGTTCACAAAGGTTTGTTAACACTATTCTAATAAAAACAATATGCAATAACACTAAAAGACAGAAAACAAACTGCAGACGCACAAAATAATCATGACAAGTTCTCAAAAGAAATGTACTTCTGGAGACAATATGTTTGCTGTTTCTGTCACATTTGAATAAAAACTTTTGATTCTTACCCCAATTTATAGTTGCCTTAGTTAAATTAATCATTGAAATCTTTTCCCTAAAATATTTTTTCTAAGAATAATGATTAAACTTGATATGGGTCACAGCTGCTCACTCAGAACCCTTGGAGACTGAGAAACCTTTGTTAACAGGACAGAGGGATGTCATGGCGTTCAATTATGGGAAGTAACACCTAGCCACAGGTTTCTTGCAAAAATTTTTAATTATGCTTCTCAGAGTTTGGGGTTTTTTTCAATGAACACTTCCTGTATTTGCTTGAATGTCACTTGTGCAGCAAACATTTCAACCAGCAAATTCTTCTGAGAGTGAATTTATGAAGGCAAACAGGAAGGCTTTCTCTGGACTGACTCAAAGACACTGTTTTTCTATAAATAAATAACAAAAAATCAGCGTTATCTCACTTTAAAATCCTACCAGCAGGCAGTGTGTTCACTGTTTCCTGTGAGGTACCCAGGTAAGTACCTTACCTCTGCAGTTGACCTCATCTGATTGACCTTGGGCTAACTCTGAAAGTGCTTTGTTTATAGTGCATTTTTGGCACAATCAGTCAATGCCTAGTCGTTATCTGCATGTAAAGCACTTTTTTACCATGTAAAGCAACCACTGAAACTTACAGGACTGGAATTTACACGACTCATTCACTCAGGGATGTTAGCGCACTGGCCCAAGGGCAAAAACTTTGTGGAACACAGTTGTACTTGTCTGTCCCATTCTGCTGCTGCCATAGAGAAGCTGTTGACAGAAACACTACTATTGTTGCAAAACTGCACTAGCACAAGTAAAGTAAATTCCTCTAAATACATTGTGGGAAAAGAAACCAAAGTGACTTGGCTTTCCCAGTCACAAACAGAAGCAGAAGCTACATGTGGAGAAGCTAATTGTGGAGAAACTATTTCTTTTCCCTGCAGAAATTTGTGATGTATTTGGCTGAGAGGCACTGATTTATATCCTCATACTGCTACATTATCTGTCCTGCACTTGGCCTATTCATTCTCTAGAGCCATGTTTCAGATGTTTACATGTCTGTAACACACATCCCGGAAGCTTATACTGCAGCCTTCTGCCAATGCTGTCACACCTCAAGTAAAGACATTGTAGATATTATCAATACATAAATCATTATAAGATACTGACTTCTATAAAATTACAGTCCAGAACTAGAGAAGCAATTAGCTTTCCACCCTAAAATGTACATTCATCCTGTTTATAAAATGCATTGCAGGTATCAAATGCATGCTAATGTCTCAAACATCTGCAGTAATTTCGCGGCATGAGCTTCCAATGAGCTTCTGTGACATTGCCACTAATATTTCTCATTAAGAAAAATTAATTCTACATTCCATCATGCCACTTTCTGGAGGTATCAAATAAGGAACTAGTGTAGAGTAACTCAAATTTGATACAGCATGTCTTTCCTTAATTTACTTCATGCTGTTAATTACCCATCTAGAGAGATTTTAACGATGCCACTTTTAATAATCCAGGTCTGTCTATGTATAAGCATTCATTTAAACTTAGTGGAACTTACTTTGTTCTGGTACATGACTGGCAACATGAGAAATGACACGATTGAGGATTTTATGTAAGAGGAGTTTGAATAAGATATATTTTACCAGTTCTCTTGCAAATAAGAGATGGATAGTGTAGAAGGGTGCCCTAGGAGACACTTTTTCCTGCCAAGACTTTTCTGTGGAAAGCAAAGTCATTTAATTCCTAGGTCCTTTTCATTTTGCAGTTCAGAGCAAAAGGTCCAGTCATGTGTAGTCATGGACTTAATATGTACTCTGCCAAGAGCTATGCTGCAAAGGCAGTTGCTGCATTTTTCTCACAGCATACCCTTGGCTGTATTTCACCATCTTTTCACTGCTGGAAAATATAATTGGTTGATTAGAGTACTTCCCGGCAAAAGAGTACTCTGAAGTACTGCCCAAGCACCAGACCTGATAAAGGGTGAATGTAAACATTTCAAAATGAATTTTAATATGATGACACAGTTCTATGTGGACTGTTCCCATGTTTCAAGTCAAATACATGTTCTGTTACTTGTTGGATTAGAGCCAAAGATTTTGTCTGTCTGTAAGCTTTTTAACAAAATCACATTCATGACAATTTCATTCACCTTTCAGATGGTTTACTTACACCTGGTGTTCTACCGACAGTTCTGTGGGTGCAGTAAGGACTCCTGCTTCAGTGTATGCTCTCCATGAACAAGAACCACAACCCAGAACATATTTCTTCATCCACCTGATCTTGCCCAGCATGGTCTGTTGCTCTCCATATGTGCCCTGTAGACCAGAGACATTTGGTTAAGTAATAATTCCTGATACTTTCTGTTCCATTGCAAGATTTCAACCTATAAGGATATTTTTAAAAGATAAAATAACACATTTATAAAGATAGATAAACTCTAAATAAATTAACAAAATGCTCATTCATTTGTGCATTCATCAGGCTTAGCCTGATGAGGGTAGGAAACTTGATGACTTTATAGTGTTTCATCAGTCATAAAGATGAAAGTAATGACTATGCAGAGACCAGTATTTTAACTACTGCATGAGGAAATGTGCCCAACTTTTTATTTAAATGCAAATTAGCAACAGTAGAAAGATTTGCAATTGATTTTACAAATCCCACAAATAACTTCACAAATAATTAATAGTGTTAATCTACCCACTTTACCTCTTATCATGCTCCATACTTTGGAGCTCTATTTAATGTTCTGAAATCCATAGGGATAGCAAAGTGTTAGAGCATAAAAAGGTTAGGAGTTTAAACTGAAATTATGCTAGTACACAAGACAGCTGTGCAAGATACCAAGAAATCATTGCCATTTCTTTATCCAGAGTACTGGCATTGCAAATGTCTTGCAGCACAAAATGTGAAAGCACAAAACTTTTGAAAGCAATGAAAATGATTTATTGGCACTTTCTTTCGAAGTCTCATTAACTATAATAAACTGGACACAAAAACTGACTGTCAAAAAGAGTGCAACCATTTACATAATAATCACTCACACTACTTAAAAAATAAGACCACAGTTTAACATGCCTTACAACCACTTAAATTTCTCAGTTCCTTTATTTGTGTGCCAGGGGAAAAGTTGCTCCTCCTCCATTATTAAGTAATATTCAACGGCTTTGATCTTTTTTTTCTAAGAGTGAGGTAACAGTTTCTAAAGTAACAATTTGGTTTACGTCACTTTTGAGACATTTATTTTTTCCTTTTTGTAATTTGGAACACCTCCCTTTTAGTTCCTCTGTGATGACAATTTTTTTGTCTCCTGCGGACATGAAATAGAATTCTTATTCATATACACTTTCTTCTTTGAAAGAATATGCCTGCCTTCATGTTTCTTATCTGTGAACACTTTGTAACCTGCTCCTAACAAACTAGGCTCAGTTTCAGATGCAACAATATTCTATTGTGTTGTTCTTGACCTTGCTTACTGAAGTGTTCCTTGTAAGAGCAAACGAAATGTAACTGTTCAATGAACAAGGTATGTTCTGTCCTCCATACACTGTTTTTAAGATTTTAATTCAGCATTTACTTCAGGACCCTTTTGACCAATATATTCACACATCCTACTTGTTTAGTTATCCATTTGTATTTGAGCAGTAAACAAAAATTCTTTTATGGATTGTACCATTCTTATTCAAGAGGCTCTCTAACTCTCTGGAGGTTGGTAGGAATCCATTATCCCTTACCAGTGTTTAGGTGACCTTTCTTTTTTTTTTGCAGGGGGTGGAAGGTGAAAACCAAACAAAGTCAAAAAAACCCAAACCACTACATAGGTAATTATGTGATGATTTCTGTGCTAGGAAGAGATTAAACTACTGGTCTGGACATCCAAACATATCCATAGTTAGTTCTTATCCAAAAGTGTCTGAAAGTATCATAAATAGTGGAATTTCTCTTTAGCACCTCTTTAATAAATAAAAAGTGTCAAATTGGATTACTAGGCCTTGCAGCACCTTGGTATTACAGTTTCTTTCACAGGTAAAAGGATGAGACTGTGATACTACACAGTTGTAAAGATAGGGTACAGACCCATATTTTATTGGTAAGAAAGAACTTGACATTTAAATTCACTCCTAATCAGGTTCTACCCATACAACCAAATTCAGTTTTGTACTATTACTCCAGTTGGGAAGCCTGCTGTAGAATTTCATTCCTCTAGTGAACAACTCAAATGAAGTAATCAGGGAGGAAACTTTCCTTAATATATTTCCTCAGCAGTACTTTACACACTAAGGGTGACATTTTTAAGCAAAACTTGGGCAAAACTTCCTTTAAATTTAATATGGACACATTTTCACATAAAAGTACCATCTAATGAAACCCCTAATTCTTGTAATTGTGTCTTTTAGACTCCACCCTCACCGTGAGAAGGTTTCGCACTTTCTGCACTAGTAGCAACTGGTAGACAGGACATGCTTGATATCTGGCAGGGTCAGAATACATGGGCAACATTTCAAAAAAGTATCTATACTGAACTAAGTTTTCTGCAGTGGTTGGCACAGCAGGAGGTTGAGAAAGGTGGATCATTCCAGCCCTGTGATTATAAGAAACAAAACTCCACTTTTCTGCGCTTCCTTTCACATTCTGCTCTGCTGACAAACCCAGTAAATTGTGCTGTTGGGAGTGAAGACCTTCATATTTTCTAAGCCACTAGTGCTTAAAAGTGAAGTTTTGCCTTTCCTCATGCAATGCGTACTATTGCACAAAGGAGGGTCAGAATCCAGGGCCAGGAGTCATCAGATAAAAATTTCTTTATGCAGGAGCTTCTCTTCTAGGCACTGGTTGCTTAATTATTACCTTTTCCCACCAACTTGATGAAAGGTTTTGACCTCCTGGGGTTTTTACCCCTTTCAAAACAAAAAAGGTTCCCACAGAGACATTGTCAGAATTTGGAAGATTTGCATTACCTGGTTTTACCATATCAGGTGTTTTTCTGAGTGGAAAAAACCCCAGAATTTGCAATAACAGTATATAAAAAAAAAAAAAAAAAAAAGTCTTAAAGAGAGTAACTAACTTGTTCGCAGCATGAAAAACAAACATGGAAATCACTGGGTTTATGGCTTATTGTAAGCTTCATAGATACTTCTCATACAAGACCAGCTAAGCTGACCTATGATTTCATGCTGACATCATACAGATACAACAGTTTCCCATGAACAGGAGAAGAGAAAATTCAGCACTGGCAGATCTGACATTCACCATGAAAGATGTGGGAAAGGAAGTCCATTTCTCCACAAATCAAAGAAAATGCTTTCACCAGTTTTTGGGTCATGAAGATTCTGAGTTATTCCTGGTCTGATTCAAATTCTATTACGTCTTTCATATCAGCCCTACTTACAGTTTTGGTTCACCACTGCAGTCACAGAGAATGTGTCATTCACATATCTTTCCTTTTTAGCCAGCTATTTAAAACAGCATGCAAAACGGGTTTTGAAAATGCATGTTCTATCCCAGTTCTAGCAGCATTCCAGGGCCAGGTCATTTATATTCACAGAATAAACAAATGAAAAAAAAAAAAAAAAAAAACAACACACCAACCTCATGTAGTAGATTTGAGAAAGAGTGTAGAAACACCATCTAACTCCTGAAAGCCAGTGAAGAGTTTAACTTGCCTACTTTTCAGAGACACATATGTCAACATATTGCAAATGTATTTTCAAATTGTCTGAGTCTTCCATGTTGCAACATGGATCTCACACTTCATGTGCCTCATCAGATGATTTTCTCATTTTGAAGTTTTTAGTTTTATTTGGTCATTAAACCTGAAGACTGCACAACACAGAAGATGTCTAAAATATAACTGATCAATGCGACCTGGACAAGCCACAAAAAAAAAAAAAAAAAAGTAATATTTTCCTTGTTTGGAAAGGCTGTCATAGAATCCTGCTGAGATTCTGCCACAGATTTTCAACTCAGTTTTTCCTGCCATCAAATAGAAATTTGTCGTGGTTTAAGCCCAAGCTGTAAATCAGAACCACGCAGTCTACTGCTTCCCCCCCCCCACCTTTCTTCCCTCCGCTTCTGGAGGGACGGGGAGGAGAATCAAAAGAATGCAGCTCCCACGGGTTGAGATAAGAACAGTTTAATAGCTAAGGTATAACACAAATCACCACTGCCGCCACCAACAATAACAACGACAAGAGAAATAACAAGGGAAGAGAACACGATACCGCCCGCTGGAAAAGACAGCCCGGCTGAAAAAAAGGGACGTACCATTCCGGGGAGCTCCCAGTTACATCCCCTGGCATGACGTGCTGTGGTATGGAACACCTCCTTGGCCAGTCTGGGTCAGGTGTCCTGTCCCCGCTTCCTCCCGGCCCCTCCTCCTCCCTGGCAGAGCATGAGACTCACAAAGTCCTTGGTCAGTCTAAACATCAGTGTTATCAGCTTTTTGTTCCCAAGCCAAAAGTCAAAAACACAGTGCTGCAACAGCTACTAAGAAGGAGAAAAAACTGACTGCCACTGCTGAACCCAGGACAAAATTAAAAAGAAAAAAAAAAAAAAAAGTAATTTTTAAAGCTCTAACCAAAATTTTTAAAGCTCTAAACCATAATTTTACCATTAACAAAATGCAAGTTGTTCACATCAGTATCAGATATTTTGAGAGAACCTTTAAGATATCTTGAGAACGTTAATTATCTAACAGATCAGTGGTGAAAAAGGGAAAGAAAGCTATTCATAGTTCATAGCTATGTTTTACTTCTTTTCTATTACAGCTACTGAGGAACATAAGTCCAGCCAGGAACCTATTTTGAGCAGAAGAGTGAACAATGGTTCACAGACCATAACTTGAACTTCTGTGACAGATTTGATGTCACCTTGACCTAAGAAATGACATAAAAGTGATTCCTCCTTTGTTGTTACGGAATCTTGGATCTTATTCTTTCAGCTATAGCACAGTCATGCTATATGCCATTGTGCGTTTTTTAAGAGGTTGGTTTAGAGAACAATAATGAAAAGCGACTTTTTTCCTGGCACTTGCTTTTTCTACTGAGGACAAACAATGCGTTTAGAGTCCTATAGATTTTAACAAAAGAAGGTCTTTGTGACAATTAATATACTGGGTTTGTGTACAAAACACACAGAAATAACTAACACATCTTAAAAAAACAAGAATATATATTCTGCATTCAGTAATTAAAGTTGAATTCGTGGCACAGATTGCCACTTCTAAGGTATATTTTCTAATTTTTTCTTTTTTTCTATTCGGAAATTTGCAGTTGATTCCCATTACTTACAGATCTTATAAGCATTTGAAACTGAGGTATATTGGGAATTAACAAACTCATTGATTGTCAGAATTTAAGCTGAATCTCACCTGTAAAACACCTGACTCCAGAGAAGACCAGCTCCCTCAGTACAGCATGGAGTCTTTTTGTTTAATCATTGTCTTGCATGTATAAATGTAGAGTTTAGAGATTTCAATTTAAAAAAAAAATAATGTATAGCTAAAATAATTAAAAAAAAAAAAAAAGTCAGTAAGGATCAGGCTTACTCTGAAATCTATATAAGGTGCTAGCACTTGAATAAAATTGTCCACAAGGGGACTTTTTAGCAAAAGAACAGCAATTTTTTCTACCCAGCTTAAGTAGCTAAAGTAGTTAGTCAAAATATATGCACCTTTGATAATAACATATCTTAAGTAATACTGTTTTACAGTTTACAAAATAATGAATACAAATGTAACAAATCATTCTCCTGAAATACATGACTAGATTATCTCTCTAATATTTAATCAGTCTTAATGCATAAATGGGAATTTTTTTTTGTTGATACTAATAATAGCAAAAAGGATTTTTTTAATATTGTCACATATTTCTTCTCCTTAACTCTCTGCTCTGTTTTTATTTAACTTCTGAAAACTGGTATATCTTTTGCTTTCATTTTGGTTTTGCACCATATTCTTACAACGCTTTCTTGAGACAAACCTGTAAGATAATATAATTAGAGTATCTGAAATAATACATTTCCTGCAGCTCACCTCCTACTTATTAATAATTTGAAAAGTCAGTATTTTGATTTGTTTCAGTGTTTGGTTTTTCAGGGGTTTTTATGAAGTTTGAACCCCAACACTTGTGTCAGTGACTTGGGTAGTTCCTCCCCGAAAAGCCCCGCTTTGGCTCCTCCCCGGAAGGTCGCACTTTGACTCCTCTCCGAAAAAGTCACGAGCCTAGGAGACTTTTTTAGATCTGGCTGGCCACTTCTTCCAACGTAGGCTGGCCCTGTACATCAGAATGAGCATGCGTTTTTGCTAGTATATGAGCCCAAGCCTCATCCTATGCAGGGAGGCAGAACCTCATACCACCCAGGTCAACGTTGCCTCCGTGGGGACGCCTGCTAAGGTTGAGCCTGCCACCCTGCTCTGCAGTGATGTTTCTCGGAGCTGGTTTCCTGATCATCATTACATGGTCTGTGGGGTTGGTAAGATAACCAAACATCAGAGATATCCTTTACTGTGTCTTTTGTTACCTCCATATTTTCCCTGTATTAATAAATTAAATATGATTCTTTACTGCGTTGCATTTCTCTCAACCCAGAGTCCTCGAACTCTGCCACAACACTGTAGTTTAGATGATGGATACAATTCCGTATCTCTTTCTTCAGTTGTTGTACCTCACTTTGTCATTTCACTGAGGACTTAATATTTCCTGAGAGAGCAAGAGAACTCTGCTATTGGATTGCAAATCACTTATCTTAACAAAACTACCTGTATAGATTAACCCACTCAACAAGGTTATTCACTTGTCAGTGTTTTCTTCAAGGCTTTACTCTTTTTGACAGAAATGGTAATGTTCTGCAATAACATTTATCACCAGATCAAAGGATTTCTCATGTTCAAAAATTGCTTAGTCCATAGAATGAGATTCTATGGCGGGTAAGCTAAAAATACTGGTCCTTCAGATCCCAAGATGTGAAGAACTACTTACACCATGCAGGCACCCGACACTGTCAGTTGTCTTCCAGTGATTCAGAAAATTCAACTTCCAAGGTGACGAAGGTAAAGAGCGTGCTCTGAGTTACAGTGAGGATTACTGCAGCGAAACCATGTTACGTTTCAGTAAAAGGGCTTCCAATGCAGCGCAGAAAGATAAGAATTCCTGTTGTATTCAGTAATAGTGAAACCAGAATTGCAGTGCAGAGTTGAGTTTATTTACACTGCACATCAATACAGTGCAATTTTCACACAATACAGAGTGGGGTCTTATTTAATCACACAATGATGGTTATACACCAAACTGCTGAATTTATTTGGGATTAGAGATACAAATCCATCTGCTAATTTTTATGGTTGTCTTAGCCCCAAAGACATAGGTGAAGTGTTGGTTTGAATGACTTATATCTTTTATTTTTCAACATATCTGAAAGAAGTGATAAATAAAATGGCAAGGGTGACAAACACCTAAATTGGTATTAAAATATTGTGATGCAATATAGGATTTACAATCTATAGTAATTGGTGTTTGACCAAAAATATTAAAAACAGGGATTTTTTTTTTCCAGTGTATATTGGGTGGAACTTAACACTAATATTGATTTTAAATAAGCATGGCAATACAGTAACAGTTAAAATACTGCAAGGAAACTTATTAGAGAGTGATTCAACTAAGTGACTACCTGTTTACAACCATTTCTATTCCAAGTATTTTTTTCTTTAGAAGTTTATAAATTGGAAATAAGAAATGTGTTTAAAATGTAACTCAGAGTGCCAGAAATTAATCAAGTAAATTTTGATGATATGTAAGATAATGTATCATTTCCCTTATTGTTAATATGTGTTACTGTATTTTATGTAACAATATATTGTAAAAATAATCTCTGTATGTGGACGTATACCACAGACACTGATGTTTTGAGATTGTTTCTGCATTTTTTGTTAATGAATGTTTACCTCCTTCTTATTCCCAATAAGAAACAGCAATTTTTGCTGTATCTATTAATAAAAAGGAAATTATTTTTGCAGTATTGTTGTCAGGAAAGCTGGACTCTGGTTTTTTTGGAAATAATTTTTCCAAAACTGGTACTGCTCCAGGCACACATCTGCAACCTCAACTGGAGAGCACAGGCTTTGTGCTGACTACACATAGAATCATAAAACGGTTAGGGTTGCAAAGGACTTTAAGATCATCTAGTTTCAACCCCCATCTCTGAGGCTAGCTGCTATGGAGGCACCTGGCCTCTTCGTTGCTCAATTCCCTGCAGCCCTGATGGAGACCAGTGCCTTTGCACAATGGTGTTGTAGCTGTCTGCTCCTCCTCTCTACAGTCCCATGTACTGGTTGGATAGAGCTGGAGAGACAGTGGTTAGCACCAGGGAACATATGCTACGTCTTATTTACAATCATATATTGCACATCTGCCCTGATACTACAACCCATACAGCAGTGGTGTCCCCACACCAATCACCTACCTTCCCTCCAGTACGAAAAATCATAAAAGGAACTGGGTCATGTAACCTTGTCAAGTCTGCTATCTAACACTTTTAGGACAGCCTCTAAGAAATGTCTTTAATGAGAATATTGTGTCCAGTTCTGGGCCCCTCAGTTCAAGAAGGACAGGGAATTGCTTGAAAGAGTCCAGCGCAGAGCCACAAAGATGATTAAGGGAGTGGAACATCTCCCTTATGAGGAGAGGCTGAGGAAGCTGGGTCTCTTTAGCTTGGAGAAGAGGAGACTGAGGGGTGACCTCATCAATGTTTACAAATATGTAAAAGGTGAGTGTCAGGATGATGGAGCTAGGCTTTTCTCAGTGATGTCCAGTGATAGGACAAGGGGTAATGGGTGTAAACTGGAGCATAAGAGGTTCCATGTGAACATCAGGGAAAACTTCTTTACTGTGAGAGTGACAGAGCACTGGAACAGGTTGCCCAGGGGGGTTGTGGAGTCTCCTGCGTTGGAGATATTCAAGGCCTGGCTGGACAAGTTCCTGTGTGATGTACTCTAGGTTACCCTGCTCTTGCAGGGGGATTGGACTAGATGATCTTTTGAGGTCCCTTCCAACCCTCAGGATTCTGTGATTCTGTGTGATTGCCGTACTGAAGAAATACATATCCCCATGGCTGATACAGCATTGATAGACTGATGTAAAATGGTATACCCTGATGTAATTTATTCCTTTTTAAATTTAGAATTATTAATTCGAAAACAAATTACTCTTTATCTTGCAGCAGTTTACCTGCTGTGTATGACACAGTGCAAACAGTCATGATGCTTATAATTATGGTTTACCTTCTGCTTCAGGATCAACTTCGTTTTATACCAAATTTACCTATAAAACCAGCTTTTACTGAACGCAAGCTAGAATGAGAAGATTGATAATGTGGCAGCTAACATTGAAAGCTCTCAAAAATTTTGCTGAGATGGAATGCAAATTCTCACAATTAAAAAGTTACATTATAAGAAAAGGCCCATTCCTTCCTGAAACAGGGTATTTGGGAAAAGGACAGAGTTTTAAGAGAGGAAACCAACATGAATGAGGCTTGGTGAGTTACAGAAAATGAAAACGTACATTAAAAAAGATTATTCATTAGATAAACATACTCATGGGTGTGCATCATCAACCAGATTCAATAAACACTAGAGTAGGTTTAAATTTAAGCACTGACTGCAAAGTGTCTTAGGTGTATGCTTAAGTGCTATGCTTACCAGAAGTCTTGCAAGTGAATTTTGTTTGCTTCGCTCACAACCTGTTATATTTTCTACAAAGAACAACTTACTGATGTTTTACAATCAGATACCTTTCTCATTGCCATCATCCCTTTTTAACAGTGAAAATAGAAAGAATGACTATAAAGAAAAAATCTTGACACAGATAATATATTGGACCCATGCATCCTTTGAAAGCATCCTCTAAAAGCATCCTCTCATGCTGCTTGAAGAAAAAAATAAATGAGAACAGTAACAGTAGCACTATACAGTTCTTCAACAATTAACAAGGCTAAAACGATTAACATTTAGTATTTATTTTATGAAGGGAACAATGGTATTCTGGAAGATCATGTAGAGAAATCACTTGCAAAAAAAGTCTGAATTTTTTTGATGAATAAAGGCTTCTGTTAGCACTATTTGTAATTTCAGAGTATATGGCTGCTGGCAACCACTGAAAAATGACATAATCTTTGACCCCAGAAATATAAGTGATAAATATAAGAGGATTATAAACCATTTTCCATAGTGCTTTAATGCTACTTCCTAGCTTGTCAGAAATGATTGTCTTAGAAGTTAAGTAGTAAATATTTTAAAGTCTTTGTTGTTGGCATATTTAGCCTGTTAACTGTGAAGGCAACATTAGCATAAATGTCTTCTAAATAGCACCATTATAGCTCTCTGGCTGTTCATATGACTAAGCCAGAGCTGAGCTGAACTCATCACCACCTGCCACTGGGAAAGACCTTACTATACATTTTGGAAACCACTTCTTTTCCATGGTCATGGCTTATGCTCCCAGTTTCTTTCTTCTCTAGGTTGCCATTCCCACTCCTGTGTTTCCAAAGCCTCACAGCTGTGATGCAGTGTACACTTGATGCCAACTAAACACCTGAGTACATGTTAGCATCTCCATGCTCAGCCATTTTAATATGGAGGAACCGCAGAGTAGAGTGGATGGGAATCAATCAGATGAAGAGGAATAGCTAAGAGATCTGAAATTTGCATATGCTACATCTTGTAAAGGTTTGGAAACTTCACAAAGAACAACAGATGACGCAAAATATAGTACATGTTTGAAGGAATTAAAATAAAAAGTTATCCCATCAAAGCTAAGAAAAATACTGTACATATATATGTCTGTTTATAAGTGGTAGCTGTAAGAAAGCCAAAAATTGTAAACGGAAATAAGTTCAGAACAAGATCAACTGTCAAAAAACTCTAAACAAAACCAAACTCCAGCAGCAAAGAATGCATTGAGACAAGTGAGAAATATCTGATGCAGCTGCCTGATCTAAACTAAAAACTGAAAACGTGCAATAGCAATGCCTTGTCAACACTAAAACAAAATATGGAGCAAAATGCGCAGAGATAATCAGAGGTTTTCAATACCCCTTGCCTAAAGATGATTTTCAGTTGGCAATGCCGAAAAGACTGTGGTGATAGCCAACCAGGACTATGTATAGATCACCATCTGGAATGCTAAGGCTGGTGTAAAACTTGAGAGCAGATGACTACACTCAGATCTTACATAGCAACTTTATAAGCGAGAAGCAAAAATGTTATGGACCTTGTCTATTATAAGCTCAAAAAACATCAGCAGTCTTCAAACCAATTCTTGCAAAGAACTTCAGCTGGAGAATAAGATGAAGAATCTGGCTCAAGATAGATGGAATGAATGAAAGAAATGAAGAGCAATCTATCTATTCCCCACACCTCCTAGAAATCATTTAGCTAATTTCCCATTTCAAAGGCTAATAATACAAATAAGAATGGAAATGGAGATCCACATGAAAAGCACATCCTAAATCTGAGTGTAACTACAGTAAGGACTATCTGTGGGTTGAGGTCTCTTACATGCTGTATTCAGCTTTTCTGAATATAAATAGACAAACTTGCGTTGCTCTTAAATATATTTTCTGTATAAATTACATTTTTCAGTGGTAAAATAGAAAGCTAATAAGACTGAAAAGGTAATATTACTTGGAAGAGGGATTGGCAGCTTCAGTCATGAGAATAAAATTCTAGTATTTCTGACATTTTTATTTTGATTGACTGACAAACAACTTCTTATGGCTTTAAAGCAGAAAATTGTATGTACGTTTTTTGAGATATAAAATACTCTGGCTAAGTGCTCAAAAATAACAAACGTGTAACTTGGCCAAAGTCTCATGTGTCCAATTAAAAGGCATAGTAAACACACAGACATTCAAATATAAGAAAAAAAGAATATTTCATAAATGCAACAAAGAAAAGTAAGACTAGTTCACTCATCTAATGGCAGAACAACCATTAGAAAACAAAGCATGACATCTTTCTACAGCCATGTTATTTGAATATCTCTTTACAAAGAGCTCATTACAAAGAGCTGCACTGTGTCACCCAGAGAACACTGGATCCGTAAAACACCATGGCTATGCCAACAGAAGATGCAACCGCTCCCTGCTTCTCAGTGTTACATGCTGCCAGATGACATTGCTGCTCCCAGATGCTCATCTCATCTAAACCTAAATTACCCGAATTAACTACAAAATCCAGGCTCAATAGTGGGTCTTTCTGCCATTTGGCTGAAAGAGGTTGGAGAGTACTCACCCAAACAGCTGTACCAAGAAATTTCAAGGAAAAGTTAGGACTGCTAGGGAGCCAGGGGTGACAGTTGATAGCATGAACCAATTGGCAGAGATGCTTTATAAAGAGGATGTATTTTCACAGAAAGAAAACACTTGTCTTGGAAAGCTAACAATACAAGTGGATCATGCAGAAAAAAAGGGATAGAAAAGGGCTGGTGGTTTTCCTTGCTTTTTACATGAGAAGTTAAGTAGCAGTGGGATTATTCCCTCTGTTCCATGAAACATGTGTCTTGCAATCATTGAGACATAAATCTGTGTTCATCTTTTGTCAAAATGTAACCTCAGCAATCTGCTTGAGGAAATTTCTGTTATCAGCAAGAGCAAATGCTGTATCCCAGGTCTCATACCAATGTTTTACTAGAAACAGACTTCCTCTTACCAAAGAAGTAGCTGAGCATGGTGCAAAATGTCTGTTAATTTGAATATCCATACTCAACTTCTTGTTAGCTTCTAACAAAGGAATTGCTGGGCTCTATCATTCTTTACAAATACTGGGATCCTTTAGGCATGCTTTAGACCAATCTTCACTTGGAGAAAAGTAGAGGCCTGTCTACTTTGGAAGAAGTGAAAAAAAAACAAACAACTGGAGCAGTTACTGCAGGACACCCCATTTGCACTCATTTCTGGAATGGAATGTTTATTGACCTTACTTTATTCTGCAAATACTACGATTTTCACAAAGCAAGGATACAGTGTCCTTAGGGGGAGCTATTTTCCAAAAACTACTTCAGTAGTGTGCACTATTTTGAAGGTATAAATGAATATAGACTGAAAAAAAAAAAGGAATAAAGAGACTATTTAAAGAATATGCCCATCTGAATCTATACTATTTACTTATCTAAAGATTTTAAACTCTTAAAATTCAACCCACACTCTTTTCATTCAGAAATACTGCATTATCTGGAGGAACTACACAGAGGTATGTTCAGTGTTAGCCAATTCTTGGTTTGGCAGGCAAAAGCAACATCTGCTCCGTGCCTATATTTTTCATTCTTGTTTTAACAGTCATGAATACTTTCGCAAACTGAAAAAGAACAGGGCTGCAATTCAGATAAATTAAGATTTCTGAATTCTGAAAACTGCTTCAGGAGTTATTCACCAAATTAGAAGAAAATTGATTTTATTCCCAGAATGTCACACTCTGTACAAGTACTAGACAAGGTTTCAGCAATTTTGCTCACCCATTTGCTTTTGAGTTTTGCAATCCCAAGAACACCAGTGATGATAAGCATTTGGGACCATACAGTTTAATCACCTCAGCCACCTATATCACATAAGCACTCCAAAGAGCTGTTGAAAACCAAGAAGTCTTTGTACTAAGAAAGTTAACAATAGGAAGCTGATCAGTAATGTCTTGGGAGTAGAGGACCTTCAGAAAACAATCAAATCCTGAATATATCTTCTCTTCATACCCACACTGTGGAACATTATAAATTGAGATATATTTCCAAAGATAAAGGAGTAAAGTAAAATCTCTTTTCAGCTTCAGGAGATTTTTATATCTCGCCTTATCCCACTTTGAGAAGGGAATTGCATAAATATTTATATAAGTTATACAAGCACTGTGATACACTAACAAGGAACAAACGTAATTACGAGGCAAATAGAGTGTTATATAAAAGGACAAGTTTTGTAGAACATATAAAACCTTCCTTCACTTATGAGTACAGATGTTCCCTGGATAGAAAAAGATCAAAATATGTGCTTGTGTGATTTCCTGAAGCTGACTCTTATTTAAAAGAAAAGGAAAAAAAAAAAAGTACAAACCCTCTTCTATTACAACAGATATAACACAAAAAATATGGAGTTCTTTTCCAAAATAAAGAAATTTCCTCTCTCCTTTATACAAGATAACACAAAAGTTCTGATACTTAATGATTCTCACTGAGATCAGACTTTTGTTTTAAGAACTGAAATCACTTCAGCCTCACTTTTACTTCAAGTGCCACACATTACAGGACTTAGATGTCTAAGACACAGTTCTTGTCTGAAATGTTTCACTCACTCACTTTGCAACAGATGGAGCAGAAAGATTGAACCAAAGAACCAGACAAAAGTCCTAAGAGATCTAAAATTGTTCCACACAGTTGAAACGCACACATGCTTTCAGTCAACAATACTGTAATTACAACCTCATACAAATTCTAGCAGTAAAAACAAGGGTGAGTTAAAAGGAAGAGTAATATTTTTACTCTTGATGTAGTAAAACTGATATAAATTAGATCTCAGAAAGTCTAGAGATATATCATCTAATGAAGCCTTTAAGCACCTTGAAGGTTCAGCTTGCAATTAGTATGGAAACCCTAGTTTGAATGGGGCAAACAGATTCCCTCCTACGCCCATCTCCTTCACACATCTCCAGCTTATGTCCTGTAGTAAAGACAAACCCAAGTTTCAAACTTTGAATCAGAGTTCTTCTGAACTGGTATTATGAACTTCACTTACC
The DNA here is from genome assembly GCF_963264785.1 of Psittacula echo. Classification (NCBI taxonomy): domain Eukaryota; kingdom Metazoa; phylum Chordata; class Aves; order Psittaciformes; family Psittacidae; genus Psittacula; species Psittacula echo. The sequence continues at coordinate 42,489,434 of NC_137742.1, read as the reverse complement.
ATCAGAATTCCTTCTTCTATCTCATTATTGTGGCCAGTTTGGTGATCAGGTTTCCTGAATCCTTTCTAATTACCTTCTTTTAATTAAATCCTACCATGAATAATATTTCTTACAAGTCATTAATACTTGTTATAAAACTAGTAGGAGTCTAAGCACAGATAAAAGACTATTTATTTTGTTTCACTTCTAGAGTATATTGTAAGCATTTTCATAGAATATCAACAGCATAAAGTAGTGCATGACCTAGAGTAAGTGTGAAGATTCTCATTATTTCATATTAGTAAAAATAAAGTTTTCACACATTGAAATGTTGTTAATGAAAGAAAAAAGAAAAGAAAAGAAAAGAAGAAAAGAAAGAAAAAGAAAAGAAAAGAAAAAAGGAAAGGAAAGGAAAGGAAAGGAAAGGAAAGGAAAGGAAAGGAAAGGAAAGGAAAGGAAAGGAAAGGAAAGGAAAGGAAAGGAAAGGAAAGGAAAGGAAAGGAAAGGAAAGGAAAGGAAAGGAAAGGAAAGGAAAGGAAAGGAAAGGAATGGAAAGGAAAGGAAAGGAAAGGAAAGAAAAGAAAAGAAAAGAAAAGAAAAGAAAAGAAAAGAAAAAAGAAAAGAAAAGAAAAGAAAAGAAAAGAAAAGAAAAGAAAAGAAAAGAAAAGAAAAGAAAAGAAAAGAAAAGAAAAGAAAGAAAAGAATAAAGAAAAGAAAAGAACACACTGGTAACAGACTTTCTTTTTGTGGATCCTTCTCCTGAAGTTGCCAAAAGCATTTGCCCCTTGGCGGGAACTGATTTTAAGGCCATGGTAAGAGATATTCTCTATTGCAGTTGCTTTCACTGAGAGGATCTTTCTTGAGGTTGTACTGGTGGTTTCTGCAACAGTCAGCATATTCTCGGAAACATGCTTTAGCTCTAAATTAGGGATGAGATGGTGTAATACAAATTTTACACACTTGCCAGCAGTAGCTTTTGAAGCTTTGAAAGTGCTGCAAGATGATCCTCTCCCTCCGTTGCCTTCCTGCAATTCAAGGTATCCTTGAAACTCGCAGCAAATGACACCAGGGCCAGGTACCCACTCACCCAGTCCATCTTCCCAGTGGAAAGCCTCTTCTTGCTCTCACATTTCATATGCCCTAACAGTCCACAGAATGGACAGCAGTAAGAACTAGAGGGGTGTGTGAGAAGTAACAGGTCTTATGTGGGTTTTTAAGAAGGCAGCTATCCTACAGAGTGCAGGATTCCAAAATGGCAGGTCTGCATTAATACATGCAATTACATTGTTGTAACAGCACCATGTATGTGTTCGGAGGCTTCAACAGCCTCATCCTGAGTGACATCCTGAAGTACACACCTGAGAATTTTTTGACAACAAAACTGCCTGCATGCGAGCAATACTGGCTGAAAATCAGTGGATTAGCAAAGAACAGATGTCAGAATAGCATCAGGTTAGGTGGCTGGGTTGGTTTGGTTTTTTTTAATGCAAAGAAAAGCGTGAAAGTGCTAGTAGTTGAGCTGGAGAACAGAGATCTTTTTGCTGGTGGTGAAGAGCAATTCGAGATAGAAAATACCTGTTACATTTCTTTATTGATCTTCCAATGGGCAGATTATAGCTGCAACACACAGTTATTGGTAATATCTGGCAAGAGATTTATATGCTCATAACTCCTGTACTTTTGAGAAGGTAAGTTACCAGGATTTCAGTGTGACTTCTAAAGCATGTCTCCATATTTTGGGAAGATTGCTCTGCATATTTTCACAACCAGTCAAGCTGATCTAATCACACATCACTAGCAATCATTAGGTATCTGTTGTCCCAGTAGAAGGAAAGGATGAGAAATTGAATGAAATACCTTTTTGTTAATAAGTGTAGTTGTAGCCAAATTCAATTCTCTGGTACAAGCTCCAGCCACTTGTACCACAAGTGTGGTTTTGCATGGCTTAGCTCTTGATCTTCTGCTGTTTCTGTGAATTATTTGATTTGACCTAAAAGCATTTCAGGTTAAGTTTCTTGGTGAATGCACACAATAAAACACCATATCATAATCAATAAGTAGATGTCTGAATGCTGAGAAAAACCTCAAACTACTCTCTCTAAGACCTTTGGCAAGAATTCTCAGGGAACAAGATCAGATAAGTGGCATTTATCCATCTCATTCTTCTGAAGAATGTCTGCAAAATCTGTTAAAGAAGAGCTATTCACATTCCTCTTTTTCTCCCTCTGCTTTCATCACCACAAAAAAATACGTTAAAATGGCCTACTAAAAAATGACTGTTTACAATACTGCAGGGGGAAGTATCAAATGAGGCCTTCATTCAGTTGGGCTTGTCTGCAGTATTTATTTTTAAAAATGAATGTTTAATAAAGAAGGGAAGCTTCAAAACTACATTCATCTGACAGGTTATTTTGTACATTAGAAAGAGAAGAGCAGATAAACAGAATAATCCCATTCCAGTCATGGTTGGCTTAAAAAAAAAAGAGCTCCTTCTTTAACTGTGAATGTCCTTTCGTATTCTGTATTTCAAGTATTTCATGGCAAGTAGTTAGATGGATCAAACTGTCTTAAAGATTGTTGGTTGCCTTACAACTGGTCCAATTATAACAATTATTTTTAAATTCATGGATCTACCCTTGTTATTGACTGCAATTAAACATTCACTTATTGTCTAGGAAGTGCAGACCTAGATTTTTGTGTACAGGTATTATCTCTATGTTTGTATCTTTGAATTTCCAGATCCATATTTACATAACATATGGATTATATTTTTGAGCACTTCCTTCAACAACGTTTTAGTTTGTGAGAGAAAAAGGATTTTTTATTACCAACTTTCCCACCTGCACTGTACTTCACATTTGACTTGTTTTTAAAGAAAATAAACCAAAGATCAGAGTCACTTTTCTACCTTTTTGTTGTTGTTGTTGTTCTGTGAAAATTAAAACAGGTTGGGATGTGTCTGTAGCGGGGGGGGGGGGGGATGTTGACACTTTATATTAGAATTCAGAGAAGGCACTTTTCAAAAGCATTTCGTATACCGATACCCCAGGTATTAGCTGCAGAGCCATATGAGCAAAGTTGTCAAAAAGTGCAAATACAGAGCCTAACTGTTTACCCTAATCTTGCCTCTAAACCTGAGGCATTGTCCCTAAGCAAAAGTACATGGAAGTAAAAGGTAACTTGCCCAACCGAGACTAGATGAAAATCAAGACCTTCCCTTTAAGGAAAATACATCATCCTTTATCACTCAGAACGGTTACATTACAGCTCTGCTACTTTTGTGCTTCAGTTGAGCAAGTTACAGATATTAAACAAAATGGCACATCACAATAGGACATGAAATGAATTATAGCATAATGAGTGAACACATCTACTGTATTATTATACATAGTCACCTTTCATGTATTATGTAAAAGAACCCAACTTGAGAGATCTAGCTTATTTTTCATTTCAAAAGAATTTTGTAGAGAACAGTTATAGTGTCAATTACTTCAGTACCAAATAGCAGATCTTTTGAAAGCTGTAAGGTGCGGGAGGGCCCAGCAGAGGTAAGTACATCACCAGTCACTTGGACAGCAGTGATCTTCACACACAGAAAAAAAAGGCAGCAATAAGAAATGTCAACCCTCTTTGCAATCCAGCAGCACAATTGCTCTGCTTAGGATAAAAGACAATGCAGTGTCAGGACTGTGACAGGCTACACAGAGGTCCTACCGGTGTCTTGGGAGGACCCTTACAGTTATACCCACCATCCTATCCTACAGGTAGCTGCCTGCACTGACAGGGGTTTTTTTTTCAGTAAAACTGATGTCCTTTACAACAGAAGGCAAAGCAAAATGGAACAAAATATTCCTTTCCAGGAGGAAATACCATTCCCAGCAGTAGCTTGCAAAAATAAGGTTGCCTGCAGCAAAGAGGGAGGCAGGTTAAAACTGATTGCATCTTTAAAAAGAGATGACAGTGTTTTCAGGCTTTTGTTACTCCTCAGAACAAAGAGTATCAAATTCTTCAACTATCAGACACATGTTCAAGCTAATACCTAAGCCACCAATAGACCATCCTGTACAAGCTGAAATCTATGTCCATCAAAATTTATAGATGCTTATACAGAAAACAGAATTTTTCCTTAACTTCTTAAATTATAATGGCTCACATGACCTTGTGATGTTTCAGTTATTAAAAAATAACAATTCAGCCATAAATAAGCCATCAGGAAAACATAACAATGGAAACTGTAGGCTATATATGGTGTCCCCAAATGAAAATTATAGATTTTTCTTTTTTTGAGATAAAATATATGTCATTCATTTGCATGTCACGACCGCTATGGACCTTCATCAGAGTTTCCTCTATGATTCCATGATTCTATGATTCTATGATTTGTAGTTTATCTTCATGGAAGCAAAAAGACTATTGGATTGGTGAAACACTTAAATAGGCTAACCATTTTTATACAAATGATAGTGGTTTAAGAACTGCAAGAAATATTGTTATCTTTAGCGGAATAACTTCATAATCTTTTATCTACTGAAGACCAAATACATTTTAAGGAAATTATAAATATTCCTTTTACCTTACCATGATGAAGAGGTTTACTGCAAACATTAACATACCTACTCACTGCACATAATTTATAACAGAGAAAGAGCTTGAAATGCTTTTATGTAAATAATCATAGATTTTCCTATGGTTACTAAAAGGCTGTTTGAAACTCTTCAGCAGCAGGGGAACTTGAAAAACACTGTTTCTAGCAAATTTCAGTGTTTTCTTTAAGTTTTGCACAGGGCTTACCCAGCTGACACCATTTTTGTCTCAGATCCTTACATAAACAATATTTGTAATAAAAGCAGATTTCATAAAAAAGTTTCATATGAGGCAGGCCTTGCAATAGAAATGCAAACAAAGATACTGGTGTAAATGAATGGAAGCATCTTCCAGCCTCTAGAGCTCATCAAGTACCTTCAAACATCTCCATTCACAGAAAATGCCACATTTACCCTAACTGGCAGAACAGAAAATACACAGGTCTCCAAATATCATACAACAGCCAGACTCCCATAACTACCACCTGTTATTATAACTAATGAGCAAGGATGCACTTGAAAGAAAAAAAGAGACACAGTTACACACTTGCTCTGTTTCCTTTATTCATATAACAATGGCTAAAGAAGGCTCTCAACTACAATGCAGGCTTTTGTCAAAGTTCACCCATCCAGAATATGGATTCAGAAAAGGAGAAAAAAGACTCTAGTTGTGATAATCTATTTATTAGAAGGATGTTTAGAGATTCAGAGTAAGCTTAATATTTTAAACTTCTGGTTTGCCTGTGAAACTACAACAATGCTCCCTGTTTCTTTAAGTCCTCCTAAGAGACTAGTACCTCCAAGAGTAACATCACAATGTGCAGCAAACACCGACAGACATTGTGATATCCCTTAGGGGAGGTATCTCACTTTATACACGATTCTGCATAATGAGACACAAAATGCAAGCATTCTGGATTCTGGAATATCTATAGATGTGTCAGGTTTTCACTCTAGCCTGTCTTTTGATCTCAAATTTCCTGAAGCAGATATATTAAAAATATGTTCCTGTCCTTCATGTAATCTTTCAGATATAATGTTATGTAGCTTGCAAGTGAATCCCTAAGTAAAACGTAATAGTTACAATTCCCACTTCTAATACAAAGATATAGAAGTTTCTCACAAAACACCATATTATCAACTGCATTTTAATAAAGGATAAAATATAAGTTAAAGCAGTCTCATATTAAAATATCCATAGATTTAAATGGAGGACATTATCAGAATATTTGATTAGGAGCCACCTTGGAATAATTGATCCATTATGACAATTATAGAAAAAAGAAATATGATTTACATCAGAGTGTAATATCCCGTACTCCAACTGAAGCTACAATTGTAGGCACATGTAACATAACAGAAAGCAAATTTAACATGCTTTTAAGATCTTCTAGTTTGGCCACAATAAGGTTGAAGGAGTTGATATTGCATCACCTAACCCCTAAAACAGGAAAAAAAAAGAGTTCCAGATATACCATAGCCAACTGGTGAAAGTTTATTATAGCAATCAACTGTAAAACACATTAAAAATTGGAAATTAGTTCTGATGGACCCTTACATTCATGGTTCAGTCTAGACATTCAGAATCAGCAACCAGGACACAGTTTTATTTTTGTTCTGGAAAAGCAGAAAGACCTAAGAGAGGCCCACATACTGCACACAAAGAAGGGATGACAATCCTCACATCCAGAGAGGCTGCAACTTAGGAAACAATGAAAAAGACAAGTAGCTAGGGTCAATAGCCTTCAATGATCACAATAGCCAGTAGACAAGCTCTTGCTCTGAGTTCATCAGAGAAGGGGACCGAGTGTATGTCTAAAATAGAAATTTCAATTTAAAAAGTGAATTAGTATCACTTATCTGAGGCTTTCCATAAAGGAAAAATATATAATTTCTCTTGAAGTACTTTCAGTTTATTTGGGGACTTTGTTTTTTTTCTTCTTGTCGTGGTTTAAGCCCCGGCTGTAAATTAGAACCACGCAGTCTACTTCCCCCCCACACTCCCCAGAGGGATGGGGAGGAGAATCGAAAGATGTAACTCCCACGGGTTGAGATAAAAACAGTCCAGTAACTAAGGTATAACACAAATCACTACTGCTGCCACCACCAACAACAATGATAAGAGAAATAACAAGGGAAGAAAATATGATACCGCTCGCCGGAAAAGAGCCCGACTGAAAAGAGGACGTGCCCTTCCGGGTAACTCCCAGTTACATCCCCGGGCATGACATGCTGTGGTATGGAATACCTCTTTGGCTAGTTTGGGTCAGGCGTCCTGTCCCTGCTTCCTCCCGGCCCCTCCTCCTCCCTGGCAGAGCATGAGACTTGATCAGTCTAAACATCAGTGTTATCAGCTGTTCCCAGGCCAAAAGTCAGAAACACAGCGCTGCAACAGCTACTAAGAAGGAGAAAAACTGACTGCTACTGCTGAACCCAGGACACTTCTTTACATTTTTAATTGGCTGTAATTTAGAATTAGAGCTCTGCAGTTGGAAGGGACCCACCAGCAAGGACTCAAAGAACTTGTAAAGACTCAAAATGCTCCCATTTTACAACCAATAGAGGTCAAGACTTTTTTAGGACTAAGGCAGACTTCCTTGCCTCTCATGCCATTAAGACATGCATGGGAATGCTTCTAGGGCTGGAAGTCATAGACCTGCAGTGAGATGCAGTGGATGAAGATCACCAAATGATGTGAAGGTGAAAGCCATATAGCATGGCTCTGAAGTCAGAGTCCCTCTGTACCTGTGCAGCTAGGACCACCAGGCAGGAAAGACTGATGAGTCCCTGAAGTCTCAAATATTTCAGTGACACCAAGGTGGCTCAATATTTCAGTAAAAGATAACATGAGAAACCTAAATGTTCCACAACAATTTCATGTCCTTGCTTCTCAAGAAATCTTACTGCCACAGTTGTGAAGGACTGGGTGGGGAAGAGATGTTAGTCACGAGGGATTATCAAAACCTGTTTACATGACCAGGTGCACCATGGAACACATCCATACTAACAACAAGTAGCTAACCTGTATTTTCAAAATAATGAGTTACTTACCCACTAATATGTATGCTTCCTCTGCTAAGTAGCTGCCTCCCACCAGTCCAGCAATGGCTGGAATTCAGCAATAAATAGTTTTCCCAGGACTGTGCCTGTGTTGGCTTTTTTTGCTTTGTTTTTGTTTTTGTTTTGTAGGTTTTGGTTTTGTTTGGGTTTTGGGTTTTTTGTTTTGTTTTTTTTTTTTTTTTTTTTTGCTGTTTCCTTGGGGTTTTTTAGGGGTTTTTTCTGTCTTTTTTGTTTCTTTGTTTTGTTTTGGGTTTTTTTGTTTGTGTTGTTTTTTGATTTTGTTGCTTTGTTGGTTTTTTTTATTTTTTTTTTTACTGTGGCAGGTAAAATAGTCAGCCTTGTGACTATTTTCTGCATAAGAAAATTTAGCTATCCATTTTTTTCGTTTCTTCTGGTTGTTCCCTACCAACCCGCATTCCAATTGGGTACCATTCCAGGTACCTAACTTTGATTGCATCAATATACTTCTTTTCTTGCCTAAAACTGGTGAGGCCACACAAAGCTCAGTTCACAATTTTCTTTGTTGTTACCATTGAATATTGGTACATTAAATAAGTTCTTCGAAAAGCTATGCAGGATGGGTAACAATGATTTGTCTGGTGGACTCATGTTCAGCTTCAGAAAATATTTTGCTTGAAAAGGAAAAAAAAAAAAAAAGAAGGGGGTGTTAAATAATACGAAACGGCTCTCACAGTGATCCATCAAACCTGTACATGCATGTTCACATTCTTCCAGTTGCAGACATGCTCAGCCTGTAGGATACAAATACTTGTGGCTGGATCAGGAATTTTTCTTTTGCTAGGCATTAACAAAATAAATGCCTCACCTAGAAGACGAGCCTGGTAAAATTTTGCCTGGTGCAAGGTGGCTGCCTGTTTCACATGGAACAATTTGGCTTTTAATGTCATTTTCCCCTACCCTTCCTGACACAGCCAGTGAAGGTACCTTCTGCAATCCTTGTCCTCAAACTACATCTCTCACAGCAGTACATAGTAGCAGCCAGTAAAACTGACGATCCTGAGCTGCAATATCTTGCCTTCCTCCCATGCAGCCAAAATCATCTTCCCTCTCTTCCCTTGTTATTTTGAGGACCTTAAAGCTATCAGTCTGCATAGCTGCAGTCTGGGATACTCCACTAGAACCCAAGTGGTATGGATGCAACCAGTAATAGATGAGGAGGAAAAGCATCCGCCATATCTCCAAGCTCAAAAAAATGCAAACACTTTGACTTATAAAAGAAACCAGATCACCTGTCAGGGTTGATGGTGTACAAACTTAGTGAGTTAAGTAGGCTGGAATATACTGCATTAGAGCTTGAACAATGTGCAGTTTGTTTTTTAACCACTGTTTTCAGATAAGCAGTGTCATAATAAATAGATTTAGGGAAAAGCGCTTGTTTTTCAGCTGAAGAGAAACACTCCAAATGAGTGTCTTACATTTGACAGCCCTTCTCTCTCTCTACCCATCTTCCTCCTCCTCCCTTTCTTACACAAAACTTTTTTCAAAATAAAACCTTTAATTCCATTACCATTATATATATGCAAGTCCAGCACATACAAAGGACTGGAAGAGACTTAAGGAATATGAACACCAATGACCTGCTATCACATGCACCTCTTCATTAAAGCATCATGCTCAATCTTGGAAGAAGTCTGCTTTTTTCTCAGTGGTCTCTGGATTGGAAACTTACTCCAGGGCCACCCTGCTCTAATGGGAACCTCTTTAATTCCAGGCTACCCTGTTTTCCTCTCTTGTTCTTAGGGCTAGCATTATCTTTCAGTTGTCATACCTTTTTACCCTTGATGAATAGACATTTGAAGCATTTTCAGACGACATTTTTAACTGCTCTGGGCCTGCCACTTTGCTAGATTAAAAGGATGTAGGCTTTTCTTACATGACACATCCTCCATCCTTCAGACTTTCCAGTTTGCCGAGTAGGCCCTTCTCCCTATCAGTCTCATTTTCAATTAAGTTTTTGAGCACAGGTGACCAAGTTTGTACTCACTATTCCAGGTGAGGTCTTGACAGTATCTTGTATAATAGCAGCAATACTTCCCTATCTCTGCTGCAAATGCTTCTCCTGACACATCCTAGATCACATTTGTCTTTTTCATGGCTGTCTCCTGCTGGTATGCTGAGCCCAGCCGAGAGTCCCACCTCCCTCTCCTCCTCTGTCGTTTCCAGCTGATGAGCACCTGTGAAACTTGGTAAAAGAAAAGGGTCAGCTAGATAGACTGCTCCTACCACACCTCTTTATTTAAGACTTCTCAGAGGAAGAAAGAGGCATAAATAAGTCTGTAACAGCTGTCACAGCAGTTGCTACAGCCAGACAAATCCTGTGAACATTTTCCATTCCCATTCGCTGAACAACCCCTGAGATTAAGACCACACCACAAGCAACAGCATCTCTTGAGCACTGAACAACAGACTCGGGAAGGTTCTCATTGGGAGAGAGAGGAAGGCATGAGAAAATAGCAGCAGAGTTACACACAACCCAAAAAAATCCTAAAATGGGTATGGTGTAGATAAGCTATTCTGATTGTTATTCTGAGGCTAATTTGCAATGAAGGGGTGAATTTTTTTAATTAAGCAAAACCATGTCCATAGGTAAATGGGAGAATGACATTAAAGTTGCTTTGGAAAAAAATATTTTTATTCAAATACTAACATCACTGTCAACACCTTGATTATGCTGTAAAATGAGCAAGGTTGTTTGTTTTTTTTTTTGTATAATATTGCTTCGTGTGTTGGAGAGGAGAAAGCCTGGTAACTATCCTTGTTTTTTCAACATTCCTGTTTTTTCTAAGATGGCTAGCTATACTATCATTAATATCACAAAAGGATTCATGTTTATTTATTCTGAAAGGAATTTAAATTGGACTTCATACCTAATACCTTAAAGCCAGGCTGAGACACAAGGAAGTGTATTACCTTTACACCATGTACTTTAGAATTTGTTTTCTTCCCACTTCAGCAGAAGACTGACAGTTTTTAACACAGCAGTGGAACTGCATCATTTGCACATTTAAAATGCTTGATAAGGGGTTGAAATTCTTGATTCCCCAGACGTCTTCTTAGTTCTCTCCCCAACGGAAAATGCTCCATACATTTCAATACAGCTGTAACAAATTTTTCTAAAAATCATATATCTAGCCTTTAGATAATGCCTTTCATGCAGAAGAATGTAACAAACACTTCACATGGGGCTCATGCAAATAATTTCACTACACACCAGGCAGCACAGAGCAGAGCCTGGAATCAGAACTGGAGCAGCCCATTCCACATGGCATCCCCTGCCCATGGCTCTGGGACCGAATTCATCCCTATGCACCATTTCTTGTATCAAACACCTCCTACATTACAGTAAAAAAATCAAGACAGAACGTTTGAAACATCTCAGAATTTCCCATACTGGACAGACATCCAAATGCATTCAATTATGCTGCCAAAAATCTGTATTGCTTTTGCTCAGGAAATGAGGCAATACCTTAGACAACCAAGTCACCCTGTCTTTTTTTATGCCAATAGCACTGTCCAAGCCTGGCTGTTAATAGCAACCTTATAAACCCCCATTTATAGCATTACTGTGGATTGTGCCACAACACATTTGTTAAAAGTTCTTCAAGAATAATGCCAATAAAGCCAAGACAATTACTGCTCCAAGCACTAGTGTTGGGGTACTTTTTAGATAAGAGATTTGATTGAAAGGTAAAGATTAGCTTTAAATTCCTCCACCTCTTCTTTTATCTGAATATGAAAAGAAGGTGTAATACAGATGCTTACCTTGATATGACATTAAAAGACAGTTTGGGTCAATATAATTACTGCAGAATGGCAGATTTTTTTAAAAATCCTTAAATATTTGTGCTTACTGGTTTCAACCTTCGGATGCATTCTAGCATTCTGGGGTAATTTGTCAAAGCCAAACCACAGATGCAGAAGTAACTAGTAGACAGTCCCTCCCTTAATCTATATATTGTGCACACAGTATCATAGGTTACTCCCCCCCAAACAAGAAAAATGTACTTCTGCAACAACATTTTAGAACACAACATGTGAGTTGACGTGACCCCCCAGAAGAGCTCCTTTGCACTTGACAGCAGGTTCATGGACATGTTGTAAACGTCAGACTACACCATTTTTAATAATAAAAAAAGACACATTAATACTGTTTCCTTGTAACCAGGACAGAAAATCATTTGGTAAGAGTAAGAACATTTATTGGGTTTGACATAAAAATTTCTTGCTGTGAGGTGGAAACGCTGTACTCCAAATACTGGAAGAAATGTGAAATCTCAAGGGTTATGTTCAGTAACTCTTGGTTCAAAAGCAGATGTGGCAGGTGCATTATTTAAGAGCTTGTCAGAGATGATCTTCTACAGCACACGACTCCAGGATTCATCTCCTGCTATGTCTGGGAAGGAGATTGTCATGTAAATACGTGGCAAAACTGGCTGACTGCACATCAAGCCCATAATGCCCAACCCTCCTCAGTACCACTGTGGTCACTACAAAACGTTAGTATCAGAAAAGTTCTTCAGTCCTGAATGCAACCACTCCTCCCACATGCCCCTCATAAGAATTTAGTTCTTTGGCGGAGCTCTTCAGGATGCACTGGCTATGAAAAATTCAAAGCAACATTCTTCTCAGTAGCTATACTTGATGTTCTAAAGCATATTTTTGTATTGCTGTATTCAGTGCTAATTTGCTGCCACAAAGATGCAGTATATTCAATGCAAATGAGAAACAGTTGCAGCCCAAGCTACTGCTTTGAATTTCCTGACTCCTGCACATACAAAAACTTGAGCATATTTTATTCAATTTTTTTTTCCTTTTCATTCTTTCAGAGCATAAATCCTTGAGTATAAGTTAGTCACACTAGGATTTCATAGGGATGATCACAAATAAATATGCTAGTAAGAAATCAGAACAGGCTCAAAGGACCAGACTGTTAAAAAAACAAGAAAACTCCAATCTAAACGGGTTGATTGGGTCCTCTATGCCTATAGCATTAGCTGTATTTTCAGCTAGATATTCAGCTGTGTAAGCTATAGGAGCATTATTGTCTTCAGCACAGAAGAGCTTGTTTGTGCAAAGGATCTGGCCTGTATTTCTGTAGAAGATACTCCAGACATATGTAGACTTGCATAGCTTCCTTCCCGTTTCTCTTACACACCCATCAACATTTCAGGAAGAAGGAATTTCCTACGTGTTTCGAACACCAGAGTGAAAACAAGCACAAAATCCAATGTGAACTACTCCAGTACAGACTTAAAAATCCCTCATAGAGGAAAGTCACAACTGGTAAAATACTTTTTTTTTTTAATGTAAATGAGTAGGTTAAAAAAAAAAAAGGAGAAAAATCACTTCCAGCTAAGAACAAGCAGGAGAAATGTAATTTAAAATTGTGCATTTTTAGAAATTACTATTTTGATGTTGAGTGTTTAGTTTAAGCATGTCTAGAGTGGCCAGTCAGAAAGATTAGAGAGAAATGGCTTTCTTGATGTATTGTTGCACTAAACATTTGAGAGACGGAAAAAGCATGCAGAGAAAGCAATCGTCATACCTTGAACAGGGAGTATGCTGGCCACATGTTTGTGGCATAAAAACTATCTGTAAGAAACCTTTTTGCATAAAATTGTGCTCCGCAGTGACAAGAAACAGAAGAATGAAAAAGAAAGGTGACCCTATGCCTGCGTAACTGAAAATCATAAAGTAGCTCTGTACCGTCTCCCACTTGCAGTGAACACTGAAGGGGAAAACATTATGATGATCACACATTTAACTGCAGTAATCCTGGATTAAAGCATTTAATTCCTAGATTGTTTACAAGCCGTCAATATAAACATTAATAAGGAGATATATGGCAGCCTGCTTTAAAAGTATATTACTTTGCTGTCAAAACTAGCTCAGGTACAAATGCAATGTTTCATTCTTTCTAAACGAAGGCTTTATCTTAGGGATTCTAAGTAATCACTTACACCTGAACTAATACATAAAAATATAACATCCTCTGCAAACATTAAGTAGGTGGTTTCTCCTTTGTTAGTAAATGGAGTACACCCTAGCCTTTTAAATTTTGAATGTCTTTGGAAATAAAAGGTGTCTCCAATATAATATTTATAACAAGTAAATTAGATTTCTTCAGACAAGAGTTACAATTAACAGAAAGCATCTGTACCATGTTTACCTTTATGAAGCATTATTGTACTAACTAGCACATAACCTCAATATGAATGAAAACTTATATTATTCTGGAGGCTATCTGGAAAACTCTTCACAGTTCACTCTAAGGAAACTGGTAGCTATGAGAGAAACATGCCTCTACACTCTATAAACAAGAATTCCCTGGTCACTCACAGTACAGGCAAATGACCTCATCATCTTAAGCCTTGTTTTTCACTTTTTGAGCATAAAAATTTCTGGGCCTGGCTTCAGGTACCAGCAGTCACCACAGGCTGGCACTGCACAGCAGAACAGGCACTCAATCCTACTGTTCATATTGCTGACAAACATGCTGAACAAGGTTGGTGTTGAGACCAAACTTGTTAAACATCTTTGTCGGTGACATGGACAGTGGGATTGAGTGCGCCCTCAGCAAGTTTGCTGATGACACCAAGCTGTGTGGTTTGGTTGATACACTGGAGGAGAGGAATGCCATCCAGAGGGACCCTGACATGCTTGAGAGGTGGCCAGTGCCAACCTTACGAAGTTCAACCAAGCAAGGTCCTACACCTGGGTTGGGGCAATCCCAGGCACAGCTACAGACTGGGCAGAGAAGAGATTCAGAGAAGCCCTGCAGAGAAGGACTTGGGGGTGTCAGCTGGTAAGAAACTGAACATAAGCCAGCTTCAGTGTGCGCTCGCAGCCCAGAAAGCCAACTGTATCCTGGGCTGCATCAAAAGGAGCGTGACCAGCAGGTCGAAGGAAGTGATCCTGCTCTGCTCTTGTGAGACCTCACTTGGAGTATTGTGTGCAGTTCTGGTGTCCTCAATATAAAAAGGACATGGAACTGTTGGAACAAGTCCAGAGGAGGGCTACAAGGATGATAGGGGACTGGAGCACCTCCTATATGAAGACAGGCTGAGAAAGTTGGGGCTGTTCAGCCTGGAGAAGAGAAGGCTGCGTGGAGACCTCATAGCAGCCTTCCAGTATCTGAAGGGGGCCTACAAGGATGCTGGGGAGGGACTCTTCACTAGGGACTGTAGTGATAGGAAAAGGGGCAACAGGTTCAAACTTAAACAGGGGAAGTTTAGATTGGATATAAGGAAGAAATTCTTTACTGAGAGGGTGGTGAGGCACTGGAATGGGTTGCCCAAAGAAGTGGTAAATGCTCCATCTCTGGTAGTGTACAAGACCAGGTTGGCCAGAGCTGTGGCCGACACGATCTACAGTGAGGCATTCCTGCACAGGGCAGGGGTGTTGGAACTAAATGATCTTAAGGTCCTTTCCAACCCTAACTATTCTATGATTTATGACTGGAATTTCCAGCATGCACGATGTCACTTTTCAGAAACGGGTTATGTGATAAAGATTTAAAATTTAATTTTCCCCTGGATTTTTTCCGTTTTCATTTCTCCTGTTACAAACAGCACAACTCCCACCTCTAACACCCAATAATGTATAAATTCATTTCTCATAGTTCACTTTAACCTATGTTTTAACTCAATGGAAATTAGGTTCAATTTATACCTAAAATCAACTGTAGTCAAGACAAGCTTTTCACAGGCATGAACAGGTTTTAGCTCTGGATGGGGAAACCCAGGAGTGATACTGCAGTGCAACACCACTCCACATATCCTTCGGAACTCTGCATACTTCAGCAGGAACAAGAGCAGGAGTCATCTCCAGTGTCACTCTCTCTCCCAGGTACTGGATAACGTAAAGTTTTGTACCAGAAGGGAAACTTTATAAACAGGAGGTGGCAAACTCACAGGCGATGTAGCCAAAGCCTTGTGGCCAATACCTCCAAGAGTTCAGAATCACTGAGGTCAGGTGACTTGGAAAACTACAGATTCATTGATTTTTCTAAGTTGGAGAAATTTTGTGAAATTCTACATTATCTCTCAGTGACACCACCATGAAGTATCTGTAGCAGTACGCTCTACAACTGCATGCCTGTTATTCTTACAGACAGCATACTGCAAACGTAACTGAGATTACCCCATCCAGAAACAATGAGGGAGGAGGAAAATAAAACCAAACGAAAAATAAATCTTAGAAGTTACTTATGTTTAATGCTTAAAAGTCTGAATGCACAAACAATAGTCTACCATTATAGAAGTACTGGTGGCCAATACAATGCATTAGAACTATGTACAATGACACAGTTTAGTATCAAAATCTTTCTACAATGTTGAGTATTACGAAACTGTTAATGACATCAAACACTAAGCACTTAAGACACCATTTTTTGCTACCACATTTGGAACTTCAATGAACAGTCCATTTTAACTTGCAGCATCAATCCATTTCTAGTATGAAATTAAGTAATTTTCTACTTATACAATAAGATTTATCTACACGGGTCTTTTGATTTTGATCCATAGCAGCAAAGGCACTGTACATCAGCAGATCCACAGACTTAAAAGATTTTTTTTTAAAGCATTCAAAAAAAAAAAAAAAAAAAGTCACAGATCATAGTTTAACAGCAACAACAACAACATAAAAAGATAACATGTTGTCTCTGGCACAATGGCTCAGTCTGTGTCCATTTTAGGGACATCCAATCAAGACTTGGATTGGACTGCTGGCAAACAAAGCAAGTCCTTATCCCAGTGAGAATCCATTCCATTTTGAATTTCGGAATGAGTACTCTTGTAAATCCTACCTAGGAGGTCATTGCTTTTGTAGTTTGTATATTGGTAGGCATCCATTCTTATTTCAGTGCAGTTTCCAAAGAACATATCAAATATTTTCATAATCTCTTGTAATTGAAAAATTGCCCAAAGACACATATCCCCATTTTCAAGGAAACATTGCAAAAGTTTCCAGAAGTAACAAAGGTGATTCTTTGAGGCAACTTACTGTACTCTCTACAATATAACAAAGAGAGGTGTTTATATTAAAAAACCTAGCTTGACACCAAAATGCTTTATGTTTATCAACAGAAAATCATTGAGAACAAATCTGTACACAAGATGCTCTATTAACATTGTAAATATATAAATTAGCACATTCTTACTTAAAGTGAATTTAATTTAGATGTGAACTGAATTTGCCATTCATTACAGTCATGTAGATCACTGGCTACAGTTTGCAATTTCCTAGGTTTCCAAGACTGTCTAAAATAGTTAAGATACAGCATCTTCCCACGAAATAATTATACTGTAGTAACACTTAGAAGTCTCATCCAAGAACAGGACTAAAAAATATAACAAAGTTTATTTTTTTAAATAGAAACTGCAAGTCTTATTTAGTGTAATTTTAGCTATCTCCTGAACATCCTTCTCCAAGATCCCCAATTTATTCACCTGCAAAACCACAAAGTATACAATGCACCTTTCAAACTAAAGCCGGGACAGACAGCTTTATTTAGTCAGTTCATTGTTAGAAAGCCTTTTTAAAGAAAATAAATACATTACAGCTATAATACATAATTAAAGAGTCAGGTTCACTGTTAAGTATGCTTATTCCATCTTCTTCCAAATAGATATCTGACCATTTGGTATCACAAGTTCTTAATGAGCATTCACAAATCAACAGCAAGTTAAGAAGGTAAAATAAATTTCACAACTGTGATGGATGAGCATTTAAATTCTCAGTTGAGAAAGAAAAAAAACGGAATATACAGCAAAGTGCTAGGAGAAGGAGTTCTGTCTGTATTCAGATTTGTCTCTAATAAATAACTTCGTAGACTGTAGCTTTCTTGTCTCCAGAGCCAGTGACAATGTATTTGTCATCCACAGAGATATCACAGCTAAGCACAGATGAGGATTCTTTGGACTACAAGAAAGAAAAAAAAGAAGAAAAAAAGAATAAAAAATACAGCTTTCCAATCCTTCAATCCAGAAGGGCTTGAAGGTTAATTGGAAGAGTTTATAGAGAGGGAATACACCAAAAGCTTATTTAAATATCAGTACCATAGCGGCAGCTTTTGCTACAAGACTGTTTCTCCAAACTTGTTGTACCTAAAGCTCTATGGCAACAAAAAACAGCAGCAGAAAGGGAAGCAAATGTTATGAACCTAGAGATAACCTATCAATCAAAAGAAAAGGAAGCAGTCCTTTCTATACCCTTTATAAGTAATGAGCATTTATTAATATTTTATACATTAGCTTTTGCATAAAAAATGAAAAGCCATATTCTTCCGGTTCTTCCTTCCTTTTCTTATTGTAAACCAGAAATCATTATGGAGTAGCACTACAAAGCCCTGCTCACCCACAGGCACAAGACAAAAAGACTTCACAGAAGTAACTGTACCTCCTCTCACTATTTCCCCAACTTACAAGTCTTTGTGCCTTGCACGAAGGAATTTACATTATCAGGGATGATGCAAATATGAAAAGATATTATGGTGGAATAGTATGCACAACAGTGTACAGCAAGTGAATGGGAGACAGAATACAACAAGATACAGTAGCTTTGCCTCTCAAGTCTTTCCTGTGTTTTCTGAGATGACGTATACGTTCTGGTCACTTTATACCTGCTGTTTCAGTGCATGTTTTCTTCACATAACATGTGTCCATGTTCTCTATCTGTCACCACAAGAGCTAAACACTTCCCAATCATGGTAAGCTTTTGCCAAGAAACCTCTGCTGCACTGCACAGGAAGTTTCTTTCTCTACCCCTCACTAAGAAAACTACACTGGAGTTTTAACATCACTTTTAAGGAAGATGTGTTTTTGTTAGGATGATTTGGGCTTTCTGTGCGAGGTGGCTCCAGAGCTGAATAGCCTCCACTAAATAATACCAGACCTCAGCATTCCCATTCAAGGCAAACTGTACTGTTCTGAAAGCAAAAGACATGGCAGGTAGCACAACAGGTGAGATCTGACCATTTAAACCTGAACACCAGTTAGGTAATTAAAAAATACCCACCCTAGAGGTATCTGTAGGTGAAAGAAAATGTCATGCCAAAAATCCCACTTTTGTTTAATGGCACACACTGAAATGCCGTTAATATTAGTACTGAAGACAATAAAAAGGTTACAACTTCCAGTTACACGCCACAGGGCTCCTCCATAAGGATACAGTCTTTTGCTTAGAAGTCTGACTGCCCAATCCACTGACTTTACACATCTCATCCAAAAAAAATACATGTTGAGTATGTCTCTCACTGTTTTAACTTGATTTTTGGGCATTAGGAATGTTCACCTAATGACATTACTTGGGCACTATATTACAGCAATATGCACTACAAGGTGAGAAAGAAGGGTATTAAAAACAATTATGTATTAACAGGCCACTTTATTGTAAGAGCTAGGTTACTCAAATGTTAGAAAGGACAAGAGTACATCTCTCTTTAATTACAGACAAAATCTTAAAGGAGTATAGTAATTAGCCAAGAATTTCCATTTAAAACCTCCTTAAGTTGATGACAGACCCTGAGATGTGCAGCTCTACTGCACTGTAATGTATGTGGAAAATAGCTTTTAGGAGATTATTACCTGGAATATACTGGCTCCATAAGGTGTCCTCCAGGCATTAAGAAGATTATCCTTTCCAGTGCTTACAAACCATTTGCCTGCAACAGATTGTTTAAATGTTATTGCTGCATTTTGTTTTCAAGGAATGCACCTCAGGAAACAGATTAATCATAAAAAACAATACATTCACACATATCCAAAGGACAGTCACATATTTATCTGCACTATAATATTCAATCGCAATATAAGCAGCTCACACAAAAAAGCAGTCACATAGAATTTTTAAAATCATTTTAATACTTAAAGATCTAACTTTTAATTATAGCCTTACTTTCATTTAAAGGTAATCTTGAAGGAATTTCTCAGGAGGGGAAGCACTGTCATAGAAAGATTTGCTTACCACAGTGAGCAAATTTGAGTGACAACACACAACTCTCATGAAGATGCAGCTGATACTTGTCCGGCTTAGTAACATGCAGCACCTCAACGTTACTGTTCTCCATTCCTACTGCCAACCACTCACCAGTGGGACAATAGCCCAGTGAGAAGATCTGGAATAAGCACAGCACATGCTTCAATAAATAGAGGAATGAGCTTCAGATATCAAAACCAACTCTGGCTACACTGTTAACACTGAACAAAGTCATACTTTGGTCTACGACGGTTTTAAAACCATGATAATCCAATTACTATAATAATCAAGATAAATTAGTTCATGTAAACAAAGCTCAATTAAAACTGTAACAGTAACGCACTGAATTAAGATACCAAAGTTAATGTCCTAGCTTGACAGCATCAAAAAATATTTTTGTAAAATATTTTTGAACAAGAACATATAGAAATGGGAACACATTGCACATAGGAACACTTTAATCTGGCAATTCTTTTATAAAAAGATTCTCCATTACTCTCACTGGAGAAGAACTAATCTGTCAAATAGTCATAATCTAGAAAGATGTTTAGCTGCCACACTGAAATGAAAGAAAAAGTGTGAGACTAAGTGAAAAATTCTTTGGAGTTCTCTTTGAGTCTGTTTTTGCTGAAAATGAAATAAAATAAAGTAAAATAAATATATAAAAAAATATAAAACCTAAAAGTGCTTTTTTTTTAGAAAACCATGACAGATTTTTCTTAACATTCCAAAGCTTCTAAGATTGAACCTGTGATGTGAAGTCATGCTGCTGTAACTGCCTTCCTTCTCTGAGATCCCAGGATCTGACTGTATTGTCCAAGCCCCCTGTCCACAGTTTGGTGCCATCATTAGAAATGTCAATACAGCTCGCTCCATCTGTGTGGCCCTGAAATTGCCTGAAAACATAGGAACAAGACACATACATTCTCACACTGCAAAAAGTCAGTTCTGATCATGTATACAAAATATCTCCTTTTTAGTTCAGTCCCTGACAGACAGCTATTAAAGACAACATCAACAGTAGATTCCAATAGCAATCTGAGATTAATAAAACTCTGGGATGACCATATGAGTTTTGTGATGAATTGATGACACAATCAGGCCAGACAGCCAAGCACTAATTTGATTTTAAAAAGCATGCTTTACAAGTCAGATGCTCTAGGGATCTTTGCTGCTGAATGTGCGATACCCACTATTTCACTGAAAATACTTCACTCCCCTCAAAGGAATGTAGCATGATCACAAAATTAACTGAGTTTAAGAAGAATACTTTGGCAACCAATAAAGCTGGAAAAAAAAGAGCATGGGTATAAATTGGTACATCAGGGAGTAAAAGTCTGCCTTTATATGCAGTACTGATATATTACATAAAACAACATATGTATTGCAGTGTACAGTGAAGCTTTGTATGACTGGCTCCTAGCTTACTGTACTTTAGTATTAAGCAGCAACCCATACTCCTAAGATGCTAAGTTTGCAATGCAGTAATTTACATACATCTTTACCGGAGACACATTTGCTGAAGAACTGATTAAAGAGATTGGAGTGTGAGCACAGTGTATTGCATGGAGACAAAGAAAACCATCTGTTCAAAGAACGTACAGCAGTGTCAACACCAGATGATCTTAGGAAGTTACAGTTATGGGCTGCTCAACAGGCCTGGAATTATGAAACTCTCAAAACCTGTAAAAAATTATATAGACTTTTGTCAAGGTATTACCATGGCTATTGCCTAGCAATGAAATACTGGAAGCAGCTATGCAGACACCATGAAGAAAATAGCATACATACGCAGAAGAGCACATAAAGCTGTGTCTAATTAATTCTTTACTACCTGATGATCCAGTTCTGCCGACCTACCTTACTAAAGTCTGGTTATGCAGATCCCACACTGCAATGTTCCCATCGCTACAGCAAGAGAAGCAGACCTTGGAATCGGGGCTGATAGCTAGGGCATAACAAGCCGGAGCAGAAGATGTCAGCTCTGCTTTGATACGAGGAGTTGGAGCTGCCAGATCCCAAATGGATAACGTGCTGGCTTCCCCACCAACAATCAGGGTGCGGCCGTCAGGGAGCAATCTGCAGGAGCGGATGTAGTTATCTCTGTTCTGTGGAGACAGAAGCCATCAAGAGATTACTCATGAGGAAAGGAAAACAGCATTAACATGAGAGCAGAAATCCATAAAAGTATTGTATTCCCTCCTGGTTTTAATGAGCCATTTATACTTATGACAATGATAAAGTATATTAATACCAGAAAATTACATGACATTAGGGAAGTACTTAAACTTGATCTACAAAATTCAGCAGTGAAAGATATTTAATCTTAATTAGCATCAAAATGCAAAGACCTGAACCCAGTCCAAAACAATTCAAGATAGCTTGTGTAGAATGTTGTATTTTCATACTCTGTTTATTTCAGCACATTAACCTCTCGGCATGGGAGAGTACCAAATTCCCTGCACACTCTCCCACTCTGCTCCAGTGAGACTTGCTGCCACCATCTAGATGTCAGAGGAAAATATTTGGGCAATTTTCTTCATTTGTGTAGCAACTTGTGTAGCAATTCATTATATGTCTACACATGCTGCACGGTTTTCATTTTACTGCCTCTGTAACAAGAAGCAGCAACTTACCAAGAACTGGTAAATAACATCAGAAAAGCTGTTAACAATGGTTCATCTTGTTAGCACATTCAAATAATTTGTCAATAACACTCAGGGATATTTTTAATTGTCACATTAAGACAGGGCAATGCATTCACACACATACGCAGACACGAAATACATGACATTATCTTCAAATACTCTTGAAGAATATAGCTGCAAGACAGCAATCTTTTGCATGATAGGATGTCAAGCTTTAGGACTGCCAACAAACGTCAAAGTTATAAATAATATTTGCTGTTCTGTCTTTCATCTTTCCCCCTACCAATTCACTTTTAGGCCATTAAAGATGTTTTGATTCACTGAAGGTAGGGGGAAACCCAGAAGTATGACAAGGAACATATTTCAAATTTGGTTCTAAAAGAAAAAAAATTACAAATTAAATACCAAGTTTTGATACCAATGAGAGCACTCAGGTAGCCAATGGTTTTTGCACCTTAATGGTAGCATTTTTATCCTAACACAACCTGCTATATTCTCCCACTGTCATGCTGTTGTTCACCTACCAGGCAGTCCAGCTGGGAGACAGGGCTCTTGTTGCCAGGGTGGCTGATGTCCCAGACTTTGACACACCCTTTCCCACCTGTATACACGTGTCTCGTGGGGTTGCTGATGGTAACTGCACACACAACTTCCCCGTGGTTCAGAGTGTTGATCTGACGGGCATGGCGAGGGATTCCTGGACCAATGAGGGCATCAGGAGGAAAAGGAACTGGCTGCATCTGACCATCCGCACTTACATGAAATGAGTATGCTCTGAGGGTAGAAGAAAGAGAGGGGGTGATTTAGGACGTTTTAGTTCAAGCCTATTTAAGAAAACAGAATTAAAGGTGTATTTCCACTGCAGGCATTCAGATTGTGCACTCAGCTCCTTTTGCAATATTTTTAAGAATGTAAATAAGAAATAATTCATTTATCTATAACAGGACCATCAAAAAACTTAGGTACTCTTCTTTTAATGGGCAAAGTCAAGTACCATCTACCAATCAAATGAGCTTTAAGAACTCATGCAATGATGATTTCAGGCATGCATGAGGATACACGATGCTACTCGTAAACTTAGGGCATGCATTTCAGGGAAAGAAGGTCAGGTCAGGGTGCCTTGGAAGACAGAAAGAGTTGGCCGGCCACTGCAGAACAATGCAGATAGCAGAGTGCCAGGGATCATTTGGTTTCTCCATTACTGACTCTAATGTGCACACTTGCAGCTGTGTGTGCTGCCAAGGTGGCCCAAACTCACCACAGGTCCCACGCTCCTCAAGCCAAACTGCTCAGCACTGTACCTAAGGGTGCAGTGAAACCTCCACTGTCAAGAAGTTAAGTCCTCAAGGCACAGTTGCTGACATCTGACATAACAGACCAGCAAAAATGCACTGGTTTTTTTCCCCACTTTGGAGTTGCTGTCTTTTCTTTTTTTTCCATATATATATATTTTTTTGTATGTTCATGTGTACCTAACACAATAGCTACAAATCCTATTCCTCTTGCCAGAACTAGGGCTCTTACTGAGAAAGAAGGTGTTGTGTGACTGCCAGTTATGCCACCTGTGAATAACCTATCAACAGATTCATCTCAAAATATTTTCCAGGGAGAACAGTTAGGTTATGAAATTGCCTTATTCTGAGATGCTACCTGACACATCACATCTACTGCAAGAGCACAAACTTCGTAAGAGGGTTCACCTACACATAGCAAGGTATGATTAACAGAAGGCTTTAATTTCCTTAGACCTAAAAAATCATCATAGTACTGATGAAAAGTCCATTGTCACAATGGTGGGATGAGAAAAGCTCACAAAAAAAAAAAAATCATTTTAAGAGAATACTTAGGTATTCACTTCCCTAATTGTTACTTCTAAGTCACTGAAGAAAGCAGTATTTAGTACTCAACTACTGAATTTGTTATTTAAGATTCATTAACACTAGAACAATAATTTTCAGCAGGACAAAAGGCAAATGCATTTCCACCTTTCTGCCCTATTCCCAGAGCTTTACACACTCTTCTCATCCTACGCTGGTTCTTGTTCTGGCAGGTCTGAGTGACAGATTGTATTATCATTGTCCATTTTTTGACATTAAACACATTCAGGAAAGGGTAGGACATTTCTGTGGTTGTCAGAAGCAGCAAACCGCCTCTATGAGTAGAATTAGGGTTCAATTATCACCACAAGGTACTGAAAAGAAGCAGCTGATGGTCTCCTGAAATCCCTAACAAAACAAGTGGAACTTCATTATCATCTTTTCTGATTTCTGTATGCAGTCATTCTCTGCAGAGCCATGTTGAGCACTGAGTGTATGGTACTTTTATTAGCCAAAATGATTTTTAGCATGCTTATAAAGTACACAGGGAACATATTTAACAATTACACAAACAAAGCATAGATATGAAGTGATCTGTGATGACATTATTTTGACTCTATTCATTACGCCATACCAGCACATATGATTAAACTGCTGTGTTTCTTAGCTTGATTTTGTGGTGGTTGAGTGTTTTTTGAGTGGGTTTTATTTTTGTTTTTGTTTTTTTCACTCTGACAACTAACACCTTATGTTGCTTATTTGAAGTCCTCTAAATATCTGATACTATAAACATCTGGCAGGCACTTTTTTCTTCATGTTAGCTACCTTTTCTATTTACATATTGTACAATTCTTAGTGCTTCACAATATCTCTAAAGTGAGAGGAGTATTATGAGGGTCCAAGATTCCTGATGTGCCGCACACTGCCTGCTGCATTTCAACAGACATCAACAGTGTGGAGAATTTACACAATTTCTGCTCTAAGGGAAAAGAAAGAATAAATGAGAAAGCAAAAAACCCTTTTGCTGGACAATAGCTGTGAAAAGCACCGCACTTAAGATGAAGAAAAATCAATGCAATTATGCTAAAACAACCACAGATCTTAAAGATTTCAGGCCTATGGCAGAGAAATGGCAGTTACAGTTACACCTTTAAAGCAGTCATCAATACATCAACAACATTCAAAAACCTTGGAAATACACCAGAATTGAATTGTTTTTACTTCAGTTTGCCTGATGTTTTATTCTCCCTCTCTCTAACACAAGTGAGATGTGAGCAGGGAGATCTCCGCACCCTGGTATTGCTGTTTCTCAGACCACTGCTAAGTCTGGTAGAACTGGACACCCTTCCTCTCAGGCAACCAACACCACCAAGGATGAACTTGAACCCAGCAAACATTCTATATGCCTGCTGCACATACAGGATGAAGGCCTGTGCCCCACAGGATTTTAATGCAAACAGATTGTCTGGAAACTGCTGTACATTGATTTCTGTACTTGGTTTATGCAGCCACCTAAAGGGTGTGGCAACTAGCAAAAAAGTCAACTTGGGGTGGTGACCAGCGTGTGATGTGCAAGAGAGCTGGACATGGTTTAACATTTGTGTGATACATTGTCCTGGGTTCAGCAGTAGCAGTCATTTTTCTCCTTAAACCACGACACATATGTACAAGAGGAGTTACAGGTGCTAGGACCAATTGCTTGTCACCACAGTATGTTATTTACCTTGAGCATCTGCAACCTCACTGACAGGTAAGTATATGCATTTATTCATATGCATGCAAGCATGTGACTACCCCCCAGCCACTCCTCCACAATCATATCCATACATACAAAAGCGAAAGAAGGAGTGGCATAAACATCCCCTGCCCTTGAAACTCTTAAAACTCTTAACCACTATTAACCAGTCACAGTTTCCCATAAGTGTCAAACTGGAGGACCCTTACATAAAATCTGGATCAATATGGTTTGCATAGCTGTTTTATTTTTTCCCTTCTCTAATTCAAGAAAGATGTGAGCACAGAGTTCTTCCTATCTGTGTAATTCTTTTCCTGAGGCTTAACAACAAACAGTGCCTGTTAGAGCAGGTCACTCTATGGTCAGCTCCATCAAGGATGAATCTGAACATTATGATACAATAATTCTTTTCAGTACTTTCAATCAAACAAAACATTACCGTGTTCCTTTCTCTGCACACTGCTGCTTATAGCAGCTGATAAGTTTGCAAGTAACTTGCAAGGATTTTGTGAACAAAGAAATAATTTTTTTAAACTGAGGAGCAGAATATAGTAGAGATGGAAAGCTGAGATCCTGTTCCAGTTCCAGTTTGCACTTCCATACAAGACAAACCAGTCAGATTCAGCATGTAATATCTCGAAGTTCAGCTCTTTTTTTTATTTTTTTCTGTCTCTTTTACTCTCTATCACCCAGTTCTTGTCAGCTGCTATTAGTCTCCAAAGCAAATTTACAAATGCAACTTTAAGATTAATTAGTGTTTCTCCTGTCCTTGCCAAATAGCTAGATTTATTTCTATTCACACAACAGTTTTCAGTAGCTAGGGGGAATTCCAACTGGCAAGGGAACACAACTTCAACAGATGACTGACTTTTGAAGTTGTATGCTTGATACTCACGGTTTTCCTCCTGGGATGCCTGTGAGATTGGGAGGGATGCCTGGGACTCGCATGTGATGATGTGGATCAAAACCAACCTATAGTTGTTCCCATATAAAACAAAAAGGTGTATTAAAAACAGAGTTAGCCAAATGAAGACTGTTTAATTCATCTTCTCCATAGCACACTCCCCAAATTACAGAGACTGAACTAGATTTAACCCTGCAGGTCTTACATTTACTATAAGCTGCTCTCAACACCAAACACACTAGCACCAAACACTTACCACTGGAGATCTCCCATAAGCTGCTGCTGCTGCTGCTGCAGCTGCTGCACTCATTTGAGGGGAAATATTGTGCAGACCGGCGTATGCAGCTCCAGGGCTGGTCAGCTCTCCGTTCATACCAGCATGTGGCACAATCCCAAATGGAGTAGGATAAGGACATGGCACTGCCATAGGTGTCCTTAAACCTGAAGCTATTGAGGGGGAAAAGAAGAGAGAAGTCATACAGCCAACCCAGACCCATGAAATGAAACACGAGTTTGGTAAACGCACTGTACTGAAGTGTTGAAGAACCAGCTCTGCATCCAGTTTAAGCAGCTGTAATATACTGTCCCACACTGCAGGTTTAAAGGCAGTGTAACTAGGGACAAATAGGCAGTGTTTCACACCATCAAAATATACAGAGACTAACCTAGCGGGTCCACACCTGGGGGTTTGCCAGGCACTGGCCTCAGTCCGGGAGTGGAATTGCTGCCAGGAGTTGGGGCATCAGTCCGTGGAGTTGGGGTATTTGATTTAGACACAGGAGTGGTAGATTTCTCATTCTAATCACCAAAAAAAAGAAAAAAGTTATTTTACTTTTTCAGCTACCAGCTGGAAAGAGAAATGAGGACAGTCAGAATGCATCTGATTAGAGGTATTTAGCTTTTGGATTTGGGTTTCAACAGTCCTTGTCAATGAAGAGAAGCTGCAGAGACACTGAAAATAATGGAATGGCTTTGAGAATTATCTACAGCCTTCACAGCTTTCCTCGTCGGGAGCACCTGTATGATCCAGAATGAGGTCAGTGACTTGAGAATCATTGTTGACAATTACACTCGCAGCATATGTGAAGTCTGTCAATGGTCTCACTCTGCTCATAGTGGACCTGCTCCCATTACGAGTTTCTGTGAGAGGCCGCTGCTGGGTGGACAAGAAGAGCAGACCCCACATACAACTGGCCAACAACTCATGCCCAAACATGGTGCTGGAAACACAGGACGGAGACAGTGATGGGTATAAAGTCAGGAACTATGCAGTGCCGCTCTTGTGACAAGCTTGTTCATCAGGCAAACCACCAACTCCTGGGCCTGAACCTGTCATTCCATCACCTTTTCTGAGCACTACATTCACTTTAAGCTTTCTATTTATTTATTTTATTCCTTTAAATAATCATGTACTCTGACCTGTGAAGAACAGAGAGGGAGTCTCTTTGCAGCTCAGGAAGATGATTAACCGTGGTCACAAAAAGGAATGGAAAGAACACTCCTGACTTGCAATTGGCTTTCTTTTTTTTTCATTGTGATTTGAGATGCAAGTCAAGGAAGATTCTTGTAAATGACAGATTACTTTTTAGACAGAAAATAGAAATTATTGTTGTTGTACATGGCCTGGTAATTCAAACAAAGCTAACAACCAAATCACATCCAAGCAGGGAACTGAATTTGCTATAAACCACAGCACAGGAAAACAGCTCAAGAAGCCCCTGTGTATTTTTATTTATTCTCAGAATGATGGTATTTCATATGGGGGAGGAGAAAAACATCTCTCAGTACAGCACATCTATCATCTACCTACATCACCAGTGAAAATAACCTCTTCCTATCCCAACAAAAAGCTGTGGACTTTCTCCTTACTCTGTTACTAAATTCCAGTGAAGAGACAAATAAAACAGATTTTAAATTGATGCTTCACAGTGCTTTACTGTTAGCTGTGGAAATCCAAATTACACCCAGTCAGAAATTCAGTAAACATGTGTTTTGGCATATGATCATGGGTCTGGAGCATTCTGAAGCACTTACAAGGCTAAGTTCTTTGGATTTGGAGGAAGGAGTACTGCTGGAGGATGCAATAGACGCCGGACTAATTGGTGCATCTTTCTTCAGCAGTCGAGTCTTGTCCAAGCCATTCTCCCGTGGAGAGTGTGCTGGGCTCCCCCGAGGAGAGGAAGGATCCTAAACATCAGCAATGTGGGTTAGTATAAAAACTTCATACTAGCCACTAGTGCTTGTCTTGAGCAATTTTCACTTTGGAATGAACCTGTGTCATAAAAACTTGACATCTTCTTTCCACTCTTAATTGATTTAGGTGATAAAATTGTGAAATCGAGATGGATAATGACAATCAACATCTTTACATTTTCTTTTTTTTTTTTAAAGAGAGTCTGAAAATTTGATGCCATTAACCATGAAAAACACTGCCCAATCTATGGATATTGAAATTGTCAAGTAAATGTAATTTGTCAGGTGACAGATTGTAAAGGTTTGAGGCACTTGGCAGATCTGATAAAGTTCACAAATGAACCCATGGCCAGAGTGAAAGAAAACACAGATAACCTTACAAGCTGCCTACTACCTGCTGTGCTGGGCTGGCTTCAAATATCTCAAGCAGACTTTTGGTTCATACAAGAAACAAAAAGGTCCTTTGTAGAAGTAAGTGTTACAGATCTGATTTGCATTCTAAAGAAAGATGACCTGACTGAATTCTCTCAGGCATTTGAAGCTCCTTTATGGAGACAAAGGCTGTCATCTTACTCTTATACCCCATATGCACAGAAACCACTGAAGACACCCCTACCACTAACACAGTAACGTAGAAAAAACACCATTGTGCATACCTCATTGGAAACATCAACAACCAAGTTGTCATCACTCTTTTCACCATCGCTGTCCTGCAATGACAAATCAATGTGTCAAAAACATTTATTTAATATCCTAACATATTTTAAGTACTAAGAAAAAATAAACCAATGAAATGCAAGGCTGTTCATAACTACGCAACATAGCATTTACTTTTACCAAGCTTTATGTGGTAATACAATTATAATATTTAAGTCACCTACAGTGCTTCTGCTTAACAGGTAGCCATAGGTTATTCCCAGTTTTCACGACAGTGAACAAGGACACAGGATTAAAAACTTCATCCTAAATTGCATTGCACTGAGAACCAGAGCCAAGCTACAGTCCAGATACACCAAGTCCCAGCCTAATGCTCGGTCCTCTTGTTGCATGCCTTCCAGGTGCTCTGTATTTGTATTATTAAAAACACTATCAATCCTACATACTGAAACCTTCAATATAGCACAGACGTGAAGAGGGAGGCACTAAGAACCTGCTAAAAATTTGATGCTTCTTTCTAAAAGTAGTTATGCAGCAGGAATCAGGTGAAATTACAGAGGAAATTACAGAAATTACTTAATTTCGACAATGCACAATGTAGACAATTTACTCACATAACGAGCTGCTATTTCCTTCTCTTCTGTTTTCTGTTTTTTACTATCTGTAGAATAATCTGTTGAATTTCTGTGCTTTTCTGCTGTTCTGAAACTGGCTGAGGGAGATACCGAAGAGCTCTGCAGTCAGGAAAGAGAGGAAGAAAACATCATTGGATGCTCGCTCAAAACAGTGGTTCATTTGTCACTATCCCTCAATACAACTTAACCTGATAATATGATTTGGAGCTGTTCTCACAGATAGCACTTTGGGTTTTAATCAAGTGATAGCTACCCAGCAAGCGTCTTGTATTAAAAGTGCACAATGCATTGCAAGAACAGATAAAGGCGATCAGCCAATGGATCACAGTTGCTATCTGCCGGTGGCACCGGGATGAATGTAGAGCTACTTTGGACCATTTTATGAATACTGTACATTGATCTGGTTTTAGGTTGTTTCCTCTACAAATATGCAGAGCTAAATCAATACTCCCAGAAGAGGCTGGGTGTGTATGTGCGCACATTTGCCAGTGTAAATCAAGAAGAACAAAGCGACTCCAGGTAAGTCAGACTTTAGCAAACATCTGAACGAAGATTTTTAGCAAAGAAAGAAGGAAGCTTCTTTCTAAACAGTCTCAAAGCAGGAAAGAGAAAGGGAAACACCTAAGCTGATTTTATTTTGTCACCTTTTACAATTACAGGCTGTGCCTGCAGTAGATGGAAACACAACACAGTGGCTCAGTGAGTCTCTGGTTATTCTGCAGCCCTCACTTAGTAATCATCATTGAAGAGCTCATGCACAATATAAGAGAGAAACAGACGTATTATGAAGTTTTATGCACTGTCATCCAACAATTCTGCTCTACTCCCTTTTAACAAGGCAGGCAATACTTATCAACTCATACCATATTTCCAGATTTTGGTGGAGCCTGTACCTTGGTATACAACGAAGGCAGTAATGAAAGATGCAAAGTTCCCTCTGGGATTGATTTAGCAGCAGCAGCAGCTTTTGGCCCTAGTTCAAGAAAGCATTTAAGCATGCACTAAACATTCTCTCACACTGAAGTCAATGTTTGAATGTACATAAGTAAGGATGTGTTCAGGCGTTTTGCAGAATTGGAGCTGACAGAAATGAAGAGGAAAGTAATCCTCAGTTGAAACCCTGCAGTTTCCTTCTTTCTACCTCCTTATATAAGGGTGTGGGAGGAACACCAACCAAAAAAGTCATTACTGACAGATTTTAGACCTCCCATTCATCCAGAGCATTGAGTTTGGAGTTTTTCCTCCATGCACTACAGAGAGCTATTATTCTGCATAAAACTGTACAACACAGCAAATTGGTTTTGGGGCTTTCAGTACACACCTCTCTAGGTTTATTTTATAGCTATTACCAGGAGTGCAAACCAAGAAATTAGCATTTACATTGTGCAACTTCTGTTCCATCGCTACTACCAAAGTTGTTCTTTTCCTTATTACACCACAAACTTCTGGAAAGCATTAAGAACACTGAACCACACAAATTAAGCTGTGATTGTTGCCCAAATCATGTGAGAGAACATTTCTCCCAGCTGCGACACTCAGATCCTCCTCTGCACTTTTCCAAAATTTCCAAGTCTTGTGAACAGCAGCTCAGATTTATGAGTGTGGAGTTTGCAAAACCCTTCCATCTTCTTGAGTGGTAATTGTTAATTACCCTCTGAGAACACTGAGTGGAAATAAAAATTTTACAACAAAACTAGTGCTGAACACAACCTGTGCCTTTCCCATTTGTCTGCTGGCCTGTCTCTTTCTCTCTGACAGTATAAAATAGGCAGACAAGGATTTCCCATCCTCAGCAAACACATCTTCAAATACATTCACTGATTCAGCTTTAAAGCAGATCATTAATCAATAATTATAGTAAATGACACAAACTAACTGTTATTTTTTTGCTCTGAAGAGACAACACATGTTAAGACATTAGAAGA
Source organism: Psittacula echo (assembly GCF_963264785.1). Taxonomy (NCBI): domain Eukaryota; kingdom Metazoa; phylum Chordata; class Aves; order Psittaciformes; family Psittacidae; genus Psittacula; species Psittacula echo. The sequence continues at coordinate 42,457,298 of NC_137742.1, read as the reverse complement.
GAGCAGTGGCAGTAGGCACAGAAGTCTTAAGTAGAAATGCAACATTAAATGAACTGATGGTTTGAAAAATATATTTGTTTACTGCAACAATGTAGCATAGTATTTTGCAAAAGATTTTAATAGTATGCTCCTATTACATTTATATTCATTTATAATTTGGGAGGCAGTAGCTTGTAATATGAATTCAATTCATTATTTCTCAACTTCACCCTACAGAAAGTAATTTGCTTTAAAATTAAGAAAAATAATCACCAGTAAACTACAAATCAGAGTTGTGTCTAAAGAATTAAACTACTGCACTTATTTAAATAGAAATATTTATTTTCATAAATTCAAAACCATATAGTTTCATATTTCACAATCTAGTTAGCTATGTGCTATAGATACCATTTTAATCTTTGATTTCTCTGCTTAATAAAGTAATAAATTAAAGCTCCCTACTAGAATGATAAAGTAGCTAATTATCACTAGCATATACAGGATGAGTACCACGTTGGGGATATGCACACTGCTTAATGGTTTTATTGCTTCAAAGATGGATCAGACCTGATACCTATATGGAAAGATCTTTCTGTGGTATCTCACCTGGTATTAGCAGAAAAATGGAGACACTTATCTACTGGCAGCAGTCAGAATCTCATTTCCCAAACTGAAATTTGGCCAGTGTATTAGGACTAACATTATTTTGCTCCAAGAGCCAATTACTACAGAACTAAACATTCTCACTTTTAACTGTCCTACCCCTTTCCTCGCACGGAGGCAGTCAATCAATACCCCTGCAGTACTAGCTTCTTTTCCCTTCAACACATATATGTACCTGCCACATAAGGATCTTTGACTTCACGGAATTTCTGGTACTGGTGCCAACAGATGAAATTTATTTGCTGAGTAATAAAGATATGTCATGTACATAGCAATGAGCTATTGTCTAGATCTTCCTATGGACATAACACCTAGTAGTTTCAAGGGAAAACATTATTACCCATACTGGATTCCCACTATCGTTTGCAATAGCTTATCAGCCTATAAACACTTGTAAAGATCTATCTTCAGTGAGAAATACCAGGATGTAACAATGTCCTCATGGTTTCCACTGATGTCAGATTCCTTACATATAATCCTGTATCCACCCACACTTTGGTTTCTGAATGTGCAAGTCTATGTACTTCAAGAGAGGTCCTTACATTTGCAGATTGTGGAAGAAAACCTCCATTGAAACACACTGTTTAGTTGTCAGACTCTGCACTGTTCCTTGATTTAAACATTGGTGCTCTCCTAACAGCTGCCTTTGAGAAGCTGCAATAGGATAACTACTTAAAGAAACCAACTGATTCAGCATTATGACTTGGCAGGCTGTACCTTAATGGGCCAGAGTCCTCATTTTAGCAACTATTAAAATTTATAGAGAAATAAAGTCTTTTCACACTGCTGTTTTCTTCAATAAAATGCATTAATCTACTACAGAGTAGCATTTTCCTACTAACCAACACTTGAGTTTGCTCACATATAAGAATTAGATCAGACACAGGAAAGTAGGTTATGTTTAATTTCTGTTTTAGTGAAATGTACTACTTTTTCATATTCTGCTTAGGTAGAACATTTTTATTCATGTTAAATACACCGCAAAATGCTGACAAAACCAACTGAACATACACATTTATAGAAAGGCTGAGCATACTGCCTTGTTCAGAGAATTTGCTTAAAAAGTGGTACAGTTTGTTTCTAGGGCTGGACTCACAGTATCTCTTGCACTAGGCTGCAAAGCATGGCATGCTATACTTCAGCCTCTCTTCTGGGCAATGCTGAGCACAGTGTGAACTGAAAAGGTCTCCCACCACAAGGACTACTCTGCTTTCCCTCCAACATTGGCAGGGTGCTGCTCCAGGTGGAGCACCAGTGCCACAAAGGCACAAATCAAATAAACATAAAAGAAGGCCATACAAGCCTTTTACGCAGCCCCAAAATCCTCAGCAATAACATTTTGCATAATTCATGCTTCAAACTGCTAGGAAAAGATAAAAAAAAAAAAAAAAAAACCACAAACCAAACCCCCCAAACCCACACCATTTTACCTCCAGCTTCCACTGGAAGTTATCTGCATTAACATAGATGACTCAAGCTGTAACATGGCAGAAAAGGAATCAATATGGTCAGGCTGCCATCCAACTGCTCTCAAATCCTGCAAACCCCAAATCCCCATATGCTGGCTCCTGCAGATGAAGACCTGGCCTAAGCAGACTAAGTGATAATCAGTGTTAATAGTAATGACTAGAAAAGACAGGATGAAAAGCCCTCCCACATGATAAAGCTGGTAACTCTTTAAAGCATTCATGAACATGACTGTTCCCAAGTGTACCCTCACTATTATGCCAAAATGATGTATTTGGAGTGTCATAATTAAAACAATAATTCCCAGCAAAGTGGGAATTATGAGATAATTGACCGTCCTGAAGTATTAAGCAAACTGCAGTAAAAGCCAAGGATGCTCAACAGTAAGGTCAATTATGGTATAATTATCTGAATGACATTACTGCTGTTACAAAGTCTGTTGAAAGTATAAAAGAAACTATAAAAATGGATACAATATGCATTGCAGGGAAACGATAAGGCAGTAACGCTGCTTGGATGGCTGGTGCCAATGTTATAGACGGACATTCCAGCACCAGAGCTTGGACTCAGGCATGGCTCCAAAAAAATACAAGAAATGAGTGCTGTGACTTCTGACATGCCAGGGATGAGACAGAGAACACCCTCTGGTGAGTAACATGCAGAATGAGGTAAGAGAACCAAGCAGAGAGGTGACAGAGCACAAGAAACACCTAGGAGAGAGGAAGGGGCAGTCCAGCACAGCCCTCTGAGACCATGTGCCCAGAGAGAAAACCTGTAACCAATAGCTCTGCACAGCAAACACTTCTGCAATATCCATCTGTCAAAAAAAAAAACTGACCACCATTCATTTACATACACCCGTAGGCACAGGTACATTAGTCTTATTAAACTGATGGAGAAGGTGTGAAAGGCTGTGGGCTGCTTTAAAAACACCATATGGAGTGTTTGCATAGTGTTTGTGCTCCTGAGGTCACCCACACCTACACTGCTACTATGCCTTTTTGTTATTATTACTACATTAGTATTATTGCTATTACTACATCCCAGTATCCACTCCAGCCTCACAGATTTTGTGCTCTTTGATTTCGCAACATCCCCCCTTTTCCTGTACTTAGGCAAGCAGATTTTCCTTACCATCTCTTTCCCTTTAGATATATGCAGTGGGTCATGACCAGGTTGACACAGGCAGGCACTAGAGCCTGGAGTGCATCTCTTCCAAAATGGCTCACCAAAGGAGTGGGGGCAGGTAGCCAAGTATTGTTCCCACATATATTACCGGTCATGACAAGCTTTTAGTATTTTCATCTTCCCTCTTTCCACCTTGTTCCTCTACTTACACAAGCTGAAATCCAACTTCCACTCAGCCACACTGTCATCAGTTTTTGCAGTTTCAGTCACTGCCTTTTCCCTGTAGCTGCATTTTCAGATACAAGACAAATTCTCAGTGACTGTTAGTGAAAAATGCTACTAACCAGGCAGGAAATACACAGAATGACAATGGTTTTAGTAACACATGACCCTTTCTGAGCTAACTGGATTGAGTTTGGTAATCAAACAGCCTCATGCTCGCAGGCCCTTGTCTTCATGGGGGATTTCAAGCACCCCGGTATCTGCTGGAGAGACAGTACAGCCCAGCACCAGCAATCCAGGAGGTTCCTTGATTGTGTGGAAGACAACTTCCTCTTGCAAGTGATAAAGGAGCTGACAAGGAGAGGTACCATGCTTGATCTCATGCTCACCAACAGGGAGGAGCTGGTTGAGAATGTGATGCTCCAGGGCAGCCTTGGCTGTAGTGATCATGAGATGATCGAGTTCAAGATCCTCAGGACAGTTAGAAAAGCGTGCAGCAAGCTCGCTGCCCTGGACTTCAAGAGAGCAGACTTTGGCCTCTTCAGGAACCTGCTTAGTAAAGTTCCATGGAATAAAGCCTTAGAGGGCCAGGGGCTGAAGAATGCTGATTCAAGGATTACCTAATTCAAGCTCAGGAGTGTTGCGTCCCAACAGGAAGAAAACGGGGCAAGCGGAAAATGGAAGACCCAGGGAACTACAGACCAGTCAGTCTCACCTCTGTGCCTGGCAAAATCTTGGAGTAGATTCTCCTGGAAAGCATGCCAAGGCACATGAAAAACAAGGTGATTGATGACAGCCAGCATGCAGAAAATCATGGCTGACCAATTTGGTGGCCTTCTGTGATATAGCTATAGAACTGATGGACAGGGGCAAAGCAGTTGATGTCATCTACCTGTACTTCTGCAAAACAGTTGACACCATCTTGCATGACATCCTCATCTCTAAATTGGAGGAATATCAATTTGATAGATGGACCACTCGGTGGATAAAGAACCGGCTGGATGGCTGCACGCAGAGAGTTCCAGTCAACAGCTCAATGTTCAGCTGGAGAGCAACCAGTGACAACTGGCATTCCTCAGGGGTTGGTGTTGGGACCGATCCTGTTCAACATCTTTGTCAGTGACATGGACAGTGGGATTGAGTGCACCCTCAGCACGTTTGTCGATGACACCAAGCTGTGTGGTTCGGTTGATATGCTGGAGGGAAGGAATGCCATCCAGAGGGACCTTGACATGCTTGAGAGGTGGCCAACGCCAACCTTATGAAGTTCAACCAAGCCAACTGCAAGGTCCTACACCTGGGCTTGGGCAATCCCAGGCACAGCTACAGATTGGGCAGAGAACAGATTCAGAGCAGCCCTGTGGAGAAGGACTTGGGGATGTTGGCTGATGATAAACTGAACATGAGCCGGCAGTGTGCACTCACAGCCCAGAAAGCCAACTGTATCCTGAGCTGCATCAAAAGGAGCGTGACCAGCAGGTAGGAGGTGATCCTGCCCCTCTACTCTGCTCTCGTGAGACCTCACTTGGAGTACTGGGTACAGTTCTGATGTCCTCAACACAAGAGGGACATTGAGCTGTTGGAGCAAATTCAGAGAAGGGCCATGAGGATGATCAGGGGACTGGAGCACCTCCCATATGAAGACAGGCTGAGAAAGATGAGTTTGTTCAGCCTGGAGAAGAGAAGGCTGCGTGGATACCTCATAGCAGCCTTCCAGTACCTGAAGGGGGCCTATATAGATGCCGGAGAGGGACTCTTCATTAGGGACTGTAGTGACAGGACAAGGGGTAATGGGTTCAAACTGAAACAGGGAAAGTTCAGATTAGATATAAGGAGGAAGTTCTTCACTGTGAGGGTGGTGAGGCACTGGAATGGGTTCCCCAACGAAGTTGTGAATGCTCCATCCTTGGTGGTGTTCAAGGCCAGGCTAGACAGAGCCTTGGGAGACATGGTCAAGTGTGAGGCATCCCTGCCCATGGAACTAGATGACTTTAAGGTCCTTTCCAACCCTAACCATTCTATGGTTCTGTGACTCTGTGACAAAGCTTGTGATAATTATTTTTAATACAAACTATGATTAAAATGCGCACTTTGAAGTTTTAGATAGCATTTTTACCCACTAATTAACTTCACTAATTGCAAAATTAATTAAGTTAATTAATGGATAAAAGTGTCATAAAACACATCAAAGTCTAGATGTGCAGTGCTGCTGCAAGAGCAACGACATGGCCACAAAGAAGTCCAGAATAAAAAGAATGTGTGGGCTCAGTAGTTTTGGAAACACAAGTGCTCTCAAAAGTTTGCATGCATATAAGTATATGTATGTACAAGCATTATGTATATGAGAGCAATTTCTTAAAAAGTATCTGTGTAACTGTTTAGCAATCTGCTTGCCCTGGCGGTACCACTGCGGTATTTAATCTAAGCTAATTAAAAGCATCGAAGTCTAGTTGTTATGAACTGGGTTATAAAATGAGCAATAAGCCGCTACAGTTGTACATGTTAATTCCAGTCGTGTATTTCAACACACACTTATCAATTTACTGGCAAAGCTAAGCAGGCCACAGAGCAGGAGCTGGAGATACCTAGCAATTTTAACGTATAATCCTATCAGCATGTGCTGTTGTTTCTCCAGCTCCTCCTGATGTACAGGTGCATGGTGGTGGCAAGAAAAGTAGGTGTTTAAAAGCAATGGTGAGGGCTGCTGGCTAGCCTTTCACAGATGGAGTTTTGCAATAAATCCTTTAAAATACAGCTTCTCCAGTAATCGCTGGCTGAAGGACATAACACACGTAAGGCCTAATCACTACTGACACTTTGAGGGTCAAAGGATGGAGAGAAGAAACAATGCATCTTAAGTACAAGCAGTGAAGCAGTAGAGGAACACAGCTGTGAGGCAAAAAGTAAAGACAGGTTTAGGTTAACGTATATCTTAGCACAGGCACATGGAGTAAGTGAAATCAAGGAGTGTGGCAATAATAACAAGCACCCTTTGGTAAGTGAGATAGTTTGAACAAAGGACCTGGTTTCAGCAGGGAACATAAGAAAAAGGAACAGATGGGCAGGAAAAGGAGTTACACACTTCTGATAGGTTTACAGAAGCTTCAAAGTTCACAGATTACATTTACCATCAAGTCTGCTCTTGCCCACATCTGCCAACTTGTAAATATTGAATTTAATTGATGGTAACACAGCCCAGGCAATGCCAAACATACTCCCCTCTAATCCACAAAGCAATTCACCTGATCCATTCTACATTCACCTGATCCATTCTCCACTCACCACCCAGCACTTCAATCTCTTCCCCTTTGACCAGACCCCAAACTAAGACCACATGCTTCAGCACACAACAGAGCAGGTAATCTGGACAGAATGAAGATTTGCTAGAAGGTGTTAAGGCACAAATTGCAACTGGTATGGACAATACAGTGGGTGAGCCCCAGGGCATGTGCAGGCTGAAAAGGAATTCTGTCCCTAATGATCCCAGGAAAGAGAAGTACTCCCAGAGCAAGCCTGGAAATGCTACCGAAGAAATGCTTGTGGCAGTTTAGACAACAAAAAAACCCAACCAAAATCAGGGGCAAACCTGCATGCTGGTCAACACATTGTACAAACCCCTAAATGCTACTTTTACCAAGATCAGACACACTGAAATGCAGGGGTCAAAGATCACCAAGTTACAGAAATTCAGAAGAACTGAGGGTAAATATAATCCTCAGAAATCTGAGGAACAGAACAGTGTCAAGGAAATGTGGAACTACAGCTCTTCTCTCCTCAAGTATTTATTTGGGGTTCCAATTACTGATCTTTCATGTCATTTCCTTCAGCAGAGACCCAAAACATTTTGAGCAGCTCTAGCAAGAAACGAAAACAGAGAGGAGAGTATTGGGAGTTAACTAGGAAGAACAAGTGAACGCATGCAATCACAGGGTAAGAGAAAAAGCTCAATCAGCTGGACCATTCAATGCAGCAATTTAATTGTGGGCTCACCACCATGAGAGGAAGAGAGCAGGATAACCAACAGCCTGCATTATGGGCTTTGATGCAGTGATGTGCCACAATGCAAGGAAAAGCAGCAGCACTCCATCAGTACTCATCAAAAGGAGATGATGGACACACACAGAAAATTCCCAACATCCCATGCATTTACAGAATATTAACACTAATTACATTTTCATAGTGACTGAATTTAAACAAGAACATGCAAAGTAAGTTGGGTTTTAGAATAGTAAGAAAACACTAACATGGGAATGTTTTATGATAGCCATTAAAGGCCATGTCAATATGATTTACACTTTGTCAAAAAAATACCTGCAAGAATCACAAAATCCCTCTGAAGAACAACTGGGTTTTGCTTAGAGCCCTCTTTTCAGACCAAGCAGCACAGTAAAACTGTTATCCTTTCACATTTCACAGTGATTAAAATGGACTGTATGGCATTGTGCCGAGCTGAAAGCAAACTCTTTCCTGCAGCGTCTCAAGCCACAGGGGTTATAAAAATCTTGTCAGTACTGGCAACACAGGTTAGGAGGTAAAAAATACACACACCTACGCCCCGCAGATTTTGCATGCTAAACTAGCATTGATTGGACTTTAAGCACTGCCTTCTTCTGGGATAGCTAAGTGGATTGTTTTCATGTGACAGGTCCTAACAACCTTCTCCTGGGATTTATGTTTCCTACTCAATTCTTCATTTTGACCAGAAGGACATAACCTAGCACTAATTAGCCTGTTTTGTTGCTTTAAAACCACAGAGATCATGTCTGAAGACAGTCCCATGAGACATTCCACTCAGCTGCTTTCAATCAGGTACTGTACCCCATTTTTAGTTTTGGTTATATCTAATATAGGCTATATTCATGGCAAAGGCATCAGTTTAAAGTTTTCACATTTCTGTTCCCTTCCAATCTATCCATATTTATCAACCCCTCAGAGAAAATCACTTTAATTTTCTTTTCTTCTACCTGTTTGTCTCTAAAGGATTTTATAGTTGTTTTGCTTCTTCAGAGATGACCTAGGAGATGATAAGAGAGCAAAGCAAATTATTGTTTTAAATGAATGCTTCATGAATAGAGCTGATGACCTCCTTCCATACTTTCTGACTTGTTGCCTCCTTTCCTCCCATTTTTAATACTACCCATTTCTGACCTCACCAGTAAGAAAGTGATGGGAAAACAGGTAGTCTTCAAGAGGCTACCCCGATTACCAAAACATGCTAAAATTCAACAGAAACATTCACTCCACCTCCTGATCACTTCAATCGACAGAAACGTATTCATTCTCAGGTATTAACTAAGAGACTGGCAATTCACTCATCTCTTCCCCGTCAGATCTTCTGTGGCTTCTGAAGGGACAATACATTTCATGCTTTTCTATTATCCTGCATGATTTAGGAAGCCAGAGCCACTGCTAATTGCCCAGTGAAAACACAGATCTTTATCCAACCAGCCTCCTAACTGGGCAGGTGGACAAAATATGGCGAGGCACTATTTAATTTTTGCAAATTCCAGTTGATGCTGATTCTAAAGCAAAACATTCTCTCAACCATCTATAAAAAGGTCTTCCAGAAAGAAATCTTTGAGTGCTACTGTTTGCCTCTCTGCCCAAATAACATCCAAGCCCATTATATCTGTCTCACTTCATCTACACTCACTCGTGTTCCCAAGATCCTTGTTCAGGAAATTATCCCATTTCCTATTCAGGAAAGCACTTGAGCAGATGTCAGATTTGAGGTACACACTTTGATCTCAGGAAAGTCACAAGACAGATAAAGAAATCAGAGGAAAGTACGTATGTGCTGAACTTTAGACGCCTACTGCGCCCTACTCTGAATCTGGACCTCAGCCTCCTGCAGAAATAATTGTCCCCAGTCTCATTCTTCAAATCAAGGAGTCTGGTAAGGGGAATGGATGGAGGAGTGGTGGGAACACAGATCCCGCAGTCAGCTTTATAAGCGGTTACATCAGTATGTAATAGCACATTATATGTACAACACCTACTTTGAAGACTGAAAAAGTAAAACACACAGTCCTTTCTGCCAGATTTTTAGATGCATTTCAACTCCTGAACATCCTAAAGCTTTGCCAAGAGAAGCTGCAGTAGCTTTTACTTTTCTGGACTTTTCATTATTTATATTTGACAGGTCATGCTGTTAATTTTTTAAACATTAAAAGCACAATCAAATACTAACTTCAAGCTAGCTGGAAATGTTTTGATGTCAGCAATGAGCAGCCAATACATTTTTAATTCAGGCTAGAGGAGAGGAAAGGCAAAAATCTCCCTCTTGTACTCCCCTCTTACACTCTGCCAAGTAGTTAAGTGTGGTAACTGGCATGTACACACATGACCTTCTGTTCTATTCAAATGAGTTATCTTAGGTAATTTGTGAAGACTGTTCTCCCTCATTTAAGTACTTCATAAGACGATCCATTTTTCCCTTTGCTTTTGTTAAGAGAAGACTCTAGTAATCTCCTGAAAACAGCATTCTGGCAAGCACTCCTAAATTATGTAATACACTAGGTTCAACTCTATTGTTACAATCATTTTCAAGGAAGACGGGTATAATACATTATCATTATAGCTATACAATCCTGAGTTGAATTTTCCTTGGCTGAATTCCTAACACTTTAATGCTGAAATTGATCTGTTTTAAAAACATCATTCGAAAGGTTTTTTAAATACCATACATGCTCAAGCTCTTTATTTTAAATGGTTTAGAAATGAGCTGGTGGAAACAGGAGACAAAAAAAAAAAACAACCAACCAAACCAAACAAAAAACCCCCCCCAAAACCTAACCAAAAATTCTTGTGTTCTCTAATCTAGCATTAAGCACATTTTAAAGAACAACAAGCAAACAAGAAGCATGTTTCCAAACAAACAAACTATCGCAGTGTACGAATTACCCAGCAGGGATGGAGATAACAATACCTATGGTGTAGGTTTAGATCTGAGAAGAAGCCGACATCTCATCAAGGTTGTCTAGGAAACTATTTTAAAAATTTGTTTATAGAACAAAACGCAAGATGTTTATTTTGTTTGGAATGTGTCTAGAGAAGCTGGCAAGTAACAAGTTTATTAAAATGACAAGTTCAATGTACTTTTCTTGTTGACTGTAAAAAACCTCCCTGTGAGCCAATTAGGAGTGTGGAGATCAAAGGCCTGAGCAGCACTATAAAACCAGGAGTTACAGGGTTAAAGGAAAGCCTCTCCAACCTTCCTCAATATGGAAAATTTCCTCTAACTACCATTCAGTCAGGTGGTGCAACACCAAAGACAAGTATTTTTGAACTTGCTTTGGAGTATGTTACAACACCCATATTTTAATGGACACCTACCCAAGCAGCTTGATTTTACGCACAGCTGGGAATTATGTTAGTTGTAAAGATTGATCCAGATGAGACTGAAGCAGCTAGATGGTGAGAAGGCAAAAAAAAAGACGTCAGGAAGGATGCACGGGATCACTTGTGAAATAGGTTTCTCGGTTGAAGGGCTACTGAATCTCAGACTGAAGCAGTTTGTCAGTGCATTTCTTCTTAGTAGCTGCCAAGACCTTGACTTTTTAAGGCAGAAGTCAGAATAGCTAGCAAAGTGTCATCTAATGCAAGGCTTAACTACTATGATGATATCTGCTCACACCATCTTCAAATTCAACATCCATGTAGGGCACATTTGTCCTGATGAATGCGGGGACTTTATGTTGAATACACAAACCGCTCCCAGCAAGTTTCTAGCTAGAATTTAAGAGGCTGAGTTTTAAGTCACACCACTGTTTACTAACCAACACCTTGGGCTGCTTTGACCAACTGCTGACTCAGTTTCTTTGCAACGCCACCTTGCTTACTGTCATCAATGAGCTAAATTCTGCTCTAAGACAGAGAAAAAGCCTGATATTAAAGTGAGTCTGCATTGCCGTTTCCCACTATGATAGGGACTGATTCCGAACCTGCCCAGTTCATCCCTCTTCATTTCACTCTCTTCCCTGCCCCTTGTCTTACATGTGTGAGGTGAAGGGCAGGCTTTTCGTTTTTGTAGTGACTGGTAAGACCATCAGACAGCTCATTGCACGTAGACTTTTAGTTCTGACAGTAAACGTAAATTTCCATTTAAAGACACCTAGAGCACCAGATGGAGCCCTCACAGTGAGAAAGCGTAACAAGCTCTTTCACAGCAGGCACAACTGTATCCAGAGCTCCAGCCCACAAATGGAAATCCTTCTTCCCTGCCTACACGCTCTCCCCACAGGGTGCTTTCACTACTGACAAAAATCACATTCCCAGATCCACCTCTGGGGCTGCTCTCTCTGGAGCAGCATTGGTGGAAGCCTGGGAGATTCCTCCAGCCGTGCACAGCAGCCCACGCTGGGCACCTTGCTAGCTGGCAGCAGAGCAGCGTGCAGACAATCCTGATCCACCGCTGAACAATCTTGCTCCATGTAAAGCAAAGCCCTGCTAGCGCGGCTCCGGGCCAGAGGTAACGCCATGGGGAACAGCTCAGGCACAGTGCTAGGCTGCCACAGTCTCGCTGCTGGTGGGTAGTGTGCTACCAAGAGGGTAATATTAGCCACAGGGATTCAGCACTGCTTGGCGGCATGGTGCATACATGCGGTGCGGTGGCTGGTTAACGCGGGGGGACATTGCAGACACGCTCCCCTTGCCATAACCTTCCCAACAGTGCGGTGGGCTTCCTCCAATTCTGCTACATCTATAACCTTCTGTGATATTGAAGGATCCATACCACTGAATGCCAAGGAAGGATGAAAATTCAACCAAAGCTTCTCTTCTGAGAACACAAACAGAGATTAAGTAGTCAACTGAAACCAGAATTAGCCCAAAAAGACCGAGCTGGCAAACTAGCCCACACAAGCTATCACCAGAAAGAAGCATGCATGCTCTTGTCATGCACGGAACTCAAATCCACTGAGAGGTGTTTGAAGGAAAAAACAGATAAAAATGGATCACAGGGTAATGCTGATGCCTGAGCAAAAAATTAAAAATTGGGGAGGTGGAAACCTGTGTTTGTATTTGGGAAATCTAGGTTCAGTAGTCTCTGCTCTTTTGTCTGATTGTGTGAAGTTAATTAAGCCTTTTCATGCCTCAGTTCATTATCTATAAAATAGGGATAACTTCAGAAGCCTAGAGAGCATTTCTTTCCCTTTCAGGGTTGTTGTGAGGATTAATGTATTTAAGATTTGAAGGTACTCCAGTATCAGAGCTATGGATCCATTAAATACGCTAGACTGCAACAGAAAAGCAAGAGAGGGAGAGAGGAAGAGACAGGGAAAAATAAGAAAGAAAAAAAATCAAATTTTCCTTGTATTAGAAAAAAAACCACAATTAGATGACTAGAACAATCCTGCTACTGTATCAGACTGCCTACACTGAACTCCAGAAACTAGTATGTCTACAAATAATAACTTTAGCCCATTTTTTGTTTGCATAAATCTGTATCACACAGACACAGGAAATGTAAAAGAGGAAACACTTCCGCACTGCGTGTAAAACTGTCATCAGCTAAACTCACAAGACCCTAAAGCCACTACATCTGAGATGTAACTAACTTAATGCTCTTAATTTCAGGAAGAAAATACTGCTGGTGGTTGTTGCTGTTTTTTAAATTACCCATGGGCAACAGAATTAGCCAGGAAATGTGCTACCTGCAAGCTTGTCTTTGAAATTATTTTTCTCAAATTAACCTTATGCATTTGAAATGTGAACAAAGCCAAAGTTGCAGCTGCCTAATAAACTCAAACCTGTACTTCAGAATGTGTAAGGCCTTCTCACAGACAGCCAGATGTCAAATTAAGCTCCCTGATTTAAAAAATGCAGAGCTGGTCTTCCTATCATCACTCTTTTTACTATAGCCCACGAAGTATACAGTGTTTTATTGCTTTGTGCTATGCAGTGTTTGTACTTAGATCACTCCATAAATAAGAAAAAAAATCAGGGTGTGTGCTGATCTGATTAAAATACGATGTAAATGATATGCAAAATAGGTGGAGCCCACTGGCTCATGGCAAGTCACCAGTAAAGACCTTCTGTGCTGAAGGCTGCGCACCACTGATTTAGGGCATCATCTTCATCATACTTCTACTCGAGTCTCTTTATTTTAGTTTTCTACTCTACATTATTGAACGTTCCTTCCCATCTCCACTCTTACTCCTACCTGGATAGTTTAACTCTCCATTTTCTACTATCTAGCAGCAGACTATGCAAAAAAAATTTTGCACCATGATGCATAATCACTTTGTGATTCAGGCAAGTCCAACCCAATCTCAGCCTATGTAGCACACCACTTCTCTCTCTCCTGTTTGCTCCTCTAATCATTTAAAACTATTGTTATGCCAATGCAAATTCTTTCCAGAAGCTCTTTCCTGCTCCAGGTCTCAGCTTTCTGAAATTCATGCCTTATCCTGGTAAAGCACAGCTTGTGGCCCTCCTTACAGGTCTGCAAGCAAAGCAAATTAGCCTGAAGAGCTAATTCTGGGCAACCAAGTACAGGGTACATTTCACATGAAATCAGAAAGCTATCCAAGCATGATTAAAAAGCATCCAGGCAATGCCACAGAACATTCACAAGTTATTTTTTTCTGAATTCACACACAATTTAGAGGATCCAAAACTGGATTTCCCAAATGCTGTGCAGACATGATTATGGAATATTTGTTTTGATTGGGCTTTAAGTCCCTACTTTTCAGAGATTTCTCATTTTTCCTTCATTCAAGGTTGAAATTTGCTATGATAATTTCTTTAGACCCCTACAGAATTGTTCAGTGTATTCTCCAAAGAGGGAGACAAAAAGAATTGGGGATTCATCATGCACAAGCTGATATTTACAGTAACACCACTCCCAGTACATGTTTGCTGGAAATAGCTTGATATTTCTTCACTTTCTTTTAATATTTGTAGGATTAATAACAAATTCGGGCCCTGATCTCATAGTATTCGACATCTGGGCAAAACGCTTCTTGCTGACGTCCATAGGGCTGTGGTTTGGCACAACAAACATGCTGCATCTTACAAGAAACCTTAGCCATGGCAGCAGTAAAAGGCAATTTCTTCCTTATCTCTGTTTGTGCTTCCCTTATCTTATTGCAAGGAGACTAGGAACGACATGGCAACCGCAACAAAGGGGGAATAAAGAAAATACGGATGATTGCTCAAAGTGGGTACATAAATGTCGCTATTACCTTGCTACTATGGTGTTAGACAACCTGAAACTACATGAAGGCAGGCAACAAGAAGTCCCTGCAGGTGCTCTGAAATCCTGTGGGTACCTCAGATACCACCAGATGCACACATGACAGCAGAGGCAAGGAATACCTTTGTGTGCCTTCAGACAGCAAAAAAACCCATGTCTTCTCCTTTCATCACAGTGGTTTCTTCACCCCTGTGAACTCTCTTTGCCACTTTCCAGTTGATCTGCACTCTGAGGTTGACTGCTACAAGAAAGCTACAGCCAGAATTAGAAATCTGAAGCATCTCTCCTGCCAAGTGTTAAGACTAACTTCCTCCGTGACCAGCCAAACTAACCATATTTCACAACACATTAAATACGTTAAGGGTCCCAAGCAAACAATGCGTAGGCTCAAAATTCAAGAGTCAGAGATGCCCAGAACATACTTGCATCTTCTCCAGGGCCAAAACCGCCTTTTCAGGGAAGATATCCTAAAGTGACTCTATTCTTCTGCTTCTACTCTTTGCCATCCCTCAAGATGGATTTGAAAAGAAGGGACAGCTGGCAAAAGAGAACCAAGTGACAAAACCATGAGTTAGACAGAGGTAAAAAGGTTAAGTCTCCAGGAGCCAGAAACCACAAGGATAGGCATCTTAGACACGTATTTCTAAATGCCTTCTCTCCTTCTTGTCTTCCTAAAAAACTAAATGCAAAATGAAATCATCTTACAGAAGGACAGCCGCTTCCCCCCTGTGCTCAATCATTCCAGTCACACTATGTTGTCCAGTAACCTGCATTGATAATTCCTCATGAATAAAATGCCAACATTATCATCCACAGCTATGTTGTTGACATGCTTTTGCTATTTCACTAAAAATACCATTAATTTTCTGGCTTCACAACAGCTGAGCTACTCCCCATTTGAATATACAAAAGAGTATTTTGTTTAAACCAAATTAAAAACGTTCCAGTAAATGACTTCAATTTTGCTGGCTATACTACTTAGTGTATACTGTTCTATTTAATCCTTTCTTTTCTCAACTCTATGCCTTCCACCTCCCCCTCCTTTTCTTTCTTTCAATTTTTTTTTTTTTTCTCCTTTCTCCCCTTCCCTTTTTATACTTAATCCTTTCATGCCAGGAACTGGATTTGCCCAGCAAGACATCCACAGCTTCAAAAACGTGGTGCCAAAGAGTTAAGGCAGTGGTGAAATTGCCTCTGCTCTGTTTTTATTCACCTGTTTACCAAAACATATTTAGCAGTAAGGAAAGGAAGGGAGAAGGGAGGGGGAAGCACACAAATGCTTAGCACACCTTTCATTCCCCATCTAGAGAAATGTCGACATTCCTCATTTAAGTCAGAATGAAAACCACCATTACCGCCAAGCCCTCCTGGCATCTCACCACTTTATTCATTCCCATTTGTATCTAATGCTTTTGTCAACAGTTCAACAAAAGTCAAAGCAAACAACCCACTACAAACACTGGGGGTAACAGCAACAAGCATGAATCCTTCACAATTATCCAGCCCAGCTGCTCAGTGCCTGTCCAGGCTGCTTTCATTTACAACAGTGTCAACAAAAAGCTGAAACCCAATAACTAGGTGGGTCAATACTACCACTGTAAAACCTCTGGTGAAGGAAATGCTATTCTCCTGCTTAACTGCTTCAGCAAACATGCAGAATAATTCAGTTAGATAGACAAGTGCTTGCCTAATCATTTGTTGTGTGAATTATTCAAGGCTTTCCCCTTAAACTACTAAATGATGGCTCTTCAAATATTTCTAAGGAACCACCAGATGTTCGACAGGAGAAAAAGAAACATTAAGTAAATTCTGACATAACAGAAGACAGTGGTAGCCTACAATCCTGGAAAGCATTAATGTTCAGAGGATTAACGCTGTCCTACACCTTGCTTCTGGTGTCACTCTATAGGGAGCAAACTGCTTTCAGCACACAAGCACTAGGCACGCCTCAGTCTCCCAGGTGCCTGATCTGTATACAGCATAATCAAGGCTACTGCCTATGATTTTTCGTCCTCTTTTTTTGTGTGAGTTGTAAAAGAGTTCTCTCTAGAGAGTATGTAAAATGTGGATAAAAATAAGCACTGTAGTTAGTCAGGTGGATGCAGAGAGGAAACACGCACTTATACCCACACCTCTCTCCCCCTCTGCTCTCCAGCTCCCCTGAAGCCCCTCATGCTCATTTATCTCCTCTTAATCACTCACCTTAGTGTTTTTTTTTTTCTCCAGTCACAAGGTGAATTGTTCACATGCTTTTCTCCAGAGGTTTCACAGGGTATGCTTACACTTTCAAAAAGCAGGGCAAACTAGTCACATAGCACAGAACTAAGCATTACATCTTTTACTTCAATTGCCTCTTTAGTCTGGGAAACAGCCATCTCCAGATGTCTGCTTCCTCATTTTTGTTGGCTTTTGTCACAACCATATCATTGCATGTCCTGGGTTCAGCAGTAGCAGTCATTTTTTCTCCTTCTTAGTAGCTGTTGCAGCGCTGTGTTTTTGACTTTTGGCCTGGGAACGGAGCTGATAACAGCGATGTTTACTCTGACCAAGGACTTTGTGAGTCTCATGCTCTGCCAGGGAGGAGGGGAAGCCGGGAGGAAGCGGGGACAGGACACCTGATCCAAACTAGCCAAAGAGGTATTCCATACCACAGCACGTCATGCCCGGGGATGTAGAATTGAGAGTTCCCGGAAGGGCTAGATCACTGCAGGGTGGGGGTGAGGTATCGGTTGGTGAGCGGTTGTATTCTCTTCCTTGTTATTTCCTTTATCATTATTACTATTAGTGGTAGCAGTAGTGATTTGTGTTATACCTTAGTTATTAAACTGTTCTTATCTCAACCCGTGGGAGTTGCATTCTTTTGATTCTCCTCCCCGTCCCTCCAGAAGCGGAGGGAAGAAAGGTGGGGGGGGAAGTGGACTGCGTGATTCTGATTTACGGCCTGGGCTTAAACCTCGACATTGCATTAACAGATTATTTTTAAACTTTAAGTAAACTTTAAGAAAACAGGCAAATTAGATAACAAGTGGTGCTTGTTTTGATTTAATCTCACTATTGGCAAGAGCAACCCTGGATATGAACAAATGTTTTTCCCAAGACCAGTTTATATATACATCAGAGTGCAGTGCTGGACTTATACGTATCTTGAGCCAGAACACAATATCTAATACACTTATAAATATTTTAATTTTGACATCTACAGTAGCAGTCGTGCATACTGAATAACTAGCATTCCAGAGAGAATTCCTGACAGTTTTAAAACTCAGCAAAATAGTAAAAGAAATTCTGTTTGTCAAATTGAAGCACATATTTTTATTTTACAATTAAAATCTGTAACATATTTTGTCTGTAAAACAAGCAGTTTTACAGTGATTGCTCTGTAGCAATCTCTCAATCTCGGGAGTTGTGTGTTGTCAACATAAAGAGCCTTCTTCAATTAAATAGTTTTCTTCCTCTTTCTGTCTAAATCAGTTATGAACACTTGCCTACTACGTAGCTGCAGCTCTGTCACTTTGTGATCACAGCAGCTGTTGGTACTCATTTCCACTTGGTGGGAAACTTCACTTAAATTTACTACTATAAATCAAACTTGCAACACTAAATTTATCAGGATGAGCGGGACTGTTACAGTCATTAGCAGTATCTGCAAAATGGTTTAGGTCCCTGGAGACCAAAGGCAACATACAGAGGTACTATAGCAGAGAAAACATTTGATATCAGAAGGGCTGAAACTTGCACAGATTAACTGGGAAAAACCTGCACAGCCTGATGCTAGATACAATAAAAAGAACAGGGAAGAGACAACACCACAATAAAATACCTCCTCTTCGTCATCCCCTGGAGCAGGAAGGGTCCAAAAATGGCACCCCCAGCCTTTACCATGGTTGAGGGCAACACAGGTATCAGAAAATCTTGAAGAAGCATGTAGGACTCCTACAGAAGGTCTGCTAAGCACGTAATTGCTTTCAAATACCTGAAGTGTGATACAACGCTTTTAGGCTACCTAGATGGCAAGCATACAGTGCTTTTCATAAAGGCACCGAACTGACCCTGGACAAGGCTGCCTTTTTGCTGAAAGCAGGGTTGCCTATGCTACTTTAATGCTACTCTAATGCCAATTATGCATCCTGACAGGGCACTTAGAAAGATGCTGCACTTCAAGGAATGGCAGAAAAAGGGTTTCTCTCACCCCCCAAAGTTACTGTAATTAATTTTAAAGCGATTATTCTAGAACTATTCAGACATTGAATTCCTTTCATATTTTGCAGTATGGGCCAGCAAAGCTCATTACAAAACAGTATTTGCAGGTCATTGCAGGGAACTTTTTTCTCGAAGCAGGGGAGGAAAAGCAAGACATCCATTTCCTCAAGGGCTAAAATAAATTGCAGTTGGGTATTTTTAAAAGAAATAGAGAAGTGAGAGAGAAATACAACATTAACAGGTATGGTTTCAGCAAACTTATCAGGGAGGGACAAGAAATATAAACACACAGCTATATTTACTGCAAGCCAAATACAATGATTTCCTCCACTATCACAAAACAAAGCTTCATGTTATTTAGGTCAGCACTGGCTTTCCAAGTCAATGGAAGCCATAATTTCTATGTAGTCTGGCCACTTAGTTATTAAAGTAAAATGAGCAAAGGACTCAGAAATATGATGCTCTAGCAGCCAAGTTTTGTGTTGTGTGTGGTCTATGCCAAACTTAAACCACAGACTCCTGCAGACAACCCTTTTTCTGGGGGTAGTTGTGTTCAGAAGCACCTCTCCTGGCCCTTCCATACACCTGCGTGGCACGTCCGCAACTCATACGAGTCTGATGAAACAGGACACCACCAGCAAAATTAGAGTTATTATTTACTTTGTCCTGGCAAATAAATACATCTAAGAAAATACGGTACGCCCTCTTTCAAAAACTGGGGTGGCTTGAACTACACCAGCTTCTCTGCACAGAGAAGCTACAACACACCACTCACCCTGTGAACAAAAAAAAGGAACAAACTGTGTTGAAATTCTTGTTTTCCCTTTTCTCTGCCCCACTCACTCATAAGTACATATTAAGGAAACCCCCACAGCTGCTTTCACTGCCTCTTGAGAGCCAGAAAAACAGAGGTACAGCTGTGCCTGCTAATATTCGCATGCAAACAAATAGCATCTGACTGCCTGCAATACCTCACTTAAAAGCACCTCGATACCTTTTGATAAGCTTGCAGCTCAGAAAGAAGTGATACAGAGCAATCTGCCATCCTCTTAATGCAATTAGCAGATTAAAGCAGCATTTCACTTCCAATACTTCATTAAAACACTGATTGCAACCAGCCTTCTCTGGTGATACGGCATACTCAGTGTTCCCCCTACAGTCTTTCCGGAGACTTGGTAGAGAATGCTGGGGTGAGCCCAGCGCTTGCAGCCAGCAGCCGGCACACCTCCCAGAGCCTGGTGTGAGATCTGTGGAGATGAGGGAAAGGAAACCCTGCACACCCGCTAGGGTGATGGTGGGAGGCTAATGACCCTCACACTGGTGCGCCCAGTAATTGCTCCAGGAGGCAGTGGAAAAACTACTGTCCCTCGGGATCTGCCTCTCTCAAGTGGCCAGGTCACCTGTCACACTGCTGATTCTCATCACACGTCTCCATTTTGTGGTTTGAATGAGACCAGCTACCCCTCAACTTCTGCTTTCCCAGCAATTCGGCGAGAGTGCAGCATAGCGAGGTACAGTAAACTGCAGTGTGGACATGAGCGCTTATTTCACTCTTCCCCTCACGTTACTCTTCTTTCACAGCAGACTGGGAAGCCCAATAAAGCCTCAACTTAGGAGAAAATTTCTTTATCTATTCCCCTGTGCACCCAAAAGCAGGCCAACAGCATCCCAGTGAGACCTCATCAAGCTGACCCTTTCCACAGTGTAAGTGCTGCTGGAAGGGACCCAGGTGCTCAGGGCATCCTGGGGAGACCCTCCAGCTCAGCCCCCAGCGCTGCTGGCCAGCGCGGCCCCAAGGAAAGCACAAACTAAAAAAGATTAATTCGCAGATGTTCATGCATTTCACACACAGGGTGCCCTGTGGTCTGTTGCCAAGGCAACAGGAGACCACCAGCGCGCGCTTTATTGGCTTTATGAAGTGCATATCAGTGGCTATAGTCCGAGAAATGCTGCATGATAATAGTCAGGCTTTTCAGAAGCCTTGTTTTGTGTTTATCCACATTTAACCCTCTGAGTGTTATTAACAGCATCACTATGCACGTCTGGAGCACCAAGGAGAGTAGAGATGGGGACAGAAGGGACACACACGTGGTCTCTGCTTCCAGCCTAGAAATCCTGGAAAATGCATCCTCGGCACCTACTCCTGCGTGCCCAGCACTGAAGTTCTCACCCACAGGCCACAGGTAATCTGGTCCCCAGGCTGCAGTAGTGCAGAGCTCAGCATAGCAGGACCTGGGGACGAAACTGACCCTGTCAAGTGCAAAGGCAATACAAGTGTCACATTAGACTAATACACTGTTCACAGCAGGCACAACATGTTTTCTCAGTAACTTCGAGAGAAGGGATTAAAGAAAAAATGGAAAAAAAAAAAAAAAAAGCGGCTCACTAACTTCCTAGACACATTATGATAAAAACCACATTCTTAATTCAACTCCCAGCAGGTGACACCAGCCACACCAAAACCTCTACTACAGCCCTCCAAAGCTGTGGTCCCTGTGAAAAAGGAAAGTCCTGTGTCCAGATGATGCTCGGTCTCACAGCGCCATTGGCTACAACATCATTTACGAAATTCACACAAACAAGCCAGAGAAATAAGCCGCCCAGGACTCTGCAGCTCCACCCCCCCGCTGCCTCCTTCCCCTCCTCTCCTCTTTCCAGGCAGGCAATGGGCATATCCTCCAGCTGTCCCTCTCACTGGCCGAGGCAGGGAGGGGATGGATGGGGGTTAAAATCACAAATGCCACAATGCCTCAAGCAGCAGCAGCAGCCAGTGCCAACATCAAGTGCTAATCCAGCAGGAGAGGAAAGGAGAGGGAGAAAGCAAGAGTGGCAGAGGGGATCAATAGAAGAAATGGCTTGCATTCAGCCTCACAGGAGAAAGAGCATGCAAAGACAATCATTTCCTGGGAAAAGCTAAAGCCTAACGAGAATTTGCTCTGTCTCCTTTATTCAGACAACCAACCCTTTTGTGGCAGGGACTTCCTGAGTGACAGGAACTCAGGGCCCCTTAATAGGATTTCCATATTATTTCCAACACCTGCCTAGAAGTTATTTGTTTACATTGAAGGAGCCGAAATTCTCAAATCAGACATCTGCTTCTGGTTCAGGGATATCTTAGGAAACCATCTAGAAAGAAGCTTTGTTGCTATGGAGACATTTTTATTTTTCTTCTCTTAGTTGACTGGAAAACATTCGCATTTCCAGTTTTTTGTTATTCAAAAGGCCAAATGTCACTCAAGAAAACACAGAACTTTCCAAATTGCCATGCAGAATAGGCTAATCGAGCTTTAGATATTTAATTAATCATTTGACTCAATTAGAGCTGTACCAGAGAGAGGTGGGAGACATGGTCTAACTTTCCTTCAAATTCCCCTCAATGGCTGATTCCTGCTGGCCAGCCTAATTGCTTCTTCCCTCAAAGCACGGCTAAAACTTTGTAATTCATGATGCACTAAACAATCTTGCATAATAACTTGTAAAACAATCAGACTACTCATTTCTTTCATGTTCTTCTAAAATCAGCCTAAGAGACTGACAACACTTTGACTACGAATACGATTCTTTCCCAGTGCCAGGGAAGAGACATGAAAAGCAATACAAACATTGACACAAATATTACTCTACTACTAGCATTCGGCGACTTTAGCCGGAGGACAGAAACTTTCAGCACAAATCAACCCTGACACTGGTTCCAGAAGGCAATCTGTCCTTCTTCCCTCCCTTTACCAGATAATCAGCATGCCTGAGGAATCCACTGATTTGCATAAAAATAAGGGATGTTTCAAGTGGCTTTGGATCTAAGGGTCTGAAAGACAACTCAAAATCAAAATGTTAAGTTCTCAATATAGTAACAAAAAATTTGGAGAAAAGCAGCCATATAGTTTGTGCCCCCCTTTGACAAAAATTGGTAAGTATTGTTTATTTTCTCCCACTACTTTGACTACCAACTATTTAACCCAACCACAAAAATGCTCTTCGTTTCAGACACATTCACTGTGAGTAAACTGGTGTGAGCCATGAATGTCAGCATCTGAAGCATGATTTTAATCGCACAAACTTACAAAAAGGAGAACTTCAAAAGTGATAATAAATTAATTTCCTGCTTTACTTCTTTTTCCCCAGCTATTACATTGTCAAAGCCTTTGCACTGGAGAAGACCTTTCCACCCACTTCCTCACCTCAGCAAACTTCCTATTCCTACTCTATGACTTGAAGGCATAATCCTGTGTTATCAACATCACCGTCTGCTGCCACGGGAATAATTAGACATCTCTGCTCAGGTTAGAAATTACAGCCCATGTAAGTGTTTGCCTCCTTAGCGAAGAGAGTGTCTGGAGAGAGAACATTTGAGTTACCCTAAATCACCAAGTAGCAAAATAAAGTTTGTCCAAATGTTGGCACACCACCAAGTAAGAGTCACCTGTGATAACCTGCAAAAGGATGCAAAGTAAGAGGCCAGCATACAGTTAATACACAGAAGTGTGAAAAAAGCTACTGGGTAAAGGAGGTGAAGCCACGAAAAATGGCAGAGGCAGCTAATTCTTTGATACCAGTGTACATGGTGTTACTTTTGTATGAATACTCTACACTAAATTAAAATTCCCAGACAACCTCATTAAAAAGGCAAATTATGTGACACTGAATGAAAGAAATGTAAAACTCAGTTGGGAGGGGACAGGGGAAGGAGGAGGAGGGGAAAAAATAAGAATAAAAATGCACCAGGAAGATAGATGCCCTCATATACCCCAGGTTCAGTTTCTTGTTCTGAAAGTCTGTTAAAAACCACCGGCTTGAATGATATGCTAGAAATCTAGCCATGAAAAGGTTATTAAGAAAAAAAAAAAGCTGTGCCAAAAAATCAACTCCATAAGATAGACTGAGACAACAAACAGGACCCTGCTAATTAATATTTGCTCTGCTTCAGCAGCCAGTTACTGGATGAGACTGCAACAAACAGGCATGTCTCACCCAATCACATCATTAATCCATTCACGTTCACCACCTGAGGACCAACTATGCCCCACAGATATTTATTCATCTGTTCCACAAACAAACAATTACAACACATTTTCTAGAATTAGGGCACCTGTTACATTCAGTACAGCTTATACGCCCAGAGGCAGATATCAATTAATACTGAAAAAATTACTGTATCACAAGCCAACAGAAGTTACGTGTATTTTCATAACACTACTCCCAAAACACCCATGAAGATCAAAATCACAACTCTTGTGGAGCAAAGCTTAGTTCAAATACACTAAGTTTAGAACTACCACTTCATCATTATGGAAAGCAAAAAGCACCTAATGTCTCATTTCCAAACAGAGAAAGGCACAAGCAGAATCTGTGACACGAGTGTGAAACATCTGAATTTTAACAAGTCTACGAAGTGCTTTTCAGCTGAATGTCATTACAGTGGCAAAGTAACAAAATGAAATAAATTTTGTAAATTTCTTTAGGCATGTAACAGGTAACTATGTTTCTTTGGCTTGTTTAATACACACTGAACGCACACATTTGGTGGGACACTCATGACACTACTAGAGGAAGTCTCATTTAAAAGAAACCTGACAATTAAGGTAAAGTCCGCAGCAGTAGACCATTGGAGCTTATGTGGTGTTCTTCTACCAGAGAAGAATAATGTCTGAGCAATGGAACTACATTTGTAATATTCCACAGTTTTAGATGTTGGGCATTTTGATTTCAAGCTACCTCGTTCTTTTCAGAAGCATTACACTCTTAATTTAAGTATCAAATTACAGCTGCAGGAGTAAGCTGCTTACTTTTACGTACATACCAAATGAACAGAGGTCTAAACACTCAGTAGCGGCTAGCAGCTCGAGCAGCTAAATTGAGAAGCACTGGAGCACCTGCCACCACAAACGTAAATGGAATGTGGGAATCGCACCCGTCCATTTTCCCTGTATCTGCCATGTGTAATTATTAGCCTTCACACAGATTAAGGCAAAACTAATCTTATTGCTCAACCCACTTGAATTTTCCCTGACAGATTTCTCGTAGTTCAGCAGCATGTTGGACCTAAATTCACCACAAAACTGCATTTGATGTCTTATTTCAGGACCTGTATACATTTTTTTTCTTCCCAGAGGAAACTCAAACAAGTTATTTTATTCCTGCCACAAGGCCTCATCTTTTAACTACTGGCACTTGTTGCTGCTGAAACAGTAACCCCAGCAGTCCTCACGGTGTAGGTAAGTCTTACTACGAGCAAGGTCTCTTCCACATATCATTTACAATTCAGACTAAAAACACAAACAAACAAGCAAAAAAAGGCAACACTCCGCCAGTACAAAGAACAACAGATCTGGATTAACAACAAGTGAGGTAAAAAGGTTACATCAGCTGAATCCTGCATATGGGGCAGCGATTCACAAAATTTCTCAATAACCCACTCAGGATCATCCTGGCTACCCTGGGCAGACATCTGGAGGCTCCTTCACTGCAGCTGCCGCAGTGAGAGCCATGGGAAGAGACTCCAAGCACTAAGGCTACTTTCTGCCAGGTGGTGCTTTTGCACACAAAATGCTTCTTCAGCTTCTTCACAAGGTATGCTTTACAGAAGTGACTTTGCTAGGGACCAGAGAAACTTGCCACACCTGTTTGAGAGAGGGTGCCAGGGCTGGGAAGAACGACATGTCTCCTGCACCAGCAGTTCTTGCAGGAGGTGGAAGAAACCTTGCAGGGTGCAATTTGAGCAAGAATCCACTGCAGAACAATACCTTTTTTTTGTTGTTCTAGACAGACAAGTTTTACCGCTTTGAAAAGTGGACACCCCAAGTCCCCTCTGTGAAAAGCTGCTCGGTTAACTGCAGAGCTGTTTGTCTCTCTGTCTAAACACGTTATACTCCCTCATAACCCTTAAGCCAAGGCTGAACTCTGAGCACAGCCCTGCACTTGCCACCCTTTCTTTCCCTTTGTCCGCCCTGTAGCCTTGCCACTGCACAAAGAGTGCTCCCATGACCCAGTTTACCGCGTCTAGAGTTTTCCCACACTTCGAACTTTGCAAAGGATTTGGAGGATTGAATCCAAGACGAAATCAAAGAGTTCCCAAAGCCCCTCTTCATGGAGCTTGCTGTGCTGATGCTGATCTATTATTTAGGAATAGCTCCTGGACAAACTTGCATTATCTGTAAGGTGACTACTTGGCTTCAGCCGTGAAGTACTCACTACTCCAGGGAGGTGTTCGGAAGGATGTGAGCCTAGTCTGGCTTACCAGGCAGAAAACACGCATTTAGAAGGGTGAGACAAATTCTCTTTTTCCCTGGCCAGAACCAGGAGGAGGATCAAGACCAGCACAGTGAAAAGACAGTAAGTTTCACAAAGACAACTGCCCAGCAAATCCAAAGCACCAGAAGCAGTGGCAAGAAGTGGGACACTTCAGCCAAACTCCTTTCTTTGTGGAAATGGGTAGGGTATCTTCGTTATCTTGATAGTACACTAAAGTGTAAATTTACACTTTATGAGCTATTCTAAAAATCTGCCCTGCTTAATAATCTGTATCAGCAAGAAAACACTTTAAAGTGTCTCTCACAATTAAACCCAGGCACAACCTTCTATAAATCAAAATTTTGCTACCATATCAAAACGTTACACTGGGGCTGTATAACATTGCCCATATCCTCATTACATGCTACACTAATTACTACCAGCAGACTCAGAATTTTCCGCACATTAGAGGCTTTTAGAGGAGCTATAAAAATTTTCAGGCACCATTAATTTAAATTTGTATTGAAATTTCCTTTTGACAGATGGCCAAAAATTACTTACTATTTAGAGTACCAAAGCTGCCTGTTTGCACATTGGAAGAGGAAAGGGAAAAATTAAAAGCAAGAAGAAAATTTATGTCACGTTCATTACCTGTTAAATGTTAAGGAGCATTATCCTGCATGAATAAATTATTTCATACAAGCACACAGACTCCAGCTGCTGGCAACTGGCACGTTCTGGCTGACAAAAACCATTTCAAGTCACAGACCAGACAATCATAAAAAGCCTCTCTTAACCAGGAACCACTTAAGGGAGGACAGATCAATCGAACAAGCGACTAACTGCTACTCTGGGCATCACTGAAAACATTTAAGGAAATCAGCAAACTACTTCACCTTGCAAAGCTGGCAGCAAGACCCATAATGCTGACATACAAGCCAACTCACATTCTGAACACCGTGCAAGACAAACATCTACTTATCATTTTGAAGTAAATTGGCACAAAGCAGTGACGCCCTCCTCTCCCTCTGGAAGTTGTATCAGTAACAGCACCTTTTAATCATTCCCAGACAAAATCAGCCTTTTTGGTATAAACACTGCATCTAACACCCATGCCAGCATAAACACCCCAACATTCCACAGGCGTTACAGAAACATGACTAGCAAATTTTGATTAGAAAACTCGATCAGCATATACTAGAGCAGTTCTCCTCATATACCTTCTTGAGTGAAACGCTCGTGGTTCCAACTGTGCAGGTGTGCAAACATGCTAAAGAAACCAGGTGGGTTTGTATTCCCACATTTAGGTATCTGCCTTACTTGTGCTTGCATGTTTGAGTGCAGGGAAAAAAGAGAATGGACTAAACCTACCGTTCGCATTGAACAGGGGGTGTTTTAGGGAAATCATCATTAATCTGCACCCAGCCTTGCCACATAAAGCAATAATCCCAGTTTCTAGCCCTCATGACAAGGAAGCTGAAGTGAAATCTGATGTGCTGTTGTCTTATGTCAGCAGATAGACAGCTTCAGTGCCTCTGCTGCTCACAGTAAAAACTGACAGCTCCTGTCAGCTCCTGGTTGTTATGCAGAACCCTGTGGGTAATAGCAAAACTGACAACTATCAGCTCAGTTGCGCTCGGCTGGGACATGGCAGAGTTGCCAGTGGCAGAATGGGCACGCTGGGGAAGGCTGTGGGGCACATTCCCATTTGGAGCTGACGTAGAAGCAAAAGCATGGCCCCTTTTGTGGCAGCGCCAGCCAGAGAAGTCCCTGGCTGGGGCAAAGCCCATGTTCAGCACCATGCTCCTCCCAGAGCTGTAGAGGGCACACCAGTTAACATCTGACTGGCAAGCTCTGGGTAATCTTGTCTAATGCATCCAGGACTCACGCTGTGAACACCTCTTATACCTCTTCCTGAAAAAAAAACACTATGAAAAACTTGGCAAATTTGTTACAAGTGCTCAGTAAGGTGGGCACTGGTCTTGCCCTTTGTAAGGGAAACTTACCTTTCATTTCACACTAACCATCACCTAAAAAAGGTCCTGAAAATTGCATAAGCCACTCATGCTCTACTCTGTAACTACATCTAGCCATCCAGAGCTGGGCAGGTAACTACGTAGCTGGCAACAACTGGGTCTTCTGCGAGCTAGTAAACTGCCAGAGGCCGTGAGGAGAGCAGATTAATTCAGGAGAGGGCAGGGCCAAGATGCACCTCCCCACTTGCAGCATTAAAACCGTAGGAGCCTTTGAGAGGCTCTGGTGGCTATCCAGTATGTACAAGCATCCAGGCACACACGCTGAACTGTAGTCGCATGCATCACTGAATGCTCAAAATTACATGAGCAGCAAGGTGTGTATTGAAGCTACTTATAATACTACCATGCACAGGATGGTGCACACACGTATGCTGAAGAGTCATTCAGAACCTGAAAATTAATTCATGGAAAAGGAAGGCAGAATTCCCAGTGCAAGTATCACCTTTGTCGGTCTACAGAACAGCAGCTTTCTTCTCTCAACTGCTTTGGCAAGGACAGCAGGCAGGCAGCACCCCACCACTCCCCTGTGAGCAACAGAACTCTCCTTACACAACTGCATCATAAGGATGTATCAGAATTACTGTTTACAGACTCCAAACGACTTAAAGCTAACTCTTTGTATCTCAGAAGCTTGAGCAGAGACCCCGGGCAGCCCTTTCCTTATATCCAGGAACAGCCCCTGAGTGCTGTTCCAGCAAACTGCCTAGAATCCCAGCTGCCCCACTACCTGCCGCTTTCTAAGTGTGACAGACAGTCTACGCAGGGCTCTGCTAATAAACACGAGTGTCACAACCTGGTTTCACTTTGTGACTTTTTCCACCACCCTGGGCCATGCTTCAGAAAACTGCAGTGTGCAGTTCTTCTGAGCCGCCTCCTTCACCTATGAAATGGAGTCCTACCTTGATGGAGTCTCTGTCTGCATGCAGAGCAGCCCCCGTGCACAAGGAGGGGAGGAGGCGGTGGCAAAGAGAAAGAAAAGAGTACTAGTTAGTTTACATAAAATTATACATTTATCATACTTGGAGGGAAGAATCCTGATGTCTCTTAAATAATAAATCGCACAGATGTTAACTTTTCTGTACAGTTAATTATTAATACTATACAGCCACATTTATAAAACTGGATTTCCAGCATTTTAACATAATTTCTGGCAGCTACTACGTAATAAATACTGATGTAATTAGCTTGTGAATTCTCGTGAAAACTAGAGGGTTTTTTACCCCCCACCCCCGGTTTTTTGTTTTCTTCATTTTTTTAAAGAGAAAAGTTTAAGAAAAAGAAAAGAAGAAAAGAGGAATGGGTGAAAGCACACACTCAAGTGGCAATGCCTACCTCTTTGGTGATCATTATCATGGTGCTTCTTCTCGTCTTTAATTGGGAGGTGGGACTGCCCCCCCAGCGCACTGGACAGTGCCAGAAGACCAGCACTGCTGCCAATGGGTGGGATGGCTGGAGGCTGCAAGCCTGAGGGGTGCGGAGTGAGCGGCACAGGAAGACCATGTCCATGTGACAAATGCTGGGCCTGGAGTTGTTGCTGCTGTGAAAAAGGAAACACAGATACTGAATTTGTTCGGAGAGCTGGGGTCTGTCCAATCGTACAGGAGTACATGAAGTGAGATTGATCAGATCAACAGATGCAGCTGCCTGATCCAGGTATCAACTCCCACCAACATCCTGGCATTTTAAAATTGCCCATACGCTTGGACACAACACAACCGGTAAACTGCAGTATGAATTAAAGGAACAACAACAACAACAGGAAAAAAAAAAAAAAGGAAAAGCATTTTATAGTTTTGGTGAAATTTTTATTTCTCTGACAGAGGTATTACATTTTACTCTTCCTATCTGAAGCGCACCACGTACATGTCTAATCAAAACATATGTAACTATATAAAAGCAGTTATATAATGAAGAAAAAAAAAAGGCTGAAAATTGAGAAAATTAGTGTTAAACAGTTCTCCCAGCGCTACTGCACAGCAGGCAGTGAGAGTTAATTTGAAAGAGAAAACCTGAATTAACAATCCAGAAAAGGAAACTGGTTGCAGCCACCGTTTTAAGCCCTTTAAGTGTCCTCAGCGGTACTTCAGCAAATTACTAAAGAAAATCTAATGTAGCAAGGCTTGGGTCTTCCTGTAGGCTTGCTCAATAATGCTGAAATAATTGGGCACTCTGTGCACGTTTAGTGATGCTCGAATGAAAAGCTAGAGGCCTGCCCTCGTACTCTTCTCTAGCTGCTGACTCTGTGTTGTGACAGGTTTATTTGAGTGGGACTGTGATGCATGCACCAGTAACTGCGCTGACAAGAGTTTAAAGTCATTTTTACCAGTACACTGGCAACACATACAGAAAGCCCTTGAGAGGTTCGAATTGGAGTGCTTGACCTCAACCACGGCTGCATCAAGCTCTGTGCTATATTAACCATTGTAGGGTAGATAGATTGTTTGTTGCTACTCATAGGGAAGGCAGGGAAAACAAAAGCAAACGGGTGAAAGAAGTAATGTTAAATATATCCCAGGAGAGATCTGTTCAGGTCTAAGGCTTGCTCACTAACTGTCCAACTAATCTGTGCTCATACAGTAACTAGATTAGCTCTGAAATTTTCTTTTTGTTTTCAAGCAGTCACTGCTCAAAACTCAGGGTAAACTGAATCAGAAGTCCTCTAGGATTGTTCTCTCCTCCCTGCACATCTGCATACAGGACTTTGGAAGAAGAAGAAATAAAAACTTAACTTGCTTTGCATAAAAAAATCCATTTTAAATTCCTAATTGACAAGATTCAAGTCCTACTTTTGTTTGGTTTTCATTTGAACCTAAATTCACTTTCCACCTTGTAACCCAGCTCTTTACTCAATCAAGAGACAATACACTGTTCACTTCCTTTTCCCCTCCCCTTCCTACCATGAACCTTTATGTAAGGGTGAGCTGAAAGTAAGATTGAGAGTCACACTGGGCGCGCTAGGTAATTCAAGTGGCACACTGCACACTCACCTCTCTCATCAACCCCTTGTGAAAATGCAGATCATTCTCTTACTCTTGGAAATACAATCCAGGCAGCGGAATCAGGCTGATGGTGGCATGAGCAAGTCATCTGACCCAAATCAGTACCAGGGAAAGGAAGGGAATGAACCAAATAGGTGAGTGGGAAAAAACCCAAAAAGAAAGGGGGGAGGGAAGGCAAATGGAAAATAGACAACAAAAAAATGGAAGACTCGAATATTTTTCCAAGTGGAATCCTTTCCACCTCAATCCTTTCCCTGCTTGCTACCCCATGTCATTCCAGCAGGTGCTCCTTCTTGTACAAAGCATCGAGCACATTTTGCTTGCTTGATGCTTTTATGGAAGATGCTTAATTTCTCAGAATTTTTAATTAACTACAACAAAATGAAGCAAGAGACAACAGTGTATTGTTTAGCTTCAGGGTTGGAACGCAGCTGCCTTGCACCAAGGGAACAATCTGGCATGCCTGACTTGGGGAAGGGGAAGGAGGGCAGCAAGATAAAGAATGGAATGGACAAAATAATCTGTGTTCTGGAGTCTCACTTTAAAACAGGAATTTCCCATTTCTATTACAGAATGTGCTATAAACAACTGCAAGAAGATGTCTGCCTGAATCTGGGTGTGAAAGCAAAGGCTTTGAGAAGAGCCCGAGCATATCAACAGTGACAGAGGTTTCCCTCTGTTAACTAATTACACTGTTGACCAAAGTATACCAGGTATACTCACTGACAGTTCACAGTGTCACACTCACTGTACAATTCACACATATCTCCCTACTGACCTACTCAATTTGCATTATATGACCCCTATCAATGCAGGATGGTTTCCAAAGAGCTTGAAGAGAACTGCTCTACAAATGCAATCCTCTTTTTTACTAGTGTTTGTTAGGAACATCTCTACATAGCACAGAGAGCACTTTGGATGTACTCAACAACATTAATGCCTCCCAGGCATAATACGGGCATTAGGAGTAGTATGGGTAATGAATCTTCAGTGTGTAGAGGCTTGAGAACACTCTGAACAGCATGGCTGGCCTAGTCTCTCCTGGCCAAGAACCAATGTGTTTTCACTCCAAGATGAATTGTAGAGAGGTCTGAAAATAACAGGAGAGAGTAGGAGGAAAACAAACAAACAAATCAAAACCAAACCAAAACACAACCTTCCTGCCATGGAGAGCTTTTCTAAAGAGACCAAGCTCTTTTATGGAAACTGATGGGAACATGGAATCTGAAAAGACCATGGAACATGACCCCCACAGTCACAAAAGGTTCATTCACTGGTACAGCAGAAATTTGGTCACATTGTAACAGCACAAAGAAAATACTTCAGTATGAAAACCAGACTGTTAAGCAAATCTGAACTAACACTCAAAATTCCAGTATATAGCCCTGAATGCCCGTGCCACACCGACATGGGCAGCGTTGTGCATGTTAGACTGGTGTGGGACTAAAAATTCAACAACGGAAGGATGGTGGAATTGGTACAGGAAAGGACTATGAGTTCCTCCAACACAATGAGCAATAGTGTATGGCAAAAGGGAGGCACTGGTCCAAAACCAGAAATGACAAAATTCAAGTCAAATACTGGGCAGACTTTTACTCTCGAAATACGATACAGCAAACAGGAAAAAAAAAAAGGACATGATCACATAATTAAGCACTGTTTGCTAACGGGCACACACAAGAAGGTAAAGCCAAAGTGATATAGCATCTCTCATTTCTAGACCTCTGGTACCTATTACTATATTCAAATGCTCACAGCATTAGCAGCTTGGTTTTGCTTTTCCACTGCCCATGGGTATCACCAGCCACTTGGTTACAGCAGAAGTTACAAAACCACAGAGAATTCCTTAACCAACTGGGCATCACCTTAGTACTACAAAGTGATTAAATAAAAGTGGGCTCCTCTAGTCACCAAAACGCCAAAGATATGGAGGAGTAAGACAACTGACAGATATTCTCCACACAGAAATATTCTACTGTAGAAGAAAGTTTATATTTGTTTCTGCCTATACCATGAATTTAGATCATAAAATCTGACACAATCTAAAAACTTGCAAGCAAAGCCTGAAAATGAGCCAGCTGAGCAACCACATAATTTTTTTTTTGATGTTGCTGTAATGCTTTCACTTCCCACTCCTCCATCTCCTCTTTAATTTGTCATCCTTAGTCATGTTATTTATGAACTCTTAGCATGTGCTTAACTTTAGACAATCCCATCACAGTTGACTACAGTATGCATAAGGACAAGCATACATTTTCAGCATCAGTGCATAATAGGTGAAAACTTGCAAAGGCAGTACAGCAGGCTTTATTATTTTGTACACTTTGCAGAACTATTTAAAAATAAAACCAGCATCAGTTAGGTATCAAGAAACATGCCCTAAAGAATTGCAAAATAGACTGCAGTGTTTTTAAGAAACATCCAACCCATGAAAATGTAAGAGCAAGGGTGAACCCAGCAATCAGAAAGACCTCAAACAAGAAGACTGCATTGTTTTTGGTAATAAGTTTAGGATGATGATTATTTAAATCAGTTCAGTAGTAAAGACTGAAGTAAAACTTTCAAGACATATTGACACATGTCAAATCAAGATAACAGCTGGTTGCTACTAATCTGCTAGGTTTTTTTAATTTTCTATATATTCTCTTAAACAGCCAACATTGAGGAGTAAAATAACTCCAAAGCCATGCCTAAACAAAGGGGCAAAAAGGCTTTGCAAAAGCTTATTATCTGAGTATCACCAATTTTTACAACTGCAATTCTAAATATTGATGCTTAGCTTAATTCTTTTCCCAACACATCTTAAGAGATCAAATTTAAAGTAAAGTGCGATAATAAACCCACTAACAAATTAGCTTTGAATGCTCTCTTGTTATAGTCAGTGCATTCAAAGCCTATTTTCCTGGAAAAGGTCCAAGTTTTCACTGGATACTTTCCAAGCAGCTCTGTGTCGCAGTAATCTACCACTTTTGCTTTTGCAGACCCTGAAAACTCATAGGCATTATCCAAACAACCTGAACATACTCCTCTAACCTGAAGACATTTATAATGTTACCAAACTAATGTCTCAAAATTACTTTATATCTATATACATGTATGTACTACCCACACCTCCAGTACTGGGAGAAGATCTTAAAATATCTGGATAAAATAGCTTGTTTGTTTGAAATTTGTTAGATGAAGTGACGTATTGCTCAGAGTGAATCCTTAATAAGATAGCATACAGACAAAACAGTAACCAAGATGAAGAGGAAATAAAGACATAAAACCAAAAACTTGACAGTACAAAGTATCAATGACAATGGTTTAGAGACCAGCAAGAAAAGGAAGTCCTTTGGCACACGCAGTTCTGAGCGTGCTTGGGATGGTATGTATTGTTATCTATCATGCCTGTTCGCACCCCTGACATGATGTGCACTGTCTGCACTTCTTTTGTACATTTCTGTCTCTTCTGGCTTGCCATTACAGAAGTGTTTTTTCTGATGTTAAGATACAACACAGCAAAAGAGCATACAAAGAGTCATGCAGCAGTTCCTTCAGTGGAACGGTCCTGGAACTATATGCATATATAGGATATGGCAAGCTTGCCATAAAGAGACCGTGGTACAGATGTAGGGTGGAGCTACATACTATCCTTACTCCTTTAAGGGAAAGTGATTATTTTGCAACTGAACATGCCTAGTGTGAAAGAAAGGTATCAGAGACTGGTGAGAATTCTAAACGCTCAGACAAAGCTGATCTACTGGAAAACACAGTTTCTGTCCACAAAGGGGAATGAATGCACAAGTTTAGACAAAATCTAGGAAAAAGAATGAAAAACAATGAAAAGGAGAGAAAATAAGGAGACCAATAATGATAATAATAATAATAATAAAAAAAAAAAAAAAAAAAAAAAAGAAAAGCAAATGCCAAGCTTCTTACTCTCTGAGAACAGTGATTTCAGCCTTTGAGGATGCTGATTTACAGGAGGAAAGCAAGCTCCACTAAGAAAACTATGGGAGGAAGGAAAAAAATCAATAGCTGTCATTAATCAGAAGGGGAGCATTTAGAACTCCTACATAAATAACAAAAGAAACTATCAGAATCGTATCTCTACAAATTGCCTCACAGATCTTTTAAGTGATCTAGGAACAAAAAGTCATCTCCCGAATCATATTGTGAGATGAAAGGCAATATATGCAGAGCACATTTCCGTTCTTAATCATATATATAGGAATATCTATCCGTCAGGATACATGTTTCATCATTTGTCCTCCCTTACTCCCTTATGACTTCTCTTTACTCAGTGAAGCAGCATGAACAAAAGTAACAAAAATTAATACAACCCACTGGCAAATACAAGATTTGTGGTAAAAAGGTCAGCATTTTAATAACGGGAAAACCTAGTTCCTTACAAAAGGCCAAGTGCACCTGCCTCCAGAATCCTGGAGTTCAGTAGTTCCTTCTGCATACAGGACTCCTCTCCACCTCAGTTTCCCTCTGGAGGCAGATGGAGAAAAAATTAGGCTTTTTAAAATCACTTCCTATTATCACTATTAAAGGAAAAAACTCTTGCATAAATCATGCCACTTAAGCTCCCTTCTTCCTTCTCTCCCATAAATTGCTAAGGAAAATAAAATCCACATCTCCTGCAAGAGAAAGCAAAAAGCACCAAATGCCAGTAAAGTTCAATGTCTTACCATATCAAGCACCATTGGCATGAAATGTACCACACATGCTCTTCAAAACCATTTCATAAGAACAAATGCAGAGAAAAGAATAACGATGGCAGCAACTGGGTGTCTTCTGTTACAGATGAATAGATGGCAAAAATCAGCTTTGGCTATCTATGTACACAGTGATTGAAGTACTGTATTTACCAGGTGCTCCACATATCCTACCCACAGGCACTAGGAAGAGATTTTCTCTCTTATGGACTGACAGTAGGAAAATGGTGTCTCTCTTGTGTCTGCTTGAATCTTGGTCCTTTTCCTTAGAACTAGAAAATGAAGAATGATGCCTATACTTTTCCCAGCAGAGTCCTAAATAACCTTTTCTATGGTCCTCACATGAAAAAGTTTCTGAAACCTTGTCTACATAAACACGTCTGGAAAGTGGAAAAAGCACTATCTGAGATGTATAATGAATCAAACAATAAAAGCTAGAAGAAAACTTAAGCAACACCACTGGTCACAGAGACCCGAGTTGCTAAATCTATATGCAATTTTATCACCAGAGCTTTTACTGTGGCAGCTGTAATTTACTTCTAAGATTCCTCACAAGTTATAGTCTAAGAGCCATGCAGTCTTAGCGTAAGAGAGATGCATGTTATGCACCCCACACATGCATTTCTTTAATGCATTTTTTAAAGTCAATCCTTAGCAAGTCAAATTTTTGGATAGCAATTACTGAGAAGCATAGGCTCCATAACTCTGTAAGTGTTAACATTATGTTTCATCATGCTTACAACATGCAAACACACACTGCGTTGGACTTCAGCAAATTGTCTTTGCTTGAGTTGCCTGGACTGATCCATTCTTTCTTTGTCTTTTGAAATCTGCCATTTCTGGTGCAGCTCTGGCCCCATGCAGAACACTGTAATGCCTTCCCTATGCAGTGTTTTATTGTCCATCCCAGTTAAGCACTAAAACCCTTGCTTTAGTGAGGTTATGCTGTTCAGCAAGGGTACATATTTATAGGGACTGTACCTCCACTGAGTACATGAACACTGCTGATTTTGCAATGAAGCATTTTTAGGAACCCCTTGCCTTCACAATACTTCAAAACTAAACATCCTTTAAACACCTCTTCTTCTTCTCCAAAGCACTGGTATAGAGCCATCACTGAAGGTAATATATAGCATATAATGGACCAGGAGTCTGATGGGAGCATCCATGTTTGGGTAGAGAGAGCTTCCATACACTTGAATACAGACCACCCTGGCAACAGGGTTTTCTCCTTTCTACTGTGTGTTTAGTGACAGCATACAAAAATAAGTCATAAATAAAATATTGCATATATTCATGCTGTAAAACATGAAGAAAATTCTCCTTAGGACCTCTCCTATCTTCACTGATTAATGGTAATTAAAAAAAAATAAGGTGGTCACATAGCTTTAGAGCCACGAATTGGAAAACCTTGAAAAACATGGAGGCAGAAGTCAGCTTTCCTGCCTGATCAGGTACAGTATGCGAGCCATAACACTCATGTCATACGCACTTACTTAAGCATAACGAGTAGGGCCTCTGGCATGAGCATACTGGCAGTGAGATGTAATAAAGTTGTCTGCACTTCACACCACAATGTTACTCACTGATCATATAGTGACAGACCAACATAAATTCAGCAGCTACCACAGCTACTGGAAATAAGTGAAAAAAAGGAAAACAGTGGCACCCTATTCCAAGTGTAGCAACAGTATTTAAAATCCATCCTCAGAGCTTTTTTTTTTTTTTCCAGTAAATATGGAACCTGGAATTATTTCCATTCCAAGCCCCTCAAAAATCCCTAAAAATATCATCCTGTGCCTTATTTTCAGCTTGATGCTGCATACGAAAGAGATTTATTTAAATTAGGCCTCACCTGCAAGGCTCCCTCTGAAGCTGACACCCAGGAATAGCAGGAGAAGAAGAAAAATCCCTAGAAAACACATCTACACATCTTTCCTCCCAAAGAACAAGGTGTCTTTAACCTAGCCAGATTTCAGATGAATAATTCAAACCCAAAAGGCGCTCACTAAAAAGCCTTGTATAATTTCTTCTGCAATTCAATTTCAGGCAATAGGCAGCATCAGAAGATTTGCAGGATCTTAGGATCACACGTCCTCAATATAAAAACAGCAAATGAGCAATTAAATGGGAAGGAATGAATTTCAACATTTTTTTAGGGTACACAAAAAAACACAACTCAAAACACATACCCACTAAGTCAACCTTGTCTGCCACTTTCCTGCTGGTACAATCTGTGTACAACATACAGCAGGTGACCAACCTGGTTTACAGCATTTAAGCTTTAATCACAGGTAAATAAGCCTTTGAACATGCAATACAGAAGGGCTGGAGAGACGAGTAACTGTTGCTCCTGAGCTACACATACTTGCTTGTTCTACTACCTTCCACGTACTCCCTGAAGCTCCAGTTTCTGAATGCACACACTTGGCAAGAAAAAACTTTGCCATGCAAACTGGAATCAAAACATTTCCCCTCAGCTGCACTGGCTCAACCAAAACCCCCTGCTATTCCTCACAGCACAAGCAGAGACAGGAGGCAGAAACAACCCACCCTCTGTGAGGACTGGGAGATGATTCTGTACGTTACACACCAAGGCAAAAAAGCACCTCGGCATTTGGCAAGAGCCCTGGACCACTGGTGCCATGCCAGCGAACGCATGTACTAATGCTAAGCTTTTATGACAACTTGTGTGCTTGTATCTGTATCGTACCGCCTCCAAAGGTTTCCTCGCCTGTGATGGTACACTGGTATTTCTTAAACAGGTGTTGTTATCTGCAACTGCAAAATGGACTACTCGCTTGAAAGCAACCAAAAACTATGCACCTTTCGAGGTGGGTCAAACAAGCTCCTCACCTTCAAACACATGGCAGAAATTGAGACAAGCAGTGTATTTAAGAAGGAACTTTATAGCGTGATGATTATGCGTGACAATACAGAAGGAGTCCTTTCTTCCAGTAACTGCCATTTGCTTATTTTTTAAAGAATAAAAGTGACATGGTAAAACAAAATGCTTAGAAATTAAACAAAAGCCTTTTTTTTTTTTTCCACTCAGATGTATAGAATGGTAAAGGAAAAATAATTTAAATCATTTCCTCAGCAATACAAGTAATATTTAAATAGATTTAATAGTGCTGCTCTAAACCAATGAATTATGAGTTTAAAACCTATTAAAATGTAATGTTTTTTTCCTGAGCTGAGGGGAGAGAGATTTAAATCCACTGAATTTTAATATTTCAGCTTGAGCTGCAGGAGGTAGAGAAAGTCCAAATGAACTCTTCCATCAGCACCATTCAAGCATGAACATTTTAATCAGTTTTACTTCCTTGGAGTTCTCCAACACAGTTTACGCTGTCATTCTGAAAGCACTTAACACAGAGGGTGTGAAAAACCACCAAGGCTTGTTATTGCCTTCACAATTGATGGCAAATAATTTTGCAGGCTTCCTATCATTAAAATGTCACCGCTAAAAATTGAGGTTCAGCATTTCTTGTGCTAAACTGCATTTTCTTTGAACACCATCACATGCCTGTTCTTAAGGTTTTGGTACATTTATCTCTTTCCATGTGATAAACAGAGACACAAGCAGTAGCCTCTATTTCTGCCTCACTACCTAACTGCAGTAGAAACCAGACTATTTTAAATGGGCATGGGGGGGAAACACTGATAAAATTCTTATAAAGTTACAAGTTAGTTCTCTGGTATCCTTATTAAAACATAACCACATTCACACAGCATGCTCTGATTATATAGTATAATGGATTAAAAAAAAAAAAAACAAAAAAAACAAAAAAAAACAAAAAAAAAAAAAAAACCACAAAAAACTCAAAACAAAACAAAAACATTTTAAGAGAGTTAGAAGACTCAATTTAATAATACAGGAAATGAAAACATCACTCCTAATTAGATCATCTTACTGATTTAAGACTACAGTTTGTGAGTTGTTCCAACAATGTGATCTTGCAGATTTTAATTTTAAAAACATGGCAGCTATGACACATGACAAGATCAACTGCATAACATCACACTGCTCATCCTCATATGCCCAACCTGGAAAGGAGCTCTGGATGTGCCATACAAATGCTCTGAGCAGGAACTCTGTACAACAGATGCAGAGTCTGGATGCCTGCAGATTTACAGTCCTCCTGCAGCATGCTTATGATACTTAATTCTAGTATATTTTTTTCTCCCTGCATCTCTCTAGAAGAAGATAGATGATACTCAACTTGTTTCAGCCCATCAACAGTTTTAAACTGAACATGACCTGTGAAAGAAGTCATTATAACTGTGTTTCATTCCATTAAACACAACTAGTTTATTGTCAGGAGAACAAGCAGTCTCTCGGGGTTCCAGGCTCACTTCAGTATTTTGCATTTAAACTGCATGGATCAGTGATTTCATTCATTTACCAATAAAGATAGAATAATACTGCAAAGTTAAAAGGTGCTTCATCAGATTCCATTAAATCAGATCAAATTCACACAAAAACATATACATGTGAAACACAAGGAGAGACATGATTTGTGCACATTCAATTCTTTTCTTGCACCTTCCTCAATTCTGGTAAAATCGATTTTAAACTCAAACCCAGGGATCCCCTGTTGGAACCAAATGGGGTTTAGTATGAGTGAGGTGAACTGAATTTGGCCTCCCAAAGCTAGAAGAAGCTTGATATACAGTTGCACTTCAAAAACCCAAACACTTTTCTGTCTTTCTCTGATACACAGTTCAATGGATAACTAAAGACACATTTTTAAAAACTCTAAAGAGCAAACAACTTCAGAAGTTTTTAAAATACCACAGTGTTAAAAGAACACAAACTCTATGAGACTTATCAGCCAGTAAAATAATATAACACAACATAATTAGAGATATAGAAAAGCAATGATTTCTAATTATGTAGTTTTATTTTTATTTGTATTCACTTTACAAAGTATGAAAAGCATCTTTTAGTCCCATGTTACATTTTCAGACTTTAAACCTAAGTGCAGACTTATTATTATTGTGGGTATTCCTGCAATCAGAACTTCAGCTTTTTTGGTAAGTTGCTGTCCTACCTGTTCAT
The DNA here is from genome assembly GCF_963264785.1 of Psittacula echo. Classification (NCBI taxonomy): domain Eukaryota; kingdom Metazoa; phylum Chordata; class Aves; order Psittaciformes; family Psittacidae; genus Psittacula; species Psittacula echo. Next base: position 42,416,409 of record NC_137742.1, on the reverse strand, counting down.
TTTTTTTTTTTTTTTTTGGTAATTAATCTCTTAAAGATTGGACTAGATTACTTCTCTTTAAACCTAAAGAACACAGTCTGTATCACTCCTGTTTCTCTAAAACTAAAGCGACGGCCATAGGGTATTTCCTAAATCAATATAAAATAGGATTCAAAAAAGCCAGTATAGCAAGGTAAAAATCAGTCTAGCAAGGTAAAAATCAGTCTTATGAGGGAGGTGAGAGCTGTCCAATTTTAATGCACGATACCAAATTCAGACATTATGAAAATTTAAGGCCACAAAATTTCAATTGACTTGAAGAGATAAATTCAGACCACAACAACAAAACAGAAAATTTATTTCTGTCTGGTGGGAGAAGACCAACAAAAGTTACTGCCAGGCTCCCAGACAGGTATCTAGCCTGCTTATATTTATTCTGTGTGGTTTAGTGGTTCATGAAAGCAGGATAAACTTAAGTAACGTTGCAACAGCCAGTATCTATAACGTCACATCAATCAACACAGTCTTACCAGAAAACAAACTGCTTTTAGCAGTCACCTAATATTTACAAAGGTGAATGGCAAAAATGAACACAAGTAGACTCTGAAGTATTGATACACAAGTGTGTACACACACACACATAAAATGGGATGTGCAAATATACAAACACGCTATGTTGGCACACGTATACAAACTTCTTTAACAAAGAAGTTAACCTTTAGCTACTTACTTTATGCAAAGAATGTTAATAGAAGGCAATATTTTTGTACGGTAATGAAAACTAATTGGGAAATTATTCATCTCCCGCTCTCCCCACTGGAGCGTAAAAGACGTATAACAAATGTTATTCATGATTCTACACGACTCGCTCCAATTCACCCCCTTCTTTCTAATAGGCACTTCAGAGGAAATAAAGGTTACTCTTTTCCATTTATATCTTCTAATTGACTACCAGTGTTTTCTTGTGGTCAAAGGGATACAACACAGAGTTAGAAAGAACCTATTAAAAACAAGCTAAAATCAGACCACTGCTCTACACTACCATCAGCAATGATCAGAGAGCCCTGATTTCCTTGTTAAAAGACAGAGGCATAATTGAAGCAATATCTTCACTTCAGATTGATTATTCGGCGACCCTTATCCACATCTTCACTCAGCAATTTGAATTTTAATGAAAGTAAATGGAATAATTAGCATTTCAAAGTGTGTTTGATACACTGAATAAAAAAAGTGAAAAGACTTTTATGTATAATCTATACACAAAAGAAAAGGCATTTGGGAGGGCGCAGAAGATGGGAAGTACAGTTGTAGAGCCTTCATTAGAATAACTTAAACAACTGCTTGCACCAGCTGCATAATTACACATGTGAATAATGTGCTATTAAGCTATGACTTCTCACCTTTATTTTATGTAGTGTGAACAGTCACAGCTTTCGTTGTTATGCCTTTCCTCTCCAGCTGTAAAATGTAAACACTGTGGCTGCCCACACTCATAAAATCTCACAGGACTGCTCTACCATGCTAATGGAGCTGGACGTAAAGCTTTTACAACAGGGGCTCTATATACCACTGTTTTGAGATGAGTAAGAGCAGGCACGCCTATGAGTGTACTGGTGACACGTCATTTTGTCATTGATTTGGGTTGGCTGTTTGGTTTTTTGTTTTGGTTTGTTTTCTTTTTTGCTCATGGGCTTTTTTTTTTTTTTTAAGTAACATCTATTTTGTCATGTAAAAATGAAAAGTGTGGTGAATATTCACAGTCCTGAGCCACATAAGATGCTGTCCAAAGAGATGCTGGCTGCAGTGATGCGAAAAACCCTTATAAAGCACAAGTATGTCATATGAAGGCTACCTGTTACCACAGCTGCAGAAGCAGACTGCCACACGGCATGCAAAGGAAGCAAAAAGGACAACAAAAAAAGATTCAGACCAAGCTTCAGGAAATGGATAAAACACAGACATTAATCACTCTGTTAGTTTTCTCAGCACAGTGCAAACAGAAGTCTTCAGGTAGTAATTAGATTCTATGAAGATCAAGCTACTGAACTTCACTACTGCTCACAACTTTTGCCCACCTGATGAAAATGAGTTCATACAAGAGAGAAAGAAAAGCTACTTACAAATGCTATTAGAGCTAAAATGGAAAGACCACATACCCCAATGATTGCATTCAGTTCTGCCATGGTCACTTGCTTGGCACGCTCCACAGCCTGCACCACTTGTTGCTGGTGCTATAAATGAAGATCAGAAAAAAAACAAATTATTGGTTTTCTAAATTATTAAGTACAGAGTCTTCCTTTTATTTTCTTTGCTTCTCAAATACATGCAGGGCTTGAAATAACCTCTCTAACAGACAGTCATGTTTGGTGTTTATCTGCGAGACTTATATCAGGTAAGGGGAGGATCAGTTTATGCTGTTACTTGCCAGGAATTACACCTTTGCTTCCCAAAGAGCTATTTTACAACCTGGCTAAAAGGAGAACTGTTTTCCTTTTGTTCACCTTTTGTTCAGTGTGCTTTTGAATTTACACACCAACTCAAAATGCAAGCCACTGACAGCCATCGAAACTTTCTGATTAAAAATAAAAAAGGAAAAAAAATTAGTAAAAGCATACGGAAAAAGAAAGGTATGTCTTTTCAACACACACATAGCACCCACATCACTGAAGGATATAAAGATTCTCCTCCTAGGTACATTTCAAAGCAACTCAACCGTAAGAAACAAATTTAAAACGCCATTCACAATTCTGTCAAACACGTGAAAGAGAACTAATTATTTCAATCTGCAACATGTAAATTTTAATAGCTTTAAAAAGTCCATCAAAACCACATGGTCTAATTAACAATACAGTTTAAAAGCTTCAGTGGTGATATTATCTTAGTTTGAGTGATACTGTATTCCTGCAGTAAATTCAAAATTGCTGTATACTGAAAACTGATTGATATTTATTTGAAAACACCAACTACAGATAAAATAAGGTCCTCATCTTGCAACCAGATCCATGCCTATTCAAAGCTCCACTGGTAGCAAATTCATATATACATGCAGCCTTGCAGGACTGGGATTTCAAATGACAAATTGGTGCAAGAGGGGTGTCAGGGAGAACTGCAAGCAGGTTGTGCGCTCTGCATGATCTGCACTGGGAGTGTGTCAGCCTTGATTAATAGCCACTGGTGGATCACAGAGCAGGGTGAGCTCTTGTCTATCTTGACAGGTGCTGAAAACATAACAATGAAACACCAGCTCTGTATAGAAACCAACATCTAGATGTTCTTTAGCGCAAAGTTTAAGGAAAGGGCTGAAAGGGTGTCTTTAAAGCCTCCAGTTTGCCCACATGCCTGTGTATACAGGCAGCGCAGAGCTAAAGTACAGACCACGCAGCAATACCTCCTGTTCGTCCTTACCAGGGGCAGAAAGCTGCATACAATAAGGTGGGGACCCAAGTCCTTAATACTCCTCCCAACACCTTCAAGGGTAGATGAAGAGCATTGAGAAACACTGTCTCAGTCCCGATGGGAAAGGGGGCCATAACAAAAGGCTCCACCACCTCCAGGACTTGGCAGTCTCAGATTTGCCGATTCCCAACGCAACACACAAACAGAAATGGCACTTTCACTTATAAACTCTCTCAAATAGAAGCCCTCAGAATGGGGCAAAACAAGCCTAAAAATCCACCTATAACTGTAAGAAATGCTGGCCTCAACTACAAAAAATGGATAAATGCAAATAATAAAGGAGGAAATTTAGAAACACTCCTGGAAGGAAGAAAATTATTTTAAGGTTTGCTTGTTTTTAAGCAAAGAATTAAATGAAGGAAATGCCAGGATAGCAAATAACATAATGCTGCAAACAGAATCACAGCATTCCCATTTAGAGTTTTGTAAAGCTACAGTGCTAAAGTAAACCAAATCTGTCACTTATAAGCAGACAATGTAAAGACCATAAAGCAGGCTGAACATGTGCAAATGTGTTCTTTTCACTCAGGGGGGAAAAAAAAAAAAAAGATACAAATGCAAAAACACAAAGTTGTGTACTGCCATCACAGATAACCAGTAAAAAGGAAATTACAATACTCAAGCCTCAAGTTTCCGTGATGTGTTATTATCTCTAGGTCATCACATGTTAAGGACACATACAGCTTTCATTGATTATGTAGCTGGAAGCCCAGTGACACGTGGCTCTATATGGCAACACAGCGATCATGAAAATTACACCACCATTTTCTGGTGCACGTTAGCCACATGAAAAATGGGCCATGGCATTTTTGACCAAGCTTCCAAAAGAAAAAAAAAAAAACAAACAGAAAACCAATATGGGTTTTTAAAATCCTCATTAAAAAAAAGTTAATAAAAATATCCTTTATTTAGCTGTTTACAGTCATCTGCTTTCCTACAACTTCCTAGGCAATGCTTTTTGCACTGAGGTAAAGGAAGGAACCTAGGTTTTGATTTGTATGTATGAGCATTCAATTCCAATGCCCATTTACTTAAATTCTGTTCCTGGGGCCACAGGCAGAAGAAAAATCTTCTGAGGTACCTAAAGAAAGCTGACCTGAAAACATCAAATTTATTGTAGAAATTACTCCAATTCTCATCCAGGTTTTGGAAAAATAAGTCAGCTCCACAAGAGTTTGAGTGTTTTCCTTTCCTTTACAGCAACCATACAAATAATAGCTCTCAGGATTATTTGGGGAAAACCTTATTTCATTCCCAGGTGAGTGGAAAGAAGGTGGAGGGGTTGAGTACCAAAATCTCACTTTAACACTCTTGCTAAAAAGCACTGTAAAACAGAAATTCCCTAAGCAGACTCACAAGGCATCTTTCGCTGATTCTCACAGGCTTAGGATCAAGTCTTCATAGAGAGGAGAAAAACCATGGGCCTTGTAACACTGAACCTAAATTAGGTACAGGAGAGACAACTAATACTCTCCTTCTGCTAGCTGCTTTAACATTGATTTAATCATCACTGGCATAGTATGCAAAAGACACTAAATAGATGGTGTGTAATTAGCCTCTCCATCACTTCCACCTCATTGCAGCAGCTGTGCAGACTCTCACTCAGCACCCTGAAGCCCCGTGGGGGGCCTATCCCCAGTGACCCTGGGGCTACTTCAAGGCAGGCACAAACCACATACTCCAGCGGATAAAGAGACAGGAAAGCAAAGTCATGCCGTGGTGTGGCAGAGTGATGAGCAGAGTTCGAAGAGCCCACCAGCTGTCCCTTGGGTTTCTGAACCCAAGCTGGCAGGCAGCTCCACATTATCAACTGCAGGTTCAGTAATGGGTGCAGATCTCTACACACAAAGGAGATGGACTAGGCCCCAGGGACCCATTGCTATTTGAAATCAAGGTGTAGCCAAGTGGGCCTGGCCCAGCCCGCAGGGGTACCCAAGGATGGATGACTCCAGCGCTTACAATATGCTTGCATGCCTTCCCTGGCCAGCATGCCACTAACAAGCAGCATTATGTTAAAACCAAGCAGTACACATTAGCATGCCCATCAAATGATCATGCAGCGATTTACAGCCAAGTAAAAAGAGCAACAATAATAAAGGGTTACTTTTTCCCAACCAAAAATAGACAGGGTTGCAGCTTTCACACACATTTAATGCTACCCTTCCACTGTGCACACAAGCAAATGACAGACCCACTTTCTTCAGTTATGGGAAAACAGTATTTTGCACTGCATTTAACAGGCCAGAGCATTGAACTCAATACCCTGCCCCGCCTGTCAGGAAGACTAGTATGATTTCTCCTTTTTAACTTCTTCGCTGTCTCTTCTCTTCACCCCTTTTTGCTTTCTGTAATGAGCAGCATGTCCACGCTTGCCTTGTGTTGGAAAATCACTTCCTTTCAGTCTCACAGTGAGTAGTAACAACAGAGACCACAAGAAGGATGTAGGCTTTTCCCCCATCACACTGTCTCACCACACTGTCTTGTCACCTAGCCCTGGCTCCTGTGCAGTCATTGAAGCAGAGTGGAAAATACCTGGGCCTCTTATACCGTCAGAGCTACCCAACACCTCCCACTGACAGGTGGCCAAAATTCCCCCTGGTATGCACACACAGACACTGGTGTTAGAAACACCTGATTCCAGCCTGTCTCCAATACTGCCAACAACATCCAAAGCAAAAATCACTGAACGATTCACTCTGCAGAAGCAAGCAGGCTCTGCCATGTTTTATTCATATTATTTTGTTGTTGTATTATCTTGTTTAGAGGGAGTACAGACCAGCTCCTGCTTAAGAACTGCAGCAGTGCATTCTGAAAAGCTCTTATCTAGAGGCAGCATGATAAGGCCACACCAAAAACACTACTGAGAACCAGACGGCAAACACACATTTACTGTGGAGTACAGCACACACTTGGAAACTAGAAGGAACCAGCACATTCACTGCATCCAGACACTGTAACTCAAACAAGATGTAATAGCTACTTCATAAAAATATAAGAACATTATTAGCAATATGTGCAGAAATTGCTAATAAGATGCCTTCCTTGGTAGAAGGATTACTTACTGTTTCACCTCTAGTCTGGGGCAAGTCTAAAATGGAGAAAAATAATTTAATCTTCTCAGCCTCTCACTTCTCAGACCAACAACTGCTTCCTTTTGAACAGCATGGAAGGACTCCTGCTCTGCTCCTATAATGCATCTCACAGTCTTCATCCAAATTTACTTAACTTTAGAAGCACCTCTAGGGAATGTACAGAGAACAGCAAGCCTATTATGGCCCATACCTTTCTAAAAGGAAAACTACCAACTAATACTAAAGTGCTTGAAAGCACTTTCCTTTTTGTATGTTTGCTGGTGTGTATGCATGCCAGTGCTTGGCATTTTATTGTACTTCGAAGTATATCTGACCACCTTACCATGCATGGGAAACTGAAGATCCCTGTTAAAGAGCAATCCTTCTAGCTTGCTATTAGCGAGCTCACTGGCAGTTAAAAGGGAAAGCATACCTTTCAAAGAAGTTTACTACAGCCTTCTCCAGCCCACATAATGGTTGCAATGTGGCGTGGAATTTGACAGGGGCCAGTAAGGTGAGAAGCCATTTGTCTGGCTTCTCTAGCAGCTTTTGCAGTTTGTGCTGAGCTCCAGGCTGTCACAACCGCACCATTAGCTATAAATGAGCCAGTTTGCGTGAGCCTCATGAATATGTACACAGTCAAGTTTTACTCAAAAGAAGTTAACCATGATACATGAATATCTCCAGCCACACTAAACAAGTACTGCTATCCAGCACTCAATGGCCACAGCTTGCAGTCACAAACACCACTTTGACCAGAGAGGAACCAGCCTCAACTTGAAAGCCACAGAGTTGTGCTAGCATCACACTGTTCTGCAGCTGGTAAATTCAGATGAGAAGAAGTGTCAATTAGCAGAGGCATCATCTACGGCTTTAGACCCAAAATGAATTGCATTTTACTGGCTAGATCATTTGATGTTGAGAACATCGAACTAACTATACCAACTGCAGGAGATCAAAGAACCTCCAAGTATTTACCTACAATTCTGCAGGCACCCCTTTCACCTTATGCAACAGGAATGATTTTGAGCACACTGGTATCTCCCATCATAGAGAGGTGGAAAATGACTGTTGCAACACAAGAAGCCTGCAACCACAGCAGAAATTGACCACACATCACTGCCCTAAGGATGGACTAAGGTCCATCTCATGCCTTGGCCACAAAGTTACTCTTTCTTACCAAAATGGGAAGCCTGTATTTCTTGGCACTGTTTTTTTACAGCCTGCCTGAATCAGAGCCTACGTAAAAACAAGGTACCACTTGATGGTGTATGTAGGCAGGTCAGGGACTTAATTTTTAATACGTGCCTAGATGATGTACAGCACAGTAAAACTGACTGAAGCCTGCAGAATTTCCTGAATTCTTTACTGGATTGCCTCCTGAAACAAAGCTGACAGTAGTACACAGTAGGATGATGTATTACAATTGCATCCTTTTCTCAAGATCTCTAGCGATTTTGGCCACGATTTCTTACTTCTAAGTGAGTTATCACAAGCCATTGATTCCTTACAAAGTTAACAAGCAATAAGACAAGTTAACCTGGTGCTATTATGAGGCAATAATGTTGCCATCAGTGCATGTAACCACTGTATTTTGTTCATTTTTCCCTCAGGCACAATACAAAGGAGTCTGATCACATTTTTCAGCCACTATTCCACAATTAGACTGTATGCAAAATGCATAAACAGCAAAAGCATGCTGCAATTCAATTCTCTATTAATCTAGATGGTGAAATAAAGAGACTTCCATTAAGACACTCACTTTTTAAAAGACACAAATTGGACAGAAACCAAGTCTAGCAGCTTACTCAAGTCTGGAGATCAGATCTCTTTTGCCTCATAAGCACATGCCAATATAAACTCATTTAAGAACTGCTTCTGCGAACAGAGGTCAAACAATTACTAAGATTTTCCTATCTCCAGTATGAAAACTACCATGATCAGAGGCACTGTCAAGACAGATGAAAAGTTTTCTTGTGCTTCCTCTTTCAATCCCTCTCTGCTGTATCATTCCCCCCTTCCTTTGCTAGGTGAACTAAAAAGCACCCTTGCCTCCACACATGATGAATTCGTACACCGGCTCTTTAGAAGTGCTTCCTTTTGTCTTTGTCAATGCATGTGAAACCGCTGAAGTTGGGAATTTTTTGACCTCTCCATTCTCTCTGTAGCCCAAAGAGCTTTGATGCCAGGCAACATGCACAGCAGAGGGGCTGTATGACTTGGCAAATGAGATGTGTAAACAGGTGTAGGAAACTTTATGGGCCACAGATTTAAAAAGCAGATGCCCGCTAGCACGCAAGCCATATGAGTCTTTTTTTCTGATCTAAAACTGCCTAACTCAAAGCTCTGATCTAAAGCATAACAAAGTAAACAGCAGTCATTAGGCACACTGATGCTGGTGTGCTTAAGCCCTCACTGGGTGGTACTGTACTCATGACAGAAGGAGGACAACATCACTTTCTAAATTTACAATCTGACCACCTCAGTTGTCTACTTACATAGTTTTTGCAATTAGTGATTAATGATGAGCTACTGCAATGGCTAAGTTCAGAATTACTTTAAAATTGCTCTCCATGCCTAGCTTGATGGCCAGGAGATTGTTAAACAGTGATCAGGGCTCTTGGCTGACAGTTCACAAGTTACTGCATGAGAGCACCACATGCGAGATTCTCCTCAATGGAAGAAAAGAATGAAGTACAATGTGTAGCCTTCACAGTGCCTTCTCACTCTAAAGCAGGGACTTAAAATGTACCAGTATCAGCTTTCAGGAGAATGACTCCAGGGTGATTCAGTTCCGGGGACAGCAGAGCACAATGCATGGGGAGCAGAAAAAAACAGATAGACCATGCTTACCTGAGTGGGATGCCACTAAGAGTAAAGTTCCAAAACCTTTTTTGTCCCCCCCGCCCTTGATTCCATGTGAGCATGTAGAGGAGGTGGAGGTCAGGACTTCCAAAATCAAAGGCCAAAATCTATCAGTCACTGTGAATCAAACACATCTTTTGTTTTTTTCAAATCTATTCTAAGCCCATGTAATCCTTTTGCTTGTCTAATTGGAAAGAAACACCTACTCAAGAAAGCATATGGGCTGCATTTGTAGAAGCAGAGCAAGGAGAGCAGTGTGATCTGTGTAGGGTAATAAAATTTCATTCAGCATTTGGCTGAAAACAGCAGTACCGGTACCAGCAGTAATATACCAGTACAAAGTTTCTAACTGCAGTAGCAGTAGCATACGGGTACATAGTTTCTAAACATAGTACCACATACTCTAGAGAAGATTTCTCTGCTATGCAAATGTTGATCCCATGTCTTTGCCAAAATTACAGCTTTGCCTGCCAAGTACTCACCTCTGCCTTTGTTTCAAAATCAGTTTAGTGCTCACTTTAGCATGAGTATGAATCAGCTTTACACCTCATTTTTATATGCTGTCCTATTCCTATGCGTCAAATAAAACCCTGTGACTAGATATACGGAGATTCTGTAGTAGTCAAAGTACAAAATCAACAGCTACTCAGCTCAGATCCACGCAGGACTTGAGCTCGGATCCACCAGCGATGTAACTAGATCATTACACACCATCTCGTTTCCACAAATCCATCTTTATGAGCAGAGAGCAGAGCAGCACTCAAGAACATCGTCAGGTTCTAGTTTTGATAGCATTATTCTCATCTCAAATACGGAGAGATATGAATGTGCATGCACACATGCATCACATTAGATGAATGCCGATACAGAGCACGCAGCCTCTCACTTGCTGCAAGATGAGCAGCAACCTTGAAACACAATGGCATTTTATGGAACAACTGAAAAGGTGGGAGTAATTGTTGCAGAGCGTTCTCAGGCATGATATTTTACAAATGCAATACACAGAAATACACTTCCCAGCTTTGGCTTTTCAGCTACTAACTCTAGTGAAATGAAGCCACGCATTAAAAAGATGCAGGCCAGCCTGCACCAGCAGACCCCAGTCTCTAGCCACTTTCCCTTAACAGAGTGGCCAGGGGAAGCAGTTATGCACCCAGGATCTCCCTTCATGAGCCAAGCCTTCATTTTATTTCACACGTATCTGTCACTCCAAGGCTTCCTCACTATCTCCCACTGTCTCCCCCAAAATCCCAGTGTCCCTCAAAGTATCTACAATGCACTCAAGATAATACCAGAAAATCATAATTTGGAGAAAATTGGTCCTTACAGAAATTATCTCATAGTGAGTTTCAATCTTCTATATTCCCAAATATGTAGAAAACATAAAAAGATTTAAGGTAATTAAGTAATCTGGGATGCAGAGAGAAAAAAAGCAGAAGAAAAGCTGCATTTGTGTGTTTACTGTATTGAACATCACTACTCAGTACACCAAAATAGAAGTTTCTGCCAAACTTTAATGCCTGCTGACAGGAATGTAGCACAAATCATGCATTTTCGCAAGCTGCCCTCTGATTTTAGACCAACAGTCATAATTTTTATAAAAACTGCATTTATAAAAACTGCATGACATCAGTATATTTAAGCAAATAAAATCTTGCTTAGCACACTGCAACATGTTCCATTTAATAAATATACCGAAATTATATTACAATGGACTTGGAAAAGATAATAAAGTTACAGTGACAACAGCACAGTGAAAAGTAATCTACAAGGACCAAAAGTTTCATAAGGTAACAGTCTCAACACAAAGTCCCACTTCTGTAATAGATATGATGAGGCAATTGTTCAGATCAGCACTAGTACAAATGACTACCTACCTCTTGGGACAGGAAGGGAATGACTTGTGCACATATAGCATTCAGCCTCTTGACAATTTCTGCCTGCAAGTGACAAGAAGAATGAAGTTCAATTATATAAATTCGCAGATGTAATTGTCACCCGTGAACATAGATGATACATTTCTTTGGAGTTATTTTTCATCTCTAGTCATCCTCTGGCCAGGACATACTATCTAAATAATAAAATAATTTGGACACCAATTAAACAATACATAGGAAGATAATAGCTTCTAGCTAAAAAGTTTCCCTTAAAAAAGACACCTTAGAACTGACACAAGTTAATTCTGATTATGCAGTCAAAGGGATTTAAAGAAAAAATCTTCAGGACATGTAACAAAAAAACCCGAAACATCAAACACTGTGTTTTGAACTAAACTCTCTCCTAAGAGGCAAAACCAAGGATCACTTCATATTACAGCAATGCCACTGTAAGCAAAGGGAACAAACAAAACCATTACTTAGTATTAACACTGCATATCATGAGAACATTAGCAACACAATATACAACTACATTGATAATCATTCTACCACATATTTTAGAAAGAGATACTGCAGTCTTGTATCATATTTATGCTGTTACCAAACCCAAGGTTAATAGTGGTTACTTTCATGCTGCAATGGTGATCAGAAATGAATAATACACATTGTTTTATTTCCATATTGGAGATCAATTCTTGTTCTGTGTATTTAATCTGCAAATCTCAATAGAGATTGATGAGATTTGTAGAGATAACACAAAAATTATAGCTCCAGAAACAGAATATTTAAAGCCACACAGACTTTCTTACAATAACTCATAACTTTCTTACAATAAATCGTAACCAGGATCATTTCCTCATTATACAGTAAGACAGAATGCTTGTCCTTTAGCAAAGTCGCTAACCATAAGACAAAGACACAAACTTGTGCAACTTATGCTTCCTTCTTTTAACAGCAACCCTTCCAGCCTTTTTGCTATGCTGTTTTTTAAATTGTGAATGCTTAGAAAAGTACCTGCAGAACAGAAAGGCTCAGAACTAGCAGTAAAAAAGTCAGAACCACAGATAAAACGGATCTGGGTTGAGGAATTTTACTGTTACACAGCTCTGTAACCGGAAGACATGGTACACTAGAGGTAAGGGTACACATGAAACTAACTCTGCCCCCTTGTGCATACTGTGATACACTCGAGTTAACACAACTTTGAAATATAGTTTCTTCATTTTCTCTGAAATGTACCTAAACTGCTGCATGTTATTTATACAGAAATTTCTATGTTACAATGTCCCAATATCTTCTCACTGGTCTTCACTGTTTATGCAAGTCCACACATTGTTAAAGTTACGCATTTTAACACACCTACTACACCTGTTCTGTTTATTCTGCAGCACAGGTACCTTAAGGGACATTTGAGAATATGTTCTGTTCACCACAAAGCTAAATCACCTGTAAATTTCGAAAGTCTATAGATGCCTATAATATCAGATATGCCACAATGTAAAACTTTAATACCCCTTTAAATAGACAGTGTTTACTATACTAGTTGACACAGAGATTTATGAACTGCTTGTACACAGAGCAGTACAGGAAGTGAGTGACAAGATGTGTGCATCTAAGCTTCAGCCAGACAGGCTGCAGCATTACTTGAGAAACAATATTTGATTGAGGAATTGCAGACTGTAATATAATGCACAGCTGCAAAGTTCCTGTACTGCTGTGGTTCAAGCACCATTAATGTACTAATTCCCAAATTTCAGGCCTTAGCCACACAGCTTCTTTTTTTTTTAAAGAAATCTCCTGAGTGCGTTAAAACCAAGGAGAAGAAGAGACTTCCTGCTCTTCAAGGGTTTTTCATATCAAGAGAAAACTTCCGAGTGTCACCATGCTGACTTGAGCTGAAGCCCCTCTGACCTGCCGTTTAACACACATAGATGCCTTCATACAGAAAAGGCACACGATGTTTTCCTCTGCTGCAAAACAACTCCTCCTACCCACCTTTAACATGCGTGTCACAACCTCACACACCTCCTGCGCAGCACCTGAAGGGAGCCTGTGTCATAGCTGTGCTCAGCAGACTGCTTTTCCACCACAGGTACGTGAGCTGGATGCCTCTATTGCACTGCTTAGGCACTGAGAGTAAAACTGGCTCAAAGTGCCACAGAACCACAGAATCATGGAATAGTTAGGCATGCAGGAGCTCGGCATGTAATTTTAAAAGGCTTGTAGATCCATTTATTTTAAGGTCAAAAGGAACTGCTACAACTGTCTTATCTCACCTCCTAAGTAAAACAGGCTGTAAAACTTCACCGACTTCTCCATCAAACCAGTAAATTGTAGTTCAGCTAGAATATAGTTTAGTCAACAAAAACAATTTTACTCAACTCACTTTGAGGCATTTCTTCTTAATTAAGGTACTCAACCCTCAATAGCTATTTCAAGCTATTTCAGCTATGATGTTTTTCTTTTGATCTCTTTTCCTCCCTCCTCCCCAATAGAAGAATTATGTCTCTCTTCTATTACTCTTCTGGCCACAAAAATGGTTGAAACATATCTGCTCAGTGTTTACACAAAAATTCACCTCTGGTAAATCCTGCGCCTGAGAAATGTTAAGCTAAAAAGCATCTTCCAAAAAAGCTGTAAGTAACTGAAAGCAGGTGACTAAATATGAACAGTTACACAACTGTAATGAACTTCTTGATAACAATCTCACGGGAGTGCAGAACTGTGAGTCCTTTCATGTTGTATGCAGGAAAGGGAGCTGAAAGAGACAGCACCCAGCTCAACCCACAGAGAAGAAAAGACTGCTGGGTAAAATAGCTTCAAAAAATGACAAGACACTCCCTAGCAGCATTTCTCAGCTTAGGCAAGGGGCCCACTAGGCCAGTCACAACAAAGCTGAGAACATCTTGCTATGCTGCAGCAGGTGTTTACACGGTTTCCTTATTAAAATGGTCTTCACTTCCCCCAACAATGACCGTCTCCAATTGAATGGTTTTGCGTACAGTTAATTTTTATCACCCTCAACACTTGGGTAGCAAGGGAAGAGCCCAGCTGAGGTGCGGTGGACTGCAGACGCACAGCAAGACCGGGGTACAGACTGCCTGCTTTTGGAGACCACATGCAGCAGGAAGGAGCGAAGGAAAAGAAAACACTGTGTACGTGCACAGTGATAGGAAGGACATAACACATTCTGTAACAAAAATGTCTTAAATTAGACATATTCACATAGCAAATACGAAGCATTCTCTGCCTTGACAAAGCAACTATTTCTGCAACTAGTTGTGCAGGATAATGCCGCAACAACCAGGCTGGCTGTTTACCACAGAACTTACCACAGGAGTTAGCTAGAGTGGGCTTCTTGCAATGCCGCCCTAAAACTTGAAGATGTAGGTATTGATGACACAGGTTAACATGTTGAAGACCTATTCCTACTGCCATCAGAGGGGGCTTAGAAACTCCTTTGCATCAGGTACAAAGGCACAAAATAAAACACAAGCCCACTTCACATTTCTACACTCATACAGATTTTTAAAACCCGACATTGAAAGATCAGTTTAGGATCTTCTCTTTTCTCTTAAACATCAGGCCAATAGGTTTTTCATGATCATCCTAATTGCCAGGAGAAGGAAAAAGGCTGATTTCATAAAATCAGGTAGCCAATTCCTGATATGGAAAGCCAGAGCTGCCTCAGAAACACGGCTGTTTCCGCGGTCATCTCATTTGCCTCTTTTGTCCCATGAGACCAGGCTTTAGAGAGGCATTATTTATTTATAGGCCTTTCCACTGGGCTTCAGTTATCGGCCAATAATACTGTGGACACACACACTTCTAATGGCCTATGTTTTGAAACCAAGTCTAATCTGATGGCGCAGCGCCCAAACTCCTTTTCCATAGCCATTAAAGGATGTAGGTTATTGCTGTTGTCACCATTGATATTTGTCATTGTAATGTAATTAGGGCCCTAAAATGATGCATTACAGCCCTTGGCACAGCTTCTATTAAAATCTTTTCGTCTGCTCACTGAACTGCAACCTGTTTTCTGATGAATAACAGACAGGCAGCTTTAGGGTGAGGAACAGATTCATCAAAGAAGTATTTTTCAACTCTAGAAATGAAATAAATAAATAAATAAATTAGAGGGCAACCCAAGAAGAAAAGCACAAAGGAGTCGGGGTGGGGTGGGTTTTAGGGGGCAGATATAAAGACCACAGTGCATTTGAATTTCATCTGACCACTTGAAATTCTGATTGCATCGGATGAATATTTCTTAGGACGATATATTCCCAGCCTGTGAATCACATGGTTAATCAGGTCTCTAATCTGCCATCCATCAGCCTATGCCAGTACTGTAACTTCCAACCAAATTTATAGGTTACATGGGTCACGCATCCCTGAACAATTTACATTCACAGATATCCCATTTAAACCAGCACAGATTCTGAAACGCTGTTGTTAGGGTTACTGAATGTTGCAATACTATTCAAAGCTTTATGAAAGCTCCTGATAAAAGCTGCTAAATTATTGCCTGTGGATACAGCATGATGCTCTGAAATAGCATTAATAGCCCAATAAAAAGGCTATTGTTCATGCCAAAATATAAAAAGGATAGCTTTTGCTGCCATAGTTTGTCAAGTATGTTAACAAACACCGACACTTCTATTACTCCTTTCCCTGAACACAGAAAGCATTTAGTTTTGCTTTAAAACACACCAGCATGGACTCAGAAAAGATGAGGGACAGGCAGGCAGAAAAGGCTCTGGCTGGAATCATCTTTTTACTTATCTAATGCAAGCGTATGTTGTTTTCATCCTTTGGGAGACTCCTACAAAAGACACTGTTTTAACAGTTTTGACATCTTTTTACAGCCACTTATGTGACATCATTTTTTAAAAGAGAAAGATTAAATATTAACTACAATATTATTAACTTTTTAGTTCTGTTATGCACATAGACAATAATAAAAATCACCGTGCCAGAAATCTGAGCACACTAAAGGAGCAAAGACCCATATCAGTTAATAGTCAGCATTACTGCAGTGATACAGCAGAAGAGCAACAGCTTAGGTACTCCATTCAGGCAAAAAATCTTTCTGAACAAAGCCAATGGTTAAATGGTACTTAACTGCCTAACTATGCCTAAACCCTGAACCTTAAGTTCATAAGTGCCTATAACGCATGATGAAACATGTTCAAAGATAACCCTGCAGGCAAGGCTACACCTCAGGAACCATGAGGTAACACAACCCCTCAAGGGGGCTCAGCAAAGCTGGTCCTTGGGATACCACCACAGCTACAAGCTGTACTCAAAGGGGAGCATGTGATGCACCATCAGACTCCTAAATCCCTCTGAGAACGGCATCAGAGGGGTTTAATTCAATTAACCCTTGCCACACACAGCTAAAATAGAACATAAGCATATGATAAAATAGAGAAATCTATTTAAGTGCCTTGATAAGTGTTTTGGCATATGTCTGAATTCTTAGTACAAATGGGAACTAAAAGAGAAACCAGAATCAAATTAACTCCAAAAATAAAAATAATTAGAAATGTTCTAATACACAAGGAGTTCAGAATCTTTTTCTTTAATTTCCATTTACATTCTTTTGTGGCAGAAAAAGAGAACTGTGATTTTACTTATAGTATACATACTTCAAAAAATATTTCCACTACATTTCACAAAGTTCATAATTATTACAATTATAAAAAATTGCTGATAAAGAATTACCACTGGAGGCTGTAGGCCTGTCAGTGGAATGGAAGCAAAGCTACTATATATGTATTGTTGAAATAAAACAGAATAATAAAACATTATTGGGAAACCCATTTCAGCAGCCAGTAGGAAAAAAAAAAATGCAATTATACTTTCAGAAAAATAATCTGAAACAACTGTTATTTCAGGTTTAATTTATTCTACACAATACAGCCTTTGCCAAAAAGATCAATCTAGTTTATTAAGTGCTTACCAAGAACACAGGCACACACCCATAACATCTAAACAAGCATTTCACAAATTAGTGAGAACAAAAAACATTATTACACTGCATGAGACATATCACGATTCTGGAAAAAAGCTAATCTTAGTATTTCACAGAAAATTAACTCTTCTTTCATAAGAAAAATGTGTTTTGTTTTAATCACAGACTGTTGTCTGGGAATGCTTACTCAAGTTCTACAGAACTGGAGGAAATTCTGCAAGCCCTGAATATCAAATGTCTTTTCAGCCCTAAAGGAATGGTGTTTGGCAACAGCTGAAGAGTCTAATCTTGTAGTCAAAGAGAGTGGAGGTAAAAGTTCTCTGGTGAGGAGGATACTAAACAGAAAACTTCTTCACTAGGCCAACTGCTCAAGTTTAGGAGACAAAATTTGAACAGTGCAAATATGAGTTGAATGCAAGCAGGACCACCAGACTGTGCCAAATAATGCAGGTGCATTCTCCACTTCATTTTCTTACCAACCTTCTCTATAAACATATCAGCTAAGCACATGAAGTACTGTCAACTTGATACTTTCCCTCTGTAACTTAATTTAGGTGCTTATTTTGCACAAAATACTGCAGACAGCAACATAAGCAGTAAACTGGAGTGGCATAATTTTCAAAATCAATTCTCTAATGTACATCCCAATCCGTGGGCTGCTGAAGTGAACTGATAAGACATGGCTTTTATTTAATGTCTCAAGAACCATGTGGACCTCAACTGAGCAAGAAAGGATATATACTGAATCATTCATGATTAAGAAAATAAAAAGGAAGTAAAGTAAGCTGATATATAAACGTATCAAGCCTGTCACTTCAGGAAGTCAATGGTTTTTGTTAATACTGACTTTTACCAGTAAGTTACAGAAATGCACAGACTACGGATCCATGTAGTCCTTCAGCCGTGCAGGCGATCAAGCAGCAAGCTGCATCCTGCCCTGCCACAAGCACCTACAGACCACCCAGGAAAAGGGCTGCAAGAGGAACCTGAAATGGGAGAGACTCGCTTCAATCTCCCTTCCTCGAAGGCAGCAAGAAACTCTTGCTGAAAATGCAGACAGAAACATCTAAGGGGACACTGAAGTGGGAGGTGGTGTTTCCATCTGTAGAGCTCTGCAGTCCTCTATATGGTACTATCCCTTCACCTACCAGCAATACTCAGCATTTCACAGCAATATTTGTTTTGTGAATTATAGCCTTATAAGGATGAGAATTTTCCACCACTCTACCAACTGATAGAATCTGACTTCATAGTTTAAAAACAAAACAAAACTTTTTTTTTTAAGCTTATAAACCTGGGACATCACACTAAGGCAGTTTCAGCTCCATGTTCACTTGCATGTCTCCTAGCTGCAATTAGGTCAGAATTTCCCACTTTAATCTTTCCTGAAACACAACAGTACATCCGCAATCACCAATTTCTTACTATTCTGTTCTTCCCTGCACAAATTCCCCTCCAGTGTCTGACCACAGTTCTTCTGACCCTGTAGGAAATGGTACAAGCCAGTCTGAGCCTGTCCTTGCAACTATATGCACACAGTGGTTTTAGTGAGCAGTGTTGATTTCATTGGATGCAGAATGCCCCTGTTTATTCGTATCACAAGTTCATACTCTGTTTCTCAGGGGCAGCAGGAAAAGTAATCAGAAAAGAAACAACACAGATCAGTAGTTTTAATGTGTACATTGCAAAAAAATAAAAAAATAAAATAGGCTTACTTTTAATTTGAAAGAGGTTTCTGATGCTCTTTTTGAATATTACCACAAAATAAACAGTAGAATTGTTCCCTCTACAAAATAGAGCTATCAGTGTTCAGTTCTGATCCCCAGCAGCACTTACCTTTCATTTGCAAATACACATACAGGAAAACCAGAAACAGCTAAAGGCACCGTATAACCTACTCTCTCTATTATAGCTACAGTGCTTACTCTGGAGCAGTATGTTCCAAATGTTAATCACCGAGAAGCTGATACGCTATCTTGGTTGAGAACTGTGATGATTGTGCCATAGTTCCAGTTAGATCTATGAAGTTGTACTGTTCAGTCTTGAAGCTTTCAGAAAACTCTGCAACCTGCAGAGGTAACAAGTAATAATCTGACAAGGAGGAAAATTAGCTTCTCCAGCAAGTATTGTGCTGTTCCAGGCTTTAATGAACTACATAAAAGTGATCAATAAACTTACAAAAGCAGCCAGCAGAAGTCCCTCATAAAAACAGGGAAAGCAACGTGACTGCTAAACAAACACTTTATTTTATTTTTTTTGGGGGGGAGGGGGTGTTGGGTTGTTTGTTTTCAGTTTGTTTTTTTTTTTCTCCAGATTCATCTGAAGGCCAGGAATCCTCCCTTCTGCATCATGAGCAGGATTGCTTCTCTTCCACCTCTGGTTTCCTTACCCACCTCAGCCCCAAAGGTCATGGAAGGTGGAGCCCTCAGCCTCTTTGACTCATTAATAATCACACTTGATTAGATTTGCTTCCTGAAAAGAGAAATACTAGGAAACAGCCCACTGATCTCGGATTTGTTAGGCCTGGTCAGAAAAATTCATACACTGTTTGAAAACTTCGTCAAGTTTCACCTTCAATACTTTGTCTGTTCTTCTTATCCTACAATTTTACACCACATGGTGAATAGCCATCAATTAGGTTAAGAAATCCAGAAAAAAACCCCTTGGCATTTATTTAAAGGTAAAGTAGTCTACACAATGGAAGTAATATTTTAACTTCTTTTTCATTGCAACCTCCCTGTCACACTATGAAAATCACCAACAGATGCAATTTCCATAGATTTTTGTGTTTGACATGATAGGTGAAAATCCTGCCCCTTTTAAGCCAGTACATAAAAGCATGATTTTAACAACACCTGCAAGAAATTAAAGAACAGTGCAGTGGATTTTACAGCAATGTTATAATCAATCTTCAATTCTGAATCCTTGCAATGACACAAATTCAAATAACGCATGCTACTATCTCCACCTTTAAACCAACTTAAGTATGATAATAACCTGTTAATTCTTTCTGAAGATAAGTATTTCATACTCCTTGGTCTTATTTACCAAGTCCCAGTTTCTGGAAATAAGTGATCCTCTGAGAATTAAGTGATCATTTGAGACATTTAAGATACCCTTCTCCCTTTTCCACCTTGAGAGTTTTGGGGTTTTCATCTGTGTTTTGTTTGTTTGTTTTTAAATCAACATCTAACAAGTGAAAGTTATCTGTAGCACCTTATAGATGGGCAAGTGTCCTGGGTTCAGCAGTAGCAGTCATTTTTTCTCCTTTTTAGTAGCTGTTGCAGCACTGTGGTTTTGACTTTCAGCCTGGGAACAGAGCTGATAACACCGATGTTTAGACTGACCAAGGACTTTGTGAGTCTCATGCTCTGCCAGGGAGGAGGAGGGGCCGGGAGGAAGCAGGGACAGGACACCTGACCCGAACTAGCCAAAGAGGTATTCCATACCACAGCACGTCATGCCCAGGATGTAGAACTGAGAGTTCCCGGATGGGCTAGAGGCTGCGGGGTGGGGGTGAGGTACCGGTTGGTGAGCGGTTGTGTTCTCTTCCTTGTTGTTTCCTTTATCATTGTTACTATTGGTGGTGGCAGTAGTGATTTGTGTTATACCTTAGTTATTAAACTGTTCTTATCTCAACCCATGGGAGTTGCATTCTTTTGATTCTCCTCCCCGTCCCTCCAGAAGCGGAGGGAAGAAAGGGGTGGGGGGAAGTAGACTGCGTGATTCTGATTTACGGCCTGGGCTTAAACCACGACAGCAAGCTAGGGCAAACTGTTACCAGCCTTGTCACTCAAGGCTTATACCACACTGCATATGGTGACACAACCAGTCAGGATCCCAATTCCTTTTCTTTGGAGCAGGTTGCCCTGAGAGTAAGAGGGACAGTACTGAGGACCTGGTGAACTGAGCACATTCATCCAACAAGGACAAACTGGAAGTTCCAGCATTTCACACATCTCTGCCACCAGTCAGATGATAGTGATTCACAATGCATATCTTTTTAAATAAAACACTTGCCGCAATGACTAGCTCAATGGGAAGCATTTCTTTATGCAGCAAAATGCTGCTTTTCTGAGAACAAGAAGAAAAAG
Organism: Psittacula echo; assembly: GCF_963264785.1. Lineage (NCBI taxonomy): Eukaryota > Metazoa > Chordata > Aves > Psittaciformes > Psittacidae > Psittacula > Psittacula echo. The sequence goes on along the minus strand of NC_137742.1, from coordinate 42,395,093 downwards.
AATAGTCTGTAGCTCTGATTTCTATTGAGGAGAAAATATTGATATGGATTGTCATTGCTCATAATTTCAATCATTGTGGATCACAACTACCACTGCTGCAAGTACCTCTATTTGGATTTCACTGGGGTGTCCTGCTCTTTTTCCCCTAGGTGAAGGAAGACAAGGAAACAACAGGTAATTTTATCCTTCAACATGTGAATACCTAACAACTAGTAGTTTCACTAGCAAAGTATGTCTAAAATAATCAGGCAGTTTACAATTCTCATTTTAGTCTTCCTAAGAAGACACATTTGCAAAGCAAATGCTAAGACATTTGTAAGACATGCATGCTTAAAATGTTCAGGAAATTCACTTGTCCAAGACAGCTGGATATACTAAGTACATCTTGAAGTTCAATTCATTTGAATAGCATTCCCCCAGTAAAACTCTTGCCCAGACAGACCCTGAGGCAAGCAACACTTAAGGGCTTTTATCTTTAAATCACTTCAACATTATTGAAGATTTCAAATATTCTTCATCCAACAAGGATTTCATAGAATCATAGAATGGTTTGGCTTGGAAGGGACCTTAAGTATTATCTAGTTCTAACCCCCTATGTAGGGACACCTCACACTACACCAGATTGCTCCAAGCCCTATCCAGCCTGGCCTTTGAAGACTGTCAGGAATTCGGCAGCCACAACTTCCCTGGGCAACCTGTTCCAGTGCCTCACCACCCTCATAGTGAAGATTTCCTAATATTTAATCTAATCTCCTCTCTTTCAGCTTAAAGCCATTACCTCTCATCCTACTGCTACAGGCCCTTGTAAAATATCTCTCTCCAGGTTTCTTATGGCTCCTTTAAGGTAACTGGAAACTGCTTTAAGGTCTCCCCAGAGCCTTCTCTTCTCCAGGCTGAACAGGCCCAACTCCCTCAGGCTGTCTCCATAGCAGAGATGTTCCAACCCTCGGAGCATCTTCGTGGCCCTGCTCGAGACTTGCTCCAGCAGGTCCACATCCCTCTAGTGTGGACTCCAGAGCTGAACACAGTACCGCAGACAGGGTCTCATGAGAGCAGAGAAGAGGGGGAGAATCAGGTCCCTTTATCTACTCCTCACACAGTTGGCTTTTCAATGCAAAGTAACTTTGTAAAGAAACAAAGTTTTAAGAAAATGCCATAAAAAGCAGAACAGGAGGCATGGAGCAAAGGAGAACTCTCTAGCTGGGAAATGTAAATTTCATGAAACCTTTTCCAGTGCTATAACTCTGAGAGATCACACTCTGTGTGGAGAGCTACTATGAATTGCATTAATTCCAGGCAAATTCTCAAGATGCACCATATGTTAAGTGTGCTTTTCATCATACTGCACCTACAGACTTCAATGAAAACATGCAGAATGTGGAAAGTACGTCAAATGTAAGCAAATGAAAGGGGTAAATAACCAACTTTGTATACAGGTTAACCACGTGATAATATCAACACTCTTCTCCTTAAACATGTCCCTATCAGAAAAGGCATCAGTCAAACCCAATTCCTCTATAAAGCTGATCCAATTCAGCACCCATGACCCCCTATAAAGATGCCTGGGCCAGAAATACAGATAACACACCCACCAATTACGCAGTATCTCCTCCTGAGAAACACAAGGCTTTTGCTGTAGCTTCACATGCACTTTAAAATGGCATAAAAACAGGCACTGAAGAGGCTCTCCTCTAATTCAGCTACTCCTGCTCACGCCACCCTTCTGCTGCTAGCATTTTTGTGGGTACATGGTGAACTAAGCAATTAACTTACTAGAGTTAAAACCCAGGTCCCCGTCGCAGACCCAGTTTACCATGGGGTTAACCCAAATGTGTGATTATCTCGTTCATTACCAATAATACCTTCTACCCACTTGAAGTGCACAGAAAACTTCAGTCTCAGAGACACAAAATCTCTAGGCTGAGACTTCTTGTGAACACCCCTGTGAGTCAGAAAACAAGAGCACGGTTAAGAGAGCAGACCACACTTGGCTAGTACTCTTGGCTAGCTGCTCATCTTGTTACAGACACTGATAGCTCCCTGGACATGGGAAGGAACTCCATTTCACTTCCTCCACTACTCTGCAACCAAGATATACTGCTATCAACCACATTCTAAACTTTTCACTTCTTGGGTTAGCATCACAATCTGGCTTAGCTGCAAGTTTTGACTAGTCTTCAGATCTGTTAAGTCATCTGGTAAACCTAATCACCAATACCCAATTGCACAGTGACTTCACAACAATAAATAAATAGAACTTAGTTTACATTAATGGTGGATGTACTAGTTCGGCTGTGGTCAGAGGAAGAAATTAAAACGCTGTGGTCAAAACCGTGAAAAACACAAACACATAAACCAATGCATGTTTAGTCAGTTATAGCAGACAGCATGAAAGACAGCAAAACCACATTTCCATGCCTGTTTTTTTGCCCTTCGGTAATTCTATGGTTTACCAAAATGCAGTCCCTGGGCTTATTAATTTCATGTTTAGTCTGCTAGGTCTGTAATCTTGCCACCCTTTTAATCAAACAGGTTTCAGGCAAGCACTTATATGAAACATACCCATTCAAATCTTAACATTTTTACCCACAAGAATACACAGAGGCTGTACCTATTTTGTTTTATGAGACTCTGTTTTGCACAAACTATTATAATTATTCCTTTTCATAACAGTAGCTTCCCCTGACAATTAGAGACTCAGTTGTGCTATTCTGTTTGCATTAGAAATTTGCCAAAATACAAGAAAGGAAACCCTAAAGTCATTAAACTACCTACTGACTATTTGTAAACCTGTTTGTGTAAAATCACAGTTTTTCACAAAGACAACAGAAAACACTGGGGAGGAGCACGCAAAATAGGTTTGATGACTAGTGGATATCTCAGACTGTATTTCCTTTGAGCTTCAGTGAAAAGAGTAAACTAGAAAACATTAACCTTTGCTATAAAGTGAAGGCAGTTCAAAATGACTGATGTCTTTATTGAAAGAAGTCAGCTCACTACTGCAACATACTATGTGGTGTAGGTGAAAGCAAAGGAAAGAGAAGTATGAAAAAAAATATTTTTTAAGTCATCAACAAGATTAGGCAAATCAGCTTAGTGTTCAACAGTGAGGATCACAGCTTTGGTTGAGTCGTCGCTCCTTGGCATATGAATACCCCACACATGTGAGAAGCTGTAAATGTAGTTTTGATCATAAATGCAAGTTGGACTTCAGAAAAGAAATACCAGTGTGAGGACTGTCTTCAGCATAATTATAGGAGGAAGGTTTGACAGCAGGACTCTTCACTGAAACAGTGCTCTGCTTTTCCCCTTTGGTGAAGGAGTGGGATTTAGATGGTAAAGTAGGTCACCGTCTCTATCTGAGAGCCACTTTGCCACTACATTTCTTGGTTACCCTTCCTCAGAAGGGTGCCAATTTTGGAGGCAGAACAGCTGTGAATTTAGCAAGACTACAGTATTTCTGAGTGTCTAGTCTAGCTTAGTCAATAGAGCTGCAGAAAGCCTAATTTTCAACCGTATCAAATGGGACACGCTATGACAAGATAGGAAATTTTGTTTTGGTCTTTCCCCAGAAATCCCACCCAGGTAAAAACGGAGTATCATCCCATTTTCCAGATGGAGAACAGAGGCTGAGTAGATAGATTACCAAGGGCAAACTTCCTTAATACAAATCAAAGCATTGACTGCATTACTGCTGAAAGGTACATCACTGGAGCATGCTAATCGCTACTGGGATGGAAAAGGCAGCAGAATTTACATGAGAGGGAAAATGAGGACAAAACTGCCTTGGGAAAGAGCACCCTGCCGCAAGCATTGTACAATCAAAAGAGATAAACACAGTCACTTCTAAGTGACTCCCATGTAATAATATTTCACCTCCAATTCCTTAACATGCTGCTCTTCAAACACTCCTCTGTGATAAGGGTTACGCTTCAAGAAATAGTACTACTTCCACTTCCCAGACAGAGCAGCACTGAAAGCCAGAAGTGAAGTCTCCAAAAGGTATGAAGTGGCATTTAGGAAAAACCTAAGCAGACTAGACATGTAACTCAAGCAGAAAGCCAGAGACAGACAAACGCTCAAGAAAACTTTCAAGAATTCCTAAGCACAGGGGGGCACTTACCCATACCCACAGATACATAAATGTACCTCTGCATCTCAAAAAAAAGAGGCACATCATGTATTAGGGCTGGAGCACCACAAGAATTTAGGAATTAAAATCCCAGACTACAATCCTCACTCTCTCACCTCCTCACTTAGATACAATGCAGTGCTGAAGCCAGAAGAAACCACTGTAGCAATCTCCATCTCCGTCACTGAAGCTCTCCATTAACCCTGCGGAGTCCCCTTTCCAGGCATATTCAGAGGAATCTTTGGCTTCACAAGACCAAGCTCTTTGGCATTCAGCTCAGCCCTGCAAACACTCTGCCCTTGCAACTCTCCCAACTCAATGTTCTTCAACCATGATCCCCAGAGAGCTGAGAACCGCTGCCCAAATCATTCCCACATAACATACAGCAGCAGCACATTTAAGAATAAACAAATAAAATGGTGGAGAACAGGTAGATTTCTAAATAATAGGTTAGTGGCTAAAGAGTCTAATCATAGCACTATATACACGATCTTAACTCTTTCTCTACTTCTCCTTCCCACCTCCTAGGAGAACATCCTAATAAACAGGTTTCTGTAAACTCTGATTGGGAAATACTACCAGTTCTTCCACTGGAGAAATAAAGCTCCTTTTATTATTGTACATGAAATATAACCATAGGCTAAAACATGTAAATTGGGTTTGGGGCAGGGACTGGAAACCTCCGCAGCTTCTTCAGCTGGCCAGAGTCTTTCCAGGATAACAGCACACATGCATCACTCCTCTTTCAGCTCTACTGAACCATTAAGGATCTCATGCAGTCCAGAAAGTTTTCCACCGGGTATCCTAGTCATTCTCCTGAGAGAGAAGAAACATGGGTCTCCCCAGCAGAAAAACCAAGGGTGCTGCTTTCTGCAGCTTTTTTGTTCATTTTTTTGTTTAAGAAAAATGTGCACTATGTTTACAATAAAGTTTGTGTGCCACTGATCCTGGGACTACCAAGGCAAGGCAGCATGTCCTGACTGCACCAGCTCTGGTGTCTCAGCCTTTAAGCAGCAAGAGGTTCAAGACACACCCATGACCTCAACAATTCCCCGTGAGCTACTCTCTGTAAGTGCTACATTTCTTTGGCTCCATACTGAATCCCTGAACATGCCTATACACCGCAAGCATCATCCTGTCCTCATTCAGCTGGCCCTGCAGCATCGCTCCTGTCTCACTGCCTACAGCAAACAAAGCAGCTTGTCCAAGGTTCCATAGGAAGCCCAAAAACCTGCCCCTGCATCCCTCAAAACTCCAGATCCTGGCAGTTGCATCCCATCCACCCAGGAGTCTTTTGCTTTTGCTTCACATTAATACAGAGAGGTATTTCCTGTCTCTACAGATTTTCAGGCTCTCCAGGCTCTGTCGCAAGCTTAAACAAACCTTAATACAGTGCATACTTACAGTGGCATTTTTCTTTGAAAACATGTAAACTCAGATTATCCCAGGATTCTTCTCACCCACACAAAAAGACTTGTTAAGAAGCACTGCTTTAGAAAAAAATACACACCTCAGTTCCAAGTGGAAAACAGAGGTGAGTAAATAACAACTAAACGAAGTACAAAGCAACACCATTTCATACATTCACACAGCCTATATGTCCATTTGGCTGAAGGCCATATTTGGAAAAAATTGTTGCATAGTTGGATTGAGCGCGCCCTCAGCAAGTTTGCCGATGACACCAAGCTGTGTGGTTCAGTTGATACGCTGGAGGGAAGGGATGCCATCCAGAGGGACCTCGACACGCTTGTGAGGTGGGCTGATGCCAACCTGATGAAGTTTAACCATGCCAAGTGCAAGGTCCTACACCTGGGTCGGAGCAATCCGAGGCACAGCTACAGGTTAGGCAGAGAAGAGATTCAGAGCAGCCCTGAGGAAAAAGACTTGGGGGTGTTGGTCGATGAAAAAATAAACATGAGCCGGCTTCAGTGTGCGCTCACAGCCCAGAAAGCCAACCGTATCCTGGGCTGCATCAAAAGGAGCATGACCAGCAGGTTGAAGGAGGTGATCCTGCCCCTCTACTCTGCTCTCGTGAGACCTCACTTGGAGTATTGTGTGCAGTTCTGGTGTCCTCAACATAAAAAGGACATGGAACTGTTGGAACAAGTCCAGAGGAGGGCCACGAGGATGATCAGGGGACTGGAGCACCTTCCGTATGAAGACAGGCTGAGAAAGTTGGGGCTGTTCAGCCTGGAGAAGAGAAGGCTGTGTGGAGACCTCATAGCAGCCTTCCAGTATCTGAAGGTGGCCTACAAGGATGCTGGGGATGGACTCTTCATCAGGGACTGTAGTGACAGGACAAGGGGTAACGGGTTCAAACTTAAACAGGGGAGGTTTAGATTGGATATAAGGAAGAAATTCTTTACTGAGAGGGTGGTGAGGCACTGGAATGCGTTGCCCAGGGAGGTTGTGAATGCTCCATCCTTGGCGGTGTTCAAGGCCAGGTTGGATGAGGCCTTGGGTAGCATGGTTTAGTGTGGGGTGTCCCTGCCCATGGCAGGGGTGTTGGAACTGGATGATCTTAAGGTCCTTTCCAACCCTAACTATTCTATGATTCTATATGTGAAGAAGCTGGATGTTTGTATCTGCAAAGGAAAATCTTCTGTCTTTCTACAGAGGTAGATTTTTAAAGTGTACAATAGCAAGGGTGCTAATGTTAGTTTGAAAAGCATCTTGTACATGTTTGAAAACCCACCTTCAAGTGGAAACCTACCACCTCAGAAAAAAAACACTGCACAGGCGTGCTTGTGGGGGTTCTCTTCTTGTACAATCTTGTAGAGCTGTTGCTCTTTACATCGCTAACTGTATGATCAAGCCTAAGTACAACTGCCATCCTCAGTCAAATATGGTTTTAGAAGAGATGTCAGAAACAAACCATTTCCCAGAAATTTCCAGGAGGCCACAGGCACAGAACTGTAAGACTTTTTTCTTATGCTTGCCTACAAGTGAAACACGATACATGTTTTGGTGTCACCAGTCTGCAGAGACAAGCCAGGGAATGCTGTGAGAGGGAAAAGAACTGAGGATCCTGTAGAGATGCATGGGAAATGTCTTTCTCCTCATGTTGTCCACATTAAACACGTATTATTAACTTTGTTTTCCTTAATAGCTAACTCTACAAGCACATGGAAGTGAAGAGGTGCAAAGGAAGCAGGATATCACTCTCGAATTAGTTAAACCAAGAACTTATACACAGTTTACTTTGCAAGAGTAACACCTCCATATCTGCATATGGGCAAATACGTAACAAGTAACTCTGACATAAGAAGTCCTCTGATGTTTGGAGGAGTTGGTGCTTATTTCATTGATGATGTTTTGAAGCAACAAATATGCAAGAAACTCTCACCAATGCTTAGATTTTGTTATTGTAGTTGTTGCTTAGGACAAGACTGAGAAAGAAAACATACAGTTTGTCCCCAGAAGGTAAGAAGGACTGACAAAAACTGTAAATAAGCAACAAGCTTAGACTGCAACAGCTTTCTACAATTAGGACAGAAAGACTTGTGGTTAAATTCAGTAGAAGAATACACATCCTAACCCACTGACACAAACATATGGGGTGTATTTTATGCAGAAAGTCTTTCCAATCTTGTGTTATTCAAATGCTATGGACTGATATTTTAAGAAGAGGTGCCTACTTTGTATCTTGTCACATGTCTTATAAAATTACAGAAAGCAGATAGTAGTGGTGGTGTAGCTGACTCTCTTTTACACATGAGCACTTTCAAAGGGGGCACTGTGAAAGTGGATGGTTGTCATATAGAGTGAATGGTACTGCAGGGAAATAAGAGACATAAAAAGAAAACCAGTTTATGAGCTCCCTCCTATCGTTCCTTGTTCTCTGCCTCCTTCCTCAAAACAAAAATCCAGCATAAGCATTTTGGCCAGCTTTGGCCTTATTCTCTTTGCTTTCCTTCTCCAAACATTATCACACTACCACCCTCTTCCCATTTCCATCTTTTATCCCCAGATACAACGAACAGAGTAGCAGGCAGAAGGATAACTCAAGTATCTTTAATGTTATCTCCTGGTAACCTCTGTGGCATAAGGACAAAGGAAATCCCATAGCAGTTAAGAAACTGCTGGACCTTGATAGAGAGCACACACAGGTTTGGAAGGAGTCCTCTTCCCTCCATGGCAAAGACATATTCATTCAATATTCTGTGATTCTCTAGAGCCTCTCATCTAATAATGGATGTTAACAAATTAAATCTTAGATCACTTCCCATCATGTAAATATCCTCACTACTTCAGAGGGAGACAAAGGCACAGAAATGCTAAGGGGCTTTTCACAAAGTGCTGCAGAGCATGAGCGTGCAGACAGAGAAACCACAACTGGTAATCATCTGTCACATGCTTTAAATTAAAAACAGCCTCTTTCCCAGATCCAAGGCAGACAGGGCCCTGGGTAGGCACCTGCAGGTATTCAGAGCAGAAAACAGGACAGATATCAACGCTGACTTTTCCCTACAGACCCACAGTGCTTCATGAAGGACAAGGACTAACTCACACCCCTCCATCCTGCAGCTGCTGTACACATCCAGCGGAGCCCCACATCCCTCTCAATGCCAAACCATTGTCACAGTTTGGCTCAACTACTGGATTCAAACATCCAGAGTCCATGCTGCCACTGGCCACTTGGCTGCCAAGCAGCGAGATGGTGGCTTGTCCACCTCAAACCCAACACAGCATCTGCCAAGACAGACAGAAAGGTGGTCAGAGACACTACCAGAAATGCCGACAGAAACCCAGCACTGCGCTCCTCTCAGGGAAGCAGCTTTCATGAGAACACAGAGAAAAATATTGCCAGGTCCACGCCTGCCCCCTTCCCCAAGCCTTAGCTGGGGTACTCTACAGTTATTTTGTCTCCCTTGCATTCATTAATAGGAAAGCTTAATAGGGAAACAACACAGAAGCATTTCACCTATGAGGCACGGCTGAAAACTCCTTACTCATCCCTGTGGAAAGTTAGAAATGAGGAAAAGCAGTTGTCCAAGGTAAAAGCTTTCCTTGGTGGTTTCTCCATTTTCCCCATGGGTTTAAGAGGTAAAATTTGAATGAAATGCTACATAGGAGTAATTGGTTGACCACCAAATAGAAGTTACTGAGATGGGCAGGTTAACCAGATATCCATGTATTTCAACCCAGAAGCCCTCAGTTACCTAAGTGCATTATAAAGAACGTGCAAAAATAAAGTTCCACCTCTCCTGCCAAGAAGCAGAGTCATTAGAAATAAAAAGAGTTATCAAAATGCCTGTTTTCCCTCAACTCCCAGCTAGAAACTCACTCCAATTTCTCTTATGATTAAATAATGCTGTCAGATTAACACGCTAAGTGACAGCTACAGCCACGGAGCAACTGCCAAAAACATTCTGCAACCAGACTTTCCAAGCACTGAAGTCTGTGCACCATCATGCAAGCATCCTCACAGCCGCTGCAAAGGGGATCCCCACAGCCGCTGCAAGGGGGATCACACTGTGCCAGTTCAGCGGGCTTCAGATTACCTGCTCTCCCCTCCTTCCCTGCTTAGCCTCCTGCTGCAACCCCATGGACACCCCACAGTGAGTTCTGAGGAAACTCACTGCCCTGAGGACACAGCAGACCCAGACTGGACCTTTTTGCTGTTGTTCTTGGGTTTAAAACTGTTAGTGTTTAATTTCAATAGCATTTGCTGTCACTGCCTACAGGTACCACAACCTTTCACAAAGTATTTGCAGGCCACATATGTTGGCCCTGCTGCATTTTGATTTGTCAGTCTGAGGCTCAAAGCGGAAAAGACAAGGGGAAAGAGGCCCCTTTGCTTTCCAAATTACTCTTCTGTCATAGTAAATGTGCATCACTGGCTATGCCTGTAACTGAAACCCAGGTGATGTCCCAGCAGCAGGATCATCATGCCCTCAATACAGTGCCATTCCATCACCAGCTACCTAGTCTAAAGGCAATCACTTCTCTCTCCAGTACTGCAGGACAGGGTCAGAGGGTTTTATTCGCATTTGCAAATTCTCCAAACACTTAAGCACTAAGAGAAGCCAAACACATTAAGCATACAGAGTAAACACAAGAGAAACTTACTGCATTTAAGATGGAGGAAATAGCAGCATTTTTAAAAACTAAATGCTCTCAATGATCATACACAACACACACACAGGACACAACACCTGCCAAACAAAACCTAGTGGCACGACCTATTGTTCTGCAGATTCTTTACAGCACGAAGGGGACAGATTTTGACTTCTGCTCAACTGTGAGACGTTCTGCTGAGGTTTTTAAGCAAACACAAGAAAAAAGAAAAGCACACATTCTCCTTGCCAATGTTCCACATCCCAAACATAACACCGAAAGGTTTTTCCCCTTTGAAGAAGTTGAATCTGATCCAGCAAATGTCAGAAACCTCTGGCAGTGTAAGATCCTGCAGACAAACCATTTAAGTAGACCAAATAAGAGAAGACAAGTTAGAACATCTCAATTCAAAACTATGTCCTATGTTCCCTCTCCTTCTAATACAGAAAGGGGAACTTCCACCAGCATATCTGTGCCATCTTACAATATATAATCCACAAAAACTTAAAAAGCAATTACAGAAAGAATAAGTATGTATTTTTAATTTGGCATTATTTTTACTTAGGAAAGCGCACCTCACATATTTTCCAGGAATAAGAAATTATGACAAAAAATTCCAGCCGTACCTCATACCCAGCTCCCTTGTCTTTATCATGAATCTTGGGATATTTCACTCCTTACTTATCAAAAACAATTATGGCAGAATACTGGTGAAAACCTAGGAGCATGAGCCAAGCACAGCCAGACAGCTTGAAATTAGAAGGGAAATAAAAAGAACCCTGAATTTATTATTTTTATCTCAACGATTAATTTTAAGCCAATCTCACGATTTTCTGGGGACTGGCATGATTTAACATTTGGAGTTGGCAATACAGCATACCATACAAACACATAGCCATAAAGAGACCAATTCAAGTTTACTGTGGGGACTATAACTTTGACATGCCTGACATTTGCACATTTAAACATCTGAGCCGTAACACCACAGTGTTCAATACAAGAGCATTATGTACCTGTCCTGGGCTTCGAAAGATGATTTCTTATGTCAAAATCCTATCCATGCAGGTAAGAAAGCACTATTTAGAGTTCTGTTTATTATTTGTGACATATTACAGTTATTTTTTTTTAAATACTATTAAAATATATGGATACATGCTCTTGACATTGTGCCAAAATGCCTTCTGCTACACTGAACTACAGGGTTTGTGCCACCACTAAGATAAACAATATCAAGGGGAAAAAAAAAATTACAGAAGTAGTACTTCAAGATACCAGCAGAACTGCAAAAGTATCATTTTGAAAAAGACAAAAGGTGTAAAAATATACAGATGAATAAGAGAGGCAAACAGATATTCTTAAAACTATTTAATATCTGTATATCTCAAAGATTAATTTTTAATTCAAACATTCAGCTTCTTTCCTAGAATAGCATTACTTGAGTATAGATAGGTTTGGCTTCAAGTGTATAGTCTGTTAGTTACTGTAAGTATCAGTTTATACATCCTGTGTTTCACATTATCATCTTTGTTCTGCTCCTGCTGTGCCTTGTGGCTAAATAGGTTTTCTGAAAGTCAGTGACAAGATTTGCTCGATCTATAGACAAGAAAAGAGGTGACTTCTGTAACAATTACAATCACACTGCTCAAACTGGCCCACCTGATAAACCCAATTCCCTCTTATGTCAACAAGAAGTACATCATATCTTCTCATTAGAAAAAAAAAAATTATAAAAGTAAAACCAAACTGGTAACTCTGAATTCTCAACTTCTTACAGCTTTTGTCACAAAATCTGTTTCCTAGCTTTAATGCACAGAGTCCACAGTATACACTGTGACTGACATGTATGGACAACTCCTTTACTTTTTGCAACATACACCAAAATCAGAATCCCTGCCTCAAGGAGCTTACAATGGCAATTATTTCATATGCCTGAATCTTTATGTTTAAAGTTATTTCAGTTCCTAAGCTAAGCAGCCAGACATTTTTAAGCTAGATTTAGTCACCTCTGCAGCCTTAATTCTACTTTCCTAATGTATTCTGCGCACTGAAAGAGGTCCTCTAGGAAAACCAGTAATGAGATCAGTGAGTGTGTAACTGAAACCTGCACCGTGATGCACATACACAATGGGGCAGGATCAAGCTTACACAAATGCTGTAAGACTCTGGCACCCTAGCATCCTGATACCTCACTTTGAAATCTACCTGTTAATTAGTTTTTTCCTGTACTGAATGACCTCAGCACTTCTTTTTTGCCCCCAAAAGGCAGGCAAATCTCACATCACAAAATGGTGCAGAAGTTATTATATACAAAATGGTGACACAGCTTCCCTCTCGTGGCAGGTACTAAGTTCTGACTGTTAAGCAGGAGCCTTATGGCCAAGTTTCCAGCTGGGCTGTCTGACCCAAGGAGCCAGCAGCCGAGCTGGGCGCAAAGAGGCTTCCCACCCCGGAGGTCCACATTACCACTCACTCTTCCTCTGCTTCCCCTCTCCCCCACTACTGTTCAAAAGGGGCTGGGGCTTTTCACCACAACGGTGTCACTTACTGAGAGCTTCTGCCATTCAAAAAGAAAGCAGGAAAAAAAAAAACACCAACTTGCAAGAATTTTTTATAGGGGAAGGTGTTAGGCAACCCTAACCACAGGGTCAGTGCTGGCCCCCTCTGCAATTACAAATGGGCCCATAAACTAACACAGTCAGTGAGGCAGCATCATGGCAATTAGCCTCTTTCAAAGACAGGAAAATGCTTTTATGTTTAAGCATTGTAGAGCACAGACTTTTACCAGTAAAAACAGAGCACATGTCTTAATTTAAAAGTTTGCTCAGCATGCTTTGCGCTACTTCCTGTGTCTTAAGCATCTGTCTGAATTGCCAAAACAAGTGGGAGAAAATGACACTTCACTTTGCTTATCAACAGCAAAAGGAGGGTGAAATGGAAGTCCTTGTCCACATGCATGTTATTGTGCAGTCGCAGGAGGAACAAGGTTATTTCAACAGTAACTCACAAAGAAGTGTCAACAATAAACTCCACAGTATTTAACAGGACCTCTCCACATAAAGGCTATCTAATATCTGTACCATGAGGAAAAAGAAACCACAGAATCTCGTTTCAGAGCTTCACCATTATTACCAAGTAAAAGGTTTCTGGTTTAACTGCAGAATAATACATTTTCTAACTATTCATAAGCTTCTAAGCTTTTCTGCTGGCTTCAGAAGCTAAATAACCTAAAACTGGGACAAACAAGCCTCAGTTGTCAAACTGATTTGACGGCCTATTTTTTACATTTTGCGACTTTAATGGAAAAGCCACTTGTTTTTCCTCTTCCTCCTTAATAGTCCTGTCTGAGCTGCAGTCTTCAAAATTTCACTTCTAATCTCTCTCATTTTGAAGTTTTCCAGTTCAATTCTGACTACCCACTGCCTGTATCTCTATTAAATCTTTTATACTGTTTACAACGGAGAGCAAATTCAGCCAGTATAATTCTAGCTGGCTCTCCAGCTATTCTTCAAATGGAAGACAATATACGCTCAACTACTGAATGTGTTGAAACAAATGTGCACAAATACATGCAAACATATTCACACAAAGCCCAGACCACTGCGAAAAAAAAAAAAAAAAGGTGAGAAAAAAAGAGTATTTTTCTGTTACACAGGCAGTGCATACACAAACCACTTCTCTGTGATGTACGCGCTTTATGGTCATGAAGATGAAAAACGGTCAAAACTCTGCCCTAAATTAAACAAACTGATTCCCATCTTTACCCCTTTACCAAAATAATTTACTAAGGCTTAAGCAGCAAGCAGGCTCATGGCTGGGATGTCATACAGCCCATATATTAACTAAGTCAGCAATAAATCTGCCCTTACTCTCCGTACTACTTTCATAAATAGCTCACTATAAAGCCCCAACCTAATTAAAAACAGCTTTCTTGGCAACAGTGGCCTTGATTTCACTTATTTACACATTAACTGCAGCCTCCGTTTGGCTAATCCAGCCTATTCCCTGGACCATGCAGGGCCTTTTATCTGCCCTGGACAGCATTTCTCCAGCAGATGAAGTAGATGCCGATTGATTTGCTGTCGAGCATGGTAAATTAATAGCAACAAATTGCTGAGGGCCCCATCTCGCTGCTCCACCATGCTTCGGCAGTTTTGCTTTATTTGCTCCATGATGGGCAGCAGTCAGGCCTCTTCAAGTCAATTTCTTCTTAACAACCTGCAATACTTTTCAATGGTGAAAATAGAGCCGTTCCTTGTAAGTCAGAAATCAATATCCTATTGCACTTAGAAAATGCTAAACAAGCAGTATTGGCAATCCACTTGGTGCTAGAGGGTATCAGATATAATGCAAATCCATACTGCTTCCCTCCTCGTAGTTATTACAGTTTGCTAAAAGGTTCCTAATGCCATTTATCATCATTTACCATCGACTACTGCAGCTATGATTATGATATCCTATCAGCTAGCAGAGCCCTTTCATTTCTATCCAATTAATATTTTAGCAGCACTCAAATGGTTGTTGCCCAAGTCTTGTAATAAAATTTACACGGATTGGACTGATTTTTTTTTTTCTGTGATTTTAAAAAGTCATTTATTTTTTAATATCCAGCTCCTCAAAATACCTGAATTTTCTCAAAAATGCTGAAATCCAACATCTACCATGTGAATTAATTCAAAGACAGAGGCCTAACCAAAAAGAGCAACTCGGAATAACATATAATGCCACCTCCAAAAAACCACAATCAAAGTAAAAAGTGAATGCTGTACCCAACTTATGCTTTCCATCAATCCCATCCCCAAATATCTGTTGTCTGTAGCCAAATACAGATGCTTATAATTACAATGCTGAATTAAAACCTTCAGCAAGCATGTTTGATTAAAGCAATTTAAATAAACTGTTTACTATAACATTAACACAGTCTTATTTCAGAAATTAAACCAAATGACCACCACCAAGTAGCAACAGTGTATTAGAAACACAAAGCAGCACATCAGGTATTCATTCATAAACTACTGGCTGAGCCTCTTAAAAACAAACATTAAAAAAATCAACTTAGTAAGAAACGGGGATCTTCAGATCACACTCAAACATTCATATATATATACCAACACTGAAATTTAAAAACTGTAGAGAAGTATCTCCTCATCCTGCGTCCCCAAAACCCCCAACTCTGCCTTTTTTTCAAGACTGTGTCTGTTTTGAAGCTTTATTGATCCTAGTACAGAATATCAAAAATTAGCTTAGAATTTTAGGCTATAACACCACATGTCATAACATACCCCACGCTTAAAAAAAAAAACAACAAAACAAGTGACTAATTCTACCAGTCTAATGCTATTTACTCAGTTACCAAAATTTAAATTAATTATGTTCTCAAACATAATTGTTAAAAATTGGCAACATTATGCAGGCTTAATTAAGATTAAATCCAATTTACTAAATGTACTTTAATTGGTACTAATTACATTAGCTTTCCTTTCAGAATGACAAATTCCCCATAGGTTTCACTTTAATAGTCTTCTATCAAAATCAACACAGGATGACTGATGATGAGCATCACACGAGGAGTGGGAAAAGAGATGCTCTTCTCCCCCTCCCATTCACCCCCAGACACACAGGCACACTCACTACCGCTGCTCTATGCGAGTTTACCCTTTTATCAATTTGCTAAGTCACAGAGTCATGACTCCATCACAGCCATCATTTTCTGTTCCAGTGAAAAATTTCTCTAAAAATAAATACTCTTTGGCTGGGAGCAGCCAAGAAGAACAGAAGCTTTAACAGAAAAATACACAAAGGTTTCAAATATCAGGGCCACCAATTACTAGGGTACTTCGAAGGACTCCAGGGAGTCCTGCTCTTGAACCCTTTGAGACGCAAATCTAATAAGTGAATAAGCCTAACCTGATCTTGAGAACTAGGCCCAATTACGCCGAAGGGCAACTTCACTGCATTATTGCCTGCTTTCCATTACAAGGGCATCCAGTGAGTACATCTGGAAAAGAACCTGAGAGGAACCAAGGCTGTCTGCCCAGAAAAACAAATAAAGACAGATATGCCTCTGTGCTAAAGTGAAAAAAAGAAAGAAAATATAATAAGTAGGTGGTTTGCAGGGCTGTCTGTATTTCATAATGTGATAAACTGCCCTCAGGATTTCTTATATGATTGAATTTGGAAAGCTGGGGGGAGGAGAAATAAAAAAAAAAGGTGAATTGCTCAATTTCAGCTGAGTAAAATTCAGGGATGGAAGAGAGGGGAATTTAATGTGGAAGACTAAAAAAGCCTCATATACAATCAAATGAAGCAATCAACGCTATCTATATAACATACCAAATCGGACCCTAACACTGTGATCGTAAAGCAAGATGGGAAACATTTTGCAGTTGCTCAAGCAAGAGGAAAAAGGAAAAAAACACAATTCTGTGACAACAGATGGGGAGTAGAGAGATAGGAAATTTATATCAGATTTAAGAATGATAGCGAGTAAGTTTCTTAGCCACAGCTAATTTGAATCAACATCTGACAAAATATTTAACCTCTCTGCATGAGTACGAACTTAAACTACTAATTTGAACAGAATGAACAGTAATGAAAAAGGGTGTTTAATTAAAACTCAGTCCTTTGTAATCCCCACACTTAGTTGTAACTAAGTATTTAATTTCTCCAGAATTTCACTATGACTCCATCATCATAACTTTATGCAATTCCTGAAGTAAAGCATTCAAAGTAAAAAGGGCTTTTGTTGTGGGGTTTTTTTCCTCACTTAAAACAATTTAATTCCACACTGCATTTTCAAGCTGATTTTGTCCCATGCAATTTTGTGCAGACGATGCAAATCTCCATACATCTAATTGCTGTAAAAAAATAGGACCTGAAACAATTTGGCTATTCATTTGAGAACAGATCGAACACCTCTGAGTCAGCAACGAGTCTGTCCACCAGCACCTGCAACCTGAATCAGGTCCAGAGAGACATCATGTATATCTGCAATCTGATCAGCTGCAATCACAGCCTCCTCCTCTCACCTATTTGTTGAACACTCTTGTTGTGTCTTCACAGTACCTGTAAGGTGGGCATTTGAAATCAACACGTCTACATATAAGTCTGTAAAATAACACATATATACAAGGTCCCCTATGTCTGGAACTGCAGATGCAAAAAATGCTTTGAGGCAGGAAATCCCACTATCTTCACATTTGTATGCCATCTAGGACAAATGACCCTAATCAGTACTCTGGCATTTCGGATGTTAATGGAATACAAAATATAATAAATAATAAATAACATGAAAAACAACCCACATTCGACTTGTATGTCTGCTCCCAACAAGATAATGAAATCCTATTTCCACAACCCAGAGAAGTTCCAAATCCCTAACTTTGAACAGAAATGCATACAAACCAATTTTCAAATGGTCTTTCTTCTCCCATCCAACCATTTCTTTATTTCTGCCGTTTACAGTCCCCAGCAATGCTGGCAGATTGCTCAACGGTTCGCTAAAATGAGTTGTCAGTATTAAACTCCACCATATAAAAAGTTCCCTCACTAAGAAAGAGGTCAGATATTTAATTCATTCTCCTCTAGACAGGTTAAAACCACACATTATCAAATAAGAAACTCTGATTTACACTACCATGTTCCATCTGATTAATCTCCTGCTAATCTTGGCCTAAGTGGTAGACTTCGAGGCACAAAACTGATAGCAGCCTTCCAGTACCTAAAGTGGTCCTAAAAGCAAAGCTGGAGAGTGACTGCTTTACAAGTGCCTGTAGGGATAGGACAAGGGGTAACAGCTTTAAACTGAAAGAAGCTAGATTTAGATTAGGTATTAGCAAGAAATTCTTTACTGTGACGGTGGTGAGACACTGGAACAGGTTGCCTAGGGAAGCTGTGGAAGTCCCACCCCTAACAGTGCTCAAGGCCAGGCTGGATGGGGCTTTGAGTGACCTAGTGTAGTGGAAGGTGTCTCTGCTTATGGCAGGAGGGCTGGAAGTAGATGAGCTTTACAGTCCCTTCCAACCCAAACCATTCTATGATGACATGCTAATGTCCTTGCAGAAAGCTCACTTACTCTTTCACGTTTGAGATGACAAGACACTGGTTTTGGACAAAGGTCCAAGTAGCAGCCTGAGCAAAACAAAAAACACAGCTGCGCATCAATTGCTTTTGTAGCTGCAGCTTAAAAATAGCCCAGGTTCACCAAAAAGAACAGTCTTTTCTATAACAAATACAAATCCTTCAACACCTAACATGACTTCATCATACCGCTATCATCTCAAAAAGTAAACACCAAAAGTTTGAGGTCAGACAGGTCTGAGGGCACAACCTACATACCCATCCCTACACATATACACCCTCCCCATGCAGTATAGGACCACTTGCAGGTGTAGAGATTGCATGTAACCAAGTAACATATAGCTGGCAGCCAAGATCATAACCCTATGCAAAGCCTGTACACCACACACAAGGCTGAGGCTTCAGGGCCAGGTTAAGTACAAAAACATACCCAGTGAACTCAAGCATGCAATTAAAGCACGTCAAACAGAACACACATATCTTTTAAGACTGATGGGAGAATTATACAGAACATTCTTACACAAAAACTATTTACCTACCTGTTTATGCATCTCTATATTCAGTCCATATGACATCTCGTAATACTGAGAAAGAAGAAAGTTACTCTATTAGACCTTGCAACTGTTGAAACTACGCAAAAAATCACTTTGAATCAAACATCATCTGTACAAGGACATACAGACTTACAAACATTTATTGGCCTTGAAGAGCTCCTGGAATTCAAAAGAGCATTTCACAGCAACAGTTAATTCTTTTTTTAATTTTTGCTTTATCTATATTGTTTCATGGCAAAAAACGGCCATAAAACAAGGAAAAAAAAAACACCCAGACAACAAAAATTCACAAAAAGTAATCACAACCAGAGTTAAGGATTAGAAGCAGAAAAAAGGCTACACAGAAAACGCTCAAGATTTTACTCCCTAGCACACATAAAAGATGCTAAAAAACCACCCGAAATGCTTGAAGCCAGACACATATTTAAATCAGCAATGTCTAAAAGACCAGTTATCCAATATTTTAAATTAAACACACAAAATTCTACAATTAAATAGCAAAGTTGCAAAAAAACAAGTGCATGTAAAATCAGAGCCAAAGCAGACACACCAATCTATCTATACCCTGTTGTGCTTGAGTATCACAGGGAACTCTGTTCAGTATGTAATGTTAGCATCAAGCAATCCCCAAGACTTAGGTATATCAGGGATCAAAAAACACAGCTGTGAGCCTTAACATTCGCCTGTGCTCTTGGTTAAGAATTTTTCAAGGTTATTTACTCTTTTTGTGAATACGAAGATGTCATTCAATGTGTCCACATGGAAAATGGCTAATCCCT
The DNA here is from genome assembly GCF_963264785.1 of Psittacula echo. Lineage (NCBI taxonomy): Eukaryota > Metazoa > Chordata > Aves > Psittaciformes > Psittacidae > Psittacula > Psittacula echo. Next base: position 42,375,492 of record NC_137742.1, on the reverse strand, counting down.
CATAGATGCAGAGGAGAACAAACAGCAAGAGCTCTTCTGGAGTTATCATGATCCATCATCCAATCATGTATTTAGAGATACCTTCCTATGCACATCATTTAACCAGGCAGACCACAACCACTAAGGAAATCCCTCTCACAGATGAGATCCCTGCCGTTCTGAATTCAGGGAAACAATGAACTAGCTGCCCAGGTACAACAGTTCTTCTAAGAAGTAGGCTTTGGGTTTGTATCCGTACAAGTGCAATTTTGGCTTACTCCCTTTACAGGAAAAAAAATTATCCCAGACCGATTTACAGAGATGTGATCATTGGGAGAAGTCAGCGAAAGTGAAACATTGTCCCCAGGTACACTACGAAAGTTGTTCACAGCTTTAAAGGGCTGACAAGTTATCTGGTAGGATTCGGAAGAAACATCCCCAGTTGCTGACAAAGGCTGAAGCAGGTTTCGCAGAGAAACTAACTGCAACGAACAAGTTAAAAACCCCTGAAACTAAGAATTTATAATGGAAGCACTGATGCAACCTTAACAACAGCAGTGCTACTATAATCTTTCTGTTCGCCTCCAGCAATTCGAACGTATTTCGGTCTCAGTATACCAAGCCAATAGACATTTTGAATTTGTTAAGCAGCTTGCTTACCATGACATAATGTCGCTGCATCTCTGTCTTCTCACTGGCCAGTTTTTCACATTCTAGCTTTAAACTGTTCAAGACATAAAAAGAAAAGGCATGGGTACTTCATAACACAAAACCGATATTCTTCTGAACACAGGTTACTCCCCTTTTCAAGCATTTCTCCAACACACAAATGGAAATATGCATTCCAGCTCTTGCTTGGGAGTTCAGGGTGGGGTCTGTACTCTTCCTCTTTCAAGAGACTCTGTGCAATAGCCTCATCCTCATCTAAGCAAACTGCATACAGTACACAGGAGAGTATTCTTCTCCAACTAAAAAAAAACACTAGTTCCCAGAAGAAGCACACAGCGGTTCACACCTACAACACTTAAGCTTGAGAAGCCACTTACAAATCCATAATTTGGGGTTTGAAGTTTTTATTGGAAAGAGTTTTAGAGACACCTCTTGCTTTCACTCAACCCCCAGAGGAATCAAACACGTATCACCACTTCAAGGAGCAAAAAGTTGATGGATTTTTTTTTTTTTTTTCCTTTCTGACGACAGAACTGCAAGGAAAACACGGCAGGCAATTTATGGAATACCGTGGTAAACACGAACACCTCCGCTGCTGGTTTTTTTTTGTTTGCTTGTTTTCAGAAGCCGGCTAAGCAATTCTGCCAGAAGTCACTTGTCACTCTGAGGACACAGCACTCTTTCACCTAAGGATAATGAAATAACTCGCCGCCTCACTTCCAGGTTATCAGCACTTGACATGTCAATGAAAGGCGCGAGGGGGCCGAGCCAAGACAAGATGCGTGTTCTGAGCGGCATTTTGAAGGAAAGCGAAGAGGATGAGCCCAGACATCCACACGTTTTTCCATCAACCCCCAACACCACCCCCTCCCTGCCATACAAATCCCAAAACCCTAAACAAAACAGAAAAAAAAACCCACCAAAACATCACAAACTGGAGCGTGGGGAAAGCAAGAAAATCCGCTAGCCCCACGCCACTCGGGGACCTTGCAAGTCCCCGTCCCGGGAGCCGGGACTCGAGGGCAGGATGCGGAGGGGCTCTGGGAGAGGCGGCCGGCCCGGATGGGTCCGCTCCGCTCCGCGCCCGGGATCCCAGCGCCGCGGCGAGCGGAGATCCCGCGCGAGGCTCGGGGAAACTAGGCTGCGTTACCTGTGGTACTGAGCCTGCAAGAATTGAAACTCCTCCTTAATCCGATCGCAGGACTCGGAAATGGTGAATTTAAAGGGCTGCGCTGGCTGGTGAGGAGCCTGCAAGCAAGCAAGAGCGGGTATTTTAATCGCCTCCTCTCGCCCGCCCGTGGCTCCCCCCGCCCGGTCGCCCCCCGCCGCTGAGCCCGGCTCCTCGGAGGCGCCGCTTCCCTCAGGTCCCCGCCCGCCCTCCCGCCTCGGGCCGGCGACGTGATGCTCGAACCGCCCCAGGCTACTGCCCCGACGGGGCTGCCGGCGGAGCACGGCCTGCGCGGGAGGAGGCATCGCCCGCCCGGAACCACCGCACCGGCCGCAGCTGCGGGACGCGGGGCGGGCGCCGCGTCCGCCGCCGGGACCGCCGGGCGGGGGCAACACAGAGGAGTCAAGCTCGGTCCGAGGCGGCGGCGGCGCGGCGGACAACAATAAGAAAATGGCTACAACTCCGCGGTGCCTGCGCTAGAGCGCTGCCCGCGGGGCCGCCGCCGCCACTCACCGGGTGCCGGGTCTGCGGGTACATCTTGCTCAGGTCACGGATCATCCACGCCGCTTCGAGGAGCGCTGGCGGCCGGAGGGGCAGGGATCAGCGCTGCAGGCGCGGCGGTGGCGGGCAGGGACACCCCGGCCCTGCCGCCCCGGAGCTGGTGGGGCACCGCCGACAGCAGCGGGGCGCGGCGGCGACGGCGGCGGCGGCGTCCGCGGCGCGCAGGGGCCGCTGCCACATCCCCCGGGGGCGGTCAGCGGGTGGCGCCGGCCGGCTCTCCGGAGCGCCGCCGCTCCGCGGACTGTGGCGGGCGGCGAGCCCCGTGCGGTGGTGGGCGAGGAGGAGCGGGAGGAGGAGGAGGAGAGAAGGGAAAGCCCCTCCGCCGGCGCCGGTGCGCGCTCCGGCGGAGATCCCCGCCGGCAGTTTTCTCTCCTTCTGCAAACTTTTATTGCTGCCGGCGGCTCTCCCGGCGCCGGGCGGAGCTGCCGCCCCGGCGGGTAAGGGCGGCTCGGGCGGGCGGCTCAGGCGGCTGCCCAGAGGTGTGGTGCGGTGCGCTTTTGTGTGGCGGGCTGGTCCTCGCTGCTACCGGCCGGACCGCATCTCCCCTAGCGCTGTCGGGCCGCTCTTTTCCCGTTCTTTGTGTTGTCGGTTTTTTGTTTGTTAATAAAAAAAAATAAAAAGAGAGCGGGAAAGATGAAGCAGAAGATATGCTCCGGGCTGCTTTATTAATATCTTTTTTTTCTCTTTCCCCTCTTCGCCCTTCGAAACTCCGGTAAGTGGCGGCAGTAGCTGCAGCGCCACGCAGGACAGAGCCCTGTGCCCGGTCCGCTTCGGTCCGGTGCGCTGCAGCCCTGCCCTCCCCGGTCCGTTCCGTCCAGGCCCTGCCCTCCGCCGCTCCGCGCCGCTAGCACAGCCGGCTGTGGCGCGGTGACTCCTTTGACCAAATTTAGCCGCGGCTCGTCATTAACATTCTGATACATATTCAGGCAGCCGGAAGGGCCGCCGCCGCCGCGGGGCACCCTGGGAAACGCAGTCCTCCCGGCGGCACCACTCTCTGCCCCACAAGCCCGGTGCCGAGTACAGGACTTCAACTCCCGGCGACCACCGCGGCACCTCCCGCAACCCCCCCGCCAGCGCCCCTCTGCCGCTCCGCCCATGGAGGGCGTCGCCGGCAACCAATAGAAGGCGGCTTCACATTAATCGCCGTTCTGTATTAATGCCCATCATTTCGCCGCTGACAAATGGGCATGCGGGCCCGGGGGTGGAGGAAGAGAGGGGAGGGCGGCCCCGGGCTCGGCCCCCACGTGGGGCCCTGACGCCGCGCGGGCCTGCAGCCAACCAAGCGGCTCCTCCTGCCTCGCTGCTCTCGTTCGCCCGCCGCCCGAGGAGGAGCCTCGAGATCGCTGGCGTTCCGCGGCGCCGGCGTTCGAACATGGGAAACATTTGTTCAGCCGTCAATCAAAGTAACGTGGGCCGGTGTCGGCTGTCGCTGCCTCCGCGGCTGCTGCTCCCACCGCCTCCTCCGGGCGGGGCGGTGGCGCGGGGGGCGGTGGGGGGCGCCCTCCCCTGCCTCGCGCCCCGCCCGCGGCCACCACCGGCCGCGCGCGCTAATTAGGGGGCAATGCCTGCTTAAAGAGACAGGTGGCCTGCGCCTCGCCTCGCGTCAGGTCCCCTGGCCGGGCTGGGCGGCCCCGAGCGAACGGAGCCGATGCAGGCCTCCCTTCACAGCCGCCCGTGCACTCGGAAGGCGCCAAAGTGAGGGCAGCCCCCGACCCTTTGAAGTCTCTTGCGCCGCCGTGTCCCTGCCGTGCTCTCGGCCCTGCGGCGTGGCCCGGGCAGGGGAGCGGTGCCGCGTTACAGCCGCTTAATGCGACGCGACGTGAGAGCTTTTCCCATGTTGGCTTTGCTGGGGGAAACGGTTGCAGGGAGAGGGCGTGAGCCACTCGCCAGAGTAAGGCGTAAAGGCTTGACCTTTACGTGATGTACTGGACAGGTACGCTGGCATTTGACCGGCCGTTTTCTGGGGCACCGGGCTGGCGCAGGGTGGCTGGGCGCAAAGGGCCCTGTTTCTGAAGGGGCGGTAAGCGTTCCTTGGAATTACTCGCGGAAAGGAAGGGGCAGGCGACGACAGCCGCCACCTCTGTGATCTGCAGGCTGAGGAGCAGTCTCCGGAGGGTCTTTTCCAGGCTCGCACGCCGCATCCCTGCTGCACTGCTGCCCCACGGCCACCGGCTACCTGCGACGGGAAGGCTGCCTTTAAATAAATAACCAGATGCATCTGCACCTAGTGGTTCTGTGTCCTAAAAAGACCCCACAAAAACTCTTCTGGCGAGCCCCACCGCAGACAGTGCCGTGCAGTGATGAGGACGTAAGGGATAGGCTCAGGGTGTGTAGTTTTTTCTGTGTGCCTGTCATGCTTGGATTTGCCTTCAAGCAGTTTGTATTCCTGATGAGCTGTAGTGTAAACCTGCATGCAAAATAGATGGCAGTTTAGTCACGTCATTTTTGATGGCTGTATTTCGAATCTACAGTCCCGGAACTTGCACTCGGCAATTAATGCCCTAAGGATGGTGGCTCAATTAGATATACTTAAGATTTTTGGTCATAAAGTCTTTCTGCTGGCCACAGATCTCTGGCAAAGACCTGCAGCCGTTGAGCACCTTAAGGCCTTGATGGGACATGCCTCTGAGGTTTTGCCACAGGGACAGAGTTTTGCCTTGCTTACATGACCTCTGAGAATTGGTATGGTAGTCAAGAGCTCAGGACTAAAGAGCAGCAGTGGTACTGATAAAGGTGGTAATCATATACATCATCTACACTACCTAGACACTGAGCTGCAGTAGGTGCAGGATGAAAATCCCTCCTCTTGTTGAAGTAGAGTTTGTAATCAAAATCTGCTTTCTCTATGGTGGGTGCAGTAACCACTAGCATCTGGAGCAGGTTGTGGCAACTGATGCTGAATCCTTTTGAAACAATTTGTTGCCTAAAATGACATGTGGGAGGTTCACCAAAACATGCCCTTCTCACCTTCTGTTTTTATACCACTGGAAATGTCTGCATGTTGGGTATGCAGTACTCAGCCTTCATCCCACTTGCATATTTTGTTTCTGCTGGAATTTTATTTTTGCCAAGTTCCTAATCAGTGTTCCAGTGGGATTTAGACGTCTAAATATTGTTTCAAGATCTGGAGATAAACCACCTGCCTAATTACAAAAACACCACTGAGTGGGTTTTACCATGGAATCCCCAACCTGGAGAAGGATGAGTCTGGTTATAAACTAAACACTGTGTCTGAAGAAATTGAATTCTAAAAATAACAACAGGATTCGTTGTTCCTTATTGCCCTGCATGAGTTTGGCATGAGGTACAGAGCTCCAAAGAGAAAAGTATTCAACACCTTGGAAGGCAAAAAGCAATCGGGTTTTTGGTCAAAGCAGTCTGCCTTCTTCTTTTGAAGGACAATTTATTCGTTGAAGCTGAAGCACTGTTCACTCTTGCTTACCCATTAGTCTTCAGTGAATTTGTGTGCATAGTTTTGCAGCATTCTGGCAAGATCCATAAAACCCAGAAGTTTAAGAGAAAGTGTGCTATAACTTGCCACTTTTAAATGATGTGAATTAAGATCAGAATGTTAGTGTCATTCTATTTCCCTGTCTTCTGTCACTTCTGACACAGCCTTGATGGGTCTTTAAATATAGGCTGTTTTGTATGTAAAGTTCCTTGGTTTTTACTTCTTTTATGAAAAATCTTTTATGGTAGGTTATATAACCTGTACTATTATCTACCAAGTAGAGAAGGTAGCTTTTAAATGTTTTACACATCTTGCTAAAGATTTCTCGTAAGTGAATCGACTGCAAGAAATATTTAGGCAGTTTTATATGCACAGTAAGTGTGCTGAGTTTTGACTGGTGTAAAAAACCCGTATGAAATATCACAGATAACCAGGGGTTGCAAAACATCATATCCATTCTTGTGTTACCAAGAAAAGCAACTGGTTATTTTAGTCCTACTAATTCATTTTTAATCTGCATTTGTTTATATTCAGAGTCTAAGGTCTGAACTGAACAGAACAATGTCTGCTTATGTATGTGTTTTACAGGATAGGTGAAGAAGAAACTCTTTTCCAGCTGAGATTTTCTAACCCAGTTCTAGACTCTGGTGATTTTTTTTTTTTTTTTTTTTTTTTTACATTTTTTTTCTTCAGTCGAGTCGTAACCTTAATACAGAGATTTGTAAGTACCAGAGGACCTTTAATAAAGGGTCCAATCCTGGGGCCATTATGTGTGTAACCCCACAGATTTCCTGCCTGGAATGACTGTAGCTGAAGACCAAGAGAGTTGTGCCCAGCACTGTAACTTACTGCGGTTTATTTTGGGACTAAGTTACTGGATCACCATGCTTTGTCAGCTGTGTGCTCCACACATACATTCACTTGCAAAAATGAAGTGTTAAAGTAATAATAATTTCAAAACTCCTCAATCTTACACCAGTACACATATTTAAGTGTGCTGTGTGACAAATGCACTTCTTATCCTTCAGAAAGATAAACTCAGTGACTTTCAGTTGAATTGGCATCAAGTTCTCTCTGCTTAAAACTTTTAATTATGGTGTTAAGCCAGGTTTTACTGGTAAAAGAATGTAACAGCATGACACGGTTTATGTTCTCATGTTTTACAAGTGCTATCAAGTGACCCTGTCTCAGTATGTTTTTAAAACACTCCCTACGTAAAACTTTCTAAATTAGTCATTAGTGACCTTAGGGATATGTTGTAGCTAGTAAGCACATTAGGAGAATTTATGATACTAAGTATAATGCGATGATCTGTAAGTCAATCTATAGGTAGCTCTTTTACAAAGCAAGAGTTTTGCATGTTCCAAACTATTTTTCAATGAAGTCTTTACATTCTTCTTAAACATTACCAAAGTCCCATTTCATAATAGTAATCTTCATAATCTTCTATTATATATTGAAATTGACTTGCATGCTGTCATAGTGCAGACTCAGCATGCACAGGGAATTGGGAGGTTAGATTGTGAAACAGTTTTATTTTCTTTACACCCTTTCTTAAGAGGAACCTTCATGAGTAAGATGTACACACCTTTTTTAGTAGCTATGGAATTACTACATGAAAAGATTGTGATTAGCAGAGAGTGATTTAAAAAAATAGCTGCTGTAGATACATTGTTCTAAAACAATGGAAAACTCTAATTTGACAGCAGTGTTATTTCCACACGATGAACAGCTGGGGTTGTTTTCTAAATACATGTTTCCTTTCTAAGGAATGGGAAGAATAATTCCTTTCCAGAATGGAAATAGTCAAGATGATTTGCTTCAAGTAAATTTATTAGTTGCTGCTGTCTTATGGGAGTCCAGGAAGTTTGTAATTGTTAGTGTATTCAGTGTTGAAACTTTTAAACAGTAAATGGATTTTGAGAACCCCTGAATGCATTCTGCTTCTGTTTCTGTGTTTAATGGATAGATGTACAGTGACCCTATATATATGTATATAGACATACCATAGAGTCATCAATCCTTTCTTCAGAAAATGGTCAACATTAGGCTTTTGTGGATCATATGCATATTTTGAGGTGATGTGAAAACTAGTGCCAAGTCATCAGATGTGTCAAAGCAACGTGTGATGTTACCTTTCTGTTATCCCTGTTCACATGGGTCTGGAGAGTTGAGACTTCATGCTCTGCTAGCATGAGTTATATCGTCGTGGGGCAGCCTTGCTTTTCTTGTTCCTGCCCTGATACCAGAGAGGAGCCCAACTGGGAGTCCAGAGTGCCTTCCATTGAATGCAGAGCTACTGTGAGTCTCCTGGAGTGGAACAAAATGGATTTTGGAAGTGATAAGACTCTGTCCTGTGTTATAGGTATGACTTATAGTAGGGGTCATAGCCTGGCCTCCATGAAAACTGAATGCAAACAATGCAGTTGTCTTCACTGGATGCTGGCATATGGACTTTCACAACCCACAGTTAGAGAAAGTAAAGAGGAAATGACTGTTATTTGAAGGACTGTTTCTGTCTTTGTAACTACATATGCATACAGTGATCCTCACTCCAGGTACTCCAGGTATCAGCCAGTCCTTTAACCTACACCTGTCTCAAAGGTAAACAGTGATGTTTTTTTCCTGATAACTAATCCTTTTGATGAGGCAATCTCACCAACCTTTGTAAAGTTTACTTAAAAGAACAGTGACTGGGGATTTACTTCCTAATTGCTTGTAGCTCAAGTGACTCCATCATGTTTAATGACACTGCTTTGAATGAACACTGGTATAAAAGAGAGAAGAGATACAACATACAGGGTCAAACTGACTGGGAAATGAACTTAAGAGGCAATCAAATTGCTTGTTTTCTGAACAACCTGCAAGATATATTGGGTTGAACTTGATGTGAGCTGGCTGAAAACAAAACAAGTAGTAGTTTACTAAATAAACCTTTTTTTTTTTTTTTTTTTGAAGTATTGAAACAGTGCCTGCCATAACAGAGTCACTATGAGAAAAAGGAGGAATAGAGTAAAGCTGAAGATAGCAAATGAACAGTACCCCCTTTAACAGCAGTCAGTCACTTCCTGCAATCAAAGCCATGCTAGCATGTGGCTAGTTCAAATAAAAATTACTGGACCAGAGCCAAACACGAAGAAGTAATTGATAATGTGTTTTTCCAGAACCCACCCATCCATCAAATGTGTCACTCCTCCATAAGACTTTATTGCCCCTTCTGAAGAAAGATCTTTAAAATTCATTGTGTGCACTTAAAAACAAAGTGTTCTTGTCCTGGTTTATAATGATTCTCTTCTAGTTTGGGCTTGTTTTGTGATTTAATTACATTCTCTGCTATAGTGCATTTTTGTACAGATAGTTGCTGGAAATTTCTGCTGTGCTTAAACAAAGAATCTTTTGTGCTGTATCAGCTTGCATTTTCCTTGGATTGTGTTGTGCTGGTGTCTTTTCACTGACTTCAGCACTTGAGTATTGTAGTCATAGCTTCACTAAGTAGACTGGAACAAACAGATTCATTGCCCCTTTCTCTGTGCTGCATCTTATTAACTAATCTGTGGGAAATGCTCTTTACATTGTTAAGGCGTATGCACTATTACAAACAATAAATTAACCTTAACTGGAGGAAGCTTTAAGATTCCTAATACAGTAGCCTAGCAAAAAACAGAGTTTATAAAAGCTTTATACCTACCAAATGTTGTGGATATTTTTGTTAAAAGGTGCTATATCAACACCAACTAAAATGTGCTTTTCTACACCAGCCTTTTACTATCGTCTTTAGCAAACAGATATTATAAACAGTGCTCTGTAATTTCTTTATATGAAATAGCAAGGAAGAGATAAATACTAGATTCATTTAATTGAATTGATACTTCTTTTCTTTCCATACAGTTAAACAACAACAATGAACACAATTGCAGGAAGATTATTACTCTGAATAGTGTTCACAGATCTATTGTACCAGTTTTATAGGGGCTGCTAATGATAACCCTCAAATTACAGACCACTATCTAGTTAAGAGGTCAAGTACTGTGGTGCCAGTTAATTCATAAAGAAGTACTCTGGATTCTAATGTTTAGACTGCTTTTTCATATTATAAAGTGCCAGAGCTCACAACTTGTGTACTGAAAAGAATGTAGGTACTCATGACAACACAGCAGTAGCAGCATCTTGAGCAGTCAGGGATGAGGATAGACATGCAGTTTTGGTACCAGAGAAGAAGGGGCATACTTGAATAAAGAAAGACCCTCCCCTTTAAATGAGATGTGGATGGGGTCTGTGGGTCTGGGAGAGAGGAGTTTGTGCTCACACACTGTCTCTAACCCATTCTTTCACTTTAGGGAATTTTTTAGCTATAAATTTACACTGAGTATGTTTCTAAATCAAAAAGAAGTGTTCCCCTCCCTGGAAACTAAAGACTCAAAAAGAATAAAAAAGAATTTTACAGCTCTGCCACCTAGGATTGATTAACTTAAATGCAGTAACCTCAGCCCAAAGTCTTGATTTGTCGGACAGAGTGTCTAGATCTTTAAATCATATATCAAATCAAAGTGGAGAGCAAGTGGATGGATATTAGAATTGTATTAAAAGCTCCACCACTCACTGCCTGGCTTTGGACAATTTATTTTCACTTTTGCTAGAGAAGTGTGGTAGAGAAATGTGCTGTAATTAATGTTGTACAAGATTGTGGAATCTGTAAATTATTTAGTTTATTTCAGGAAGAGGATTCAAGTTTAGTGCATGTAAATCCAGGAAACCCTGCAAAAACAAGCAATTCATGTGCCCCGTGGCTTTTACAGAATTGCAGGGGTTTCCCTGACATCAACACTTGTTTTAATCTCACACAAGCTACAAATCTGGCAGTGTCTGAGAAGCAGCCCTTAGAAACGCTGATCTAATAGTTGCAACTAAGTCAGTAAAATGCTTTAAGCATTTGCTTACTTCAAGTCCATGATTTGTGCTTTTAACTCAGTGGAGTTAGTCAGTAGATTAAAATTAAGCTCATGCCTAAATGCCTTGCTGGATTTTTACCAGATTATTAGGTTTATGATTTAGGTATCTTTCTTAACCTTGCTGAGATCAGATCTCCTGATTTAAAATGGTCCATCCAAAAGTAGTGGGAGATCTGGATTTCTGTGAAGATCAGTTCGGAGCAAGAGATATCTCATTTTTCACAGGTACTTTTAAGTATCTTAACATTGACAACTTTCTGTTTAGTAATCTAAACTTTCCCAATGCTACTGTGTCTGATTCATACTGTTGTAGCACATATTTAGTTATTTCATTTCTCTCAAAGCAAGGCTAAAACCTATAGTGCTCTATTACGTAGAAATGTATGCTGCCTCTTTGACTTACGGAGCAGTCTCAAATTAATTGCAAGGAGCCTATTGTATTCAATAGGCATTACTGAATAGTGTATATGGCCTATAGTATCAGGCTCGTAATCACTGTTTTAAAGCTGAAATATAAGGCTTTTACATTAAAGTAGGTATTTGGGGGTTTATCCCCATAAAAACAAATCTCTGCATAGCTGTAACACTCCAAGGTGTAATGTAAAACAATAGAAGGTAATAAGTAGCAAGAAGTGTTTGGGGTTTTTTAGGTAAAAACAATCCTCTGGTGTTTTACCCAGCACCATTCCAAGCAGTAGTCTGAAATTTACTATCACAGGTCAGTATTCAAAAGGTGAGTGATTCATTTGCACTGCGGATTGCTTTGATTCGTATTGAGTAGGTAAAAGTGTAGACACCTGAATGTCTGTGTTACAGGAATATTTGTAAGGAAAGGTGCTGCTTCTTTTAATTATCACATTAAAATATCGATCATTCAGTATGCTGTAGGCAATTTCTGTTTCTTTCTGATTAGCTTCTGGGAATACGCTATTTACATTTGATATGACAATTTAGTTTTTAAGAAATGTGCAGTATGGCCACAATGAGTAAAAATTTGTTTCAGTCTTTTGGGATAAAGGGTCTTATTATTATACTAAACAATAGAATATCAGTTAGGTTTTTGTTTTGGTTTGGTTTTTTTCCCCAATAGTAATCTCATTTGAATGTTTTCATTTATCAGATCATTTCACTTAAAAAATATTTTCTGCTCCCTGGATAAGTCCATAAAGATTGAGCATCAGAAAAAAAAGTACTCAAATGACAGAGTAAAATTCAGGAAAAGCTGTTCTGGTTTTGCATTGGTAGATATGCATGTTGCTGAACATTAGTGATACACGTTTATACATACGTGTCCTGGTTTTGAATAAAAGAAGGTACCTTTTTCAGATGACCACAAAAGAAAATGTACAACTAACTGTCAGAGTTTGTCAAAGTATAGCATTCAAAGATACTACGGCTGTGTATTGTAATATTAAAATATTGGATATTTCACCTGAAGAGAAGAAGTACAACTTCAGAGAACCATAAATCTTTTTACCAGTAAAGCTGCCTGAGAAGTTACCTATGAGTAAACTGGAGTTAGGGCATTTTCTTAATAGTAAATTTGATAAAATCCAAATAGTTTATGTATGACTTAAGCTTTGCATTACTGGAAAATGACATTGCTCATTAATGAATAGCAAATCTACACAACAGCTTAGGATAGGAATTGAAGAATGCTCTACCTATATGAAATTACAGAGGGAATTTAGGGAGCGAAAATGCAATTATTAGAACTGGAAGATGGCCAAGATCCTTGGGTTTACTTCCGTGTTCTTATTAGAAGCTATATATTATATCCCATTTATTATTGTTCTTTGCTGTACACTTGATGTGGGGTTTGTTTTGTTTTGTTTTTCCTGAAATGTTTTGGTGGTTGTTTGTTTGTTTGGGGTTTTTTTTCTCTTTTTTGTTAAAGAAAATGGTAATTTCAGTGGCTGGACATGAAAGTTTAGACACATGTAGGTATGCTTGGTCTTCAGCATTTAAGCAACCTGTATTGAAACAGTGGTGCCAGTTTAAAAACAGTATCACTAAGAAGTTACCAGAGCTCTAGTAGAGAGACTGAAATGAATAGATATGGTCAAGACTTACATGTTTTTATATTGCCTATAAAAACATAGCATGAAGTCCTTATCCTGTCAGGTCCTCGATAAAATTCTGACCTTGGTGAAGGGAGGACTTCAGCATGACTACTGTCAGTGCTTACAGTTTTAGCACCAATCTTGCAGTACTTGGCATTTTTATTATGCTTTCAGCTCTGAGTCTTGTTTGTTGTGAAACTCCCAACTTCATTTTTAGAAAGTCTGTGCCAGGGTCAAATCTACTAAAGATCAACCAAAAGATTTGATGTCCTGGGAAGACTTGTTTGTGGATCCTCATTTTAGACAGCCACACCTTGTATCTTGCTCCCTCATTAGTCACCAAGTCCACACTTGCAATGAGCTGAGCACTGGCACAGTTAAAGCAAGGAGGTGCCTTAGGTCCCCAGGTTGCTCTGGCCATGGTATACACACTCATCAGTTTGCTCATAGTTTTTTCCCAGATGCACCAAACAGTACTTCTGTAATGGCAGATCTAGACAAGCTGACATGCAGTCTCCACCTAAAATTGAAAGTTTCTAAAGTAACTGGAGCTGTAAATTACCAAGAAAAGCAATATTCAGGACATTTGAGCCATTTCCCACTAGCTTATTTTAGGCTGTTTTGATGTATTGGCTGTTGTGAACATCTTTATGACCAAAATACATCCCCACTGTAGGCACAGAAACAGCCACTTTGCCAAACCAGAACTAGACATATAAGGGGACGCAGTACAAATCCAGCTCTGGTAGGACTTTGGAAGAGTTCCGAACCTGTGCTGAGTACACCTAAAAGTAGAGAGACTCATGCTCCCTTCCTCTAACCTCTGCTTACTGGAGACTAGGGAATGGATCCAGAACTGTGGATCTGCTAAAGTGTCTGCAATTTTTTTAAGAGATTAAGCTTTGATTTTCTAGTTGCAGAGAAGTTTGCATGCAGCCTCTTAAGGACAAAGCTTACAGAGCATCTGAAAAGAACCTAAATTATGCATTTAAACAAAGGCCAAAAAAACCAGTCCTAATTATTTTTAACTCAAGTAGATAACCTTTTGGCTCAAGACATGATTTTTGAGAGCTTAGCATGCAAAATGTGGAAGTTATTTCTATGAGGCTGTTCCTTCTTCCTGAACAGAAGGCAGAGGTGTTCCAGGGCAAATTTGCTGTAATGAGTATCACCACTAGTAAGCATCCCTAAAAAGTTTTCCAGTCTGATGAGAGTTGACGGGATCAAGAAGAAGTTGGTACAGTATGTCTGCTGGCTGTATGTTTATTGTATCAAAATATCTTTGGCATTTGTGGAGGCTAGGAGCTTTTACATTGTTACTGCAAGTCCTTTGAAAAATGAAAGCTCCTTTCAGCTTGATGTACTATTGTGTAGCCCAGCTCTGTAGCAGAAGAGCACAGGCCTATATAATACTGTGTACCACTAGCCAGTAATGCAAGCTCAGAATATGTATGTTACAGGCTCAGTTCACTAGGACAGAATTAGTTGCTTACCTTCAATCCAGTGTGTATATATTTTTTCTGCACTAATCACTAGAGCACTAAGTCTGAGTGTTTCTGTGATAGTTGAGAGTATCTCCCTGGAGTGCAATCAGATTTCTACCACTGATACACACATCTGAAAGGTCCTGAAATTTTTAGCTTTCCCACAGTAAATAGTTAACTTTTAATTGATACACATCTTAGCCACAAGGACACTCAAGGTTTCTTGTTTAAAGAACAGACAAAAATGAAGGACTGAAAACTAAAGAAAAATAGAAGCACAGATTTCTTTATACCTTATTTGAGTGAATGTGTACAGTTCTTTGATCATATCAAAAGAAAACTGTTGATGACATGTGCTGAAAAATAAAACAACATAACATATGGCTGAAAGCATATCAGCATAGTACTTCTGGTTTTACACCAATTTCTACTGAATTTTCCTGAAGCACATTTGCCATTATTTTACAAAATGTATTGAACTGTTCATATTTTTGCTATTTGCTGTTGTGACGGTTTTGGAAAGAGCTGATTGTTTTAAGTAGTCTACTGGCATCATACAATTTTTTAAACTTCTTTGACACTGATTTGCTTGCTAGGCTAATTGCAAAGCACCAGTTGTAAAATATAGCTTATGAGTTTTAAACAAGGTATATGTCCTATACCATACTCCCAGGAGTGGCTGACTGCAAAAGTGCAAGATAAATTCCTTTCTATGCAATCTGCAGAAAAGTTTATGTGAAAAACACCATATGATGAGCTGGGGTGTTTCACACTCTGATGCTGGAGGTATGAACTCCTATGGAAGTGAGAAGGAGTAGATTGTTCTCAGTCACTGTGGTTAAGGACATCTTCACCTGTTCGACCTGAAAGACATAGTGGGAATCTCCAGACTCTGTGTATGATAGTCTGGTATCTGACTCTGTTAAAGGCTCTAGTTTTTTTTATTTTTATATTATTCCCCCTTGTTCAAAGACCTTAGTAAGTAATAATGTGCAGGGTGAACATTGTCAACATACTATATTAATAGGCAATTTCTAGAATCCATTACCACACTAGCAGAATTGCAAAGACATGTAGCTTTCAACAACAGGAGCAAGTTTAGATGATGAATTCCTTTGGTTTTACTGTTTTTTTTTTTTTACTGTTAACTTTAAATAAACTTATGTAGTATAAGTGTTTTATACACCTAAGGAGAAGTGCTGATCTAAATAAATTGTACATAATTATCCATATTTAAATTCTTATTAGCAGTGATATTTATTATAGTGGATTATCTTCCAGTAGAAATATTCTTATGGATTTCAGTCTCGAATTTAGGAATCAATCTAAGTTTTTAACAAATAAATCCAATTTTTTTCCTCAGAAGATTTTAAAACATGGGTAAGTGGGGCTGTTGCTATTTGCATAGGAGGGAACCAGCAATAGCCAAACTGAATGACCTGCTTGTGGCAACACAGGGAGCTAATGACATAGCCTAGAAAAGAAATGGAGCGTCGCAAAGGTCCATATCCTGCCCTGTGGACTTTGCTGCTTTTCATTGTTATATTTTCCATCTATGCAAACTTTTTTATTTTGATTGTTTGATTAAGTAGTAATCAGGAACTATGAAAGAAGCAAGGAGATTAAAAAGAAGGAAAGTTTAAATTTTGCAATGGTTCTGCTCAAAGGCTGTATGTGGAAGAAATACATCTGTTTCACACTCTGCATTTTAAAAAGCCACTATACAATGACAGCTTGTACCTTTGTGCAATGCAAGAAAACTAATAATTGAAAACCTCTGAAGGGCTCATGTCATGTTTTTAATGTATTCCTGTTCAGTGTTCTGAGTAGAAGTTTTGTTGTTGCTATGGGTAGGGGATAGATTGAACTGATTACATACTGTGTTATAAATAAGTGTATTTTGTTCCCTGAGAAATGATTCTTCCTTCAGTAATAGGAAAAATAAACAAAGGACGAAGGGTACATTTGAAGTTGCTGTCAAGTCTTAGCTGTTCCTAGACTTTCAGATTTCTCAGCTACCACATTCTAACTATAAAATGTTTTCCTTTTAGTTTTAAATCCAATTTCTAAATCATTTAAGAAGAGATTTCTCCAAGTTATCCTGCAGCTGCAGAATTGCTGGATAAGCCTTTTATCTGCCTGAACTGCAAGGAAAGGTGGGAAAAATGTGGCTTGAATATGCGTTTGCACTCCTGTGACTTTGGAACTGGCAGGAGGCCGACTGGGTTTGGCATAAATTAGAGCCATCTAAAACTGTTCTGCTGTTGCTGACTACCTGAGACTCTGTGGGATCACTCGTAACTGAAGGTCAAGTATAGTGGGCCACGCTCTGGAAAGGTGCTTTAACAAATGGGGAATCCTCAGCAAGCCAGCTGGATTAGTTTTCCAAATGGTTATACCACTTGAACAGAGGCAAAAAATGTCACAGTCCAGATGTGATAGCAGCATTTCCAGAAACATACAGTTCTGCTTGGAATAAACTTGCTTTGGGAACAAATAGCTGCAGTGGCTCTCTGGAGTTCAGTGAAAGGTGCAAACCATGGGCAAATGAATCTATTTAATGCCTTTAACCTGTTGGAAGTTCACATTGCTGCAGCTACGCTGCCATTGAGATCAGAGTTAATTTAAATCTAGCTTAACCACATTGACACAAATTGCTGTCGCATCTTGTACTGTGTAGACTCAGCACTGGTCATACAATATCCAGCCGGGTTTTTTTCTTTTTTATGAGACCCTTCTTGTCTTTTCAGTTGAAATGCGCAATTGATCTTGTTATCTATTCTGCTGCTAAGAGATACATCACAATTCACATAGTGGCTGGTAATGCCCACGTCAATTCGTGTGACAGCCTTACAATTAAATCTTTGCTGCTGTCATCACTAATTATCAGGGGAATTTCTTGATGTATTTTCTTTTACTTAGAATTTTTAGCCTTGCGTTATATGTAAACAGCATCTTCATTTTGCCAGTAATTATACTGAGTAAAAGAAAGTGGAGCTTTTATAGCTAAGTTATCTCAGTGGGCTTCTAAAGGTGCACAGCACTTCAGGAAAAAACCAAAACAACAAAAAAAAAACCACCACAACAAACAAACGAACAAACAAAAAAACCACACACAAAATCAAAATAAACAAACAAAACAAGCAAACAACAAAATACACTGCAAAAAAAAAAACAAACCACCAAACAAACAAAAAAACCCCACAAAACCACAGCACAACAAAGCCCCCAAAACCCAACCAAATAAAACAACCAGAAATAAGTGGGAGGGATTATATTATTAATCTTTAATTTCTCCACTGAAATGCAGCCACATACAGCACAAGACAAAATGTGATAATTACTAGGCTGCACAGAGTTGAACTACACAGAAATCCAGGAGCAAAAAGGAAGCAGAAAACAGCATCAGGCAATCCACATGGGAAAGTTTAGGTAGACCTCGATACCCAAGCTGCAATTTAGCCAGGACACAGACATTCACAAACATCTCCTTGGAAAGTACCTAATGTCTTTAGTGACTGCAAATGTATATCTTTTCTCTCAGCTCAAAGGCAGTTCACCCAAAGCAACTGCTAAGATGTTAAACAAAGGAACTGTTTACATTACCAGCTCTGCCATTTCCTGCAGCTTTTCAGTTTCTATTGATAGCTCCTTAAAGGGTTATGTTTATCAAGATGAAAAATGGTGGTTACATTATTTCATTATAAAGAAGTAAGCTTCTGTATGTGACCTCATATTAACGTGTTCCTGGAAGAAGAGAAAGATATACCACTTAATCTCTGCTGTGTATTTGTTACATATATTCTCACATATAGTATAGCAATGCACAACACATCCAGTTTGGACATAAAAGATAAAGAAAGATTGTGTAATATTCACAGACAGCTTGAAACTAAATGCTCATTTTTTCAATCATTTAGACATTTCCTTCACAGTATTTTCCTCAGTGGATCTTATGTGGCATTAATATGATGTGTTCTCTGCCTCTGTCTTTTCCTCTCTTTCGAACTTGTATTTTCTTGCTTGCACTGCCACAATTGCCGAGTTCTAATGCAGCATCATACTTTGCTTCTTCACTTGCCCGTTTGTCCACTTTAGGCTAATGTTAGTAAACATTCCTTAAAGACAATCACTTTTAATCTTGTCAGAGATGCCTGTGTTGTGAGGGTGAAAATTAGTTATTACCTTAGCTTTTCATCCATGCATAATAGGATGTTAAAATCAGAGACATTTGCTTGGGGCCATGAGAAGCATCCCACTCTGAGCCTACAAGTTCTGAATTTATAAAATGCAGTGCTTTTAAAATAAACAAGCAGAAGTCAAATGCCAGTGTAAAATAAGAAAAATTCTGGTTTGTGTGTATTACTGTTTGTGTAAGGAGTTTAAAGCATCTCCTTTACTGCAGTAAAAGAAGAAAAATGTGCTGAATCTTTGCTGATTCTTATCCCTCCTCTCACCTTTGTTGTAATAGCTGATCAACACAAAAAAAATATGCCATGGTCTTCTTACATGAAGATGGTTGTCATCAGCTTGGTCACTGCAACGTTAAGCATCTTAAGTCCTCATGCTGTAATCTATTAAGTCCAGGGAACAAATAATACCAAGAAAAAGTCAGCCTGAAAAAATCCAAATGAAACCCATCTCTCACAAAATAGTGGCAAAGCCTCTGTTGGCACCTGTATTGCAAGGTAAAGGTGATGTCATTTAGAGAACATACAACCTAAGGGGTCCTCTTTTCCTTCTGCCCTGGAGCATCTATGGCAGGACAGGGAGCCAGGATCTCTCTCTGCAAATACCCACAGAGCAGTGACAACTTCCCATTTTTCTTCACTCTTAATCCACTTTACTTATATCAGCCAGAGGAAAGGATATAGAGTAGGTGATAGTTCCCTTGGGAATATCTACATAAGAATCATGGTAATTGGCAATGAAAGCAATCAGTGAGTTCAGACACTTTCAGAGAGACCTCTGAATGTCTCAGTGCTCTCCTTTGTCATTCCCTGTACATGCATAATAAAAATGGCTACTGAAGAAACACAGGTAGGCATCCTGGCTCTAAATGCATGTATAATATAAAATGCAGAGTTGTACAGCAGTCTGCTGGATGACAGGCTTGAGTATTTGGATTGCCTACCAAGTGTTGATGAAAAGCCACACAGATTCTTAATTCAGAAACTCCAATTCTTCCTCTGTTCCTGTGTTCATTTTCTTTACCAGCAGGGGATGACTTATACTTTCAAAACTGATTAACATTTTAAAACTGAGGGAGCACTTTATGTGGCATTTCAAATGATTTTAACCCTTTAGCTCTTCACTGGAGTGTCTCCTTGGCGTTATTTCTCCTTTTTTTTTTTTTCCTTTCTTTTTTTTTTTTCCTCTTTGCAGTACAGGTTGTGCCAGTACATCAGCAATTCCAGAAAGTAAGCGTTTTGCACTACACATAAGGCAGTGGAGACATCAGTTACATTAACTAAATTTTGGCAGTACAAACAGGTGGAGGTTTACCAGCTTTCACCTCATTGTCTAACTTACCCTAATGGGTAAGTTAGGGCTTTGCCCTAAAGCTTTGGAAAACACAACAGTTTCCTTAATCCTTTCCAGGTCCTGTTTGTCCCCAGAATAATGTCTCTCATATGGCTGCTTAAAGTCAACACGTCTTATCCTTTTCAGCGTGTTTTCCCCTCAATCACTTTTTTTTGTTATGCCCTCTCTCACACACTTGAACACATTGGTATACAGGCAAAGCAGGGACCCGCTGGTACCCAAAAATCCATCTTCCAACTGTGCTTAGAACACAGTTGTGCTCTAAGGCAGTCAAAGCCCATTCTTCTAAAGCATGGCTTTATTCACTTAAAAATAAATACAGTACCTGAAGTCATTTTTCTGTTTCCATAGACAAACGTGTAGCTGCAGTGTACGTATGGTCATTTGCAACTGAGGAAAACTTGAAGTGATGCCTACAGACTTGTGTTTAATCCACTCACAAGTGCTGCCACCTGTGAATTAAAAAGGTCAGCATCTGTTCAAGTCCACTAATTGGGTTGATAACATGGCTAAAGATACATGGAAAGAATCCAATTCCAATGCTGCTTGAGTAAGGACAGTCCCTGTTGACCTTGGTGGGGCTTGCGTTGCAGGACCCACTTTGTCTCATGACTCCAAGTATGTAAATATTAGTTTGTTTTGCTTCTTACTGTTTTTCAGCAAACAAAAGTCCAGTAACAGGAGAGTTATCCTACTCTCTTACAGTTAATAACGCAGGAACAAAACTACATTTCCATTTTTCTACACGTTGTGATAAAAAGATGGGCACAGGTCTCCTCTATCTTATCAGTTTTAGGAATCAGAAAAGTTGTGCATGTTCCAGTAGTCAAGGACAGAGAAAAAGAAAATACAAGAAAGGCATATTACAAGTGCCTCTGAAGATGAAGTATACATTTCTCAGCCTACATGTCTTTTAACCTTTCTGTCTTTCACTTTCCAAATCCATATTAGCTGCGCTTCACTTCCCAATGCCCAGATTCTCCCTAGGATTCCTTGCTGTTAGCCCTGTCCTTGCACTCAGGGACATGGATGTTGGTTTTAGTATGTATTTTTGTAGCTCATTTGGTAATGACCTGCTACCATTCTTCAGCATATGTTAACCAATAGATACGGTAAATAATTTCTTTACAGTCATGCTAATAGAACAAAATAAAATGTAAAATGCAAAACACTGGGAAGAACCAACCAGGGATGTACTTACTGCTATGAAAATTCACATAAACTTTCTGAAAATGTAACTATTTTGACAATTACTCTTTAAAAGAAAACTTTCACTATACTCTTTTTCCTGTAAGAATATACAGCACACGCTATTTTCATTCAGTTTATCTTTATTTCATTAAACAGGGTCAGGTAGGAATGCAGGGAAGTAGAAAATTGTGCTTGTAGCATTGGAAAATCTAGTGCCTTGAAAGATCTTCCGAAATATTACAATATTGAGCGTTTCTCAAAAGACTAACCATTTGTTATTTTTTCACATAACTAGTATTCTGAAGTGTTAGTAGCATTATGAAAATCAGTAGCTTTTTTTGACATTTGATTAACAGGTGTGAGCAGCACATTTTCAGGTTTGGAGGCAGGTAATTTACAGTTTATTGTAGGGGAAATGGAACAAGAAGAAAGACAAGTAGGAATTTCTACATTTCTTCCTCCTTTCTTTAAAAGTTTCATGTTAATATTCACAAAAAAGTTCCTTGTTCTAATGTTCTTCCACTAGTCGTATTTTAGTTAATTATCCTGGTTGTCCATTGTAAATAAAAAGTAAGAAATCTGACAGTTTCCTTTGATCATGGTTCTATTCTTTCCTGCAATGAAACTGACACACAAGAGTTTTTTCTTTTCCTTCAGAGGTGAAAAGCATTCCTCATTAGGAAGAGTTGTTCATCCTATCATAGAATCTTGAGGGTTACAAATTCTTTCAAGCAGTTTTCTTGTTCTCTAGGTATGAATTGTTTAATTCCCAAGCACTGTCAGTATTCTGAGTGTTCGTGTATACAGAATACAGTCATTGAAGGCTCAAAGCAAACCATATGTATGAATAAAAAAATGTATTAAAGCTTAAAGACTAATGAGGACATAGTGCAAATAATCCTCATAATCATTGCCCTGCCAGCATCCTCAGGGGAGTTAGACTAAAGGAGTTACATCAGGAGAATGGGCATAATGCAGGGGAGTGCCAGTATTTTCGCTTCATCCCTGCATATAATAGTCAAGAAGAGCAATACAAAGCCTCAAAAATTTCTTCCTGCACGTTTCTGATAATTTTATTTGAAAGAAGTCATGAACTCGTATTCCTTTTCATATTTATATTTTGAAATTTTGTTCTAAAGTACTTTTCGAATTAAACACATTTCCTGGGGACATAAATATAAATTATTTTGTAAGTCTACAAAAGCCAACAGTACAAATATTGCAGGCATTTAATAGATACAGGACTGAAATCACAGAATCATAGAATAGTTAGGAAATGATATATCAAAATTACTTGTCAAATAAGATTTTGAAACAAGGGAAGAGTTATACTCTTATTCAGAAAACATTCTCATAAAGTTTGCATGTATCCTTTCTTTTTCTTCTTGGGAAGTCTTAAAGTTCCCCATACACATGCACTTGCTTGGAGCCTTATGAAACTGAAATGTCAAGTGAGAGTTGCTTTATATCATGTTCTGTCAATCAAAGTAAGCAAGGCTTTATGCATCTGTTGCTAGTATATTGGCACTTTTTGAAGAGTGTTTCGGAGGGAGCGAGAATAAATAAAGATCCTTCAGGCACTTTCTCATTTATGGATGAGGAATCAAAGCAGTCTGAAGCTTCATTTTCAGCCTGATACCCTGAAGATTGTTGGCTGATAATTCTGGATGGAACAGCTTATCTGGGAGGATTAGGGAGAACATGGGCTTCCTATTACTGCTGGCTTCAGCCTATTCAGCTGGGCAGACTCTGTCACACATTATCTGTGCCTTTACATATGTCACTAATCTTATCTATATCTTTTCAGCTCCTTCTGTTAGAGCTGTGGTTTCCTGTACCTAAACCTTCCATTTCTTCATTACACCAGCTGTATAGGCATTAGCCTTCTCTAACAGCCTTTTTGCACCGTGTCATTCGGTAATGGCTAGTAATGCAAAGGTATGAGAAGGTAATGGTAGTGCTTTATCTCAGATCTTACAGGCTTCACATCAATATATTAAATGCATACATCTCTTCCCTGCCATCATACTCCATTCTCCCCCCCACCATTTTTGACCAAATCCGCTTAAGAAAATAAAATCACTGCAACAACAGAGAATCTCTGCAATCATTTAAAATAATGGAAGCAGGTGATTTGGGGATAGGTATATATGCTGGAAGGGACAAAGTAGTTTGCAACCAGCAGAACAAAAACATCAGCACCAGAACTAATCCAGAGCTTCTGCCATTCTCTCCTGGATCGCTAATTGATGTTAGAAATTCAGTGGTGTTGGTCACTAGGATGAAGCAGCTCGGACAACAGAAAGATAGACCCTCTGCCCTTTTTAAGTTTTAGAGGGAAGCTCCCTCCCCACACCTGCTCCCAAATACTTCTCTAGCTGCAGCTGGCTCCCTGCCTGCTGAGCTAAACTCCATTCTTTCTCTCCTGTTCTGCCTTTGACTTTCAGTCTTCTTTCCACACTGCCACTCTGGTGTCCTCTTTCCTTCCTAATTAATTTTCTGCTGTTTCTTCACCTCCTTCGGCCATTGTCAATTTACTTAATTCCCTGTTGCTGTAATAAAAATGACAATAAATGAATTTTAAAAATGAAGGAAATTGAACCAATGAGATACCACTTTGCCCATTTATTTTCTCTCTAATGGTGTTTTTGACTGTAAGGTCTTCATGGGCAGGGGCTGCTCTTCTTGTGTGTTTTTGTTGTGCCTGATACAGTACACATCACGAAAAAAAAAAAGATTGCTCAGGCATTATTTTGATGACTTTTTGGGTACCACCAGACTGCAAACTAGGTAAGCACATGTCATTGATTTCTGACTAATAACTCACACAACAGTACTATCTGACACTTTATTTGCAATTAGTAATTCAGCCAGTTTTAGATGTGATTAGTTCAAAATGCATGTAAGTGCAATTTAAGCAATTTTAAAGCAGGGAAATTTTCCCTTCTGTTTTTACTGCCTTCGTGTTTTGTTTTACTTTAAATTGCCAAGTTATTAGGGATCTGTATCTTGTCTGTTCTATCAAGGTTGAAACAGTAAGCTTTATCTATACCCGACAAACATAATTTCTCTTCTTCATAAGTGAATGCCTTGAATGTCATGGTTTCCCCACATCGCAACCACAAGCCAAGTCAGGGCCATGTCATTTAACACAGACCCATTTTTTATTCTGTGACAGGCTGAAGCAACAAGAAATGTAACCTATGTCCCAAAGCTATACAAATGCTGCTGAATTATATAGGCGAGACAGCCACAGAGACTTGTGTTTGCTTCAGCAGCGCTGGCAACTGCAGGAAATAATGTGTTGCAGCAATGGACAATTTTCTTGACTACTTGCAGTCTTTCAGAGATTTGGAAAAGCTTCTTACTGCAGACCCTGAGAGAACTGCTGTTTTTTGTTGTGCACAGGACAGTCATAGTCACTCAAGGACGCAAGGAAGAACTTAATTTCATACGCTCCCAGGAAAATTGTTTTTACTGTTCTATTCCAGTTGATTTGTTTTTCCAAAGGCTCTTGTACATGGACATTTTAAACAAGCCCTGAGATAAACTGAACATTTAGTATAGAATTCATTTTGCCCATGACGTTTGGTCAGCTGTGCATGTTACCAGCTGAAAAGTACAGACCTAAAGAGGGTAAGGCTAATTCACAACACTAAAGCAGAATCCAGTGTTTCGTCAGGTGTACCTGAACCTATTTATGATACATACAATATGAAGAGATATATAAAGCATCTCTTATATACTTCATTTACGATCAGCCGTTGTCTGAAATATGTGTCATTCATGAAAGGGTAACACGTGGCATGTGGACTCATTGTTAGCCCAAAGTAACAGAGGTTATGACTTCTAATTCTGTTATCAGCCCTGCTACAGAGTTACTACATGACCTTGCACAAATCACTTAACCTTTATGTGACTAATTTTATCCATCTATAAAATGGGGATAATAAAATTTTTAGCTACACACAGCAGGATGATGAGAATTAATTAATGCTGTAAAACTCCCTGAGAAAGAAGGCTTAATATAAAGGGCCTAATTCCAGTACTGTTCACTCTCTGGCTCTGTTTTGAGTAGTTCCTTGTAGCCAAGCAAAATTAATGTAAAAAGCTAACATCTGGTTTTGTTAGCATTGTTCAGATTCACGGCACTTTGATATAAAGCTCACACAAAACACCCTAGAGAATCAACCCAAGAGAAATCTCAAGTGATTAATTATTAATATTAGTTATATATCCACATACACAGAGTACAATCAAAAATGCTTGAGCATTCGGAATTTCGTAGCAGGGGGCTTCAAGTCAGCATATGTGAAAATAGACATCTGATTGAATAGTGCCTGTCTGTGTTACTGCATCTCCAAGTACCAACTGTGGCCATTTGACCACTTGCATCCAAGAGAAAGAGTGTGCATTGCTCAGAGAATCACTAAATCATAGAATGGTTAGGGTTGGAAAGGACCATAAGATCACTGAGTTCCACCCCCCCTGGCATGGGCAGCGATGCCTCACATTAGACCAGGTTGCTTAGGGCCCTGTCCAGCCGGGCCTTGAAAACTGCCAGAGATAGTGGGGCTTTCATAATTTCTTTGAGCAACCCATTCCAGTGCCTCACCACCCTCACAGTAAAGAATTTCTTCCTTATATCCAATCTAAACTTCCCCTGTTTAAGTTTGAACCCATTACCCCTTGTCCTGTCACTACAGTCCCTAATGAAGAGACACCCTGCAGCATCATTGTAGGCCCCCTTCAGACACCAGAAGGCGGCTATGAGGTCTTCACGCAGCCTTCTCTTCTCCAGGCTGAACAGTTCCAACTTTCTGAGCCTATCTTCATATAAGAGGTGCTCCTCTGTACTTGTTCCAACAGTTCCATATCCTTCTTATGCTCAGGACACCAGAACTGCACACAATACTTCAAGTGAGGTCTCACGAGAGCAGAGTAGAGGGGCAGGATCACCTCCTTCTACCTGCTGGTCACTCTTCTTTTCATGTAGCTCAGCATACATTGAATCATAGAATAGTTAAGGTTGGAAAGGACCTTAAGATCATCTAGTTCCAGCACCCCTGCCATGGGCAGGGACACTTCTCACTAAACCATGTCACCCAAGGCTCTGTCCAGCCTGACCTTGAACATCACCAGGGATGGAGCATTCACAACTTCCCTGGGCAACCCATTCCAGTGCCTCAGGACCCTTACAGGAAAAAACTTCCTCCTTATATGCAATCTAAACTTCCTCTGTTCAAGTTTGAACCCATTACCCCTTGTCCTGTCACTACAGTCCCTAATGAAGAGTCCCTCCCCAGCATCCTTATAGGCCCCCTTCAGATACTGGAAGGCTGCTATGAGGTCTCCATGCGGTTTTCTCTTCTCCAGGCTGAACAGACCCAACTTTCTCAGCCTATCTTCATATGGGAGGTGCTCCAATCCCCTGATCATCCTCGTGGCCCTCCTCTGGACTTGTTCCAACAATTCCATGTCCTTTCTATGTTGAGGACACCAGAACTGCACAGTGAGGTCTCACGAGAGCAGAGTAGAGGGGCAGGATCACCTCCTTTGACCTGCTGGTCACGCTCCTTTTGATGCAGCCCAGGATACGGTTGGCTTTCTGGGCTGCGATCCCACACTGAAGCCGGCTCATGTTTATTTTCTCATCGACCAACACCCCCAAGTCCTTCTCTGCAGGGCTGCTCTGAATCTCTTCTCTGCCCAACCTGTAGCTGTGCCTGGGATTGCTCCGACCCAGGTGTAGGACCTTGCACTTGGCATGGTTAAACTTCATCAGGTTGGCATCAGCCCACCTCACAAGCGTGTCGAGGTCCCTCTGGATGGCATCCCTTCCCTCCGGCGTATCAACCGAAACCACACAGCTTGGTGTCATTGGTAAACTTGCTGAGGGCGCACTCAATCCCACTGTCCATGTCACCGACAAAGATGTTGAACAAGATCAGTCCCAACACCGATCCCTAAGGGACACCACTCGTTACCAGTCTCCAACTGGACATTGAGCCATTGACCACAACTCTTTGCATGCAGCCATCCAGCCAGTTCTTTATCCACTGAGTGGTCCACCTATCAAACTGATGTCTCTCCAATTTAGAGACAAGGATGTCATGCAGTACAGTGTCGAACGCTTTGCACAAGTCCAGGTAGATGATGTCAACTGCTCCACCCCTGTCCATCAGTTCCGTAGCCCCATCATAGAAGGCCACCAAATTGGTCAGGCAGGATTTCCCCTAAGTGAAGCCATGCTGACTGTCACCAACCACATTGTTGTTTTTCAGTATGGTTGGTTTCTGAGCTACAAGCACACACTGAATCTGGCTCATGTTCAGTTTCTTATCGACCAACACCTCCAAGTTGTTCTCTGCAGGGCTGCTTTGGATCACTTCTCTACCCAACCTATAATTGTGCCTAGTGGAGGTGTAGACCTAGGTGTAGGACCTTGCACTTTGCTTTGTTGAACTTCATGAGGCTTTTGTTGGCCACCTCTCAAGCGTGATCCTTCAGCTTCTATTTATTAAAATTTGACCTTCACTTCTTCTGGATTATGGAACAATTTTCTAAAATAAAAGCAATATAATTTTTATTATTTCATTCCAGGTTGAATGGGGCTTTGAGCAGCCTGGTGTGGTGGAAGGTGTCCCAGCCAATGGCAAGCAGTTTGGAACTAGATGATCTTTAAGGTCCTTTCCAACCCAAACCATTCTATGATTCTGTGATTCATTAGAAAATTTAAGTTGGAAATGTAGTATCATGTCACTTACTTACAGATTGCAATATTACGGGATATGACTAGCTAATATTTATGTGCAGTAATTGGAATGAAGAGAGAAAGGTAGACTGAAGATGACTGTGCTCTCTTCCCTTTGCTACTGGCATACCGGTTTAGACTGAGCAGCCCAAATTTATCCAATTTTCACTCTCATACCTTGAGACATAAAGAAATCCCTATATGGTATAGAACAGTGCCATGGTGCCAGACAGTGCCATGCCAAGACAGCCACTAAGTACCAAACAGCCACTCTCTCAGCCCCCCTGTCACTCTCCCCATGCAGGCTGGGGAGGAGAGTAGAAAGAATGTAAAACCCATGGGTTAAGATAAAAACAGTATAATAATTGAAATAAAGTAAAATATAGACATAATAGAAATAATTCCAACAATAACAATACTGATAATAGGGAAGAACAAAAAAAAGAGAAACAAAAATTCAGAAAACACAAGTGGTGCACAATACAGTTGATCACCACTCACTGACTGATGCCCAGCCTGATGCGAGCAGCAGTCAGTCACTCACCCCAGTTTAATATACTGGACATGACGTTCTGTGGTGAACTCTTTGGCTAGTTTGGGTCAGGTGTCCTGTCCCTGCTTCCTCCCGCCTTCCTGTGCCCCTCCTCACTGGCAGAGCATGAGAGACTGAAAAGTCCTTGATCGGGGTAGGCATTACTTGGCAACAAGTAAAACATCTGTGTGTTATTGTCATTGTTCTGAGACTAAAACCAAAACAGAGCACTGAACCAGCTACTAGGAAGAAAGCTAACTATGTTCCTGCTAAAACCAGGGCAAACAACCAGCCTTCACAGCTTTCAGTATCCCAATCTCTTGTTTTACTTAAAGTATGCATAGATTTATGCTCAAAACTTAGTTTCTTTCCATTTCTAAGGCTGTTTTCAAGTTATTGTGCTTATTGCAAACTCCATAAAACTAACCATATGTTGACACTCAAACTAGAAGATCAGCCTGAAGGCATAAAACCACTAAGAAATCAGAAAGTACCAGTCTTGTTTGTAGGTATCAGTAATGCAATTGCCTTGCCCTAGACTAGCAGCAAACCAACAGATTAATGGTTCAAGATCGCCTCTGGTGTAACTTGAAGTGCTCCATGGCAGGCCCTGACTCAAGTGCCCTTTCAAATTAACCTCAGAAGATTTTTCATTGTAAGGTAAAATTCATTCTTTATGCAATGGAAGTGATTAACCTTGAACCTTCAAAGTCAAGAAGATTGGAAGGTGTGCATGTGTGGGGAGGGATTCTGCAGTCTCCAAGATGTTTTAAAAGTGATACATTAGCAAGAAAACAGACACAATAAATATGCGTGTTTCCTTAGTTTGCTATTGCAAAGCATTCTGGCATATTTTGCTGTAAAACCTTTTCTCTTTGAAATGATCAAAGCAGCATGTGATCCAATCAAATAAACAACTGCAGCAAGCCAGAACAACAGAAATACACTTAAATGTCCTGTTTACTGAAGATGTTAATTGAAGATAATGATGCATAGGTCCCAAAATATTTTGTGAAAAATAAGTAAATAGAATGTAAAACCAGCTTGATGATGTGTATGGAGAGGAGGAGGGTGGTGATGACATTTTTTTCTCTTTTGTGTTTTATTAGGAATAAGAAATTTGGGGCAGGGGGTCTTTTTGTTCCAAATTTTCTATTTACAAGAGCTGTTTTGAAAGTCTGAAAGCTAGATTAGTCTTGATTGTAGAAATCTTTATTGTGAGCCAAGAAACCTTTATATGCATACTACTAAAATCCCTTTGCAGCTTAAATACTTACGTTAATTTCAGCAGAATAGAAGAATATAATGAAAAGGGCTAACCATTGCAAAAAGAGTTTACCTCTAAACATACTTCCCCTTGGGTCAGACAAAATAAATGTGCTCTTCCAAGAAAAATAATAATAATAATTAACTAATAGTAATAATAATGTAGGACAGACTGTTTCTATCAGAAACAAGCAAAATTCAGACATAAAGAATTAAATATAGGGTATTTTTTTTTAGGATGTTTTTGTTTTGCATGTTTGTTTTGGTAAAATAACCAAAGCATATAATTGCATTGAATAATTTCTTCTGTGGTTTCTCCATTTATTCTCTCTCACATGTCCCTTTTTCCCTGTATCCCTTGGCACATTTCAAGAGAGGATTTAAGGAAGTGCTGATTATTAAAGCAGATGAATTTTCCCTTTGACTCGCATGAAACGTTAACAAAAGGTTTTCTGGTGCTGGGCATTTCATCTCTGAGGCCACCCCAAGGAGGCACCCACCTCATGGCCTTGCATTAAATTCTTCTGTTCCCACTCTGTCATGCCACAGCCTGAGCCAGTCTTCCTAGTTGTCCATACTGATTCACTCAAGCTCAATGAAGCGGCTGCGTTTAAGTCTTTGTCTGGTAATACCCTCAGACTGTACTGCCTCCAAAAGAAGTCCTCCAGCTGCAGAAATTACCCTTTTCTCTAAAATGTAAAGAGAGTGATCCATCTCTTCTTACCCTTCATTTGCTCAGGCTGGTTTGTAATCCCACCAACTGCATTAAAGAGACTTCTGCAGTGTGGCCTTTAAAATCACAGGGAACTCAACAATTTCACGGATGCAGGTAGTGATAGAGAGACTTATAGTCTTGCAGCCTATAGCATGGAGATAGCTTATCTCTCCTTGGGTTTGGTTCATTTTTAAAACTGATTGCTGCTTGGGTAGGGCTGAGTATCAGTCTGCTGGTGGTGAGCAATTGTATTGTGCATCACTTGTGTTTATTGTTTGTTTCCCTTCCTCCTTTTAGTTTTATATTCTTTCCCCTTGTTATTTCCCTTATTAGTATTAATGTTATATTATACTTTATTTTAGGTGTTAAACTGTTCTTATCTCAACCCATGGGGTTTACATTCGTTTGATTCTCCTCCCCATCCTACCCGGGGCGGGGAGCAGAAAGGGTGCAGAGGGAGTGAGCAACTGCATGGTACTGCATGGTACTGTTACTGGCTGAGTTTAAACCATGACACCCTAATAATTGTAAGGGCTTTCTTGTTCATTTGGTCCTGTGTAGTCTTAGCAGCAAGTCTTCTGTAGTACATTGAAATGCAACTGATGGGAGGGTATGTTGTTTGTAATACTCTGAAGTGTATTCCAAGGTGCTTGCCACATGATGTGGTGAGTCAGAGAATACAGGTGGTCCTGAGTGTGCCATTCGGCTTTTTATTTGTATCTTGAAACAATATTTTCTTAATTTAATAGCAGTCAGCCTTAGTGAAAATAAGTCTAGCTGAAATGATCATTCATAAATGTGCATGTGCCTTGAATCCAAAATTAGTAAGACACATTTCTGTATCATTAGATGCCCATTTTCAAATGCCTCATTTTGATAATTGGTGCTTATCATGAGTCAAATAGCAGAATCACTGAAGGTGGAAAAGGAGAAGGGTGACTCATCCTACCTGAGATCTCAACATGCACTTGGTAAACACTTGTTTTTTATAGATGACTGTAATCAGATAAATACATCTGAATGCATGGATCAGTAAAAGACCAATCCACTCTGTGCTCAAGTGCCTGGAAACAGTGTGGCTGGCACTGGCACTTAACTGTGATGGCTAGGAAAGATGCCTTTACCAGTTCGAGATCTTGGATGTATCTAGGAATGTGGCATGCATCTGTCCTAGTAAATGCAAACAATTCTAGAGTGATGCCAGATGCCAGGATGTTGTTGTCATTGCGAGTAAAATGTTAGAACATCTTCGACAGACACAAGTGAAGCAATAACAAAATACCCAAAACAATAGATCAATCCTGATAAGCCCCCTTCTATTATCCCCATCTGGTAAGGTACTTACTGTTGCATTAGGGTTTGTGTACACACTATCAGTGTCTTTCCAGAAATTTTTCTAGTGTTTTTTTTCCTGCCTTTTAATGTGCAATCATGTTTCTGATGAATTGAGGGTGGGGTTTGAAAAATTATGTGTATTCATAATGGATTATTTTAAAAAATATATTTCCATATACTGTAGTACATTTTATTTACTATTCACTAATATTGGAGGACAAACAGTACAATTCTTTGCATGTTTTACAAAAAAGGGTGATATTACTCTTTTGAATTAATTCTGTATTTGCTGTCAGTGTTTCACCACATGCAGGATTTCTCATTAAAGAAGTAATCTTCAAACTGATCTTCTGGATTTCTTCCCAAAGAAGGCTATCTGAGCCCCCATAAACCTTTTTCTAGCCTATCATAAACTACAGTCACTTCTTATAAAGACTTCTGGAAATTGTGTAGCCAGATATTTTGTGGTGAAACTGCTGTTGTGGAAAACGACCTGTGAGTTCTGTTTCAGATATGAAATGTCAACAGTTTTATATTCTACTATTTGGATTTTAAAAAGTCACCAAAAACAGCTATTCTACTTATTACAATGCACTTGAGTTGCTTGAAGTAGGGATTATCTGTGTAGTTGAGTCTTTACACTATTAGATTCTGTAGGAAAGTTCCCAGCTATCTTTACATATGTAAATCATAGCAACTTCAGTACAGTTTTACCCAAAGCAAATAGTCAAATACGCTGGATGAGCACAGGTCATACTCTCAGATCATGACTCAGTAGAATTAACAAAACTTTTACATGTACCTTAGAATTGTCTTTTGTCAAATAAAAGAGCAAATTCATCCTAAAAAAATTAAAAGGATGATTGAACTAAATTGATACTTATGTTTCCTTCTACTTTGATTTTTTTTTTACTTAAAGTCAGAAGCGCTGGATAGTTTTCTCCTTTCATATTGGAATGTGCTAGGAAGAAATTAAGCTATGTATTCTGGAAAGTATTAAGCTATGTGCAACACTAACATGTCTTTCTTTGAAGTGAAGCAGTAAAACAGAACAGCACAGATCTATCAGTAACATAGATTTGCTTTAACTGATAAATAATTGTTAATTCAGAAAGTAAATGTAAAGTGTGTAGAATCTTTCAAATTCATGAATATATTTTCACAGACAGAAATTCCATGACAAAAAAAAAAAAAAAAACAAAAAAAACCAAGGTGTGTCAGGGTTGGTGAATTTTGTTGAATGCTTGATGAGTTTACAAATCTTTTATCTGAACATTTACTGCAGTTTGAGACTGGTGAATAATTTGCAATGAATATTTCATCAGACATGTTTCCTTCTTTCTGCAAACAGAATATCTGCAAACAGCTCATAGTTTTTTCAGATTAATTTGTAATTTGAAATTATTAAAAAAAAAAACACCCCAAAACGAAAAACCCCCTTCTAGATTAATGCAAATCTGTTATCTGCAAATATCTGACAACTCGGTTGGGCTGGTTAGTTGCGATGAGCCAGATGATAAGTCACAAGGTATTCTTTCTGTTTACGGACTGGAACACAACAAGCATATATTTCTGGAAGAAATATTTACACATACAAAAATTGCTTTTAGTTTCATTGACTACCTCTGTTTGTGATAGGGGAGCATGTGTTCTATGACCATTTGTGCCAGTAAAAGGCAATCATTCAAGTGTCTGTAGAAAGCAAACACAAAAGCATTGTGATTATCACATAGCCAACACAAAATACAGTCTCATTTTTAATGAATTAACAATATGCTATTGGTAAGGCATATAAGTGACACTGAAGACAGAAAGACAACCCCAGTGGCAGACATTTGCATACTATTTGTTCGTCTCCTCTTTTTGTAATTGTTTGATGCTCTTGGGTACCTTTTTTTAAGATCAAAAATAGTTCCTAGGAAGTAACAAACTAGGCCAGTGACAGGAGCAACAGATATCCAATAGTCGTCCTCAAAATTGATTTTGTTCCACACTGTGCTGGCTAACCATTGTCCTCAGGGTTGCTTGAGGAGGTGGAAATCACTTCTCACTTTGTAATATACTTCTTCTACGACGAAGGCTAAAAGGAGCTGGATCAGAAGAGTTGTTGTGGGGCCCTTAAATAAGTAGAGGACCCTTCTAAACAAGGAAATCTCCCATAACTGGATCCAATCCATTTATAACTATTTAACCTATTAGGTGCAAAATTATCTGTAATCCAGTTTAGAAACTGGCATCTGCTTTCATAGATCAATAGCACACTGAAACCTGTACAAGGTTAGAAATTTCTCCCTGCCTGCCACATGTACTTTTTCCAAAAAACTGATGCAAAATGGGCAATCCCCATTGTTGTCTCCTTTTTACATAGACTGGCTTCTTACTCAAACAGTAACACCTAACATCTAACAGCTAGTGTATTTTGTCTGCGAGGGAAATGGTGAACCCCACAGAGTATGCTGTAATGCACCAGCTGTGCATAAACTGAGACTAGAAAACAGAGATGCCACAGTCAGCTGTGCCTGATTTTTATCTAGAGAGTTGTCAGAACTGGTTTTGCTAGTGAGACTTTCCTTCACATTATACTGAACGTGTGTGACTATCACATATGTTCAGTCCAGACAGAGAATAAGAGTATGATAATAGCAGGTACTAGTATTAACACATTTCAAAAAATCCATTATAGATAGGAGCACAAGCATCTTGATTTATAGAGGTATTTGAAGTACTGTCACTCGATTTCAGCGGGAATGAAGTACCTGACCTGTTCAGGCATTTAGGTAAATCTTACTAAACACCCATATTCACCTCTAGGCAGCTAAAAACCTCTGTGTGTTTGATTTATAACATTTAGAAGAGGTTACTGAGGCTTTAACTCAACTATGCCAGCATGTTAGAGACAGATCCTAGCCTGTGTAATTCTCTGAAAAACAGTTAGTTAGGAAGTATTAGCTAACATAGGCTAATTACATGGGATATTACCTTAAATCTTTGCCTCCAGAGATTCTTGAAGGCTAAAAGAATTTGCCCTCTCAATAGTGGTGGCAAACCCATGCTTTTGATTGTCCAGGAGAAAGAAACAGAAACCACAAAATCTTTTCTCAGCCACAATAAAGACAGTGATTCTCTTACCCATAACTGAATTCCACTATAAAGCATGTGGTTGAATAAATCTCAGCCAAACTTGAGCATGTTATTCTTATTTGGGGATTTCTTGTTAATAAGTATTGTGCAGACCACCCAGCTGCATAGACAAAGTGCTCAGATCTGAAAATATTCCTGTGTATAGAGTAATAGCTGTCATTAGGACCACAAGAGGATACAATTTCCCTTGCACTGACTACACTCACACAATGAGTCCCTCATTTCCCCTGGTAGAGAGAATGGCTTTCAATGAATTCCTTAAAAAAACAAACAAACAAAAAAAAAAAAAGAAAAAAGGAAAATTAAAAAAGCAGCTGCAGCGCGCGCATGGCATAAGCAGTTTACGAAGGCATTACAGTAGTGTCATGCAGGCTGTTAAAGAAAATCTGGTACTCTGGTGATAATGTGTATATTCATTCAGTATAAATGACTTAAGTTCAAAAAACCATACAATGAATCATGGTTGCAAGGCCAGACTTGCTTTGATTAACTACACTGGTATAATGAAATTCAACAGAGCAATCACTGAAACATTTAGCTCCAAATGTAAATCTTCTTGAACTCCGAAAAAAGCATGTTAGGCAATGAGAGGTGGTATATAATACAGCCATATTTCATATAATGAAAGTGGAAGCAGTTGTAAAGAAAAGGGAATGTTAAAAAGTTGTTATGCTGTGTTTGGCAAGAGTGAGTCATTCTGAATGTGTCAATCATGATAATCCAACATATTTTTAATCTAAAGGTCAATAAAAGCAGTTTCTATAGTGGTACAATAGTTATGCCAAATATGAAAGCAAGCATTTATAAGATGATTTCAAGTATTAATACAGCACCATAATGTGTCTTGGAGAATTAGTCTCAGCTTTAAATTGAAGGGCACAGATTGATCAAGGTAAGAGAATTTTATTAAAAATCTGTTGATATAATTCATGATACTTTCATTTCAGCAAGACTGCCGTGTTGAATTCCCGTCTCTCAGGCATGTCTTCACTATATAGATGAAAGGTGTCTTTTCTACCAAGAGGCAGAATGTGCTCTGTGTCAGGGAAACTTGTGATCTTCTGTTAAGCTACAGAGCATGAAAATTTCCTCATAAGGTTACTGCTCATGCGCCTGGACACAAAGGTATGTAATTTTTCCTAGGAAACACATCTGCCTAAGTACCATTAATGCTAATAGAAGATTACATGCACCAGGGGAAATCTAGTCCCGAGGAATTCTGAATATACACTTCAACACAAAAATCACAGAGTTTCCTCATGTCATCATTTCCCTGCTGTTCTGTCCCTTTTGTCCCTGCAGCTGCCTACAGTCCTAAAGGACAGTTTTTTCAGCAGTCAGTGGAATTGTTATAAACACAAAATACAGAGCATCAACAAAAAAGCCCAGCCAAGCCAGGCAACACTTGACTTTGGGTTGTATGAGCAACACAATCAGAAGGAAAAGCTTTCACTTCTACTGTTGCTTGCCCAGAGGTTTTAGTGGGAAGAGTACAGAGAACAAAAGAATTCTGCTGTTATAGTGTTATAGTGAGGGAAAATAAGGTTGAGGGCAGCAGTGCTGGTGTTGAAATGTTCTCCACAAAACTGTGTGGCCAGAGGTAGTGAAGCCTTGGAGGACAGGCCATGGAAATGCAGAAGTGAGGAAGCATCTTAGTCTTTGGTACTTCTTCCCATGTTAAGTGAGGGAAAGGAGAGAGTTCCTCTACCCTGCTCTTCAAACCTTTCCACCTCCAAGTTAAAATACTGGGCTTGCCATAGAATAAATATGCTCTATTACATACAGATTACATATTGACTATTGATTAGCTCATTTAAAGAAGTTTGCTGTTACCACTATAGACCATGGTCAAATTTGGTGTGAGTGGAAGAAATTTCCTCCAAGCTCTACCCACTAACACTGGATCTGACTCGGTACTGCAGGATTCACCACTCCAGTGTTTAAATTAATGTTGAGCTTGATAAACTGAAAATGCTTACATAAAGCAGTCACACAGAACATTACAGTAGTCACTGCAAAATCCACAAAGTAAGCCTTAGTGTTTTAGACTGCTTTTGTACAATATTGCAGCACTTGCTTTAAAACAAGACTCATAACCTACATGAGAACTCTTCTTCAAAATTATTCCATTTGAAGTAGAACCCTGAATAAAATGTGCTTTCACCAATAAAATACTGCATTTTGTGCAACAAGCCATAACTATCACAGCTGTTGACAAGTCAGTCAATTAATTTGAAGGTGAATGTGCACATAGGCCTTTACGTTGGCCCAAAGGCTTTGATGCAGCATCAGCAGGCCTCACACACCGAGTGGAGTTCAAGTTGAGACAGAGTGAAAATTAATAACACCTTGCAGTGCTTAAGAAGGGATGAGAGTCTACTGGAAAAGAAACGGAACTCTTTAGGATTATTGTTTCCTTAGCACTAAGTAATCTTTTTACAATAAAATATCGTAATTTAATCAAGGTAGAAAGAATATGTTTTAACCTGCTTGCAAATCACAATCAACTTCCAAGCACCAGTGTCCACAGATAGCCACTAAAATCCGTGTTCCAACACCAACATAAGTACCCCAATCAAATTTGCTTTTTCACTGTTGCCATAAATCTTTTTCAAAACACTGAATAGTTAATGGAAGACATGCTGCTTAGTGCTGGTAAAATATTTTCTACTATGCCTTTAAAGTTCTTATTGAGTTTTTCCTCTCATCAATTCTTTTTGTTAATAGGGAGCTTGAGACTGAAGTAAACTGAACAGCTCTTTGATTTCTTCATCTTCTCTCCCAGGCCTCTGCAGAGAGTGTTGTACAACATTGTGGTTTAAAAGGAGAAAAATAAGCTTCATTTGAAAATATTTTTTCCTAAACAAATTTTGTAAAATGACACTGGCTAAAAAATTACCTGCATCTGTATGAAAAATTCAACCCCATCACTGATTGCAAAATATTACAGAAAATGAAACACAAAGATGTTCGTTGCACACTTTGAATATCTATTCTATATCACATCAAGTTCATAGTTTTATAGGTTATGCACTCTGGAGCTCCACTAACTAGATACAAGTTTCCTTGACCCCCACAAAACCCCTCTGACTTGTGAGAGTGCTATGGGAGCCTTCCCATGAGCAGGGAAATAGCGACAGCAGATTCCATAGGACTCAGAAAATTAGCTAATCAAGGAATTCTCCTCACATAGGCTGAGTCACCTCCAGCTCTGCTCAACAATGTATCTAAGTGTGTGTATAAGTAAGAGATTAAAGCACAGGTGTAAATGCCCTGCATAATTAGGAAATAGTACAAATGAGAACCCTCGGAAGATATGCTTCTTTTTGTTTCACTCACTGTTTCATGAGGCACATGATTGTTATTTATTAGAAATGTATAAAACCAACTCAGCAAGCCTGTCTTAACAACTTGATTAGTCTCTTTCTAAATACTAAAGGATTTCTTCACCTGTCTCTGATTTATATAAATGGTAGCATGTGATGCAACTGAGCTGCCTACAAGCTAGAGATAGCGTTGATTTGGAACATGCGTCACGGGCGTTCTGTACATTTTCCCCCTGATGTAGCACAGAAGGAAAGGATGGCAACACACAAAGTGGGTCTGCCCTGCACCTCCTGCAGTAGTGAGTCCTGCAGAGACCTCTCCTGGCAGAGCTCAGAAAGTCATGCCTATCTCTCTTCTCACCTTGGCCACGGAGAACTTTTACAAGCTAATTCTAGATTGACCTGAAAAAACTTCTTTTTTTCTTTTCTTTTCTTTTCTTTTCTTTTCTTTTCTTTTCTTTTCTTTTTCTTTTCTTTTCTTTTCTTTTCTTTTCTTTTCTCTCTTCTCTCCTCTTCTCTTCTCTTCCTCTTCTCTTCTCTTCTCTTCTCTTTCTCTCTCTCTTCTCTTCTCTTCTCTTCTCTTCTCTCTCTTCTCTTCTCTTCTCTTCTCTTCTCTTCTCTTCTCTTCTCTTTCTCTTCTCTTCCTCTTCTCTCTCTCCTCTCCTCTCCTCTCCTCTCCTCTCCTCTCCTCTCCTCTCCTCTCCTCTCCCTCCCCTCCCCTCCCCTCCCCTCCCCTCCCCTCCCCTCCCCTCCCCTCCCCTCCCCTCCCCTCCCCTCCCCTCCCCCTCCCCTCCCCTCCCCTCCCTCTCCTTTCCTTTCCTTTCCTTTCCTTTCCTTTCCTTTCCTTTCCTTTCCTTTCCTTTCCTTTCCTTTCCTTTCCTTTCCTTTCCTTTCCTTTCCTTTCCTTTCCTTTCCTTTCCTTTCCTTTCCTTTCCTTTCCTTTCCTTTCCTTTCCTTTCCTTCTTTCCTTTCCTTTCCTTTCCTTTTTTTTTTCTTTTCTCCTGGATCTTTTGTGGAGCTATTTCTGCAAAATCGCAGTGGTTGATTTAGTTGCAATGGTAGTTGCTGATAATGGATGACTCTAGACTGCAGGCTTCCATAAATCAGATGCTGTGGTGTGGGATAGGTAGATTACACCTATTATACACTCTTTGACATGTACCCTGACCAGTGACCAGTGAAAATGTGTCAACATTTGAAAATTAGGAGAAGATCATTAAGAAGGGTACATCAGAGGGTTGCAGCAGTATTCAGGTAGAGCACAGTCAAATGAACTACTGCTCTTCCACTTTACAGTGACAGCAGATTAAAGCAGTGGGAAAAAAAAAAAAAAAAATCCCAGCAGAATAACATATCTGTGATAAAACTCCAAGAGCCCCAGCGGTGGAATAATCTCAGATCAGGCAGCAATTTATGGGCTAAGTTTGAGAAGCCCTAGAATCTGTAATAGAGGAAAAAATCAGCATGAGAAAGATTTAAGTAGGTAGCACTGTCTTCTGCCAGTATTACTGCTGCGTGTGTGTCCCTCAGGTCCCTTGAGTGATTATGCCAATATCTGCAGCATTAAGATTGGACACCTATTAATCAGGATGAGCAAACCTTCACATCTCTTCTGTGAAGAATCATGAACTGGGGGACTAAATACAGGAAAACAGATCCAATAACTTTATCCTTACAGCAGAGTGACATAAGCAAATATAAATCCCACTAGTGTTATTATAACGCCTGCTAAGCTAGTTGAGAACATATTCGTGTCTTCAACTAAATAAATTACTGTTACAGTTATATGACCTGAAGGTCATCTCCTTTAGGAGATGCCTAGCACTTGAATTAACTATTCAACTCTTCACAGTAAGTGGCCTCAGCCAATCATTGCCAAATAAATACTGCTGAAATATGCATTTAATTATCCTAACACTCTAGCTTCTAAAACCTTTTCTTTGCCAGCAATTTTTTTTTTGTTTTTTTTTTTTTGTTTTGTGTTTTGTTTTTTTTTTTTTTTTTTTTTTTTTGTTTGCTAGTTTATTCTGGAAGGGTGAGAGATTTCTGAGTCTTGTCTAAGCCTAGTCGTTGTAGACTTTGGTCCCAAAGGAGATCACAGCCAACCCTCACAGACAAAACTGGTTACAAACAGGTTGGATTTTTGATATGATGGAGCA
This sequence comes from Psittacula echo, assembly GCF_963264785.1. Lineage (NCBI taxonomy): Eukaryota > Metazoa > Chordata > Aves > Psittaciformes > Psittacidae > Psittacula > Psittacula echo. The sequence continues at coordinate 42,335,205 of NC_137742.1, read as the reverse complement.
ACATTTTTTATCCATATTCTTTCTTTTATTGATTGCAGGAAGCAAACACAGCTGGCTAGCTTTTGTGAAGTTTCAAAAGCAAGCCACTCCAATCTGTTTTACAGGTTAGCTAAGGACAAAATGCCTCTTGTAGAGAAGGATCTATGTTTTGCAAAACTCAGAGTTGCTACTGCTGAATTAAAACTGACATGTAAAATGTCAGTGAGCTCACTACAAATTGCTTTATTTTAAAAAGTGATGTGATTCAATTTGCACATCAACTAATGGCTGCTACAAAACATTAAAATACAAGTTCTGAAAGCTAAAATCTGCTTTCCACCCTCCTGACTTGCTAAAATTAATCCTAAGGAATCTAGGTATTGTAAAGCCTGTGCCCCATACCTATAAATACAGGTTAAGCTCTGTGCATAGGCATTGCATGGGACTCCTGTGCTAGAGCACATCTTCCCTTGAGGAGCACACAGTAAGGCATAATTTTGACTACTTCCATTATGTATAGTCCCTGGAAGTAAGAAACCCCCTAACCACTCTGCTGTAAATTGCAATAGAATTAGATTTTCCATTTACTTGCACCAGTGTAAATAGGAACACAACTTGGTCCAAAATTATTCCTCCGTAACTACAAATGACTGTCTTTTGTACCCTTCTTTGGATTTTCCATGGTTTTTCTTGTAAATAGACAAACATATTCAAATTGCAGTATAAAGAAGACAAACATATTCAAATTGCAGTATAAAAAAGACTCTCATTTTGCAATTATTTGTGATCTAATTTTCATTAATATTAATTCTTTTAAAGAGGAAAATAAAAGATGATGACACCTTGCGGACCAGTAGACTTCATACTTTTTGAAAAAAATGTTTCATTAGTTTTTTAAAAAAAGACATTCATTATTATGCTTTCTGTGACAAGAACGTTGTTTTTTTTTTTTTTTAAATGATGACCATAATTAAGCCTCTCATAATGAGCACTGCTATTACTAAACAGTACAATTTATATAATGTCTCTACTGTAGGAGACTTTGCTTATTTTATTGAGGAGAAAAAAAGGATAATGACTGAGATTATAGTATAATACTATTATTTTTAAGGGTATTGCACAAAACATATATAGACTATATTAATCTTTAAGCGAAACTTAATCAGACTGTGGCTGTTTAGCCAGAAAAAGAACTGAATGATTTGTCATGACTCTAATGCAATGTTGATGTTTCTCCTAGTTCTAGAGAAATGTACATATTAAGTTATGCCCAAGTGACATTTTTACACAGTGTAAAATATTTTCACATCATTCATGTACTTAATCTAGGGCTGGCAGAACGCTGCATAGAAAAAAATTACTTGGATCTCCTATTTGCCAAATGAGGAACATCTTTACAATTACTTGCAGTTCTATGAAGCCTTTTATTCAACTGTAAATACAGACTATTTTCAGCTTTGCCTGCAGAGGTCTTTGGAGGTGGCCTGGTCTGGCAGTCAAACACATTTTTTTCTCAAATAAAGGTATTTAATCGATATACGCTCTTGTTTTTCCTAGCAGAGGAAAAAAACAAATGGTGACCACTTTCAAAACTTGAATTCTAAACAGCAACACCTGAGACTTCATAGGAGAAGGTACATAAAGAATGCTGGTAATTTTCTTACAATATCTATTGAATACTTTCAGCTGGGTTCAAAGGTGCTTCATGAAACACAGAGAAGCAAATTTTGCTGAGTTTAAATACTGCTCAGTTGATGACAGTTCCTAGGAAAATGCTGGTTTAGCCACAATTCTCACATGTGGCACATTCTCTTGCTGTTTCTCCGATTAAGTATGTGGCTGCAAATTCCTATCCATACAGTAAAATGTGTTGCAGAATTACACAAATTTAGGGAGTTTTTGCAGTGCCTAAGTGACTTTGGAACAGAAGTGTTTCTCATATGGCAAAGAATTTATCTTCCTAAGTTATCTTAAGGGTAAGGATTTTGGAAATCCTGCTGAAGACATTTGTACTTCAGCTGTATGATTTTTTCCTGCTGCAATTTTGGTGAAGAGCAACACTTTTATGAAGCCTGTTCTGAAGAACAAAGCAGTGTGATTGAGGAGGACCTTCTGGTAGACAGATTTGATTCAATGTGGCATTTTAAAGTTATACCCCAGGCCTGCTGAGCTTTTGGTCCAGCTGTGCAGGTCAGATTATGTTCTGTGTCATCAGGAAGTCAGAGTAGGCAGAGGAGAGGGCTTTTCAGTATTTGCAATCTAAACATATGTTTTATGATGACAGTCAAAGATTTTAACAATTAAAAAACTGGAGATGGACAAGTATTTTCTGACTCATTACATGCTATAGAAAACAGGCTTAATAAATACCCATTACATAAAGCACAGAGGTTGCTATGGAAGGGGGAAAGATTGTTTGTTTTAGAATGAGAAAAATTAGAACAGAATACTTTGTTTCAGGCCAGCTTAGCTCAAATCAAAAAGTCACAATCTGACAAACTGAAAAGAAGCTTTTCATTTCACATCAGCATGACATTAATTGACATCTGTCTGAAGTGCTGTTACGTGCCATGAGATTTGTGGTGCTTTGTGCTGGGGACCTGAAATCATGTTTCAGCTGCCAAATCCAAATACGTGTCCTACTGTTGTCCTAATAAAGCTTGGGTGTGCATCATCCACTTCCCACTTCCCCCCCTCTTCTTTGCCTTTTCTGTAGGAAAAGAAATAAAGCTTACAAGGAGAAAACTGATACAAAACCATCAGTCCTCTCATCTTGCCAGCTGTGGGAACAGGACTGCAGACTGTGCTATGGAGAAAACATGCCCTCTGGTCTGAGCCATATCCAGCTGAGCAGTGCTTGACTTTGCCTTACCTCCATTAAACAAAAGGATCTTCGTGGGCAGCAGGATCATTTTAAATGTACTAGAGTATGGCCTACTTGTTTATAAAGGATCATATTCTAATGTTCATTTTTTAACCTGTAAGTAACTTTGAAGAAGTTTATGGAACTACTGTGAGATAGGAGGTTCATGAACTGTGTAATGACAGAAAAATAGGCTTCACCTATTTCTATCTCAGTGATGTATTTTGCATGTTAACTGCTGAATTCATAATACATCTTTCCCATATCTAAAGTATTTTTGAAATCAAATCACTAATGCAAAAATGTTGCTCCCTACAGGTATAGAAATAGTTACTGCTACAAGATATTTAGATATGTAAACCTGAATGTTAAAGACTAACTCTGAAAAGTGATAAACTGGCATTGCTGGTAATGCATTTTTTCATTACCTGTGTCCACATAAAAACACATGCACAGCTAGAATGAAAGATTTTTCTTGAAAATATTTTCTAAAACATATTACATTTTGTGTAACAGGCACGGTTTTACAAGGAGTCTAAATAGGCTGTAGATCTTCTGCTACTGGTGTCCCTAGTTAAGAAGCATGCACACTGAGTTACTAGAATGAAAATGAACAATGCAGCCTCACAGCCTCTGAATCCTGCTGCTGACTGCATTTTTGTACATGTTTACTGATCAGCCTTGGTTCAGCTCAACAGACACTGCTTGTCTTCTGCAGGACAAAGTAAGTTAAACATCTTTTATCACCTGGTTACATCCAAAATACACTCTTGTGATAAGAGTGCATGGTAGTACTTTAGGTGAAAAAAAGGTCTAGCAGGCAGTATATATCATACTGAATACTTCCTGCTCCTTGCCAATGAAATATGAGCACACTTTGCAGGAGCTGTCCTCCATTAGGGTTTAAAGTCAGGAAGAGACCTACAGCCCTGACAGGCTGTTGACTATTGCCTTCTTATAGAAAACAAACTTGTGCCACAATGGGCTAGTGCCTTTGCTGAGGGCTGTAGCGTTCATGGATACAGGTTGACTGTAAGCACAGGTTGTAAATACAGCAGATACAGGCAGAAAACTGTGCTGGTGCCATGTGTCTTTGACTCAAGTCATGTTTATGAACTGAAGCATGGCTTTCACAGGAAAGTAGGATGCCCTAAGAAGTCTTATTCCTCTGGCAATCAGGAATCAGTGGAGTGCAGGAGAGTCCCTGGAGTTACCTTTTCCCAAAGAACAGGTAGGGAGGTTTGATGGAGCTTCCCACAGCATCAGGTCTAGCTGATGCTGCGCGAGAGCTGCACGAACAGTGTGCTTAGTGCACAGTGCCTATCCCAAAGTGAGGACAAACAGTGAAACATAAAGTGACCGTATCTGCACTGCTCTTTTTTAAGGCTGATGAGAAAATCGTATTTTCCCCTTTGGGCACCATAGCACTGAGGGTGCAGGTGCTTCGTAATCACTCTCAGAAACTGAAGCTGGTTCATTAAATAGGCAGAGGGCATGATAGAAGTGAGAATGAGCTGCTGTAGTCAGACAAAGAACCCTTGGCAGCGTTTTTTAGTGGGAGGATGGGAGCCTTTGTATTTGCAGAGCATGATGTTCTGGAGGTGGTTCGGAAGGGGGGAAGGAGGGGGAAAAGATTTTAAAATTTGCTCCATTGATTAAAAACAGAATAAAAAGCTAGAACAGACATAAGGCCCAAATCAAAAAGTACCTTTCTTGTATTCAACCAGAAGAGCTCCACAACCTTTTTTACACTTTCTGGGCATGATTGCCATATTAGCAACAGCTCAAATTTAGACTTAAATTTTCTTCACTGTGAGGAAGGTGAGACTGGAACATGTTGACCAGAGAAATTGTGGGTGTTCCATTTCTGGAAGTGTTCAAGGCCAGGTTGGGCTTGAGCAGCCTGATCCAGGGGAAAGTGTCCCTGCCCGTGGCAGGGGATTGTAACTAAATGATTTTTGAGGTCCCTTCCAGCCCAAAACACTGTGTGATTGCATGATTCTATATTTCTGTGATTCTATGAAATAAAGGAAGCAAAACCATTTTTTATTGTCTCATCATGACAGTATATTCAGGAACAGTGTTGAAACTATGCTTGTTCACGGCTAGAAATCCAGGACATGTATGCGTGAAGCAGTCTTTATTTTTATGGAACAAAGGCCTAGATGAAACTTCTAGTCTCAAATATTTGTTACTATGTTTTTTACTTGTGACATCGCAACCATTCACTCTACAGCACTGACACTGAGGGAATGCAGCTATTGCTGAAATTCTAATATTTTGGGAATTCTGGAAAATGTTTTTTTGGTCATGGAATAACAATGAGGTTTTACTTGCATGCAAAACCCAGCCAGTTGTTGGAAAACCATTAATGCAAAAATCAGCCACTAGTGTTCTGCTGTCCTGATTTGGATATATTTATTGCTTTACCTCAAAAGAACTGTCTGAGTCACTTCTGACAGACATGCACTCAAGGTTCAATATACAAATAACAGAGTTATGTTCAGTGCTACAAGGATACAAAGGCAAAATGAAGGCATCCCAAAATGAATGAGAACACTTCTGGCCAACAGATTGAAAATACTGTTTGTCATAGCAGATGATCTCACTTGAATGACATTATTTTAGAAGAACTTCACAGGCTCAGTTATGTTTTACCATTGATAATGTTGACAATGTTGTGACAGCTCTTGCTGAACAGAACAACAAATTGGTATTAGAAAGCAGATAGTTTTAAGAGCAAATGCCAAATATAATGTTCAAACTACTTTTGTAAAGAGGAAATACAACATTCTCTCTTCATATCACCTGAGTAGTTGGGCTTTGCTCAGAGCTAATGGTGAGGATGAAAACTGCAATTTAAAATTATGTAAGGCTCTGTATAAAGGTTCCCCTGAAATAGCTCCAAGCAATTCATTCAAGGCTTAGAGCACACTGACAAAAACCTACTGTTGTATTTACCTCCTACTCTTTCTTGCTGTTACCCTCATATCCTCCCACAAAACTGTATTTTAGGGTAGCAACTGAGCATCAAATATGGTGAAACATTTCATTAAAAATACAGATTTTTAGTGGAAAAATACCCAACACTTACAGAAAAAAAAAAAAAAGAGTGTAGCGGTTTCAGCTCTACTTTCCAGCAGGTAAGTTGCTCAGGTTTGATACAGAATTTGATAAAAAACAGGGAGCTAGCCATGATTTAATGTACATAATTGTACAAACCAAAGAGAGAAGGGATTTAGAGCTATGCTGCAGCCAGCCTGAGAGTTCTGGATATCACAATTGTCCTGTATTCATATGGTCGCATAGCATGTAGTCTGTGGCCCAATGTCAAGGAAAATCTGGGACATAAAGGGTATAAGCATGAGTCCTGTGTATTCAAAATGTCCTTACTGACGTTGGGCTACTTCTCCATGAAATAAACACGCCACTTATCAAGATGCTAGTGTTACACCCGTAAAGAACTGAAGGTACTGCTACTCTCTAGAAAGTGCACAGGAAGGAAAGTTGTTTCCAGTCTGGTTTACTTGTTATGTTTCCCATAAATTGCAGGCTTCACATTTTCTTAGCTATTCAGACTTATCCCTTAGCTAAGAGGTGCATGTAGGATTCGTGAAGACATTAGAGGCGAACATCACTAAACAGAAAGATGACGAACATTTTAAAACTAGTATCAAAAGAATAGCCAGGAACCATCTAGTAGAAAAACCACATCACTAGACAAAAGTAATTAGAAAACTTAACTTTTCACGTGATTGAAGGTAAAATAACCTGATGCAGGTTTAGCTTTTTCCTTTGTTTCTGGTGAGGTGGTGCAAAATGCCAAAAGTGTCAAAATTTACTTGGAATTCTTACAACATAAGTAGCTTATAAAGCCTATGCTTTCCAAAAAAATGGGCTTTCATTTAAAATGCCTATGTTGCTGCACAGGCTACTAAGTGCACTTTGTTGAATAGCATTATTATTATCTTTAGACAAGTTGGAAAGTCCCTCACACAGAACCTTCCTGTTTAATCTGTAAGATCAGAAGATCCAAAAAAATAAGTGATATCTAAAGTTAAGATAAAACCTACCAGATGACTTTCTGGCTGAGCAGAAGGATTGTTTTGAGAGATGACAATTGCTGTTAGCCCCAGATCTGAATGCTTCACTGGTGCAGCACTTCCAGCAGCCTCCTTCCAGGTAGTCTAAAGTAGTTCAAAAGGGATCAAGTGCCAGAAGCAATGGCTAGAGAGAAAAGCACAGGGAATTACAGTGCTGCAAGGCTTGCTATGGAGCAACCTATCTTATACTCTCTCAAGTTCCAAATATCTCTTTAATCTCTAAACTTTCACCACCGGTTTTTCAATTATTTTTTATTATTTTTTTCCTTCTGTTTCAGATATTGCAGAGCCTCTACCTGCCACTTCCTCTTTATTCCCCTCTTTTACTTCTCTTTCCTCATTCAGACTTTTCTGCCTCAAACTCATCCCTATGTTCATTGGAAGGTGAAGGAGAAAGACTATTTCCAGGCTGGTGCAGTTCATTTAGCTCAGGTAGAGACCGGTCAGCAACACCTCCTGGACTGCAGCTCTTTGCCTAGGAAGTGCAGGCTATGTGAAAGGTACTGTGAAAAGCACCAGAAAAATGCTGTCTTGGCTTCTGATTTCTTTGTTTCACCATTTCATGCTTTTCTTCTATCTTCCTTTTTTTTTTTTTTTAATCCAAGCACACATAGAAATGTATTATGTATTTTCAGCCATGGGAAATGGGGGGGAAACAGTCACAGGCCCAGGTGTGGCTCAAGGTGTGCTCCATATGTGCAAGAAGTCTGGTTGTATAAGCCAAGCTTGCCAATAAAGTTTGAGAAATCCCAGCAATTAGCCTGGTGGTGGCCATAAACACACTTAACTTTTAGCTTTGCAAGGTCCACATAAGAAAAACAAGATGTGTAAGAACTTTGACAGGCACAAGACTGAAACACAACTTGCACTGGGAAGTATGAAGCTATGGCTGAAGACATGAAAGATGGCCCTTTGCTTTAGAGGCTAAATCTATGACCTGCTTTTAGCAGAAGGTTCTGTTTGCCTTTGTGTTATGAAGTACATAATAATTAAATTATTTAAATGTTAAATAGAAACTGCTTGTGTATTAAAAAAAAAAAAAAATACAAACAAAACCGAAACAAAACCAAACAATTTATGGCAGCCAAAAGTATCCGTTGAGGAAAGCTACAGTATTGTTAGAATGATAAGTTTAGCGCAGATTAGTCTACAAAATTAGTCTCACATTTAAATACTTTAAAAGTATTTAAAAATCAAGACACTATGAAACTCGTGTGTCAATGGCCAAAAAATAGCTATGTGTTTTTTATTCAGGTAGGTTTGTATTTTCCAGTTGGTGCTATTTTTAATGTTATTTTTCTACACAACAATTTACCATCACAGTCAAGCCAATATGCATAGGATGCACATCCTTCAGGAGAATGCTTAACCTCTTAATAAGAGAAGTTAACTGTGAAGAGAATCCAATGCTGATGTTAAATTAAGGATTCATCCACTGAGTGTTCAATTACTGAGTAAATATGCACTAGGCATATGATTTGAATACTGAAGCAGTGAATTGCTTCCTGAGGTGAGATAATTCTGTGCTCTCTCTATTAGCATATTGTGCTTGGTTTTGTATATTCTGCCACCTCAAGCTTTTTTTCAAAGTATGTTATAAAAAGCTCAAAGACCTGGGTTGTATATAGAATCTTTTAATGAAGAAATAACTTTAAACTCTCCTGACAGTTACTTCAGGAACTACTTTTAAAAAGTCCTCTTAGATAAAATATGCCAAAGACACTATCCAAAATTGGGGAACATCAATAGATGAAGAAATAGCTCACAGTGTTGGCAATTTTCAGTATATGAGACACGAAATTATAAACAGAGGTGAGAAGACATAGCCCAATACAGTACTAAGAAAATTCCGTGTGCCAGGTCATTATTCTATGCTCCAGCAAAACTTTCTGCTCCAGTAAAAAGGGGATTGTAGGCTTGGATCCATATCATGATTAGGTGAAACTTTCCCTAGAAGAAGGACCTTTGTACTTCTTTTGCATCATCTGTGAATTTGACCTTGTGGCAGTACTTACTGAGGCATGCTAATTTCTCAGGTCAGGTAGCCATTCTCCCATGGAAAGAGGACAGGCATGTATGAATCTGTAGGCTGTTAAAGCTAAAACTCTTGCTTTTACACTGAGAGAAAAGTGGATGTTATTGACTATAGGTTAGAGTGCTGTGGTTCTCAGACAGTTGTACAACATTGCTTGTGATTCAAAGACTCCTTTGTTAATCCCCAGAATGACATGTGTATCAAAAATAAACAACAGAATTTGGTGTCAGGAAGGGAGCTGTTCTACCACCATCTCCTATTAGAATTCTATCAGACTGGAGGAAAAATGGTCGATCAGAAAAAAATATAATCTTAGTTTTGAATTTGGTGCTAAAATAAACAAAAAAGAGACAGTAGAATATGTAAAGTATTTATTAAACTAATGTTAGACATAGTTTATTGTTCATTATGCAATATAGCATACTAATAATTTAGTAAAACTAATGTTTTGTGGGGCACTGTAGTGTTCTGAACCAATTGCAGCTACAATCCTTCCTTCCTTTCTTTTCCTCTGCTAATTATTCTCTATTAATTTCTTTCTCCATTCCTTCCTTCCTTTCTTCTTTGATGAAGTTGGGGGAGGAGGGAGGAAGTGAGGGAGAAATGAAGGGATGAAGGGAGGCAGGGAAGGAGGAAGAGAGGAAGCAAGAAAGGAAAGAAGGATGTGCTTTGCCAGCTCAATGTAAAATGAAGACAGGCTGAGAAAGTTGGGGCTCTTTAGCCTGGAAAAGAGAAGGCTGCGTGGAGAAGTCATAGCAGCCTTCCAGTATCTAAAGGGGGGCTATAAGGATGCTGGGGACGGACTCTTCATTAGGGACTGTAGTGATAGGACAAGGGATGATGGGTTCAAACTTAAACAGAGGAAGTTTAAGTTAGATATAAGGAAGTTCTTTACCGTAAGGGTAATAGATGATGCCCAGCAGCACTTCTCTTATCTGGCTCCTCAACTATATAAGCAGGAGCTGGCTGTTCGTACTCTGAGAGCCTTGCTCCTACAGTTTTAGGCAGAAAAGCTAGGGTGGATTGACGTGTTGGTGACACTGTTGCAGAGCTCATTCATTGTTGGTGATGCTCAGTACCAGCTTCCTGCTCCAGCTCCTCCACTGTGAGAGCAGGGTATAGAGCATTCCTCATGTTGAGGTGAAACTTCTTGTGGTTTAGTTTATGGCCAGTGCTCCTCATCCTGTCTCTGGGCACCACTGGAAAGAGTCCGGCACCCTCCTCTTGACACTCATCTTTGAGATATTGGTATGCGTGAATGAAATCCCCTCTCAGTCTTCTCTTCTCTAGATAAAACAAGCCCAGATCCTGCAATCTCTCCTCATAAGACAGCTGCTTCAGACCCCTGATCATCCTTGTGGCCCTCCACTGGACCCTCTCAAGTAGTTCTTTTTCTTTCTTGTACTGAGGAGCCCAGAACTGGACACAGTGCTCTATTCTTATACAACAACAGGAGAGACAATTTTATTAATGGCAGCTCTCTTTCCTGGTACAACACACAAAATTCTGCCTCTGGTTGTGCACAGATCTATACTGCTGTCAGCAAACTTACTTAGTGAATTAATTTGATCCAGTGTTTTCATTTCTGTTTTCAGTTACCTTCCAGAAATAAAAAATAAATAAAAAATTCTTAATTGTATGAGTAACCATTCGTTTTCCTTATCCTACTCTTGAGATAACTTGTTACATTAATCCTGTCTTCATTTATTTTATCGTGTCTTCATGTTTAAATGCTGATTTTGTGAACATCTGTTTCAATCACTGTTGCAAACCCATTACTTTTATGAGCCTTACATATTTTAGATAGATTTGCTGTTGACCTTTCTTGGGAAATTGAATGTTTTTGTTGTTACTAACATATCTATAATTGATATTGTTGTTAGTGTCACCATGGTACTTCTGTTAAATTAAATGTTGTGTCTTGGCTGATAATCTTGCTTAACCAGACTAAATCAGATGAATATTGTTTAGCTTTTCTTAGCTTTGAGGCAAAAGGTATCATTGAACCCTTCAGTACTACGCAACTATAAATTGCCAGTCAGTTCAAATACACCATTGGCATAGTTGTTAAGTTTTATTTTCTTTTTTCTGGTTGTTCCTTCACTTTCCTCGCCATCGTACAATAAAAATCAATTATGCTCTTTAACTAACTGCTCTGGGGCTGCTGAGAAACCCAACACTAAGTTTAAGATAAATGATGAACTATTATCTATCCCATGAAACAAAAAAAATTTTTCTCCACAGAAAAGCACTATGGATGAATTTGATTTCCACTGTGCAGAGAAATTATCTGAATCAGAGAAAATGTCTACTAAGAAGTTTTGCTCCATGACATATTCATCCTGGCATACTAACTGTGGAGCACTGTTTAGTTTTCTCTGAAGAACAAATTATTCTTACAATGCATCCATCAGCTATTTTGTTGTAAATCCAGGTTCAAATGCAAAGCTTCAGAGAAACAGCATGAGTCATTGACAGTTTTCACCTTGGGGTTGAGTTCAACTCAGTCTTCCTGAAAGAGAGTATAAACTAAATACCCAGTGAAAGTGGAGAATATTTTAAAGCCCTTAGTTTAATGAGCATATGGGATGAATTCTCTTTCCATCTTGCAGCAGGCAACCCTAGTTTAATACATGGGCTAATGCATTCCTTTGGTGGTGATGTCAGACAACAGGGAGCAAATGCCAGCCTGGTGAATGACAGGCTCCCCTTTAACCAGCTGCCTTTTCCTTTCTGTTTCTTTGAGTAAATCTATGGTCAGAATTACATCACAGGGATGAGGTGAAAGAGCCAGGGGGCTCCAATTGCAATTTTCTATTGTTAGAGTTGCTTAAAACTTCTGAATACAAAATACAAATTGGGGCTGAAGTTCTATGTTGCCGCTAACCAACTCAGGATTAATTCACTGGCAAGTTTAGACAAAATGCTTTAGGTGTTTCTGAAAAGTATTTTGCTTAGGTTAAAAACACAACAAATACTTATTTTAAGAAACTTTGAAACACCAATGCTTCAGGCCAAGTACTTTAAATATGGCAAGTATATCTGCACTGAAAACAAACTTTCTAGCATCTGCAGAGAAATATATCTAACATATCTAGTCAACATATAAGTCTTTGAAAAATTGATGTTAAATGTGCACAGAAGAGACTTTTTCCAATATCAGAAGTTAAGATTCTTAAAACCCGTGGGTGCTTGAAGCATTTACCATTTACTCAGGATGCTCGAGGCTCTCACAGCTCAACCTCCTTGGACTAAGCAACAGTCAAAGAAAATAGAGACGGAAATCCTATGGAGAGCTATGAAACGGAGCCAGTGCTGCGAGCTGGCCAGGATGGAGCAGAAGAGACATCAATAGTACAAATGAGAAAAGATTTCTGGGAAAAAAAAAAAAAAAAAAAAGCATGATGGTCATTAGAGACCATTTGGACAAAAAGATTGCGACTAAAACAGTGAGGAGGATGCGGTAGCTCAGGCCTGCAATGAAGAGAATCGTCGGCAGGATTTGAGAGAAACTAGGCCATGAAGGAGAATATGAGTGACAGTTAAGCGTCAGGACTGAAACAAACAAGCTGGAGCATCTGTGACAGGACTCAACAAGCCAAGCATGTTGCGGAAGAAACTGTGCTTGCTTATCCTCTCTGAAGCCCAAAACTGCCAGCAAGTGCAACAGGCGTGATGGGTGTTGCTACCGCTTGGCTACAGTGATGCAAGTCCAGGAAGGCAATGCCCTTTATGCCTCACTTTGATACTAGGTGATCTTTGTGGTCTGAAGGGACAGAAGAGCCAAGGCTTCAGGATGCTTTGTAAAACTTTAGAAAATTGCATGTAAAATACTCTCTTAAAGAATAATTGGTGGAATTACGAGCACTTAGAAGTAAAGAAATAGCAATATTAAGGTTGGCAGAGTAATTCCAGTTTAGGTTACTTGAGCATGGTTATTAAATGACCATGAATTTATTTTCATCTCATTGTCCCTCAGTATAAAGAAAAAGTTCAGTCTGGGCGTATCGCTCAAGTTGTCAAGTACCAGGGGGATGCTGATCAGACTCTGTTTCACCTGTTGCAGGAGTCTGAGGGTGCCACTGGATGGACAATAGGGCTAGTGGAAGGCTAAAGACAGCTTTAGTTCTGAAAGCAGTAATTTGGCAGGATCTGTATTTCCAACTTGTCCTGTCTCTGCTACAGCATCTTTGCTGTTCCAGACAAGTTGTAAACAACAGTTTTCATAACCAAACACTAACTGTGCATTGCTATTTTATGGGTGGCAATTTAAGACTATATCGATTAAACTGCATAGTGCTGAGCATCCACAGCTGTGAGGTCACTAATCCAATCCTCTGAATCTATTAAATGACAGAAAATATTAATTATGCTGATAAAATTACCCAGATAGCTTTGAATGTGATGCCTAAAATGAATATACTTTTTATAACAGGATTCCCGTTCCTTAGTTGGACATCTTTGAGTATGATGTCCAACAGTTCTGAATGAAGAAGTCAGAAGTGAAACCCAGACACCTGTACCCTTTAGGCCATTTTGAAACAATCAGCATGTAAGTGGTTGACCTGGTGATTTAGACAGTTTTGCTGTGGCTATTTCAAAAGGTAAGTCTGCAATAATATAAAAAACAAGAAACATGGGCAGAGAAGCCCGAACTGAAGTCTGCAGGGTGCTTTGCTCTACTGCCAAAACTTGTCTCATTATATCGAGTGGCTTTCTCAACTGCCTCAAATTACACCAAAGACAGCTAAAGCCACAGTCATTACCTTGCTGATTACCAGTGTTTTACATAACCAGTTGCTGAACTTGCCACCATGAATGTGAGTGTGCAGGTATACAAAGAGAAGTGTCAACCTATCTCTCTAGTAAACCAAGGTTCCTTTTTTCTACAAAATGCTTTGAAAACTTTTGATTCTCTGGGCTCAAAACTGTGAAATGCTGAACAGCCTCTGCTGTAGAATAGCATGTAATTCAAACCTACAATTCACTTTTTCATCCTTAAAATGAAATACATGCCCTAAAAGGATTTTCTCTCATTTCTAGAGATTCAATAAGAGTTTATTTTTAAAACATTAGACCAAATGAAAATCACCATGCTACCAAGAGCCTTTAGCAGACAGGAAAGACTCTGGAAATGTGGCAGAACTCTACCAGCATGGAGCATTTTGCTGCATCTGAATATAGTGGCACATCATAAAGTATTCTACCGATTAATTCTGCCAGCAAGCATGATTTCTTTGTAAGCTACCTACAAATGTCTTCATTCCTTCAATTAGTTTTTTTTTTTTGTTAGAAAAAGACAACAATGTTTTTAAATTATATACATAAATCTGGATTTTACTGCTTTAGTTTTATTAAGTCAAAATATATTACTGTTAGAATGAGTTCCTTTCTACTTTCAAGTAATGGCTGAGCTGCATACCTGCAAAGATGATAACATTAGAGAGAAGACAAGTGTAGACATTCTCTAGTTAATACTTCAGTGCTGAAACTGCCCACCTGACCAATAAGCCAACATATCTTTAAGAAATTAAATTAAGACTAGTAGAAATACCATCCTTCAAAGATGCACACACACACAAAATAGAGAAAAAGACAATACCCATCTGCCTTCAGTAGTTTCAGTAGATTTGGTGTTCAATACCTGAATTTAATGCCTGCATATAGCTCTGCACAGGCAAGCCCTACCTGATCACAATATTAATAATTGTTGGTATGACCAAACAACCAGTATTTTTCACTGATAACTTCATTATGGATTTCAGCAGGGCACAGTAATTTTCATATAGTGATTTGTCTGTAAATACTCATGACACGGGTTTTAAACAAATTGTTTGATTTACAGAAAGCTCTTTCTAGCTTTAAGGATAAAAGTTGCAGCAGCTCTTCAATTAAACAAAGGCACAGTTCTTCATTATTTTGCTTCCCCTTGAAGTTTGGAAATAGGACACCACAGTGCAGCAGAGACATTTTCTCCGCAAAGTACTTAAGTTGGTTTCTGAAATTAAAGAGACATTGTTTTGTACTCATTATGCTACTGCCTGTAGTTAAATATCCAGGCAGACCTGTTGGAAGAAGAGGTAAGAAAGTCTCCCACAGTGGGGCAAATATATCTGTGAAGCCTTAACACAGTTGTTTTCAGAGAGGTTAGAAAGATAAACACAGTGTAGAATAAAGAAGAAAGTATGGTTATATTCTGATATGTTTACAACCTCACCTACAAGAGTAGAAGAAATTAGACCCTAGGGACTAGAATACCTTCCTACGGCTTTGCTTTGATACTTATTTTGATTCAAGATCCAGTTTCTTCTGTTGGTGCCTCTGACTCCAAACACATGAACCTTCCAAGATATGTTTAAAATCTCTTCCATTTCAGTGGGATCCAATCATGGATTCTAATGACCTGCTGTAGAAAGAATGGGGGTGAAGGTGTTGACCATCTGACCCAGAGCTGAAAGAGAGTTTAGTATGGATTTAATATTACTGCAAATAAAACTGTATCAAGAAAGAATGTTAAATAATCTTTTTCATTTTTTTATTACTACCAGAAAAATAGTCAAAGCATCAATATTTGAAAGACCACCCAGGTACACAAATGAGGCTTTGGCTACTACAAAGAGTAAATAAGTCACTCCTGTCCTTAATGAAGGAAGGATCCCTCCAGTATATTTTCTTTTACTTTGTCCTAACTAGTTTTAACAGTCTTATGATAAATGGTTGAAGCTCTGTTGGAGAGTGTAGTAAGGTTTTATGGCTGGGCTATATCTTATAGTCTGAATACAAAATAATAAAAATCCCTTTATTTTGAATGCCATCATCTTATTCCTCATTATGGATTTATTCCATCTTCATGTTTCCATCTAGCATTTATCATCGTATGTGAGAACATAGGCTGTTCTTATTTTTATTCTGGCCATTGTTTATCCATAGAAGCAACATTAAAACTTTTCCCAAATCCATTTTGTAAATGCACTGTGCTACTTTGAGAATTTCAGTCTTGATTATTATCAGTTTCTGTGGCTTTCCTACAGTTCTCTGGGTTCTCTGGTATGTCTCAATATATAAAATGCCCATATAAGACTGCAGATCTATTTCCATCATTTTTCACTATTTTCACCTGCTTCCTCACTCCATAGCATCAGGCTTTGTTCACACACATTAGAACTTCATGACATGTTATATGTTTCCTTTTCATGAAGTTTGCTGTTGAACTGTTTCTTTGACTATCAACTTGCTTACAACTACCCCCTTGCTCCATGATAGCCTTCAAACACAATTAAAATGGGGACCAGATTCTCACATGGCATCTAATACACTATTGAGGATGACTAAGTTGCATCTATGTATCTGGTTTTAATACCTTCTGAAGAGGATGCAAGAACAAAAGTACTGTCCAAATTACAAGTATTAGTCTAGAATGAATACATTTTTCTGAAGGCATTGATCATTAGTTTAATGATTAAAGACACCTTTAACAAAACATGAAGTAAAGCACATTAGACTACATTTTTGACTTCCAGATCAAGCAAGTTAAAAATGCTGTGCCATCAGGTGCTCAGCTAAGCCTTGTGGAAAGCCTGTCAACAGCCTACTGTACAGCATCCAGAATGACATGAATGTTTAAAATATGCAGTGCAAAACCAGTCTTCTTCAAGAATGGTGGTTTACACTTGGGAAACAAAAGGATGAAAGCAGTATTAAGAAAAATAAAAATATTATGTCCATATAATGGAGACTTTGCATCATAGCACATCAGAATATCACCAAAAATAATACATATCATGATCAAGCCTTTAAAAACTACTAGAAAAGTAGTTCCTAGATATATTTTAGATCAGGTGCAACAAGATACTGTGAGTGGGGCTCATAGGAATGTAGCACTTCATAACAGTTTCCAAAAGAGTCCATACTGAGTTTTGAATAAGCAGATAAGGTAGAAGTGGGTAGGATGAAAAATCTGGATTTCATTACCCCTTGATGAGATACAACTCCACAGGATGGAGAACAAGGTCAGTTTTTACAAAGCTGAATTTCAGACCATCTCACTTCATCTCCTGGCAGATGTAAGCAGTAACCAGAGAAGGGAGAGTGTCATCAGCATTGATACCATCTGAGAAGTACAGAAAAAGGACATTTGCAATTTTCATTATAACTCAAAGAAAGATGCAGTCCTGAGAGATATCAAGGGCTTCCTGAGAAGTACTAAGAACATCCTTTCACTCTGTAAAAAAAAGTAATTCTACATTTTTCAGGTTTGGCTCTCTCTAAGGGAAGTACAGAGGACAGGAGCTGAAACAATATTTATTTTCCCAACATAAGTCCCCCACATTTTATCTTTCTCAATATTAAATGTTCTGGGTTTAATCTTGGTATATTGCAAAAGCATAAGCTCCTCCCACCATTCCAAATAAATGTCCAACTCAAATGTCACCCCAATTTCTGCTGCATCAGAAGTATTGGCAGAAGGTGTTTTTGATAATCATGATGATAAAACAAGACTTGGTCACAAAGAACCAACATCAGTAAGTTAGACTAACACTAGAGTACTGGAAATACGTCTCTAGTTCAGAGAAAAAACATTTCCCGTTTAATAACTTACAATTACTTCAAACCAGCGAGGATAGAGGGAGAACTAAGACAGAGATTTCCTTTTTTTTTTTTACATAAAGTGCATTACAAGATCACACAATCAATAATACTCAGCTCCCTGAGCAGGATCCAATGGATATGCATTAAAATTTTAAGAGGGCAGTGAAGGAGCACATTTACAAAGATCAAGTCACCTCCATGGCCTTAAACACTCTGACCAAAGAGGATAAGGGTAAGTGAGGAAAATCCCTTAGAAAATGTGTGGAATGAGTGATGTTAGAAGTGATACAGACTCCAGGAACATCAGGCAGAAAGACTGACCCTTTCCAGGCACCTGAATGAGAGAAAATGGAAAACATCCAGAATTAGATAACATCTGTGGCTGAAAACATAAGAAAATAAGGCTGAGATTTTTAGACCTGCTCTGAAAGTTATAAATGCCTTACTCCCATTCCCATTCCTTATTCCCATTCCCATTCACCAGCTTAATTAGGTGACTGGCTCCCTTGCTACTACTTGAAAATCCCAGCCTCTGAACACACTCCTGATTACTTCTCCTGATTACTTCTGTGCCCAAAGTGTTGGCAGCTGATTAGCAGGTTTCCGGACGTATATTTTGTAAAGTATCGGTGAATTATGTTATAGTTATGGCTAATAAATGTCCAATTTGAGAAAGCCAGAATGTGTGAGACATGGAAAATGTTTTCTAAAATACAGTATATCCCCAAAAGAAAACCAACTGTACCTTCACCACTGTGATTTTTAATTTACAACTCCTTTAAGATAATCAAGATTTTTTTGAAATGAAAATGCTCTACCCTAACTCTATGGAGCACAGACTAGTTCAGGCCATGCAACATTCTTCACCAGAAAGAAGCCATCACCAAGCCAAAGGACAGAACAGTTCCTTCCATCCTAAAAAGAAGGTAAAGAAAAATGTAAAGGAAGTCATTGCTCCAGGACCACCAAACAGCTGTAGGAATGTCTTAACAGTAAGCAAGCTTTTCTGAAGGAACAGGGCACTGATCTCCTTTTCCATATGATTCTTGATTAACATGTCTTCCAACCTGCTGTTTAGGGTTGTTGGAGAAGTGTTTTGGATGGAGAAGGTAATAGCCTTAGTACGTTTTTTTCCCCCATAAACTGGAAGCAGAGAAGCACAGCTTTCCAAGGAGGCTTTGCTCTCAAGCTAGGAGCATGCCAATTCCAGCCACTCTGTAATTAATTAGGGGATATGGACAATCCAGCCTATTATCACACTCTGTAGATGCTTATCTTTTTCCACTGACTAACAAGGACCACCAGATCAAGCAGGCTTACCTAAGGCATTCAGCTTGAATGTCTAAAATTAAGCAACAGCTCATCCACACCCAGTCTTCACTGGTCTTTCACTGGTAACAGTCTGCTAAGGATTAGTAGGATTTCTGCCTTAATTATTTGCTGTTGCAGCTCACTCTCCGTGATGAGGTTCACCTTATACTCTCTGAACTTTTTTTCATCAAGGATATTCACTCAAGATTAAGGACTTCCTCTTCTCATTTTTTTAGTCATCCGTTATGTCAGTTAAAAAGCATGAAGTGTCAGAAATCAAGAGAGAATACTAGGAGGGAAAAGTTCTTGCATTGCGTTCCAATTGGAACATAGTGGATTTAATAAACCTTAACCCCTTGCCCCATTCTGAAACAGTAGTTTCAAAAGCTATTTGAGAAGCTGAACTCAGGCATACAAAGGGTCTCTTACCATCTAAAAGAAGAGCTCATGTGATGATGTAGAAGCTACCTGCACCTCATGCACATAAAGAGAAAAAGCTATCAAGAGGTTAAAGCTTTTATCCAGGATTCAGTATATTTCTGCTCAGCTGCCAGCACTGTCAAAGGCTTCCAGTGCATCTTCATACAAGTAATTTTTACTAAGTGTTAGCTGCCATTTTCCGTTTTGAAGAAGAAACAGTTTCTTTTCTCATCATTCATCTATTACATCTATTTAGTTCATAGGGTTTTTTAAGAAGAGGGATTCTTTATATAGAACAGAAATTTCTTGAAGTCTTTTGTCACTACTGTGCTATATAAATATTTAGTCCATATGCGCTACCTTAAACTGACTATTGGGGTTTTTTTCTTAGACATATCATAGAGTTTTAGTTTTGTACTCCACCAGTTTTTACAGATTAAACATGTACATGTGTGTGCATATTTTCCTTATTAAATTTGAAGAATCAGTCAAAAGTGAGAAAATGCCGTAATTAAGGTTGTCTCATTTGTTGCCACAGTGTTCATTTGCATTACAGTATTTACATGATCCTCAGAAAGATTTCTAGGGTCCAGCAGTGCTGTTTATTCATAAAACCCTGCTAGTTTTAGATTCCATTTAGGAACAAAACCTGGACCTTTTGAAATAAAAGCAAGGAGAGAAAGAGTAAGAAAAGGAACAGATTTCCAGTGGGTGAATGATCTCAGGTCTTATCTGGGATGTAGAAAGCAATATGGGAAGTGTCAAGAAAGTGCATGGGTAGCATTGGTACTGCCTGTAATAAATAGGGCTTAATAAGAAAGGTACATAATGCAGAAGAAGGAGGAGGGTTATTAGTAGACACATGACATCCAGCCATCATCTACTTGTGCTAGACAGCTTCATTCTCCTATGTCAGCATGTTGCCTAACAACTAAACTGGTGGCCAATTTGGAGTGTATCTGCCTCTGTGAGTTTATTACTCTCCAATTTAGTTTTTGACAAGAAATTCTCATCTGGGCTATGGAAGTCCTTTTGGCAAAAAGAACATTCAGATGTTTTTGGCAAAAAGAATATTCAGCGACCACGAGGTTCAGCAGAGATTAGGAAAATCAGAGGGGACAGCGCAGAGACATCGCGATTCCCGACATCTCCCGATCCCCGAAGCCCCAGCAGCCCTTGCGAGAGAGCGGCTGGCGTGGCAGGGGGCGTTCCCGCAGTAACGGCGACCACACCCCTGCCCCTTGCCCTGAAAGAGCCTTTGGGAGGGCAGCGACACCAGGCGCAGGGAGGAACAAGAAGGTTGTGTTGTGAACCCTGTTGCTGGTGTCCCAGACTGCTGACCAATATGGTCGCCTCCAGAAGGAGAGCCTGCAGTAAGGAGACCGTAGCAACTCAGACAGAGACCCTGTCCCAGACCGTGGCTGTTCAGGCCTCTGGCTGCAGGGAGTGCCAAAGCTTGCTGCTGCTGAGGGAGGGAGGCCAGCATTCCACCTGTGTGAGGTGTGAGCAGGTAGAAGATCTGCTTAGTTTGGTGGCAGAACTTAAAGAGGAGGTCGAGACGCTGAGGACCATCAGGGAGTGTGAAAGGGAGATCGACTGGTGGAGTAACTCCCTAGCATGTCAGCAGGAACGGTTCCAGGGAGATACCCCCCAAAAGGGGATGGACCCCCTGTCCTCTCAGACAGAGGGGGATGACCCGAGACAGCCCCTGCTCTGTAGCTGTTGCGCAGAGGTAAGGGACCAAAAAGACGATGAGGGCTGGAAGCAAGTTCCAGTTCGGAACCGTGGGCAACCTTCCTCCCTTCCTGCCCTGCTTCCCCAGGTGCCCCTCCGTAATAGGTTTGAGGCCCTGGATCTTGATGGAGAGGTAGGTGAGGATGTGGTGCAAGGCCCGCCTACAAGGTCACATAGGAAAAGGCGGTCGACTTCGCACGTCAAGACTGCCTCTGACAACAAAGAAAGAAAGGTCATTGTGGTAGGCAATTCACTTCTGAGAGGAACAGAGGGCCCGATATGCAGAGTTGACCCTCATCATAGGGAAGTGTGTAGTCTGTCTGGAGCCCGGATCAGGGATATCACCAAGGCGCTCCCCAACCTGGTGCACCTAACAGACTACTACTGCTGCTGGTCTTCCAAACAGGTGGGGGGGAAGCTGCTTCCCGCAGTCTGAGGGGGATGAAGAAAGACTACAGGGCCTTGGGGCGGGTGGTGAAAGAGTCTGGGGCTCAAGTGATCTTTTCTTCACTTCCTCCATCTTCCAGTGATGATGTGGGACTGAATGGGAAAACTCAGTCCGTAAACAATTGGCTTCGAGACTGGTGCTGCAGGCAGGGCTTTGGATTCTTTGATGACGGCTGGTTTTATAAGGCACCAGTCCAGATAATGGCACGTGGGAAAGGTTTATCTCACAGAGGCAAAAGGATGCTGGGGCATGAACTAGCAGGGCTCATTTGGAGAGATTTAAACTAGATTCGAAGGGGGATGGGGTTGTAGCTGGGCTTGTCCCAGTGAGGCAACACTCTAGAATTGATGAAGACTGGGAGGCCTCCTATAATCCTAGGGTGAAATCGGTGAGCTCAGCTCCCTCCTTGAAATGCGCGCAGCATGGGAAATACGCAGGAGGAGTTAGAGACCTGTGTTAAGTCAGGAGATTATGATCTGGTGGCAATTACAGAGACGTGGTGGGACAGCTCACATGACTGGAATATAGTCATGGAGGGATAGGTCCTTTTCAGGAAAGACAGGCCAGCCAGGCGGGGTGATGGGGTTGCTCTTTATGTGCGAGAGCAGCTGCAATGTACTGAGTTCTGTCCAGGGGCAGAGGACGAGCGAGTTGAGAGTCTGTGGGTGAGAATTAAGGGGCAGGCTGGCAGGGGTGATACTGTTGTGGGTGTCTGTTACAGGCCACCAGATCAGGGTGAGGAAGTTGGAGGCCGCCTACAGGCAGCTGAGAGCGGCCTCACAGTCACAGGCCGTGGTCGTCGTGGGGGATTTTAACTTCCCTGATGTTTGCTGGAAGGACTACTCAGCAACCCAGCCACAGTCCAGGAGGTTCCTCCAGTGTATGGATGATAACTTCCTCATGCAAATGGTGGATCAGCCAACCAGGAGAGGAGCGCTGCTGGATCTCATCCTCACTAACAAGGAGGGGCTGGTCGAAGCAGTAAAGGTTGAGGGCTGCCTTGGTTGCAGCGACCACGAGATGGTGGAATTCAGGATCTTGTGTGGTAGGACCAGTAAAATTGCAACCCTGGACTTTAGCAGGGCAAACTTTGGCCTTTTCAAGCAATTGCTAGGGGAAATCTCATGGGCAAGGCTGCTTGAAGGTAAAGGGGCCCAAGATGGTTGGCATTCAAGAACTTCTTATTCTGAGCTCAAGATCAGAGCATCCTGACACATAGGAAGTCAAGGAAGAGGGCCAGGGGACCAGCGTGGCTAAATAGGGAACTGCTGGGTATGCTCAATTGGAAGAGGAGAGTTTACAGGACATGGAAGGAGGGGCTGGCCACTTGGGAGGAATATAAGGCTGCTGCTAGAGGATGTAGGAAGGCAGCTAGGATGGCTAAGGCCTGCTTAGAATTAAATCTGGCCAGAGGGGTCAAGGACAGCAGAAAGAGCTTTTACAAAGCATGGCTGATAAAACTAACACCAGAGGCAAGGTAGGCCCACTGATGAACGGGATGGGTGCCCTGGTGACAGAAGATACAGAGATGGCAGAGTTATTGAATGCCTTCTTTGTCTCAGTCTACTCTGCCAGAGGCAGTCCTAAAGAGCCCTGTACTCCTGAGACCTCAGATGAAGTCAGGTCAACGGAGCAGTTTGCTTTAGTCGATGAGGAATGGGTTAGGGACCAGTTGAGCAATCTGGACATCCATAAATCCATGGGTCCAGATGGGATGCACCCGCGGGTGCTGAGGGAACTGACAGAAGTCGTTGCTGGACCA
Source organism: Psittacula echo (assembly GCF_963264785.1). NCBI lineage: Eukaryota > Metazoa > Chordata > Aves > Psittaciformes > Psittacidae > Psittacula > Psittacula echo. The sequence continues at coordinate 42,311,961 of NC_137742.1, read as the reverse complement.
CTCTCCATCATCTTTACCATTGGAGAGGTGCCTGAGGACTGGAAGAAAGCAAATGTCACTCCAGTCTTCAAAAAGAGCAAGAAGGAGGACCCAGGTAACTATAGACCGGTCAGCCTCACCTCCATCCCTGGGAAAGTGATGGAACACCTTATCCCTGGTGCCATCTCAAGGCATATCAAGGATAAGAGGGTCATTAGGGGCAGTCAACATGGCTTTACCAAGGGGAAGTCATGCTTGACCAACCTCATAGCCTTTTATGAGGAAATAACACGGTGGATGGATGATGGCAGAGCGGTGGATGTGGTCTACCTTGACTTCAGCAAAGCATTTGACACAGTCTCCCACAGCATCCTCATAGCTAAATTGAGGAAGTGTGGTCTGGATGATCAGGTAGTGAGGTGGACTGCGAACTGGCTGAAGGAGGGAAGCCAGAGAGTTGTAGTCTATGGGGCGGAGTCCAGTTGGAGGCCTGTATCTAGTGGAGTGCCTCAAGGGTCAGTACTGGGACCAGTATTATTTAATATATTCATCAATGATTTAGATGAGGGAATTGAGTGTACTGTCAGCAAGTTTGCTGATGACACTAAGCTGGGAGGAGTGGCTGACACGCCAGAAGGCTGTGCTGCCATCCAGCGGGACCTGGACAGGCTGGAGAGTTGGGCAGGGAGAAACTTGATGAAATATAACAAGGGAAAGTGTAGAGTGTTACATCTGGGCAGGAACAACCGCAGGTTCCAGTATAGGTTGGGGGAAAACCTGTTAGAGAGCAGTATAGGGGAGAGGGACCTGGGGGTCCTAGTGGACGGCAGGATGACCATGAGCCAACACTGTGCCCTCGTGGCCAAGAAGGCCAATGGCATCCTGGGGTGTATTAGAAGGGGGGTGGTCAGTAGGTCGAGAGAGGTCCTCCTTCCCCTCTACTCTGCCCTGGTGAGACCGCATCTGGAATATTGTGTCCAGTTCTGGGCCCCTCAGTTCAAGAAGGACAGGGACCTGCTGGAGAGAGTCCAGCACAGGGCAACTAAGATGATTAAGGGAGTGGAGCATCTCCCTTATGAGGAAAGGCTGAGGGAGCTGGGTCTCTATAGTTTGGAGAAGAGGAGACTGAGGAGTGACCTTATTAGTGTATATAAATATATAAAGGGGGAGTGTCACGAGGATGGAGCCAGGCTCTTCTCAGTGGCAAACAATGATAGGACAAGGGGTAATGGGTACAAACTGGAACACAAGAGGTTCCACTTAAACTTGAGAAGAAACTTCTTCTCAGTGAGGGTGACGGAACACTGGAACAGGCTGCCCAGGGGGGTTGTGGAGTCTCCTTCTCTGGAGACATTCAAAACCCGTCTGGACACATTCCTGTGTAACCTCATCTAGGTGTTTCTGCTCCGGCAGGGGGATTGGACTAGATGATCTTTTGAGGTCCCTTCCAATCTCTAGCATACTGTGATACTGTGATACTGTAACATGTTTCCATAAAAAGTTGCAGTTTTGAGAAACTGGTATTTTCAGGTAAAACAAAGAAACAAACAAACAAAAAAAAAGAAGATTTTTTTTTTTCAAAAGATAGTCCTGTACAGTTCCTTTATTTTTCTTTAGACAGTCTACATCCTTGCTCAATGAACAGATAGAGCAGAGGTTGCAGAGTAATCAGCTATTCACTATTTTACTTTATCTTCATTCTGCAGTATGCAATCCAAAGCTTTGTTTATTTTCCACTATTCAAACTTTATTCTAAAGCCAGACTCATTAATTTCTTCATGTGTTTTTTATATAGTTCATGAAAGTGCTTGACAAACAGAAATCTATTTTTCCTGCATTGTGCTGACAGAGAGTTGAGACAGAGGGATTAAGGTTAAAAGTGCCATTCATGTTGGGTGCTTGATCTGATATCACGGAAACTGTATAGCATAGGCTATTTATTATTATGCACAGCTTTCTGTATTTGCAGCTCCCTCCCTCTAGATTGCAGGTGGAGGGGTCAGTAGTCAGGACTTACCAGCTCTGACCTCCCTTTGGGCATTCAGAAAATAAGGAGCTTAATTAAGGACCATCCATGAAAAGCACTTAGCCTGGACAAGGGACACAGTGGCAGTCACCAGGATAGCGGGCTGCTTAGCCCAGGTGACCATCTTCCATCAGGCTCTTTCCCCACACAGTACCGATTCTTCCACAGGGCAGTGCCCATTTGCAGTAGTATGTGAAGCCTTGTTGTGATCCCCCTGTCAGGAGACTTTCTCCCTTGAAGCAGTAAACTCATTTTTCCTAGAAATTTCTGAAAACACAATTATTTTATATGTCTCCTTAATATATGGAAAAATTGTAAAACTGTACCAAAATAGCATAAGTTTAGTAAAGTTTTAAACCAATGTTTATAAAGTATTAAGACAGGGCATAGCAGGGAAAGATTTGTTCTGGCTATAATGAATAGAACTTGAGGGCAGCGGGATGTGGGACAGAAGGGTAAAGGACTGTCACCAAATTGTCATTGATTTGTTACTCCAAATCCTTTCATGCACACCTATTAAGCAGCTCTCTTATGCTACTGCTGTGATGTGCTTACAGAGTGGTTAATCATAATTACACAATGACGTTTCTCTTGCTTCTCTCACCTTAGTGAGGCTCTGAGTGAAGAGAGCACACCCTTTGCCAGCTGCAGAGAACCTGAAAAACATATCCTCATCTGCCTTTTGTAGTTGGCACTGAGGTCAGCTAATGGAACTCCTCCCTGCTCCAGTAATTACACTGTTCCACATCAAGCATTCATTTTTCAGATGTAGAAGTATGGATGCATAAGTAGAAGACATTGGTGTTTCTCTACCCAGTAATACTACATATCTCCCTAAATTGCTTCTATGGTTTTGTTTTATCTGTGGGCCACACAACAGTTGTAAACATTGCAAGATATCAAACTTATCTTTCTTGTAGGTAAGAATAACAGACATTGAGATCCTCTTGACTGCATTTATAATGTAGAATAGTTTCTCCTTTTGAAACACGGATAACCTTTTCTGCTTCCTGTTAGCAATTTCTTATTTCCCCCCCTTATGCTTTAAATGGAAACGCAAGTCTGCCGTTTAATAAAACCCCAATAATGATTCTGCTTTAAAGGACAAGGGCTAATCACTTGCTGCTTAACATTCCAGACATGTGGCAGTGGAGAAGAATAAATCAGTTGAACAGCAAGATGCAGCACAACTAATTTTCATGTAAAAGGGGGTGATTGCCTTTTTTTTTTTTCTTTTACCATTGTGGGGTTTTTTTAAGCTGTTAAAGCCCAAACATTCTCATCTATCAGTTTATGAATTATTAATAAAAAAGGGAGAAAAGAGGCTTTCTTTTTCTAAATATCATCTGCTAAGCCACCACAGACTGAAGTGCCTCACACTGATTCCTGATTTACATAGTCCCAGTTGGAAGTTAATGAAGACTGCTGAGCCACCTTTCAACATGCAGATAAACCTTCATGTATTTAAAAGCAGGGAATATGTGCTTGTTGCTGGCAAATTATTCATCTAAGATCTGAAGTTTCTGACACCGCCTGCGTCAGATAAACTGTCACCCAAATTGCAAACTAATTAGTGATTCAAACATTTTCGAGCTGATTGATGACAGAATAATTTACGCTTGTTTCTCAGTTTCCAGCTGGCATAGGCTGCTGACTGGAGCCCTAATTAACGCTAGTACATCAGTCATGTTCTGCCAAGGCAGCACATACAATTAAAAGGCAGTTTAAATGGAATATCACATTAAAAAGGCTGGTAGATGCAAATGTGAGGAAACAGCACTTTAGGATAAAATGACAACAGAACCCCACAAACCAAAACAGAATGGAACAATTTATTTTTTTTTTTACTTGATTTTTTTTTTTAAAGAGAAATTTTATTCCACATAGGCTATTTAACAAAATAAAACAAGCGTGGAGGCAAAACATGCACAGTAAGTTCTTTGTTATTATTCTTCTAACAAGTTTTAACTAGATGCTTTTAATATTTGTTAGAAAATTGATGTAAGCTTGTATTTTTATTCCAACTATTTAAAAATTAAATAGAGGGTGCCAGTGATAGCTGTGAAGTTATTTACAGTGATGGTATAAGACAAAACACAAGTGTCAATATGTGTACTTGTGAGGAGCATTTACTGGAGCAGCTTTCAAAACTAGTTTTTAAATAACAAAGATCTAATCCAAAACTCACTGAAGTCAGGGGATGTGTAGAAGATTACTACAAATATCAACATATCCCTGATTCTTATTCTCAGGTGAAACTGCTGAATTTTGAAAACAGCACTATTACATGGTACAGGATCAGTGGTTTCTGGTGGCATTCTCCTTAACAAATCGTAAAATACTTGGGATAGACCAGTTATTATGTGGGTTTTATGAATTTTCATTATTGCTATGAGTACAAATACAACCTGTGACATGATTCTGTATCAGGCATGTATTGGAGCCCGCACCTACAGAAAGACAGTCGTCTGCAGCGCTGCTGTCTGGCAGCTCTTTTATTTTATTAGGCCTATTTTATTATATCCATATTGTAGCTGTGATATCTGTATATCAGTTGCTCTCTAGCTACCAAGCAGTCAGGTAGGAGAAAATGCATTTTGTCATCTCAGTAATGAGAAATGAGGATAGTTGTATCCGATGTCCTCATTTACATCTGAACTACAAGAGTGTTGGCCATTTGACACTGATGATTGAGCTAAGGACAAAACCAGTCCTCCTTGACGCAACTTGCTAAAGGTGTTAAGCCTGCAGTGCCAGACCCATCATGCAATGTATGCTGCATATATGATGACACTGGTTTATCTTACATTGTGGGGGGAAAAGTTTTCATGAATATAAACAGCCCTGGGGTTTGTACCTTGTCTGCTGAGGTGTTTTTGAGATTTTCTATAGCACCTGACAGTTGAGGCCTTGTATCTTACAACACTCGGACTCGGAACAAAGAGAAGTCACTGTAGGAACTGCAAGCAGACCTTGAGACAGGAGATGTGCAAAAGCAACCCAATTTGTTTCTAGGAGCACAGCAGAATGGAAGCTCACATCACTCAGTGCAGTCACACTTTGCTGTCAAATGCCATATATTTTCACCTTTAAAATTTTTAGATAAGTAATAATATACATTACTATAGTGGCGGGAGGTGTGTAGTTGGTTCATACACCGGCTTTGGCAGCCGAGCTATTTTAAGAAGCTTTACAAATCAGTGAATTGGAAATGAGGGGTAAAACTCACCTTAGACATAAATAAGCCCAAGTTTTCTGACTTTGTCAGAACTGGGTGAGATTTTTGCTAAGAGGCATGGTGAAAGCCATGTGCTGCCAATCCTGCTGTAGCCATGGTGCAAGATCCACCAGAAAACCTTGGACTAGGTTTTAGATGCCATATCATGTAATTTCTGCCAGCTTGATTGAGATGTCCAGCACTGAGCTCACCAGTCAGCACTGAGACACCCTGTGCGTGCCCAAGGACAGTGAAATCCTGATGGGCATGGCAGACACGATGCCCAGCAGCTGAGAGAAAATATTTCAGGGGACGATCTGAAAATGGAGTGTGGGGAAGGTCAGGCAACAGCTGAGCAATAGTTTTCAGAATTGATATATAGGATTTAGGGATGTAAATTTTCACACTCACACTTCCACTCCAATGATCCCCTTCTTAAATGTGGTTTTCGCTGCTTCATGTACAAGCTCAGCTTTCTCCTCAGCTGTAGAACATGGTTTAGGACAACAGGATTATGATCTACATTCTAAAAGAGATGTCTAAAGCATCAGTCTGTAAGCAAAGCAACCAGTAAGACATAGAAACATAGAAGGGTTTTATTATTAAAAACTCATATTGAGAAACAGCAAAAATGAATAACAGTTTGTGTTTCAGTAAGAAAGCATATTCTGCATATCAAAGGGCAGACCTCGGCTTGTATCAAAAGGTCTTGCTTACAGATCTCAGCAGAAAGACTGACGAATGATAGTCAGCCATCCTGCACACAGAGCATCAGAGAGCAGAGTTAGAGCTTATGGGTTAAACGAGTGGAGGAAAGAATCTTTCTGCATCTCCTTCCTCTTCTTGTTTCTGTACTGTTGCTGATCACGGTGGTGGCTTGTAACGTCTCCCCAGAGAGAAGCAGTTCCATAAGAGGAGGAATTCTGAATTCCCTGTGGAAACTCAAACTACTAGTGTGCAATGTAAATACAGCAAGTGCTAGTCAGTTTGTGTTTATAACATATTAACCAAGTGCAATATCACCTCCCCAGTGGGGAACCCAGAAAAGCCTGAGTGCTCAGACTTTTATGAGCTTTCTCTAAAACTCTCTGTCTAGTGATGAAAAAATGTAAATCTTTCCAATATGAAAAATGTCTTCTTCCCTTTTAAAAATTTTTCCCTCAGGTTTCCTAATGTGAAGGCTTGCTTTCTTTGATGAGAATAGAGCCTACACAATTAAGCATGTTTATAACATAATTTGTGTCTGCAACCCAAGGGACAGGAAAACATTCAGGAAAACAGGTTGGGAGGGTTATTTAAGGGGTTTGGTTTTTTAAGAGGTTTTTCAATATTATCTAGTTTTAGAATGAAATTTTAACCAATGCCAGCAGCAATTAAATATGGGCAGTACTGTGAGAATGGAAATGTAGTCTTGCACTGTCAAACTGTGCACCTTAGAGAGCCAATTTCAGTTCATTGTTTTGCCACAGACTTATGTGACCTTTGGGAAGTTACTTAATCCAATGGCACCTCATTAACCAATTTGTAGAGAGTACAATGACATTTTCTTTCTCTAACAACCTTAGCTGTTCATTTGAACTTGCAAAGTACTACTTGTATGAACTGTTCCATTCAAGATGTGATTATCCATATATACTCTTCAGTGCATAGCCTGAAAACTCTTCAGGATAGTCTCTGAATATATGAATACCTAGAGCCAACCTTTTTTTTAATTTTTACCTACAGCTACAAAACTGTGAAATAACAAAATTTTTTTACAATCAAAGCCTAGACCACTGCAAACACATGATTTTTGAGCCTTGCTACAGCAGACTCAAGATTTCTGTAAATTTTTGAACATAAAGAATTTTACTTATTTCCTTCCCTTAAATGACAGCTTCCTCATAAGTATGAATCCTATAGTAGGAAGCAAAACACATATAGCTCTATGTCAATATGCATTGACTAATGGGAACTGCCATAACCAACAAAATCTGAATCCTGTCTGGCCTCTTACAGACTTAAGGGAGTGTCTCAGTTTCATTCTCTGTCCTTTTAGTTGTCCATTAGGCTTTATTTCTTATTCCTCTATACTTCCAGAAGCAAAATGTTTGAAAAGATCTATAAAATTCAGCTTCTCTTCTGTGGGATTTCAGTCCCCATTTATGTCAGAAGGCATCATACCCCAGTGGTGCTTGATTTTACACCAGGAGCATCTCAACAAGAAGGTGACTTTCTGCTGGAAGTGGCGAAGACACAAAAGTGAAAGTTAGCCTTGAGGAACACTTCCTGAGCAAGACGAGAGGAAGATGGGAGGAGAAGGAAAAATAAGTAAAGGTCTATGGGAAGCTGTGATGTTGAAAACTGTCTTATAAGTGTGCCACTTACAAGTGCACCAAGGACAGATCAAAGAAAGTGCTGAGTGGTGTTAGAATGCGGTAGTGAAAAATCCGTGATATAGCAGATAGTAGTAGTAGCAAGACAGTCAGGAGCACAAAGACAGAGGTATTGATTCTGAATTGGAAACAAGCTTTTGGTGTGAATCAGCTTTGGGATTGCTCTTTGACTGTCTTGGCCTCTCTTTTTACCTTTAGGTTTTGCAGCTCATGCTTCACTGGTACTTTTCAGGATTATATTTTAATATGTGAATCACAGGTGAAAAATAAATATTCTGTGAATCTGGGGAGTTCATTAAAGCAGTTGCTGTTCATGAATTATTTCCTTCTGTGTCACTTATGGTGGTCTGAAGGTACAAAATTTGATTGTATCTCACCAGCGGTTAACACTAAGACAGAATAAACTGTGCCTAGACTTTGCAAGAGAGAATCCACGTACTAACAGTAACAAGCATTAACAATCACAATAGAAGTAACAAGTAGCCTAGAGGCTTAATATAGATAATAGGAAGCTCAAAGAACAACAGACACCCTTCCTTTGCAGGAACAGGGCAGTTTCTAACACTCTGCAGACTAACAGTACGATTCTATCCATTTGTTTTAACAGAAATATATTTGTTTTATGAAGGTATAGCTGAAAAAAGAATTAGGCTTGTTGTCCACTTGGGAATAATTCACGGTATATTTATAAAGCATAAAACCAAACATGGTAAAAACTAAAAAGAAAACAAATTAAAAAGAAAAGAAAACATTCAAGAATAGGAACAGCTATCTGGAAGTGCAGTGGTTTGGGTACATGCATGAAATACCAGGAGGGAGCTTCTGCTTCCTGAGATACTTCCTCTGATCATTTGACTATCAACCTTTTCCTTCTTTTAATCCATTGCTCCTAAAATTCTATAAATAGCTGGTTTGTCTTCAAAGGGTTTGTAACCTGCCTTCCTTGTAAAGTTGTTCAAGTGTTTCCTCCCCATCAGTATCTTTTGTCCCTTGAAATTGTAGTCAGTGCAAGAAATGCGGCCCTCTCCTGCTCTGGGACCTGCTAGTTGTTGCAAAGTGGTACTCTCTTTCCTTTTTTCAAACCACAGAGCTGCAGATTTTATGCACCATGTATATACCAAAGCTTTATAAATCCTTTTTCAATAGCATAATACTTTTTAAAAGTCATAATATTAACTGAATGTGCTCTCAATGAACAAATTTAGTGAAATTAAACTTCCATCTTTCGTTCCCCCCCTTCAACTCTTTTATTTCTGTCACTGATGACTTCCAGACAAGTAACCTTACCACTCTTTCAGCAAGGGAGACCCTAAAAAACAGGAAGGCTGTGAAACACTGTGTGCATCATTACCAGAAATAATTAATCTCTAAAGTACATGAGAATTTTCCATTTTCCCAGTCTAATAGAAAACTTACTGGGAGAAGAGAGCAATCGAATGTGATTACATACTTACATGCACAAGTGATTTTATGTCACACACACGTACATATACACACGTGTGTTGCAAGTACGTATATATATGTATCAGCACGTGGCCGGAAACCCACCTGCTATAAATAACTGACTTCAAAGGAATTGCACTGATTTACATTATCTGCAAATCTGGTCTCATGCATGTGTCTGTATATGTACTTACATTTCAAAGTGAGAAGCATTCTATATTCCAAAACTGTTTTAGATATGTTGGGTGAAATCCCAGTCCAGAGTAGCAGGAATTTTGCTGTAGACTTAATACAGCATTTTAGTATCTCTACTTTTTCAGTAAATCACTTTATCTAGGAATGTATTTATACTATTGTAACACTTGGTGAAAAATATTATGGAAATGGAGGTTAAACTTTGATATTCTGTGCTTAAAAATGGTCATGTTGTCTAGCCAAAGTTTCAGGAACTGAGAACTGTATTGTATTTCATGATTTATCAAGTAGCCAAAAAGAGACGCAGAACTACTGGTTTTTTACATGGCTTTTGAACATGGCTAGATTACCAGTATTTTACAATAGCAGAGTATTCACTTTGATAGGAAGGGGTTATTTTAATTTGTTCCTAATGGCCAGTCCATTTCCTCCCCTTGAAACAAGAATGAATAGGCATTTCATCAGTGGAGGATTCTTACTCAGCCCAGTGGAACTGTGAAAAAAAAAAAAAAAAACCAAAAACCACGAATGAGAAAAATATTTGTTTGTTTGTTTCTCTGTTTCTTTGTTTTAAATTCTAATCACAAACAGTACTTGTCAATCAGTCATCACTCCACAGAACTAATTAGAGCTATAGGAATCCTAGCAAGTGTTATAAAAAAATTTCTACAGGTGTTAAGGTATTATAAAAACCCTGTACCTCTGTTGTTTTCCTTTTTCGTTTTCTGTTCAGAAACAACATGTAGGAATGTTTGCTGGTGGCAAAGTTGGAGGAAAACAATGAATTAAATGAAAACTGAACAATGTCTGTGAAAAAGAATTCTGAATGCATTTGAACTAGAAGCCTGATTTTAAGGCTACAGTTCAATTCACCCCCATTTGTCTCCACTTTCCCCTCATCCCTGTTCTGCTACTCCCTTGTTGCTCTTATGCTAATCCCTACATTGTGCTGGTAAAGCATTTGCAAAGTAACAAGGTTGCAAGTCTGATCCGACTGAAAACATAACTAAACAGAGTGGGATGAGAGGCATTTTTAGCTGATCCCATTCTCAATGCAGTTTGCTACTAGTCTGTGCAGTTAGCTGTGCCAGCACAATACAGAGGCAGGGCACATGATGAAGAAGGGTTCAGAAGAAGGTACAGGATTGGACTGCTGCTTAGCATTAATACTGGTTTAAAGAAATGTCAAGTAATGGCTACAGAGCTGTTCTCATTCTTTTAACAAAAATATATATCACTGGTATTCACATAACTATTCTCACAACTAACTAACTGATCATGGCTGAAAATTTAAATACCTGTTATAGAAATCTTTTTGATCAGGCTGTAGCAGTAATTTCAAAACTGTGATCCATATGTCTCAGAGAGATCCAGAGAAGTCACTCATGATTTGCAGAGAACTGATATAAAATGTTACATTTTCCCCTTGAATACATTAAGTTAAAACAATACTGTTACCCAGATAGGATAAATATGTTATCAGGAGTGTTGGCAACCTGCCCTTTGTGCATTAAAGCATCTAGGGCTCATGGTGTACTAATCTGGCAGATTTAGGAGAAAGACCTCAAGACATTGGTGCTGTCTGCCATGTCACACTGCCAGACATTTTTGCTTCCATGTACAGGTGAAAGAGTACAGTATGTGCTTCAAATGGACCACAATCTTGAGCTTGTACTTAATATGATCAGCAAGTACACTTACCTGTTACTTCAATGAGAATGTCCACTGCGGGGCTGACTCTCTTCACCAGAGCAAGTTAGGCTGCTGCTGCTGGTATGATCTTGAGCGTGCCAATGTTATCTGTTCAATCCTTGGGCAGTAAGAAGAGAACTGTAGCATGAAAGAGAGATGCTTTCACTTACAGTCAATTAAAAAAAGAAATGTGATCCACAGAAATAGCAAAAGCAGAAATATACGATATTCTTACTCCTACTTACATACAATTATTTGTATGAATAGTCCCATTGCAATAAAAGTTACTGCTTGGGTGGTTAACCGCTCATCAAGGAACAGAGACAATTCAAACAATTTCAAACTACGGGTGCTTTAAAGAAAAATCAGGATTTGCTCAAAAACACTCTTCAAAGAGAAAGAATGTTCAGCCAAATATGCTAGGCATTTTTCACCCATATTCTAAACCAAAAAAAAAAAAAAAAAAAAAAAAAGTAATTTTGTGTTTTGTGTTGTTGGTTTGGTTTTATTGGTTTTGGTTTGTTTTTCATTTGTTTGTTTTTCCTCAAGGGCAGTCAATGTTATTATCTGCTATGCGTGGGAGTTATTGACTTCAAATTTACATTGTTAATCTAATTTTGCAAAAATTCCTTTTTCTTTCTCCTCCCATTCCTAAGTCTCACCCCCCAAAAAATGTTTGCCACATACTTATTTTTATCTCATCAAATTGTTTAATTCTTCTAATTGCGTAGACAGGTTGCTGCCAAAAAAAAATGTGCAAGAAATGTTTCAAAAAGAGACAATTCATTCTTAATCCTCAGTCAATCTATCCTTTTCCAGAAAACTAGGGAGCAACTTTCCTGGAAAACACATTTTTTGAAAGAGCTGCAATGTGAATGTCATAGATTTTAAGTTAGAGTCACAATATCAACTCTCCCCACATTGCCCCAAGAAGTGCCATATAGCATGTTATATAGGTAACAAAAAACCAAAATCAGAGCAAGCCTATAGAAACTTATGTTCCTCCTTTCCTAATTAAAATTCCACAGGCAAGTATTTGAAATAGGGAGATGAAAAGGTGTGATATATATTCTACTCATTTTGCTCTGCTCTGTTACTTAAAGCCAAATCTGTTTTGAAAAACAATTTACTAATTTTGGTTTAAAAATGTTGCCAAAAATGTACTTTCCTACTAAGATGTTTGGCTGAGCCAATGTAAAAACTACTATTGCCTTTTTAAGTCCTGTACTAAATGGACAGTGCTTCAAAGATGCTTTAGAGGAACAATTTTTAAAGTCTAAAATTCTAGGATAACCTGTCCACAGGCAGTTCCTTCTTTAACATTGTCACAGGCTCAGAAGCTTATAAAATTTTCCTTTCATCCAAAACTCATACCTATGTGCCAGGGGATATTTAGGAAAAAAATCTTCACAGAGAGGGTGGTCAGGCATTGGAACAACCTGCCCAGAGAAGTGGTGGAATCACCACCGTCCTTGGAAGTATTCAAAAACTGTGCAGACGAGGCTTTCAGTGACCTGGTTTAGTGGTGGACATGGCAGTCCTGTGGTAATGATTGGACTTGATCTAAAGGTCTTTTTTGCAACCTGGTTGATTCTGTGAATCCATGATTCTGGAAAGAGAAGGATTCCCAACAAAGCCTCAGCTAATAGTTGTGTCAGTGATCCCCCCACACTAATAAGCCTACACAATACTTTTCTTCTGAATGTCATTCTGTTCTTCTGTTGATATCCACCTTTCTTTCCACTCTTAAATATGCCTTCCTGTTTGTCTCATTATTTTGGTAAGCAGGGCTAATTATTTTCAGTCCCTTTTTGTATGGGCAGTTTTCTTTAGGTTGATGTCTCTGTTCTCTTTAGCCATCTCTGAAGTCCTTCTCTTTGGCAGGCCATTCTGGAGGTAGGATGACCCACATTAGTTACTGCACCCCAAAAATTCACATCCTGCCACGGTCGTATTTCCTACATCACTCCTCTCTCCATTCTTCCCTTGCCAGAAAAGGTTACAGCCTGAACAAGGATGGAGAGCTCACGGTAAGACAGAAAATTGCATCAAACCCACAGCCTACGTGCCAGATATGAACAGAACACACTAGCTTCTAGCTATGAGCAGTATAAACTGTTTTAGACCTGCCAAATGCATGTGCAGGACCAAAAACCAGACATGGACAGAAAAATGTCATCTACAAATGTATCTGTTGAACTGAAGTGCTGTGTGGACATGCTGAACCTAAGCCAAAGCTGTGGCACAAAAGACCATGTCTTCTCTGTCTGCCATGAAATTTTCATGATGTGACAGCTGATAGCACCCACTCAAGGAAGTAGGAATTCAATGAGTACAGATTCTCGTAAACAAAAAACAAAAATATAAGGGGGACGGGGAGGGGGAAGAGTTGGGGAGAAGAGAGAAAGAAGAGAGAAAAAAACTTCAACCTGTAAAGTACGAATAGCCTGAAATCACATTATACCTCAGGCTTTCCAAAGTGAGAGCTGCCAACATTATTGTCACAGACAGAGCCTGATTGAGGAAGAGAATTTTTGACAGAGAACAAGATGTTGCCTCCTATTTCCAGTGCTTGGAGCAGTGGTGTCAATATTTCAAGAGACAGTGTCCATCAAAGAAAGAAATCTGTTGTAAAATAAAAGCATTGATCCAGGAGCTGTAAAGGTAGGAGTAAACAATGCAGCTATCAATAAAAGATTCTGACCTGAAAGGTCTATTTAACCTGGAGGTAAATGATATTGTTTTTCCATTGTGCAAGGACAATATTCGAATGTTTAGCTTTTCCAGGAAGGGTGCGAGCTTTGTTTCATGTTTACATAGCACTTTACCCAACATGAGCACTTCAAAACCACATAAGTAATGGTGTATCTCATGTACAGAACAGATGCATCTCACAGAGATCTCTTTATGTGCTACAGTCATCTCACTCTCTCTTGAACTACCTTCTTAAAACATTTCTCAACAGGCACTATTCTTTGTCTAGTGCTGTTGTCAATAGCCTTTACTTGGCGCTTCCAGGATGTTGGGATTTCCAATGCCGCAGATACCCACTTTTCATCTTGCTGAACTTCATTGAAAGCCAGAATGCAGGAGCCATTCACAAGCAGCCATGCCCACTTCAGGAGCAGCCAGAACCACTCCCACAGACAAGTCTTTCACCATGTCAGGCCATGGAGAGAAGAGAATAATGCATAGAGTGGTCAGAAAAGTATCCATTCTACTGGGGTATGAGGTTTATGTTGGGGTATGTCAGTTTTGTGTCGAACAGGAGGCAGCATGAAACTCACATGCAACTTAGCCCGAGTTAAGGCAGGGGCATCCTGGAGAGCTTCAGTTATTACCCCACAGGGATTTCATTGGGAAGCAGCTTGTCCTGCTCACCAGGAGGCACTGAGGCATGAGCAGTGAACATCAGATCAGTATTTCAGCCTCTGATGTTGAAGGTTTGGCAGCATTTTCTGAGCCAGCATGGCCAGCTGATACACCGACATTTACCCGGCTGCTGGCCCAGCTCTAAAACATTGCTGAATTTATCCAAGATGTAAGTTGCCAAGCTGGGCAAAAAGGTGTAAGCTTCAAGTATCTCATGGAGTCACAGGGACATCACGAAGCTTGTCTGACCTCTGGGAGAGTGAGAGAGGGCAGGGACATGGAGGAAAGGAAAGGTTTTAATCAAGAGGATTGACCAAAACAGGGGCAGAAGGAGAAATATGTAAAAGTGGACAGAATAGGGAAGATGCTGAGTAAATGGGAAAAATAATGAAAAACATAAGAAAGGTAAAAATACTAGTAATAAGACAGTGTCAGGGTCAGAAAAGATTTAAGTGATAAATGACAGATTTTAGAGAGTAATGTAAACCTGTATATGCTTACACGTGAAATCTTGACATCTTACTCAAAGGATATTGAATACCTAAAAGTTGCACCAAAAGTAAGAAAAATGAAGGAAAAACATTAAGAGAAGTCAGAAGTTTTTCCTTCCAAAACTCTATATCCACCTAGATATTATCCTTCTTATAAAGGTAGCTTCTAAGATTTGTAACTAATTATAATTGCAAATATTTTTATTATACTTCATAATATATAAAAGCTTAGTTCATAGATGTATATTGATCATTATTATCATTGTTAAAGATATCCATTAGTCAGATTTATAGCTCACTTGCACAGCAGTGAAACACAGCTAAGTCGGCCTGAGTTGATGCATTTTTACTTACGAGACACCAGCATCAGGCCTCAGTTAACACTGTTGTCTTCACTGTGAGAATGGCTGTGGGCTAACCGGTACCTCTCTGCTTTTCCACAGGGGAGGGAAGCATGGCACATGTGGTCTCAATCTGAAGAATCACAAAGCAAACCAATGTGTGAGTACATCACCCAGCCACACCTATACTCTGCTTCATGCACATAGTGCTTCAAGTTTGCCTCCTTGTAATACTGTCAATAGTCCAGCACACATAGGTCACAGCAGGCACGCACTTACACCAATCTGGTGTTCTCCAATGTACCAGGGAGACTGAGGTTTGAACAACAGAGCCAAAACATTGTTCTTGGTATGATTTAATTACTAAAACTACTGTATAACTCAATAATTTTCTTAAAATACAGTTGGAAAGTTACACAGTCTGGTCCTGAAGCCAGAGATAAGTAGTATTGCAGTGCACTAGCAGTCATAGTGCAAGGGGTAACCTGGGAATGGCCCTATTATAAAAAAAAAAATTTTTTTAATTCTTCACTCAAATATCTGATTGTTCAGTGGCATACGTTTATTTAAAGGTTAAATCAGAGGTGGGAAGGGGGAGAAGTTAATCTCATATTGTGAAAAGCTGCCAAAATAGAACTATTGAAGCAAATGCCAGGCCAGGCAGTGGGCCAGTTCACTTATCCTTACTAGCCACCTGCAAGCTGTATTATCAAAGCCCGTGAAGTTTATTATTTCAGTTTATTATCCCTTCATTATGTTATAGAAAAAAGGCATTGATGTAAAACAATTTTGATACCAAGTTTCTCGCTGACACTCAGCACTCTAATCCATTCATGTTTGCATGGGAACAGGTTATGGGATAATTTTTTTTCTCTATCAGTGACAAACCAGATGCTCATGCATATATGTAACTTCTCATTGCCATCATGGGGAGAAAAAAAAAATTGGTTTTGCATGAGAAATAGACAAAGTAAAGAAAAGATGCATCTCATCAGATAACATACTAAATAATCACAACCTAGGCAGGTAAAGTACCACCACTGACTTCAGTGGAATTACACCAAAGAGCTCACTTGCATGCTGGCTTCAGCAGCTGAGGAAAGATCTCACAGGACAATGCCAGGCAGGTGGCAGTACCAATATCCTTCAAATTTTGAAACACAACTTAAGATAGCAGTCCTTGACTATTGCTTTTCCCAAGACAGAACTGTATGTTTTGAACCACATCATATGGCATTGGGTGGGCATTTCTGATAGTCAAAGATTCACTGAAAAATAAGACCTTGAAGAGTTTCTCACATTAAAATACTCCAGTGCCACAAAGCGTGTGAATCTGTGTGTTTTGATTGTTCTTGTTTTAAATACAAGGTTTTTCTTTATAGCCAAGGGATCAGACATCCCATATTTTATAGAATTTTTTTTTTAATCGCATGGACTGTTATCATCTGTAGCACTTTAGTACTGTTACAGCTGTAACAATCTGAGAATATTATTAGCACAAGTTCTGTAAAGAAAGATTGTATCTGTTATGTAGACCAACTGACATGTTTGTAAAAAAAAACCCCAAAAAATGAAAACCAGACCAGCTGCAGATCTGTGTTCCAAAAGGGCTCATCTGTTACTTCTGACTACATCAGGCAGTCTAGTGAAAGGCAAAAGTTCTATAAACTTTGCCTACTGTCACTTGTAATTTAAACACTGGGAGTCTAAATTTCTTTCCTCTGGCAAACAGAAAAAAGTCAGAAAAAGAAAGATAAAAATACCTAGATTCATGGGTAATGATTTCCCTGAATTGGGGCATGAGCATCTCCCTCTCTCTCCTACTTTTGGGGCTATTTAGGATCTAGTCCTTAGACGCATTTTCCATACAAAATAAAGATTGTCTCAATACTAGTATGAAGGACAATGACCTAGAGAATACCTAGAATGTTGGTCCAAACGCTGACCTCCTAGAGAAAATATAAGCAGTGAAGGAGAGCCAAAAGCAGCACAGCATTAATATTCTTTTCCCTTTTTTTCTGTGCTACTCTTCTTTTTTTTTTATTACATTCAGATATGATGGCTGTAGCCAGGAAAAAAAAATATAATGAGTGTGAAGGTTGTTGCCCAAGAGTGTAACTAAGTCAAGAAGCCCCCTATTAGCACCTTCTCCAGTTTGAAGAACACTGTTAGCACCTGCATTATAATATTAAGGACACAGCCTTATGAGGACCTTCCCTCAACTGAGTGAAAACAACAGTAACAGAAAGAAAGCAAGGAACCTTGCTTCACCTGAGGATAATGCACCCAGGATCTGCTGCCTAGAGGAAGTTATCTTCACACGGAGGATTTCACTTCAATGATTAAGTTTGCTTAACCTAAGGATTTACTACCCTTTAGGTGCACAAAGTATTTGCTGAGGCTCGACAATTCTAACTGCATTTTCATGCTCTTTGTCATGCTAATGTTTTGTAGCAAAAAATCAGACAAAGCTATTAAAACAAACAAACAAAAGGATCTTCACAGCCTCACCAGATTTTACCTATCAGCAAGATTCATGGTGATTTTTTTTTTTTTTTGAGAATAAAAGGGATTTTTGTGTTATGAACAGCATGGCCCAAGTTAATCTCAGCTGTAAAAGGACACAGCTTCATCAGCCTTAGCTGCCATTAAACCTGGCTGAATATTCTGTCACATCTCATTTAGCAAAAATGCAGTTATACTTCAAATTTTACTAGTGTGGTTCTATTGAGAGAGATTTAAATAAATATATATATATACCTCTATATATTATCCACAAAGGCCTCTTCTTGTTAATTGTGTCAGCTCATACACTAGTTAAAGCTAACTTTCACAGGAATGTGTGTATTTGTGGGTCAGGTTCATCAAACATTCATTGTTCAATATACTGACAGCTGGTAGCTGGGGTACATACTCTTCCTGTGTTTGGTTTTCTGATAGAACCTGTCAAGTACTGGTTGTCTGTAACTGAATTTGTCACCCTCTCAGCAAGGTTATATCTTTTCTTACTACCAAATAAAACAACAAACTATAGAAACTCTAATGCAATTTTTTTAACCTCAACTAGCAATGTAAAAGCATTGTTTTTATCAAAACCACAAATACTCACAGTTCATTTTTGTTTATTAATTGTAACTGATTTTGAGTCCAGAAAATCATGCCTATGGGAGCAATTTCTGATCCTTTCCCTAGAGATAAAGCAACCACTTGCCACAACAGGTGTTATATACTCAGGTATGATAGCACTGTCAGGGCAAGATTAAATGTTTCTGGTTTGTCAAGTGTACCCATACAGGGGGACAAGTCAATATATACTGATATGATGAGGAGCAGCCATTCAGCATAGATAGAGTCAGTCTTTGCACAGATTTGAAGGCTCTGCCTGCTTTTCAATCCCCAGGCCTCAGTAAATTATGCACTTGCTAAATTAGCTCACATTAAATTGAGCTAAAAACTGACGTATTAGTGATTCAGGAGCAGACAGATCAAAATTTGGAGCAGGACTGGTACTTGTGGAAACAGTAAGAAACCTTTTCAGACCAAGAGAGCAAAAAAAAAGTGACCTGTCTGGGAGAAGATACTCTGCCTTGATAAAGACCACAGCTGTCTGATACAACTCAGATGTGATGAAGAGAATGACACCAACACAAGTAAACTTGCCAACAGAATGTGCTCTTCCAAGCACAATGTAAAATCAGTTTGATCTAATGATTTAATACTATGTATAGTATAGAAATAGCAGTAGTTGAACAGTGGCCTAAGGTACTGAAAAAACTCACATATAACAAAATCAAAAGATCAAATTTAAAATACACATGCACGTCTCAAATTTTTTCTCAAGAAATTTAACAACTGCTGAGATTCCTCTGAAGCCAGAGAGAAGCACATACGAAGGCTCCCTATATGTTTTTGTAAATTCCACATGTTGCTTTATCAGACTTTATGTTACTTTGTCAAGACAACCCTGTGATATTTCAGTACACCAAATAGACTTATCAGGACTTCTCTTCATTTCACTATTAGGTTTCACCATGCAACTCCAAACTAACAAAAGCAAAACAAAAGAGAAATTAAGCTGAGCACCAAGAAAAGAAGCATACTGCAGTTGAGACAAGTTTAGATTAGTATTCTTTTGAGGATAACATTAGAAAAATGTTACTCAATCTGCACATAAATCCATGCTCAGAAAAAAACCCCGAGCAGTTACATATTTTAATCAATTTGAAAAGAAGTAGAAACAATGTAGTAATTTCTATAGGAGATCAACAATCCATTTTCAGTACAAAACCTACAAGAAAAGAATTTCTTCCTCATTTATGTCCTTTGAAAAAGAAAAGAACCACACAGCCAGAGAGAGAGAGAGAAATGTTTATATATATAATTTGTGCAATGTCTGATTGCAGAGAAAGCCTTCATTTCAGTATCCTAGTTCAGCTGACTAAAGCACAGAACTAAAGAATTTCTCATAAGCTCAAAACTAGACACTGGCTTAAGTACCTTGTTAAACCGAGACATCTGTTCTCCTTAACATGACTACAAAGAGAACTTTCCCCTTTGTTTTGTGAAATGACCCTGACACAAGAGGAAAAGCTATTGCCTCTAGAAGTTCCATAATTTCATTCTGTATTCAGACACTTAGACAATTTCCTTGAAAAGTTGTTCAGTTTTCATTCTTGATCTTGAACAGCTACAGGTCACATTCTGCTTTCAATTACTCCATCACCATTGTCTTCTTGAACTACTTGAACAATTATTCTCTAAGCATTACTTTAAAACTTCAGGATACGCTAGTGAAAAATAAGAAAAGAAAGGCATACTAAACTTTGAAATCTCCACAAAGTACAAGTATCATCCATCAGTCTTGTTCAGAACTGGGTTTCCAAACCTAAAGGTAATGCTTCCACTAAATACCTGAAAAATTCCAATTACTGCCTCAGGTTTGAATAGCACCTCTCTTGTGACTGTTGAAAGGACCTCTGTTGCATCCCGAGAAGCAAGGATGACTTTCAAGGTACTGACATACGTGCCATAAAACCACTTTCCCGTCTACCATTCTTTATGCATGGAAATAAATATGTTCATGTTTGATCTCTTCAAGAGCAAGTCTCGTCTCTGCAGAGAAAGAAAAGGATTTCACCTCCTGTAAGACAGACTTGAAAGAACAGGTGGGTTTTACAAGGTGAGAACCACATTTTATTTTTGAGCATTCCCTGCTCCAGCTAGAGTTAGATTATGGTAAGAACTGACTGTGCTACCAAAGCATTTTCATGACCTACAAATTACCCCAGGTTTAAGAGCTGGTGTATCCTACACTGCAAGAGATTCTGAGGGGAAGTGTGCCTACAAGAGACATCCAGGCATTTTTATAAACTCTTTAGGCTTCTGGTGTCTTGTGGTATCATATGTGAACAATCAAATCAGTTCTGATTTGAACGCTGTCACTTGGATTAGGGTTTATCTATCGCATGGTAGCACCGAGTTAGCAGGCCGCGGAGATGAATAGAAGTACTGATTGCTGAACTGACAGTCTTGAAGATGAGTAGCATTATTTTATCACATCCCTCTTTGCAGCATGTGCCAGTGGGTTTTAGCTGTCACATTTTTTAAAATTATAAAGACTCAGAGTAAGTAACAGAGCTGCTTCTTTAGTGCATAAAAGTCCCTTTCTCTCCTTCTGATCCTACCAAAGCTGCTGGCTTTTATTTTGTGAAATTGTGTACTTGTAGGTTAATTTGAATAAACAAAAGACTGTTCTGCAAACCACAACATGGCTACTAATTTAGTGGCTGCTAAGTGTCTTGCTTTCCAGTGCATCTCTTGTTATAATACACAGCAGAAACATTTTAACTCATTTGTGAAGGTAAAAGCCTCATGTGTTTTTAAGCCACTGTCCTCATAACACCTATTAGGATTCATTAACTAGGAATACATTCAGAATGCAGTGTGTTTTCTCGCATATGCTCCTGTAGCTTACCCACATGCATACGTCATGTGCAATTGTCATTTAGCTTTCCCTGATGCACCTACCTGCCACCTGCCCACAAACCCCAGGCCTGAAGACTACCTTTGCCAGTGTTATGAAAAGCTACAAAAGGAAGCTGAGAGCATCGACTGAATGACCACCAGCCCGCTGTGGTTCCTGTAGAGCCTGAGCCTGAACAAGACAAGGAGAGGACAAGGCCACCGACAGTAGCAAGCAATTAGACCCAATGATGACAGGGCTTGTCCCATCCTGTGAATTCATCTACTTCCCATGGTGGACTGTTACCCCTGTTATTACAGATGAAGCAATCCTGAGTCCCCATAACCTGTCAGACCTGCGTAGTGGCACACTGAGGCTGCAGCAGCAGGGTGCTAAAGCTCTGTGCTGCACCAGGGGAACAGGCATGCTCCTGAGACCTCCAGCTGGATGCGTGACCTGCCTGCTCTGCTTTCCAGGCACAGTGCAGTGATAAGTGGAGACGAAGCACTGGAAACCCCTCACAGGCCTCAGCCCAGTGCTCTGCCCTGCCTAATTAGTCAGACTGATGGCCCATTAAATCTGCAAATGTTAGACTGCACAGAAAGGACCTGTTAAATGAATCAAGCAGTTTTCTGTTACCATCAGTGCGCTGCCGCTTGTCATTATCCAGCTTAATGAAACCCACACCAAACCTGTCTGTGTGCACACTGAGGCTGAAACATCTAAATGCCCCTTTCTAACTGAAGACTCATCACAAATAACAAAGTTGCATTCTCTTACAAAGAGACAGATCTAGGTTTTCCAAAAAGTTTGTGAATATACCCTTCCTTTGGATACTGCTCTGCAATAATGAAAACTACACCTTCCAGACATGTGAATTATAGATGCCCCAAGAAAGCAAAAGCAAAAAAAACAATCAGTGGAAATCGGGATGCTCAGCCACTGAGGGATCGGACCCTGGGAGAGCTTTCTCTCCACCACTTCTTATGTGCAGTACCCAAATATTCAACACCCCAAAACATAAAAGCTGAGTGGCTAATTAGTTCATTTATCATGATTTAATTTTCTGTAGAAAGCAATTTAATTCTTATCCTTCCAAATAAAAAAAGTATTTTATCATCTGTCTCACCCATCCTGAATTAGACTGCACAGATGCTTCTATGACAGTAGATCAAATGTCATGATATTTCTTCCCTAAAAGGGCACTGCATCTCAGGATATCAGGAAGTGCACACACATTAAAAAAAATTCTTTTAGCATTTGTGCTCAAAAAGATAACATTTTAAAAGGTTCTGTCATTTTTGGAAGCTTCTTAGGCTTAGATCTTAGAATATGTGTAATGATTAATACAAAACACTTGAAAAGAAATTTCCTCTGATGGGGAATGTTAAAAAAAATGCCATGAGGCCACTTACCTTTTAAGGACAGAATAAATGCCTAGACGAGGGTTTTAACAATCTTTCACAAAACAGAAGTCTCCTCATAAAGTGGAAAGAATTTAGCCGATGTAAGAAAAGCAGTTTTTAGCTTCACCATCATAATTCTCCACTGCAGAGCTTTACAATTTACAGTGGGACAAAAGGAAACACTGTTTCTTTTGGGCTGATGTTGAATGAAAGTTTGAAATAGGAAACTCAGATACCCAGCAAGAGAGAGCTGAAAAATCCTAGTACAGTGAGACCCAGTTTTATTTCAAGTTAATTTAGTGGATTGCTGTCACCCATTTCCTTTTAAATTAAAACTAGAATCAGTACTATTTAAATCTATTTCTTACAGTCTGGGGTATATTTTAACATGAGGGAAGACTCTGAATTGATAAGCAGAGGGCAAACATTTTATAAACTAGTATTCTCACGGACTGTGATTCAATGGAAATTATACATTTTTCCCTTGGAAAATGCTCAATGACATAATTTGATGATATAAACCAAAAAATAATTCACAGAGGTAGAAGAAAATAAGAACAAACATAAACTAGATCATGATTTCAAATCATAGGAAAAGACTTAAATACTCAAATCATAGGAAAAGACTTAAATACTTTCCAAAGGTCTGTCCACAGCTGCCTGCAGAGGTGCATAAGACTGGGCAAACCTGTATACAGCTGTGCTGGAGAATGGTTCCATACTGAGGAGGAGTTAATATCTAAGTAAGCAAAGCCAGCAAAGATCAAGATGGATCAAAAAGAGAGTCTGACAATAGTGCAAGAAAAGAGAGATAAGAAAGATGAGACCTCCACAGGCCTAAGTTTCCAAAGGTCTATAAATTACCTCCCCTGTACAAGAAGCATGAGGGACCAGGGTGTTGAACAGAGGGATGTCCCTCTCCAGGATTCAAATCACAAAGCCCATTACCCTGATTCTTTCTTCAAAGCCACATGATCTGGTGAAGATTCAGTTTTCCACTTCAGTGTGAATTTGTATTGAGAAAGCAGCAGGGGAAAAAAATCAAGTGAGGAAAAGTTTGAAAGATGTCCCACGTGCTCCTGGTCCTTAGGATCACCACTCCGATGTGGGTACATCTCTTTTAGATGGAACATATGGTGATAGAGATAAGCTAAAACTGTGGGAAGAGGGAGGACAAAAGCTACTTAATCTGCCTGATTAATTCTTAGTGAAGAAACGTGGCTTAGCAAGGAGCAGTATCATGGGAAGCTGGCTTCAAAGAACACTATTTTAAACCCTCAGCATTTAAATTGAATTGCAGTGAATGTCTGCCAAGAAGATGCTAAGACAGACGAGAGGGCTGCAAAAACAACTATCATGTGCGAATGTCCAGCTGGAGGGAGAGAGGCTGGTCCCTTGGCTGGGCCTTGAAGGGGGAGCAGGGAGACTTTTCAGAAACCCTCGCAGGTCATTGTCCTGGGTTCAGCAGCAGCAGTCAGTTTTTCTCCTTCTTAGTAGCTGGTGCAGCGCTGTGGTTTTGACTTTTGGCCTGAGAATAATACTGATAAAGCTGATGTTTTCAGCTGGTGACCAGAACGTTTACCCTGACCAAGGACTTTGTGAGTCTCATGCTCTGCCAGGGAGGAGGAGAAGCCGGGAGGAAGCAGGGACAGGACACCTGACCCAAACTAGCCAAAGAGGTATTCCATACCACAGCACGTCATGCCCGGGGATGTAACTGGGAGTTACCCGGAAGGGCACGTCCTCTTCTCTGTCGGGCTCTTTTCCAGCGGGCAGTATCGTATTCTCTTCCCTTGTTATTTCTCTTATCATTATTATTATTGGTGGCAGCAGTAGTGATTTGTGTTATACCTTAGTTACTGGACTGTTCTTATCTCAATCTGTGGGAGTTACTCGATTCTCCTCCCCATCCCTCTGGGGGGTGGGGGTGGAAGTAGACTGCGTGGTTCTGATTTATGGCCTGGGCTTAAACCACGACAGTTGTGAAAGTGAAGATGAGGGGAACTGCAGGCCTGGGGAAGCAGGAGTTTCCCTACTGACATTCCCAACTAACTGCAAAAGCTCTCGCAATGCACAGCAATGACTTGCAGTGCCTGCCAAAACCCTGCCCAAGCTGCGAGGGGGCTTCCTAGAAAAAGACATGCTTAAATGCCTTATTGAGCAGCACCAGCTGCTTAGCAGCTCTCTTGGGAAGAAGCAGCTACCTGCAGAACCATGGTGTTTTTCCCACAATAATGTACCACTTTCTTACAGTCCAAGTAAAATTAGTTTTCAAGTGATGAAAGAGGAATTACCTTCTTAAAACATGTGCTGGTTTTATGAATAATAAAATCTGTACATGATATACGTACATATTTGGGCACACAAATGTTTAGGGCCTTATAAAAATTAAAAATGATGATTTCTATATTAGTGCTCTCTTTTTTTATTTTCAAACTCTGAAATAATTTTTGCTCATTTTTTCTCCCATCTCATTTTCTAAAGCACTGCTCTAAATTCTAAACTGTGTATATTTACCAGACAGCATAAATTTAAAACAACCTGGGACTGTATCTATAGTTAAGATTTTTCTTCCTTTTTTATTCAGCAAACAAAAATAAAAAATAAAATTCATATCCGGTCTAGCACTTGGTGTAGAAAATATTAACCCGGAGCAAATCTTTATGCAGGCAAGTTATAAATCCCTGGAAATATTACAGTAGCAAACCACACTGACCTTTAACTCTAGGATTGCAAATGGTAATGCTATAATAATTGTGTATGTCCTTTTATTGTGTGACTTCCCACTCCCCCGGCCCACTAGGAAATGGGAAACGATGGCCTTTAGCAGTCCTTTAAATTGAAGGTATAGGGATGCCTTAAGTTTATTCCCATTTTTATATAACCATGTATTATTATTATTATTTATATCTTGCTAGGGGCACTTGGAATGCAGCTGCTTCTGTGAGTTGCCTTGTAAAGGAAGGTGCTATATGTTTTGAACAAGTATTAAATGTGTACAGGAGATGATGCTGTATAAAATCTTTCTTTTTACATTTTTTGTGAACTAATGCTGCAGTCTCTGAACAGACGAGGATTCCATGCAGCATTTAGTGATATCAGAAATAAGCAAGATTTAATGAGAAGATAGACATTTATATAGTTATAAAAGCCCATCGTTGTAATAGTTAATGCAAGCTGATAAATGACTGATAAGGAAATAAAGCTGGATCTTTAATGTTTAAGTATTCTCTAGCTAAAAGTGTTTCAACAAGATATTGATTGCCTCCCACTGGTGCAGTGTGGGTGTCTCTTTCACCCTTTTCTGGAGAGACTGGTGCAGGGGCTCTGGAGGAGGTATAGGCAGGAGAGCTGACTGGCACCACAAATTCTCCAGTACATATGATTTTTGCAGACTGGCACTGCTGAAGGTCAAAGGTGCAATGCAAGTTTGCCAAAGGCAATGAACAAACAGAAGATGACAAGACCCCAGGACATGCTTTGTTTTTGAAAATAACATTATATATATATATATTTTTTAATTTTTTTAAATGTTGCTTCCAAGTTTGAACCAGACAGATTCTGGATTCAATAGGCTTTTCTCCTTCTCTTGATGAGACATATATCTAAGCGACAATCTTTTCTATCCTGGTTCCTTATGCAGGGGTAAGATTAACACACACGTATAAAATAAAACTATTGAGCTATTTTAACACTTTTCCTGTCATGCATTCAGAACCCTCTAAAGTTGTCACCAGCTACTGTTTCATTTAATTCCCTAGCCTTCAGGGTAATGTAAGAAAATTGAAGAGATTAGGAGTTCTCTCTTTCCTGCTCAATGCATTTGTGTTGCAGTAAATTGGTACCAACCTTCAATCTCATGGTCAGGGCTCTCCAGGGTCCTTCCAGTGATATGACAGAGCAGCCAGCTTGATAAATGGTGCACATGCCCTCCAGCACAATGGAGAAAGCTTTCTTCCCTCTCTCTGCAACTGTCTCTCACACACTAGTAAAGAGGAAACACTTAGCTGTCTCACTGCAGTAAAGAACATAATTTTTCTCCTTACATTGTCTGTGATAATTACAAAATATATATTCCCCTGTCAATTATTTTATGGATAGTAGCAAACACAGGATATGTCCTCATAGTGAACTGGAAGGAAAGGAAAATCCATAGTCTGGAAAAGGCTTTTGATGCAGCACTTCCTGGTCTCAAAATAAGAGAAAAAAAAAAAATGCCCTCAAATTAGGATTTTTGATAACCTGAAATAAAACATATTCACTAAACAGGAATTTCAGTAAGATAGTTAAATATATGCGTAACTTCAAGCTTAGAAACTATTGCTGATGAAGTAAGAGACTGTGCAGTGTTACATTACACCCTTACTCTATCACCTTGTGGATTTGCAGCTAATAGGACTTAACACAAGCACAAATATAAGCTCTGCAATAAAGTGCATTTAGCAAAACATTTAAGCAAATGATTCTCCCCTATTCCGGTTCATTCTGCTTCAGCATTTCTGTAGTACTTGCTCTCCTGAGCTGACATTGGGAAGAGGGGTCATCTTGGTCCTTTCACTGTGTGCAAAAATATAAAGGGGAGATGGAGGGCGATGAAAGGGCTTTAAAAGTGAGATCTGAAAACTCTTATTTGCCTAGAAACTTGGCCTTGAACAGCCAGACGTGTGTGTTCCTGTGCACACTCATATATTTCAAATTTGTTCATGTAGACAGCTGTTGTAAAAGGATATCGTATGAAATTTATGATAGACTATCAGCTAGAGGATTTAAATAAGTTTTAAAACACCATTGACAGTAGATAAACATGTGGAGAATCAATTTGCAATGGGACAAGAAATAATTAGTCAGTTCCACTAAATTATAGATCAATTAATTACAGTTCATACCTGTTGAAGATCAGACTGTGCATGCATTACTGAGGTTTGATGCAGTCCCCTTTAAAAATCTGTAACAGCTTTCCCCAAAATAACCCACAGCTTTAAATAACACTATTAAGCAGACTAGATGTGCACTAAAATCTGTTATTAACTAACCAATCCAGGGAAAATTGGCTGAAGAGAGTTGGAAAACCTGCAATTAATGGGTTAATATTGGCCTTGCTTTTCAAAGTCAGTACAGTGCAGATTTAAAAGCCTATCACATGTTACACACTGAAGTCAGATTTTATACTCTGGCCTATTCTAAGAGCACAGAAGAACAGATCTGGTGTTTCACTTCAAACTGTGAGTTGATCGCTTTTGCCTATCTCATCCCATTGTACCTCTGGCATCACATAGTGCTGGGAGAACAGTGTGTGGTACAGAACGTACAGTGATTAACAGTTGCTGGTAGTTCTAATGGGGTGAATTAAGGACAAAAGGAACAATCTTATGTCTAAAATTCCTTGCCTTAAAGCATTTGCCAGGGCCTTTAGGGCTAGATGTTCAAAGCAGTGTGCTGTTGCCTGTTGCCTGTTGCCTGTAGCCACTCTTCAGGAGCACAAGTTGTTTTCAAATTGCTGGGAATAGGTTGTAGGTGCAAAGCACATACCAGGAATCAAAAGGAGCTGGAGAAATCCTAGGAATCTGGATGGAATTATGATTTGCTTTTCTAAAAATGCATGTTATCTATCCCAAGCTTACAAGAAGGCTGTGGCTGGTTAACCCTAGCCAGCAGCCAAGCACTTGCAGAGCTGCAGGGAAGTGAGAAAACAGAAGGAAGGAGAGAAGGCTCATGGATCAAGACAAAGACAGTTTAAGGGGTGAAGCAAAAGCTACACATGCAAGCAAAGCAAAATAAGAAATTAATTTACTACTTGTCATGGGTAGTCCAGGTGTCCAGTCACTCCCTGGAAAGTAGGGCCTCAGCACAGGTAACACCTAACTTGGAAGACAAACATCAAAACCACAAATGTCCCCTTTTTTAACTCTTTTCATTGAAATTTGTTGCTGAGCATGACATCCTGTGATATAAGGTGTCTCATTGGTAAGTCTGAGTCAGCTGTTGTGGCTATGTCTCTTTGTGGTTTCTTGCCCACCCCAAAACTACTCACTCTGGAGACAGAAGGTAGAAAATAGAATGCCTTGAAGCTGTGTAAGCACTTTTCAGCAGTAGTGAAAACACTGGTATGTTGTTTTATCCACAAAACCAAAACACAGCACATTACAGTCTGCCATGAAGAAAATCAACTCCATCCCAGCCAGACCCAGCACAGAAAGAGGGAGCTGGAACCCACCAATGAAGCCTCTTTCAGTCACATCAGTCTATGTCCCTGGGACAGACACTTCCACAGATGATGGAAACCAACATTTGCATGGACAAATCCAGCCCACCACCTGTCATCTGATATAGCAGCTTCCATTCTCATTTTTTATTGAGGAAAATCCATCTCATTGGCAGTCTGCACCATTTATTTCAACATTATCCTGTCTTCTGTCCTCCTGGCTAGCAACAGGGGCAACACTGCCTCAGAAGTATTGGTCAGGAGAAGTGTTTGTTGTGTGAGGTGGTGATTCCACAGGCAACTACTTTAAGTTTCGTTAAGACCAAGGATTGAATCCATCACATCTTTTACAAACAGGCTTAGCAAACATGGACTCAGAAGATGCTACTGAAAGAAAAGCTGTAGAAGACCTGTACCACTGCTACTTAAACTTCACCAGTCATTCATTTGGCAGCCCAAAGAAATTTAGAGATACTAGATGAGTACTTTTTTGACTGCAAATCATGCTTGAATTTGATCTTTTTCTACATTTTTCACTGTTTGAGACTAGAAAGAAGACTAAATTCACTTATCTTGTGATATTAAGGAATAAATAAGATATTTGTAGTAGAAGAGAAAAGTTGCTTGTGATTAAGGAAATTCTACTCATCTACTCACATGTCTAGAGGCCACTGTTACTCCTTGCTGCTAGTACTGAGCTCTGCAATACATGGATTATTTGGAATCGGGAGTTTGAGAGAATTCTACAATTAGCATAAAGAAAACATACATTGTGTCAAAATCCTGAAAAACATCCCTAGGTTTTCTATATCCACTCTTGTAATGCAGGATGATAGTATGCAAGTGTATTACTGATCAAGTTTTTGTTATTGAAGTATTACTTGTAGTTTCAAATTAATGTTTTTCCTAGTGAAAAACTAATGAAAATTTCTTGTCTTCTGTTTTTTTTTAATTTTATTTGTCATTGCTCTGACACATCATGACATACACCCTGTTCAACATTCAAACAGTAAACAATCATCTTCTCTGAGTGCCATGAGCTCTTTCCAAGCCACGTCATCACATGTTTATTGCCAGTGCAGCCAGCTGATGAGAATGGACACCCACTCACTGTTGATTCTGAAATACACTGGAGTAGCTCCTGAAAAAGTGTTGATAGATGGAGTAAAATATCCATACTTGTGAACCAGGACAGCCTGTTTCCGTTCACTAACATCAGGTGACCATGAGTGCCTTATTCAAACAGAAGAAAATTTTACATGCAGAACAGTTGTTGCAGTTTTATACTACCTGTGTAATAATTCATGACCTGAGTAATAAAGAACTCATTAAACCTATTTCCTGCTTTTTCTTTATACATAGAACTCCCAGCAGTTTAAGCCATACATAATGAGTCCAAGTATTTTAAGGGATAGTGTTAAAACTATCTACTATTCTTTTATATCTGAAATGATTCTTCTGTTTTCCTCCACTACATTGGTAGCATAACTAGGAAACAATAAATTACCCTAATTACATGTTATTTATTAGGCAGCAAGCAAATAAGTCATTCAAAGGCAAATCCCTGTAGTTATTCATGGAACTGCTTTAGATGACAAAGATATAGTAAACCAAGCAATCTTTCATTGTAGTTATTACACAGTCTTTGTACTAATGAACAATAACAGACTTTGCTGCAATAATGGCTTCTGTTCTGAGTTGTGGTAAATGTTATACAGGCCATATTCATCAAAAGCATGTCAAAGCCATGGATGGCATGGAAATTGGGTAGCTGATGAACAACAATGATTTGAAGGGCTGAATAAACATAACGTAAAATAATTAACATCTTTAAAAAAAACAACATGCATAATGTACTAGTGGCAACTTCAACCCCTGAGAAACATACAGTGGTGAAGATGTTGGCAATTTATTTTTATAACCCCTACCTTTGGAAGAGCCTGTGCATTTTCTTGCTCTCAATACGAGACACTCCTTTTCTGCGTTGTTAAGCAAGCATTAAATCTGCACCACGGTGGGATGAAAATTTCTCGTTAACTTCACTCATCACTTGGGATTAATGAATGCTGTAAAGCAAAACAAGTAAATTTGAATATGAAATCACAGAAAGAAATAAAAAAAGAAAGAAAAAAAAGAAGAGGAGGGCGAAAGACTTGACTAAGTACTCTGGCTTCAGTTTTTAAGTGCTTTTTAGAGAAGAAATTGGAATCCCTATCTTCTTCTCCCCACATAGAAATTCTACACATGCTGATATGAAAACACACTCTTTCTCCTCCTGCTGAATATTCATGCTCCAAAGAACCTGATACAGGACAAGACAACATCAGAATATTCTTGACTGTGATGGCCAGGATCATCTCGCAGGAACTGTGTTCAAATACACTTTTATGATGCAAGTATTACAGAATGTAGCCTCCAACAGTCTTAGTAGAAGTACCATCTTTCTTGGGCATTTGGTCAGAGTTCTAATTGTCTTTATGCTGTTCTACGCCTGACATGGCAACAATATACTAAGAAGGTCTATTGGTTAAATCCTTGCAGGTGGGACAGGCAAGATACTACAGTGAAATATGCACTCAGATGCTTCACATTGCCAAGCTTTCAGAGTCCTGGGAAACCACAGGAGAACATGTAAGAAACTTCACAGAAAGTCACTGAGGGACGTTGTATAACTAGGGTAGACAGTTCGGAAACTACCACAGAAATTGACATATTTATCCCTTTATATATGAGGCTGATGGATTATCGTTAGAGGAAAACCTAAAGGCAGAGCAGTATCTTATTCACCTTTCACCCTGCAGAAGGGTCGTGCTCTCCATAGTACGGGTGACTGCATCTGGAGGACACAAAGGAAGCCTACACCATGATAAATGAGAGTGAATATAGGGCCCTTGGTATCCAACACCATTGTGAACACAAAGACTTGCCACTAGGTCCCAAACATAATGAAGAAAAAACATGCCATTTTTCAACATGTGGCAAAGCATATAAACCCATTCAGTTATTCAAAATGCACACAGAGACACATGTATTTTCTAAACCCATATGAAGCTTTGTAAGGGTGTGAATATTCAGAAAAGTCTCTGCTTGTGAGCTAAGGAATATAGGAAGTGCATCATTATTAACTTCTTCCTTGCTGCCTAACATATAAGGCAACTACATCATCATGTACCTAGTAACTCTCTTTTAAAGCAATGCAGAAATAACACTGACAAATGCTGCCATCACGTAATTCATATAATGAATTTCAACAAGGATGAGATTCTGGGCATGGTTTTGATTTCCTTAGAGCTGAGGTAGATTAAGAATAAATCATAGAAGTTATTGCAGATTTAACCCTTATATCACAGAGACAGAAGTCTGACCTCTATTTTGTGGACAATTTTAGAACAAACCAGCTAAAAATTAGAAATTCCATCAAAGCTTGACCAAGAGCCACAAAAAACCTTGTAGACCAGATGCTAAGCATCTTACAAGCTGCTTTAGAAATAATAAAAGTACAAACTGCCACCTGGAATTAGAACTACAAAAGGTCTTGTTAGTTATGGTTTTCATTTGGTCTGCTAAGCCATAAAGGATGTTCTGAATTAAACTGTTAGGGCAAGCTTGTGCTCTCAGGGACAAGCAGGACATCTTCTGTTTTCTAGACCCAGGTCTGCTGTAATAGTTTGTCGATGCATCTGAGCCAAACAACTGTCATTCTTTTCCTCTCTCTGTGGATCAGTTTCCTCCCTAACTGCATTTTTGTCCATTTGGTTGGATGTGGAAGCAAGTACATGTTTCTGTAGAAGCACCCCAGTAAATGTTCAATAAAATAAATTCAAGGCTCCTTCCACCATAAAGATGTGAGAATAAAGGCCACAAACACTCTCTGTCCTGAACTTAGAACCACAAACGTGGATAGCACTTGTGAAATTTACTAAAGATTGTCACCATTTGTACTTGTTACTTCGTACACAGCAAAAGATGGTGAAATGGCTTACCCATTTCAACAAATAAGCAGTAGGTTATAGATTTTAGAGTGACTTTTTTCCCCAAAAATAACACTAGAATGCAGTCCAGGAGATCTTTAGTGCAAGTCTTCTTCCCTTAGGTTTACTTTCTTTTCTAGAAGCCTATTTCCCCTCTCTTTACTTAGGTGATTTTAACAACTATTTCTTACTTAAGATGACATTGTCCAAGCATATGTAGTTGAGATGCCCATTACAAGGCAGAGGTGGCTTCAGAGGGAGATAAATAGAGAGGAAGATGCTGGGGAATATGTGGCACCTGTATGATGTGGTGCTGGTCCGCTGTCCTTTCAGAAGTGGTGCAGAAGCAAGGCTGTAAGACATCCAGTGCTGAATATAGAAATTTACAGTGGCCAGATTGAAAAGATGCTAGGGGACTCTGATTTCCTTTTTCTTTTTACTTCTTTTTTTCTCCCTAAAATATACTGTAAAAATAGATCCTTCTATCTTTCTGCTAGGAGGCAAAGAATAACCGAATGGTGACCGTAGTGTCTGTGATGGTTATATCCCAAGGTAAGAGTTCAAAATAAAACACAGACTCTCATATTTAGTCAACCGATATATGAATGTGAATTCCATTCTGTGGACAAATTCTTAATCACCCAGGGACATAAGAGCCCTGATTAAGAGAGGCATTTCTCTTTAAAATACAAAAGGTTTTTTTCACCTCCATATTGCAAATTGTCTCTTAGCCTGAATAAGCAGCCAGATAGCAAAGTTAAGAAGTGTCTGTCTGGATAAAACAGAAATATGACATGTAAAATATATGTAAATCAGAAGAAAGGACAAGGAGGATGTAAAGGATAAAATAAAATTAGTGACAGCTGACTGTGGAGCACAGATTCTTGAGCTAGTGATCATGCAAATAGATAAGTATACAGGACAGATTAGCTGAATATGGCTATTCTCCTTCTTACCAGACTGGCTTATACAGAACCAGCCAAGCATCTTTGACCCACAGCCGAACTTCTCAGATACTCCATCTACAAATGCTAAAGAACTGACTGTAGCAACCAAATGCTAAAAGACATACAAGAAAAATGTATTAGTAGTATGCACAATAACCTCTGGGAATTACTTGTGCCCAGTCTTTCCAATAAATCAATGCAAGCAGGCACCTGAGTTGTGAAAGGTCCATTTAAAGATCTCAGATTAAATGTAATTTCATCAAAAAAAAGAGAACAAAACAGAACTCACAAATCTGGAAGATGTGTACATGTTTCAGTAATCAAAATGGAAAAATAAATGCAGGTACAAGCACTGAAAAACTATTATTTTATTTACTATTTTCTCTCCCAAATCCATGTTCTGAAAAACAATGTGATCTTCAGGAGTAAGAAAAATATTCTGAAATGCTGCACTTACCCTAACACTTGCACAAATTATCATTATATTGAGCAAGACTCTAAGCTTCAAGTCTCTATTTCTACCTATAATAAGCAAACCATTTAAGGACATCATCATACTCTTCCATGACATTGTGAAGAATTTGGAAAATACTGTGTGACCTCATGCATCACATTGATATACTTTACAAATTAACCCCTCTTGATATTGGATCAACTTCCTTACCCTTGTACGTGACAAAGAGTGATAAAAAACATACTTAAAGCATACCATTTTCCCTCAGGGAGGTTGGTTTTTTTTAGACAAAAAATTAAATTTGATGAGAAACTTCTAGAAGAAATTATTATTTCCAATTATTCTGAGAGCATAATTCAAAAATGAGCTTCAGAAAGCCTACTATAATGTCAAGATTTTGGGATACAGAATAATTTTAGGTATTGGTCTGGACTTTGCCTCCCACCTCAGACTAGAGTATTTTAGCAATCAGTACTCACTGTTAACAAAACTGGCATAAATGGAAACACCAAATTAATGGTATTCAGAAAAGTGTACCCATTCTGTCAATCACAAGACTAACCTGAGCTCAGATGCTCATGTGCTGACAAGTCTTTCACTGACAGTCAGTTTTCATCCTGAGTGATTGTGCTGAAAAGCCATGAGATCAAGAAATGTCAAACATAAGTAGTTTGCGGTTCTCCTTTATAAATCTCAGAATACATCTGAAAGCTTGTTTGTGCCTAAACCAGAAACCGCATCTTTGTTAGTCAAGGCAAGTAAGATATGAAATAATGCCTGCACTTTTCACTGTCCAGAAGTGTGCTTCAAGATCTTTTATACCTTGGGATAAATAAAGTGGTTGATCTGTAGCTCTGTTCTCAACTACCTCCTTTCACTCACTGAGGCTTATCATATTCATGAGGTATACATGAGGCTTGTTTGGATTTCTCTTATTCCTTTAACAATGTTCTTACCTTTCAGTTTCCTTTTTTTTCTGGGTGTTCTCCAATTCATTTCCTTAGCATTTGTTGCAAGAACTTGTATAGTTATTCGTACATATAGTTGATCTATCATTTATTGGGGTTTTTTGCACGAGTACAGTGAATACAACTGTTTGAGTGTAATTTATAGTCTTGTAAAGGAAAAAGGGTAAGCATATCCTATAATGAGAAAAAACATTACAACCTACAACTGCATGAGCAGTGTGAAAGGAAAGTGGAATTGTACCATTCATCTTGCCAGAGGGAGTGAAAACCAACAGGTCATTTAGAAGCGGTTTTTGAAACCATCTTTGAACGTGCCCTTCCTTACCTTGGGATACTTGCCTACACTTAATGCCCGTATGAAAACTGCTCATTGGGAAATTATCCCATAGGCATGATGGCTGTTCTATTGCAGCTGTGAGAAGGTGGTGAGCAAAGACAGAGCTGGGGTGTTGAGCAGCATATACAAGAAACTTCTAACCAGGGAACAGACAGCCAAGGAGCCTGTTGCTGAGATCCACTCTACAGCATTTACCGTTGTCAACTGCCCACCAGAAGGAGTCAATGCATCTCTTGGCTGCCCCAGAATCCTGTCTGTAGCTGTTACCCCTCAACCTTTATTCCTGCCCAGCCACATCTCAGCACATTTAGACGAAACATACTGAAATGACATTTTCCCACTGTCATGAAATCTTCAGTAAGCAGTCTCTTCAATAAATGCCTGCAAGTGGCAGTGAGGCTGGCAATAGTCACAGAGAAACTCTAAAAATGATATGGAAATACCTCATCACTCTGAATTTTCACTAGGAAATTCGGATCAGCTCCAAATTTTGAAATAACAGAACTGCAGTCAGCTGAAGTGAGACTAGTAGAGAGAGACAAATGAGTCAGAGACTCAAAGAGGAAAATGTGAAGAGGTTGCCACACAGAAAGGGAAACAAGACTATCTGGAGGGCTTTGTTTTTGAAACATCTTTGGAGGGCCGCAAAGAAGACAACTGGGGAAAGAAAAAGAATGGCTCAGGTCCTTAAACATTGCTTTTAAGGGCTTTAAGCCTCTTAAGCATCTATGAAACTAAGAGAAGAGAGAGCACAAATCAAGCACCAAAAGCACTTCAGAGCAGGAGCATTTTTATTGTCATTCTTAGTAATGCTAACCATTCAGAAAAGAAGAAAAAAGCTGTATAGTGATTTAAAGCTAGTTCAGCCCAATTATTCCTGCATGTCCCCACCCCCAGTGCTGCAAAAGGGAAAGGATTTATTGGATAGACCCTCCAAGCTCTCTTTCTGCTTCACATACAGCTTAACCTTTACTGGGAATAGAAAAGGGTGAGAAAGGATAAGTGGGTACAGGCACTGAACGTGGCTTGCGGCTGCTGTCTCTGCCTAGGTTGGATGCCCCACATTGTGATTCTGGGATACTTTCAATTCTGGGGAAATATCCACGCTTTTGTAAAGAATCTCTTTCCTTCTCCCTCCCCTTTTCACCTCCACCTATCCAGTTCTCTGTGATCAGTCAAGGGGAGAAGACTGCATTTTGAGCACAGGAATGGAAGTTAAAAAAAAAAAAGAAAAAAAGCAGCAGGAGAATCTCTAAGTGCTTAGTCCCACTCCTAGAATTCTTTATTTTATTCTGCCTCAAAAGAAAAGCTAAGATTTTGTGAGATTAGAGCTTATGGCTGTTTCCTTTAATTAAAGGTAATCTTCACGTTGCTTATGTGTGAAGACCTATTACACAGAAAACAACGCAGAACACAAGCAGAATTGCACAAGAACCTTAAAAATACCAACATGTGAGTTGGGAGAAAAAGAAGATCTTCCAATTTGAAAGAAAAAAAATAGACAGACACTTGCATGATGCAGTGCAACTACAGCACCACCAGCATAACAGCAAGGAAGACTGCAGGAGTGAAACATGATACTGATTATTTTGGCTGTTTGGGAATCTTTGGGATTGATCTGCAACATGGAAATGTTCAAGCAACCATTGTGCAAACTAGGAGAGCTCAGCACCTTGCAGGTTCATGCTTATTTGTATGAGTTTGTAAGGGAAACCTGAAATTTTGTGTCTATAGATTTGTTTGTAGACATTTTATTTTCTTTGTATTTTATGCTTCCATCGTTATGATGCCCTTGGTTCAATCAATGATGAAGATTAAAAATTCCAAGATGGGAAATCTAAATATTATAATTCATGTTCATTAAAAGACTTATGACACAACACCACTCTTTGTATGATATTCAGTGGAAGAAGTTAAAAAGGAATTATTGTAAAAGTGTTTTATTTCTCTAGAGCTGTATAAACATTACTGTAACACTGTTCATGTTTTCCGACCCTTAAATCCCTTTTTCCCCATAATTCTATTTCTGGATGACTATAATACAGTAATTTTCAAATATAGCAAATTATATCACAGTTTTTGAAACATGAAATAGTCCAAATGAGACTCAGAATCCAAGGCAAACTGTCACTGAGGTCAATATAGACACTCCTACTCAGCTGTGGATAAAACTCGTGGGAGAGATAAGTATATTAATTTCCATTCATAGTCTAGCATAAGAAAAGAATCCAAATCCACAGATGAAAAATACTAAATGTCTTCACCTTTAGAGCTATCTTATTACCATGTATTTTTAACCCATGTTTTCACAAAGTATCTTTAGCTATATCTATTCAGTCTCAGAGGCCACTGATTCCTGTTTCCACCAGTTCTTGAACTGTGCTTGAGAAGCATTATAGACAGTAGGAGAGCAGGGAGGAATTAACTTTGCTCATCAAGCCATCTCTCTTAGGTTCACACAACTCCGCACAGACATGATTCTGATGTTCATGACAGATGCTTTTGAAGAATGTGTCATTGCAGGCTCTCCATACATTGTTCCTCCTTTCCTGTCACACTGAGTACTCTCTGAAGAGCTCTTAGAGTATTTGTTCTGCACAACGCCTAATAGCATTCCCAGACAGCCTTTACAGAGCTACAGCTACAGGCCACCCATCTTGTTTCAAGTGCTTTTACAATTCCTCAAGATTTTGGTTTCCAAAGTTTTGAACCCATTCATTAAAGGTCGCTATGTTTTTCGCTAAAGAATTGTACCAGAGAAAAAATATCTTTTGTTCACAGAAATGTGAATATTTTGAATTTTTTTTTTTGCCAGCAACTGCTAGAACAGTGCAATTGTCTCTAAACCTTAAAAAACCAGGCTGAACGCTGCCAACTAGAAATGCTCAGGAAAAAAAATTCAATATGACAGTGGAAAGAGGGGAAGGGTGAACATACCTGATTTGTGGTATAGAGCTGTCAGCAAAGCACTGCCAGTAAACAGATGTCCTTCTCCTAAAGTCTTTTCAAATTTCGAAGATTATGCAGACAGAAGTATGGGGGAAAAATGCTCCTAGCTAGTTTCAGAAAGTTCAGTCAAATGGATGAACAGTTCGCTGGGATGCTCCAGCTATTATGAAGCAGTCTGGTACATACAATCAGGGAAAAAAAACAGTTTTCTTGCCAGTGGCTGAATTCAACATAAAAATACGTCCAGATCTCTAACAGAATATTTCCAGCTTTGGAGTTTTAAATTAATGATGTTGAATCATTGAAATTGCACCTACTTTACATCTTATAAGTTTATCTGGGTTTTTTATTTTTCATTCTAAATCTGGATTCTAAATATTTTTTGTCATTCCTTTCTATATCACATGATAGAAGTGAAAAAATGCAGTCATTTTAACCTTTTGAAGAACGGGTAAGTGTGCAATTTTTGCTTATTTGATATGAATCACTTTTAAAACCAAGGGACTGACTGAAGAGTGAGTTATGAACACTCCCAATATGCTGTTTGGTTTGCTTTCTATGGTTTGCTTTTTTTTTTTTTTTTTTCTTCCTGTAGATTACCAAGGTATGGGCAACCTGAACTAGCCCAAAACTACAATAAGGATTGCTCAAATGCCTAACCTCAAGTGGAAGGTAGATACAAAATTAAGAGTCACCTTCTTTCTGAACTACATTGCCATGGATTATCACTGAGCTGAAAACCCCAGAATCTGGTAGAAACTGTAGAAAGCTCATCTACTGTAGCTTCCAAACTCTTTTTTTAATCCATTCTTATCTAAATTGTAGTCCTTAGAAGACCAAATCTACCAACCAGAAAATTAACAAAACAGGAAATTGAAAGAAAATATCTACTTTGTCTGAAGTTTAAACACAAGTTATTATACGAAGTGAAATGGTACAATCCAAGAAATATTTGTCAAAGATGTTAAGTCCTGTGATTCATGGACTGCCAGTCACATAATACAAGATAGTAGTTTTAAAATTATATCAGGCATGGTAGGAATTTTAAAAGTTAAAAATAATTAAGATCAATCAGTTTGTAGAGTATATAATCTAATGTACACACATAGTGATCAAAGGTCACGTCTGTATGTCTATTAGAAATGTCTATATATAGCAAATGAATAAATAATTCACCCTGGCCTCAAGAGACTCAAGGATTAGAATCGATTATTACAAAGCTTTGTTGTTGCTGCTGTTCTGCACATAATGACAAAGATGCTACCCTGCCGGATCTTCAGATTATGTTTTCAGTAAGTCTTCACATCTTTAAAGGTAGTTTAAATCTATTATCTTCAGTGTGCAGCATTTCATCACCTGCAGCAAAGTTCTTCAACATTAGCATTTCATGGCCTGCAACAATATGTTGTGTAATAATTTGCAGTGTAGACTATCCCTAGGCTTTCTGTGAGTCAGATCCCCAGTGAAAAGTTCTTGACATGGTCAGAAAAGATGAAGGAAAAAAACCTCAAAACAATAAACAGATAGGGAAGGGGGATATATCCAGATAACTACATTATCCTTCTAGAAAAAACACTGATTAAAGAGTAACTAAGCCTAAGAACTGAGTCAAAAGCCAGACAACTGCAATTGTTCTGGATTTCTTTTAAGAAAGCGGCATTTCAGATTCTTGTGGAAAGAACATGAGCAAAATGAGGGAAACATTTTCAAACCTGGGGATATGACACATTAGAATTCCAAAGCAGACACTGATCAGTATTAAGCAATGAGATTTCATTTGCAGATCTCATGTAAAATTAATTTTCATAATTCTCTTAGTTCCTGTCTACATATACATATTTTTTTCTCATTATCTATTTTATTACCATATTTGAATTCTCCTGTTCTATGTCTGGGAAGCAAAGATGAGAGATAGGTATCTTATTATGACTCAATGAAAAATGCACTGTTGAATCTCAAACTGCTGATCACATGAACTGAGGCAGAGTTCCCTCTAAAAATGTTAGCATGGCATAAAAACAAGGAAAAAAGAATTAGCTATTCCACTGAATAATCAATTCAAGTGAAATTACTGCTAAAGTTATGTTGGGATGTGATGTTTAAAGTGCTTCTTATGCAACAAGATTTCCTGTTTAAAGTTCATGATTCAGTTTGACACTCTTCTAAAAGCATGTTTAGAGGCCACAGACTGAGAGATAATGCCAGCAGCAGCGACTCATTAACTTCATACCGACAAGCCAATTCAGTGCAGTTGCTCCTACCAAATACACCTGAGTTTTTCTATTTAAGTATCAGGAAATGTCTGAGTGCTTAGCTAGCAAGATTTAACAAGATTAAAGCCAAAGGAAGTATGGCTTCAGGTTGTTGTCACATTCACTCCAACTCATATTTAATGTCTTCTGATCTATCTCTAGACTGATGATGTGCAAAGAGGGTAAAAAATATGCAGATTCCACTTTTATGTCAGCTTTATAGCTAAAGAAGAAGAAGCAGGATCTGTAAAAGAAATTTATGCCACTGCTTCATCATTGCAGGGAGAAAGAAGGTAAGAAGCCATGTGTATTCATACCATGTATCCATTATATGAGTGAGGTGCTTACCTGCAGAGGAGTTTGAACATCTTTTGCAAACCATCCCAGTCCCGTTTCCTAGGGCTAGCAATGTGTATCAATGGGAAACCAGACTTCTAAAGACAGCAAATACAAGCATGAGTGTGGCTTTTTTTTGTCAAGTCCTCTTATCTTCACTTCACTTTGAAGGACATACATGAAAATGGAAAAACTTGGCTTAATGATGCTGTTCATATACATTTTCTCTGTGATAAATCACAAACAATTTTGTAGAATCTTACTGGAGTTTTAGCAAGGTACCTCAGATAAAATGAAGAAAAAAATAATTCCTTGAACTCATTCTGTATTATGTACTTACAGCTTACTACTACCTGACCAAAAAAAAAAAAAAAAAAAAAAAAAAAACGTTCTATGAGATTTTAAGATTTTTTATATCTGAAGATATGTTAACCAAAGTTGTTAATACGACTAAGTCACAGTCTGAAACTCAGAAATTTTGGAGACTAGATAAGTCAGAACAGCAGAAATTTCCAAGAAGTTAATTGAATTATCCATCTCTTTCTGAACCTTAATCTAAAATGTCACCAAAATATATGTATACATACTTATATGTATATATTTATGTGATATTCAGGGTTCAGAAAAGAGGAGCAGGGGAGGGAGAGCATACAGTTCTGTTATGTTAGAGTTTTGTCCTCATGGTCTTCAGCTAAATTGCATGACAAGCAAAAAATACAGGGAGGTAGAGTGACAAAATGACAAATTTACTCATTGTCTGTATTTCAGAGTGCTTAAATTTTATACACGAGTGTCTAACCTCAGTCAAGACTGTATACCCAGAATGCTTTGGTATTGCTGTCCACAGTGAAATAGTGACAGAGACATGAAATTTCAAGGCTGCAAGAATAGCTGGACTTGGATATTCCAGGTGAGACACTTTCATTGATAAAACTGCAATTACTTACTACTCACTTTTTCAGTCAGCTGAATCCTATGTGATTATTCAAAACTATAAAAGATTTTGAAAGCTTTAGCCCACACATATGTGTAACTTCAGGATATGTTTCTTCTTAGGAAGTTAAAAGAGATATTTATACATCCCACAATGTAAGATGTATAAATATATCTTAAAAATAGGCACATTCCAGATCATTATATCTGACCGAGAAAATTTAGTGACCCCAGGTAGCCACACAAAGCCTCTGCCAGGAGATTGAAGGCTGGCCATCGCAACCACAGAAATTGGCCAAAGCAGTGCAAGCAGAAAGGAAACAGATTTGGGTATTGATTCAGCAACTTTCCTTGGCAACATCTTGCAGCAGGCGTTCCTGCGTACCCCAAATGGATTTTGAAAGCATCCTCCACAGCTGAATGTAAATGTTTCCTCCAGTGTGGCAACACTTGTCAACACAGAATGGTGCCAATTCAACATTTTGTAAAAGAAGAATAGATTACATTCAGTGCATTTGCCTTAGATCTCCATGGATCTTGTGCCGAGGGCAGTCCTGAGGTCACACTGGAAATACTCTTCAGATATTTGATTTCAAGACTATCTGTCACTTCCCCTGATTTCTTGAAACTATCTATCCAACCAACATAGACACAGTTGAAACTTTCAGTCAATGAATATGTCCTTTCAGTGATTGAGGGTAAAAAAGCAACTTAACAATTTTCCCAGATATCTGAGAAAAAGAAACACATTGTTCTATGTCTGGCCTATCTTCAAGATAGTCTCTTCTTGATGAAACTTTTGAAAATGCTAAGCAGGGCTCCAGAGGTGAAAAGGTTTCCTACCTGAGGGGAAACAGCACATGTTATATGCCCTGAGAGCCTTTATAAGCCAATATCCCTTACATAAAGTACCCATAGATGAAGAAAAATAATTTCTACTAATTTATCAGCTGTGTAAATGGCTGAAATGGAGTTTTTGTGCTCATGCTTTCAGTGAAGTAGATTCTCTTTTTTCATGCAGTGGAAGGCTGCCTATTCTCTTCAACATACAGG
Source organism: Psittacula echo (assembly GCF_963264785.1). Lineage (NCBI taxonomy): Eukaryota > Metazoa > Chordata > Aves > Psittaciformes > Psittacidae > Psittacula > Psittacula echo. The sequence goes on along the minus strand of NC_137742.1, from coordinate 42,269,060 downwards.
CTGCTACTGAAAGCAAAGCATAATAGCGATGGGGAAAGAGGGCTCTGCTGCTCCATGCAGGAGGTAGATTCCTGAGTTGTCAAGCCGGCAACCTTGCTTTCCAGCACATGCTCTGCTGCAATTCAGAGGCTACAGGAAGAGATAGATCATCTGAAGAAGCAGAGACAAATATTTGATTTGGATGATTATCTTGCAGGTGTCTCATCATCGCCATGATACTTAGAATTACTAATTATTTTCCTTCCATTTATGTGTATCTTTCTGTGAATACATATATGATGGCACAGGTAATTAAGATTCTGATCACTGTGACCCTTGATCACTCTTTCAAGGGGAGCTCAGGAATGGGAAATACCCTGTGCTGGAGGAGAAGAAACACCGGAGTTGAGCCCAACAGCAGTCTTGGTCCATCTGCTTTCCTGTCTCTTCTTTCCCTCTTATGGAGTACTACTTAGGTAACCGTAATGAGGCATCTGTCAGGTTTCCTCAGTCTGTTTCAGTGAGGCTAATGCTCACACGTGGCTAGCCTTATTGGCTCCAGAAATTGCGGACAAACATAAACAAATATATAAATCGTGTGCCAGCACAGGTATTATTATTTTTTTAAGCTGTTAACAGCATGAAGTATTGCTTAATTGTCTGCATTCCTTGTCTGGACTAGGTGATATCGTTCAAACCCTAACCTGTCCCTTTATAAAGGTCAAAGATGTTTGCAATTTTGTGTACATGTAATGAAAATCATTTTTCCTCTGAATACTTCCCACCGTAACCTACTTTCCTGTTAGGTGACAATGAAAAATGGATAGGTACCTTAAAAATAATAACTTAATGGTATTCAAACAGCTTACTATATTCGATCTATTGGATTGATTTTTATACTACAATAATAAGAACATAGTTTTATTTATGGAATGTCTGAGTACAAATGGAGATAGAAAAACAAACTGTAGCATCTCACCTATTTTTAAAATCAAGTTAATTTTCAAATGACAAAACCAAGTAGTACCAAATCAGGGTTTTTTTCCATCAGAAAAGAAAGGGGGTAGTTCTGAGGTTTTGGCTGATTCATTGAAAGGTGGTTGAGGAGCCAATGTTTCACATTGATCAAAATTAAAACATATTATTACATTAATTGATTATATTTTCTCAGTAATATTCTGTTCTAGGAAGGTCCTGGATGTTCTGCTGCCTTTACTTCAGCTCAGAACAAAACTGGTTTTGAGATGACTATGATTTTTCAGCCACTTCGGAAAATTACATTTGGGGGAATGCAGTACTGTTCAGATTTTTGTGGGCTTCTCTGTTCAAGTTTCACAGGCAGAATTTTTTTACAGACTAGTGACACATTATGTGATTACACCAATATGTATAATTAAGTGATGACAGTATAGGCATATTGCTACTTTCTAATGTCAGCAGCAGAAGCCTTTTGCCAGGAATTGAAAGTGCTTTGCTTCAAGCAATTAGAAAAAAGTACCATACATGACTCCGTATTCAGAATGTACACATGTTCCAATCAGGTTATTTCAGAGATATTAGAGTTGCAAGATAACCTGTGGTTTCCCAGCAGCCCATTTAATATCCAAAATTATATGCTTAGGCAATCAGCACATGAAAGTTTGTGTTCATTTTGTCAGATAGCTATGGCATGAATACACATCACTTAGGAGGCCTAAGCAGAAGAAAAGCAGGAGACTTCTTGTTTTCTAAGTAGACAACAAGTGTCTAGTGAGCCACAGGGGTTCTTGAGCATGGTCTCCCCTATTCATAGGCTGCATAGCCTGTTTCCATCTATTACTCCTACTGCTGTGAACCTGCAGCTCTTCCTTTGCTGTAGTAGTTAGCACTCCTGTCAGCGGGACCTCTGAAATGCATTTGCTACTCTTGCGCTACAGTTCTTGCTGTGAGAGCCAGAATGTGACCAGGTGCAGGAGGCAGAGCAGCAAGTCTGAACTGAAGTTGGGAGGTGGAAAGGGAGGGAAATGGAAAAAAAGGACATTTCTTCCTGCAACAGAGGACAGGGAAAAACCTAGTTAGCTACAGAGAACTGCCTCAGGAAAAGGGACCAAGAATACATGTTATTGAGCATCTCTGGGACTCAGCCTCCAACCTCCATTTCTCAGGCTGGATCTCTGATCAAAGATATTGGGGCCTGGAGGGAAGTGGCAACATCATAGCTGGGAAATACAGACTTAATGAGATAACTTGAAGGCACTCTGCTGTAAAAAAAAAAAAAAAAAGGCTTCAGTTTAACTTTCTACCCAGAGTATGATGTGTAGCTGCTTCTGAAGCCTTGCAAATTTAGCAGCAGCTGCTGGAAACAGCTTAATTTGATGCTAAGCAGAATAATAAGTCTTGCCAGTTGCATAGTTAAAAGGCAGCCAATTCCTTCTTTAAGCATGTTTTCAGATGCGACCTAGGTCCATCAGATCTGGCTTGAAAGACCACCCAGGATGAAAGCATATTTGTTGACTGAGTCACCAAAGGCAATCAATAATAGAAGTCAGTAGCAAGAAAGAAATAGCATAATACTATTTCAGATAATGACATATAGCTTTAAAAACAAGAAGGTGGACATTAATCAGACTGAATTTCATTATTTTAATCATGGAAATGCCCATTTGGCTAAGAGAATCCTCTTCCTAGACAGCAAAGTATTAGATACTGGAAGGCAGACGTTTTAAGACTCAGTAATGCAAAGTGACTGCTATTAATTAATCAATTTTATCACTTTTTGATTGAATTAAAACTGCACAAATAGTTGCATACCAATACTCAGAAATATCTTCTTGCACCCTGTTTAAACAGTAGGTAGATTGGGAGCACAGTAGGGCTTACAGAGGCAGGTCTTCATTTTTGGCAGGGACAGTTTCTGGTATCTCAATCCCTTTCTACCTGCTGCCAGGCCTCAGGTAGCGCTAAATAAAGCTACAAGTGATGGAGTCATGGTCATTCCCAAGCAGCCCTCATTTCCCTACCAAGAAAGGCAAAACGGCACTTTCCCATCTGTTGCAGAGAATAAATAACCCAGCAGTTCTTCCGCTCACCTCTGTCTCAGCTGCAGATGCTTAATTTCCTCCAGCACACACCTGGGTGGCCCAGCTACACACAGCAGTCCTGGGGCTGCCCAGACACAGCAAGCAGACCTTGATCAAATGTGATCTCCTCTAAGGATCAACTCATATATCAGAGGGATGAGTGAGACAGAATCCCAGGCCTTGGCTGTTCAGGGTTTACAGCAGGTTTGGTATTTTCTGCTGTGCTCTTGCTCTAGGAAGGCAGCTGCATTTCTCAAGTACAATCTAAGCAATCAATCGTCTGTTTCATTTCCCCCAGCCTAGCTGAGAAATCTTTCAGAATTGCTTTTCTCAAGTCTCCAACTAACAAGGTGGTAATATATACTTACATATTAACACCCTCCCCGCCCATATATTCTATATATATATTACATGTATCTCCCACATGGCAAGGTAAAACACAGGTGGCAAGACACAGAATGCAATGTCTTAGTGCAGGTGCTCAGAGAGACCTGTTGGGCTCACACAGGTTTATCTATCAGAATTGCAATTCTTCACTCTCTAAGAAGTGCCTGAATGTTTCAGATAAATATAAAATAAATAATTTTATTTCTACCTCAGCATCTCCAGTGGCAAATATCATCTTACTTCATATATCGAACTGAACATATACTGGACTTAAGAGTGAAAAATGAGAAATACTAAAAAAAAAAAAAGGACACCAGGAATTAAAACACATCGGCATGCAAACAAAAATAAGTCAATTAGAATGTAGAGCCGGTCAGAAATCCCATACTGATGCACAGGTAGAAATAGTTAAAAATTAGAATTTGTTGAAAAGTAAAAATTGGAGATATATCAGAAAAAGCAAAATTAAATTTTGAATGTTCTCAATTTTCAATGCTCAAAACCTTTTACTGTGGACAAAGTTAAGAATTACATGAAAGTTTACATTTGTAGAAGTTTTGCTAGCCAATAATATTTACAGGTAATTTGCTGATATTAATAAAGTAAGAAAACTCATATATGAGTCTTTTCAGAAAGTTTATACCATAACAGAAACTGATTCACAAGCTTTCTCAGAGCCTGCATATTTAGCCAACTGTATTTTATTGTGCGAGAAACAAATTTCAAACAGAAGATGCTGAAAAACAAGAGAGAATCAGAGAGACACCTCTATATAACAGCAGAATGAGATTATTTAGTTCATGGAGGATGAAGTCAGAGGCACATAGAACAATTTAGAGAAAGTAAATTGTCAGCTCTGATTTATTCTTCCAAAGAGCATGAGAGCAGGTGGAAATTGAAAGCAACCAAATTTCAGAAAGGCCCTCAGTCTATAATTAATTTGTGGAATCCCTCACTAAAACAGCTTACTGAGGTCTTGATCTTGGCCACTTACATGGTTAATAAGCCTAGCCAGGAGCTGTATGGAGTATAAGTGTATTCTTATTAAGACGTAAATTTTAGTACAACTACACGCTTTTTGCTTTTTATAGGTTATTGACAAAGAGAGTACAGGATTTCCTGCAAGAAGGGAAATAAAGGTGTTCTGAACTTCAATGAAAATGCCATTTTTTCCTTTCATATATTTTGTTTGTGTGAGATCTAAATAAAATTATCTTCTGACCTGAAGAAAGACATTTCATGTATCTTTTCAGCCATTTTTAATAAAGCAATGCAATTAAATGAAAGGAGGGAGTGAGACACTTTTCCTGCAAAACCATGGAGAGGAGGAGAAAACACCGATAGTAGTGTTTTTCGCTGAACAAGTTATTCTGGTAGCCATATAAGGAGATAAGAGTAGAGAAGGTCCTACTGGTTAAAACCTATTTGGTAATTCTACCTGTCTGCCTGTGCGGAACGGTGCAGCTCCTGCCGCCCGCAAGGCGCTATGCTGCCTTCGCAGGGGGTTTCTCATTAGGAGCTACCAGTCTCTTCCACCTGCTTTAAATATGTTACTTCTGGACCTACATGCAACTCCCACATCCAAGGCCCAGTTAATTTTACTGTCGCAACCTGATGTGTTCTCTTAGAGCCAAATGGCAGCTTTAGTTGAGGGTCATGGAGAGAGAAAAAAGACCAGGGCAATGGAGTTGATGAGCAGCAAATGCATGCCCATGGACAGTGGGGATAGGCAGAGTTACTTCTTTCCGTTCCCTCCCTGTATTTGAGTATAGGGCAAATAATGTTCTCTTGGACCACAGAATAGGGCTTGTCAACAGCCAACATCAGTAGGAGAAGGTGAACATCCTTAGCAAACAGAAGTGGAGAGATGAAATAAGCCTGCAAGGTTTTCCAATTTGTTTAGTGTAAATTTAAGCTAAGAGCCCAAGACTTTTGGTGTCTAGTTTTTCAGTTTCATGAGATAGGCAGTCCTGTGCAGCTTTGTCTTTCTTTTCTGGATGCATTTGAAGGGACAGTGAACATATGCAGAACATCATTAGCAGTCACACCCAGCAACTACTTGGCTGGCAGAAGGCAACTGATCACCTCTAACCCAGGTCTATCCCCTCTGTGCCAAACATGTGCCAAATGCAGCAGTGCTGTGGTGGTGAGGAAGAGTCCTCAGTGGGGCTACCACAGGAGGCTTTGGAAACCATGTTCTCCTTCCTACCAGACATTTGGCAGGACTGCATGCTTTTTTTGACCTCTGAATGCCCAGCAAATGCTTGTTCTCTTAGAGCAGAAGTAATCCTTGAGTGAAGAAGTGTGTGGCCACAATAGGAATACTGATGGGGAAAAGCCTGGCACTGCCCCAAAATGAAGACCAGGGGCAATATAGAGGAGAGAAGAGCCCCGTCTGGGCGTCCGGCACCTAGGGCATAGCAGGCATTTGGGCTCTGGGCTTTCTTCTCCTGGACCCACAACCAAAGAAGGAGGTTAGTGAGGAGAGGCAGTTGGAGGTCCCGGCGAAACAGCAGCAGCCAGGCATCTGTGAGCATGTCAGTGTGGGAGCACAGTGGCTGAGGGCACATCACTTAGCAAAAAGCTGAAATCAAAGGAAAAAAACCTCACACAAACAGGCAGAATATCTAATTATAGTTTTCTAATATAAACGCAGTAGTAAGGGTCAGATCACACAGAGCTTGTAGAGCCACTGCACACCCCTTCAGTGGCAAGCAACGCTGTTTTCCTGGGTTTGTGCTAGCTATATTCTTGTTTTAACAGCAGATGGGAAGGGAAGTGTAAAAGAGTCTGTCTTCCCCTCCCTCTCAATCACCCTCCTCCCTCTGTGGCTGCTGCTGAGAATTGCAAGAGTTAACAGGTGGGAATTAAAATGAAAAGGGAAAAGGAGAGGGACTGGCATGGCATACAAATCAGAAGCAACTTGTAACACCAAATGACTGTTTGCAAGGTCCAGCCATACTAACAATAGCCTTTCTTCAAGTTCACCTTATAGCAGGGAGAAAAGAGGTGCCTGTGGTCCCCAGGGAAGGTAGGCAAAGAGTGGTGGGAGTTGAGGATAGTGGCAGAGGAGAGAGAGGCAGGGAGGCAGGCGGAGGGAGGAAGAGTGAAGGGAGGCAAGGGGGAGAGAGTGCAAATCCAAATGTCGATTTGTAGACACAGTGAGGAGAGCCTGCTGGCTGACAGGCTGATTTATTGGATTCTTCCAGTTAATCACTGCCGGCCTGTGGCCAAACGGATCTCAGCAAAGCTGAAAGGCAGCCGAGGGAAACAGGCTTATAAGCATAAAGCCGCATAATGGTGTTCAATGAAGTGTGAGACTTTTAGTTCAGTCTCAGTGAGCCGGCCACATCGCTGGAATGTCAAAGAGGGATTGTGGGTGGAAAAATTATGGATTTAAACTGCTAGCTGTAAATGAGGTCAATATGTCTGGTTCATAAACAGTCCGAGCCTATTCCAAGAATGCAGTGAGGGGGAAAATTAGCGTGAAGCCAACACTGTAGACAAACCTCATTGAGATATAATTGCAGCTATAAATACAAGTGAAAAGCTTACAGAGTGCAATAAAATACAGACATGGTTTTCTATCTCTCCCCCCCCCCATATTTCCTTCTTTCAATCTATGCATTTGTTAAGTGTTGTGCATCTATAATATTCCACCCCCTCCTCCCTCTTCTTTTCCCTCTGACACCCAGTGTTGAAATTAATTGAGTGTTCTTGATCTCCCATTCCATTTTATTCAGGCAAGATTGGAAAAAATCAAAAGAGCACATCTAAAGCATTTTCTTCCCTTTTGCTTTTTTATTTGAATCAGGTTGAAATGTGTAAAAAAAAAAATCAAACCAAAAAAGAGGCATTGCGACTTTTTTATATCTTAAAAAATGCAGCAAAATGTCTTTTTAAACTAATACATCTGTTAGATCATTTGAATCTCAATTTAATGAGGTGACATCAAAGGCAAGTATTGGATCCTATGGAGAGTCTCTTTCACAAGATATCTGGTCTTTGCTCATGAAACATTGACTTTAAATTAATGTGATGTTTCAGATTTCTTTTTTTCCTGTGGGTCTTTTATTACTATATGTGAGGGGAGGGAAGCAGCACCAAAGGGCGGGAGGACAGACACTGAGCAATATGCCTTACCCAGTTTAAAAAACTGATACAGTAATAAATTGAAGTCTAATGGCTATGGTCAGACTGTTTTTTCCCCTAACCCAATTGATTTAAATGGCAGTAATTTGGCTAGCAAGGCTAGTCCTGTTTAAATTAAACCCATTAATATAATAGCACCAGTCTTGAATGGAATCCATCTGCAACAGAGCCTACACCAGTCAGTGGTTTAATAACTGTCCAGGGATGTCCTGAAAACACCCACATCCGTACAAACAGGACTAAGAGATTGAAACCAGGATCCAGCAAACCTCCTGTTTCACTAGGGAAAAGGAAGAAGGAGAAATACTGTCAAAGAAAGGTGGAAAATAACATTTTTTTTTTTTCTTAGCTGGACACATGTAAGAAGGAGAGGTCTGCTATAAACAGGGAGAGAAAAGTCACAAACCTTTATTCTTCCTCTAGAAACACAATATACATCTTCTTTCTCTTGTCTTCGCATATACATTCTCACAAACTCCTGACTCCCCCAAATCCTTTTCCTCAACTTGCCTTGACTTAAATTTGTTGGCCTGATTATCTGTACACATGTTGACTGACATAAAAAGCCTGTTTCAGAAAATGTTATATGGAGCATCAGGACCAAAAAGGACATTGAAATGTATCTGAAGATTAACATCCAATATAGAAAGCTTATTCTTGGCAGCCTTCACAATGTGTTTAGGATTGATCTTTTAACTTCGTCTCCCATTGTTCTTGATCCTGTTGTGCCAGGCTGCTATATATTGCGAGGTAATTTCTTTCCCAGCTTGAAGACTATGCAGGATTTTCCTCGGACCTATTTAAAATCAAGCCTTGACTACAGGAACTTGAGGATGCAAGTCTTACATTTTGAAGAAAGCACCTTTAAGCTTCAGTCTCACTTTTGTGCGATCAACTGCACTTTCAAAGTTGTTGATCTCTTGAAGATAAACTAATAGTTTCCCTCTTTACTTGGGAACTCCACTTTATAAACATACCAAGTTAATTTTACATTTTGCTTGTTTGTGTACCACCTACTTATATATGGCTGGTTTATGTTATGATTCATCATGTTGGACACAAGTCAGTTTCAGGTGAAGTTTTTTGCTCCTCTGGAGAGCAGATCAGTGCTGAAACTTGCATGTAATAAATATTATATTTTTGTCTGAATTTAGTTTTGTTTTTTGCAGTAGAGAGAATGAATGGTGTTTTGGGTGACATACCATCAGACGTATTCTGTGCCATTTTGTGTATACAGCTGACAAATTCAGAGCTTAGAATGCACTTTGGGTTTTAATAATCCCCTGCTGCTACTCATGTGTACAGACAGCAAAAGAAGAAAAGACTGTTTCACTACTGTCTCTGCCGAAAAATCCTCCAGTAATCCTGACCCATAACCAAATCCTTCTCTGAACTAAAAAAAACCTCAAAAAATTGCACATCCTCATCTGTTTTTATGAACTTTCAATCAAACCAATGAAGAGAGGGAAATTATTGAGCAACACACAGGAACAGCCAGGGCAAGCAGATGTAGATCAAACTCATTTGATCCCGTTCCTCTCCTTGGCTTTCTCAAAGCTGAGACCAGACAGTCTAGTTATATTGTTTAGAAGAATTTTTTGTAAGCAAAGGTACAGTAATCTTACCTTGATTGAAAAATTCATCTTTTGTTTGTCATTTTCATGAAATCTTAAATCCTAAATCTGCACTACTTTTCTTGCCGTAAACAGAGCAGTCAACACAACTTCTCCACATTCTGTTAAATCCTACAAAACATCAGTGAATGCTAATCAAAATTCTGTAGTGAGCCCATTCCCATGTCTTTGGGCACACTTACTACCTACTGTCACATTGTCTATCACAAGCTTCCCAAACACAAGACATCACAAGATGGCCCAACTTTACACCACTGAAATGAATTGCCATTGAAAGCTAGGATAACTCTCCTGTTTTCATGTGCAAGTGGTAAAGAATTTGCTCAGAATATTCACTCCCTTAGTTTTTGGTACTGCAGTCTTCCTTAGCTGATGGATATTTTTGTAGTTTGCGGCTTCCTATGAAAATCTTGAGACAAAAAACAGGGCTTGTTAGGTGCATGTAGGGCACTGACACATTTACAGAAAACTATACTGCAGCATATAGATCCTGTAACAGAATCCTAAAGACTATCCCATCAAGTATCTGGTGTAAAGTGTCCTGAACAGGCTTAATATATTGTAATGAAATAGAAAAACAAGCACAAGAACTCACCTCAAGAATTCAATTGTAATTCCCATGGACTCTTATCCTTGAAGAGAATTTAGTGCACATGAGAAGTACTGGATTGACAGAGAACGAGTACCTTGCAGAGAACAAATTTATTTCTATTCAAAGAGTTTGGTTTTGGTATTAGAAAATCTCCTGTCATGCGGTATTTTAATTCACAAGAAATTACCAAATGAGGAAATGATGAATTCTTTCAAATGCTAGCCAGGATTCTATTTATCAAAAAAATGTAGAGAAAGAGAGGGAAAAAAAGAGAGCTATTCATGATGCTATTGTCATTTTACTTTCAATGTATCATTGATTGTGTCATAAAATGAAGTAATATAAATGATAATAATGTGTTGTTATGACTCTGTGTGTCATTTGCATTATCTGACATTCCAAATTTTTCAATTCAAGTGTTTAGAACAGAAAGTGTTGTCTTTGTTCATGTATTGGTAAGTACCTCCTGGCTAAGTTCCCCATAAAAAACACATCTTGTGGCGTATCTTCAGTAAAAATAATTCATTTATTTATGAGAAATGGTGCCCTCAAACCTATATAATTATGGTTATATAGCCACATATTAAGACCTATTAATGAACATACTGTATAGGTTCATGTGTATCTGGGCCCAGAGATGAGCCCAGTACCATGCACATTAATATATTCTGCTTTGTGTGTATTCATAAATATAGGGTTTCTGATGTCAGGAAGGACAGCATACTTCATTTTCATGAGTTGGGAATGACTACATAACTCATAGGTGGCAGAGCAAAGCCAAGCCACTAACGGATTATGTACAGTCATCTCTACTAGATGAAATAAAACTGCATTAAGGTGGCTACCATCACATATTATATTTATGGCATATCAGAGACCTATGTTTACAGAGTAACTAAACTTTTTCTTACCCTTTGCTGAAGAAATTAATTCCATTGAAAAAATAAAAATATATATTTCTGATTTTATTTCCCACTGGAAGGGTCTAAATATGTATTTCATACAAGGAAACACACACATACACACACATTAATAATGTGGTGTTTTTCCTAGTCCATTTCTGAGAGCTAGTGGAATGAGTTCATCTGTCCCCTGGATATGATGGAATTTTTGTTCCTTAGATTTATAGATCTGGAGCTTAACATCTTTTCATTATCTGAATGTGATTCTGGACTTGCTCTGGTGTAAGAATAACTCGACTCCCTGAAAAACAACATATGGAATCAGTTTAGAGTGAAACAGAATTAGGCCTTTGTCCCTCATTTAGCTGGAGTGGTATAGTTACCACTTTTCCTATTTAAAGAACACCAAAAGTAACAGGAATAATTAAGCCAAGTCTGAGACAGATACATAAGCTGGAAATAAGTCTGTGTGTTATTGCTGGCAACAAACGGTCATGAATACAGTAGAATCAAAACAGGTGAGAAAAAGCCATCTCTATGAAATGCTGTTGAATAGCAGTATGCACTAAATTGCATATAGAGATACAGGAAAAAAATTGTAAAGTTCTATTCTCTGTGCTTTCTTGCTACTGTCCTTTCAGATTGACTGTCCTTCTACCCACATCAGCAATAAAATAGAAGCTGCTTTCCAGTTTCTAAAGCCTACGTGCCTGTGTGATCTTACTGGGACAACTAGATTTTCTTCATTTAAACAGAATGCTTAATTTCCTTTTGAAGCAAATAAGCATTCCAAGAATTGCCATAAAGTGTCATTAGCTTGGCTAAGTAGATTTTGGAGGATGTAGGTAGAATCTCAACCAAGCCTTTGTGCCAATTTTTACATTTGAAGAGGAACCTAATGATAAATAATCAGGTGGAACAGAAGACTTAGTTCAGTAGTTCAAAGAAGCCAAACTGCAGTTTTTACTATATTCTTTATTTATTTTATTTTATTTTATATTTTATTTTATATTTATTTTATTTTAATTTAATTTAATTTACTTTTATTTTTTAAATACAAACAGAAAAATATAAGAGCTAGCTCTCTGAAACATTTCTTTCCATGCTGTCTCAATTTATCTTTTTTTTCCAAGTTAAAGGATCCTGTTAAATTTGGCTATAATGCATGATAGTGCACTTACATGAGGCACTTATAGCTGTAATGAACTTATAGCCAAAAAATGCATTAACAGACTGAAAAGACATGCAACTGGACAGCATTTTATAGTAAAATGCATACCCAGGATTTCTGAATCTTACCAGAAAAGGATATCTCACAGTAACAAACACGTCATCCCTGGCCCTCTCAAATCAAACAATTGCTTTCATGAAACAACTTTTAACTTGCTGTCTGCTTGTACTGGATGGATGCTCTCCAGCTTGCGGAAACACTGGCTTGACAACTCTTTCAGTTAGCCACCTGATTTCTGCTCATATGATAATGTGCTCACAACTATACTGACCTTAGTGGGTTGCTCAGTATTTACATCAACATAAAAGATAACAAAGCATGTTCAGCTCTACAGAAAATTTTTGGACAATATGAAGACAACCTTTTTAGCTTGCATATAGAATCATAGAATCATAGAATAGTTAGGGTTGGAAAGGACCTTAAGGTCATCTAGTTCCAACCCCCCTGCCATGGGCAGGGACACCTCACACTAAACCATGCCACCCAACGTCTCATCCAACCTGGCCTTGAACACCGCCAAGGATGGAGCATTCACAATCTCCCTGGGCAACCCATTCCAGTGCCTCACCACCCTAACAGTAAAGAATTTCTTCCTTATATCCAATCTAAACTTCCTCTGTTCAAGTTTCAACCCGTTACCCCTTGTCCTGTCACTAGCAGAATATAACTGCATACAACCTGGGTACTAGTTGGTTCACCAGCACGGGAAGACAAAGAATATCACTGTGATTTTCTTTTTTTTTTTTTTTTTTTGCACTGAAGGGTCAATATATGTAATCTCATATCCTAATGAGGTAAAAAACCCTTAAATTCTGCACAGAAGTGTATAAGAAATATTATCTTCTGCACAGCTCTGGTTTCATAAAGTGCAAAACAAATACTCTAGAAGCTGATGCCACACTTTATAGCAGGGAATTCTGAGGAAATATTAAAGTAACGTTGCAACTACCGAAGGTCTTGTGGCAGCATTTGCCTCAATCCTGCAGAGATTCAGTGACATGAACAGGTGAGTTCTCTACCTTCTTGTCTAGCAGAAGCAGAAAGTAACTTTCAACATTCCAGAAGATGTAAAAAAATCTCTCCTTTATCCTTCTCCTTCTTGACCTTCCTCTTTTTTTTCTTTCTTTCTCTCCTTCCTTTTCTTTTTTTCCTTTTTTTTTTTTTTTTTTGCCAAGAAATGATTTGGTTTGCTGAAATAGACTGGTTTAATAAAACTGATCTTCTTCCTTCTACGAAAAGTTTACCTGCGAGAGCCCCGAACATAATAAAATCAGATTATGAAGGCAATCATATTTACTTGTAATAAATCAAATCTTGCAGACATCGGTTAAGTCTCCCTTACTGCACTGGGACAATATCGTGCATGCATACATCAATACCTGAGGTGTCAGAAATATATTTCATAAGTTCAGAAAAATTGCATACACACTTGCAGCACCATTATAAGCAGTGAATGTGAACATTATGATGTATAAAGTGGTTTTGTTCCTACATTTAATAAGCACCACATGTCAAGCCCACAAATGTAATGGAATTTGCTGGTGATTTCTTACCATTAGATGTAGGTTATTGTTTTCAGGAAGAGAACTTTTCTGCACTTTATCAACAGTATCCAATTTTAACAAGCCATCTTCTTTCTCTTCTCTGAATGCAGGAGATTCTTTAGATTAGTGAAATGAAATAAAATGAAATCCCAGCCAGTAGGATATTCACTGAAGTGGAACTGAAATAAGCACAAGATAATTCCAGTTGCAGGAAAAATGTTTCCTTTGGACTACCCCTACAGAAAATATGTGGTTCTTATTCTAATTCTGGTGCAGGTTAGGATACTGGAGAATTTTAAAAAATCTTTAGATAACCCATAAAGGTTGGGTTGCACAGAGAGCTTTTTCTTGCAGGATTCTTTAGGTCTTACTTAAGGTACAGTATAACACTCATGCATACATGCAGAAGAATTTTCAGTTGTTTTCTCACCTAGTAAAGTCCATTGATGCATCACAGATATTTTCAGCCAAAATAATAGAAAAGCAGAACACTTTTCTTTTTCTTTTCTTTTTTTTTTCTTTTTTGTTATTTTTGTTATTTTTTGAAGTTGATAAAATGAGAAGACTTAGACATAGACTTAGTTGGTGAGCCATGAAGTCCCCAGGGCTGGAACACCTTCAAGGCTCCAGCAGCCTGGTGACAGCACAGAGGATTTCAGAAGCTCCAGGGTTGCAACAGAGAAAGTGAGCCAGGAATGCCAGAATGAGATGGGACTATCAAAAACATCCCAAGAGATGCCTGATCCAGCAATTCGGTTTGACATTTTCTATCAGTAAAAGATTTGTATGGAAGAAGACCTACAGAAGTGATGTGTGTGAAGCTTTATGTTTTCTGTACCGATTTGTCTTTCCTGAGCTCAGGAATTTAGGCTAACTCAGGTAGGTGTAATTTCTGGCCCTGTGCTGCTGGATATGGCCAAGTCCATGAAATGAAGAAAAGGACTGCTTGTATATATTGATATGAATTTTACCTTTCCACGTGTTACTGTTCACATATTCATTAAATTTTACATGTTGACCTTTAAAATACATACACCAGAGTCCAGGTCAGAAAATCAGCTCACTCGCAATTTGAATTTCGCTCTGAAAATTTATATTAGATGTTATTTCTTTGGATTGTGATAATCTCTGTGCTTGCCTGGTGCCATGCAGTGAGGGTCACCCAATACTGTAGGTAACCAACTGCCTTCAAAAGGGAAGGCTTTTGAAATTCTATCACTAAATATCAGAAAGAGAATATAGGAATTGGGTTACGCTTATGTGAGGCAATAAAATCTTATAATTCCCACATGGCAAAAGCTGCAGCCACACTGCCCAAGTCGCAGAAGGCAAGGGCAGGGACTGGCAGAATGAAGAACCTCCTGCTGTAAGAGATCAGGTTTGAGACCAACTATGGAACCTGAAGGTGCATAAGTCTGTGGGACCTGATGAGATACATCTGTGGATCCTGACTGAGGGAACTGGTGTATGTAGTTGCCAAGCTACTAGCCATCATATTTGAGAAGTCAAGGCAGTCCAGTGAAGTTTCTGCTGACTGGAAAAGGGGAATATAACTCCCATTTTTACAAAGGGAAACAAGGAAGACCTGTAGAACTACAGACCATTGAGTCTCACCTTACTACCTGGCAAGATCACGGAGCACATCCTGCTGGAAACTATGCTAAGGCACGTGGACAATAAAGGCATGATTGATGAC
Organism: Psittacula echo; assembly: GCF_963264785.1. Classification (NCBI taxonomy): domain Eukaryota; kingdom Metazoa; phylum Chordata; class Aves; order Psittaciformes; family Psittacidae; genus Psittacula; species Psittacula echo. The sequence goes on along the minus strand of NC_137742.1, from coordinate 42,253,884 downwards.
AGCCAACATGGCTGCACTAAAGGTGAATCATGCCTGACAAATTTGGTGGCATCTTATGATGGGGCCATGGTGTTGCTGGATAAAGAGATTGATGTCACCTACCTGGACTTTGCAAGACTTTTGACACTGTCCTGCATGATATTCTTGTCCCTAAATTGGAGAAACGTGGGTCTGAAGGACAGAAAACTCAGTGGGTAAGGAATTGGCTATATAGTTGCACTCACAGAGTTGCATTCAATGGTTCAATGTCCAAGTGGAGACCAGTGATGCGTGCTGTTCCTCAGCTGCCTGGTGTTATTCAATATCTTTGTTAGTGACATGGACAGTGGGAACAGGTTCCCCAGAGGTGTAGGTGCATTTCTTCTCACATTACACAACTGCAGGCAGTGGCGGATCAAACCCTCTGAGCAGCAACAAAGTCTAACTACATTGTCTCTTTGACAACATTCGCAATATCCCATCTTGCTCTCACCACAGTCTTTTCGCTTATCCATGCATCTTCATAATGGTTCTGCCACCCGCAGTCCAGCTGAGACAGTCTGATGCGTTAAATCCAGATATTTCTTTGTTCTAGCTGAAGTTTGTCTAGGCTGCAGTTGGAAAGCATGCCTATAGTTAATGAAGAGGTAAAGTAACTAAGGCTAGTTTAATATGACTAATTTGTATGGCAGTAGTAAAATATGCTCCCAGGGCAGGCTGCCCTACCTTGCCTGGAAACCAGATTGCCACTTCAGGAAGCTAATGCACAGCCAAGACTTTATTTATATTGAGTACTGACAACAATTCAAGTTAGTACTTTATATAAAAATTTTACAGTCATTCTGTGGAAAGCACTGCAGACTCATTTAAGATCAGCCCCTTTTTTGGGCAAACTGATCATGGAATTGGCTGGAATAGAGGCTGAATGATTGCATGTAAAGAAAGGTAGTGATTAAAGAGCATGATGGCTGAAGAGTACCACACTAATTTCAAGAATGTTTGATACCTCAGAACCAAAATTAATTGTCAATGCAATTTAGTGTCCACAAAGGTACTATTCCACAGGAAAATGATGAAGCCACATGAAATAAAAATTCCATGAAAAGCTTTTCTTCTCTTGGTTATGGATAATACAATACTACTAGTACATTTAGAGGAAAAAGTGATTATCTGCTCGCTGTGCATTTCAGTACTGTCCATTAGAAGTATTTTACTGAGGAGAATTTAAATTACATTACTTGAATATCAAGCTGAAGGACGTCTTGAATATTGAATTGTGGAAAACCAGCAAGGTAAATGGTTTTCATAATGTACATAAAAAAATAATCTCTGTAGACTCTAATCCTAGTGGCATGAGCCGCTAGGGTTTACTAAGAGAAGAGAAGATCGTGGGCAGCTGGACCCTCAATTTTCACTGGTTTTATAATGGGAATAAAGACAGTAGAGAGTGCTATTTTTGTTCTTCAGAAGTGCTGTTTTACATTCTCTTAATAAGACCATTCATAGTGTTGTAAACTTTATTCAAAGTTGTGACTTATTGTCAAGTAAGCTTGCTCTGTAGTGTTTCTCTGTTTTCCAGCAGAGCTCATAAAATCAAATTTAATCAGCAGAGGTTCATATTGCCAATGACTTCTCATTTTGTTTTTGTTTCATTTCTCCATATGAAATTGCCTGAGGGTATTTACAGCTCTGTTCTCTAACAATATCTTATTTTTTTTTTCCCTGAGTAACATTAAAGCAATCCATTATTTAAAAGAATTGGTAAACTTTATTCCTAGAAAGACACCATCTCTACACCCCATTTGCTTTGGTTTAAGCTAGGCCCAGATTTCACAAGCATTTCTTCAAAGTAACACTTGTTAGTCTATGTTCCCTCTGCACAGCACAGCCACCATTCCTCCTCCACTGCCCTTTCAGTTGCCCCAGCACAATGCTTATAAAGTGTGATATAAGAGAAAAAAAACAGGGTTTCAGGTGACCGTGAGAAGTATCTGGTTTCTGGCTGATCATTGCCCCAGTTAGAAACACCATTCTGGTAGGAAACGCACCTGCACAAATGAGACAGGGAGGAAAGAAGGAGGCTACCTAAATTGTACTTGTCACTGACAGGAGTGCTTAAGAAGCCTATTATCAAAAATAACATTGCTGTCTGAAACAGGAAAACATGAAAAAACAACATGCCGTCATGGTATCCACCAGTCTCTGTTTATCTCTGGATAAAATGGAAGGAGAAACAAAACACATGAAAACATTCCAGCTTCTGTTCTGAAACACACAGGAGATGACATCCCTAGCACTTTAAAACAAAAAAAAGCAGAAACAATAAATAAAAAAGAAAAGCCCTAAATATCTTTTTAGGTCTCAAAGTGGATCTGTTAGAGTCCACTTATATAAGGGCATGCAGTGACAGGGCAGGGGGGAATGGCTTTAAACTGAAAAAGGGTAGATTTAGATTAGATAGCAGAAAGTAATTCTTCACTCTGAGGCTGGTTAGGCACTGGCACAAGTCACCCAGTGAGGTTGGGGCTGCCCCATCCCCAGAAGTGTTCAAGGCCAGATTGGAAGGGGCTTTAAGCTACCTAGTCTAGTGGAAGGTATCCCTGCCCATGGCAGAGGGATTGGAACTGGATGAACTTTAAGGTCTCTTCCAACCCAAACTGTTCTATGATTCTGTAAGTCTAGTTCCCTTGATTTATAGCTACTGATAAACTTCACAACACTCTGTGAAGAATTGTATTGCTAGAACTATATACAACATTTCAGGAAAAATTTGGGGGGTTTGGTAAAAGTTCAGATTTTGAAAGACAAACATTCCACTGAGATACTTTTGAAAATAAACCACATTAATTCTTTAAAATCTAGCTTTATTTTTTCTTTATTAAGAGAAATATTTTCAATACAAAATATTTTCAATATTAAAAAAAACCCCAACCCATAAGCTCTTATTTAAGTTTATTTTTTCAACATTTCCATTAATATTATACGTTATATTTAAAGCTTCAAAATCTAAGTGGAACACCTAAATAATCCTTTTAAGATCATCTTGGTCTACATTTTTTGGTCTATAACTTGTTGAAACTCTGACCTAATTAGTTCATTATCTTAAAAGAGTACCAAAGCTGTTATTTATTTCTATGGATTTCACAAATGAAAAATGAAGATACATGGAAAGTAGAAGGCAAAATGATCAACGTATCTATCAGTGTGGTGTAACCAACTTGAAGCAGACTTACTTGCTTTTCCGCAGGGCACAGCTTTTTCAAAATGCAGGATCTATCAATTTCAGTTGCAGATGTGAGTGCTCAGCATTTCTACAAACCAAGATCTAGGAATCTTAAATTACTTTCAGAAAATGAGGAGCATACACTCAATTAACCCCTTGAAGAAACTGCGATTTAAAAAGTCTTGGCCAAGATCACACAAAAAACTTAGTGGGAGAAACATAGAGTAAGGTGGTCCCTGAAGGACAACTGTGTCCCTCTATGGGACCATCTTTTATTTTCTTTCAAAACTTTGCCTCATTCATCTTCCAGGTGAAGTCACCTTGCACACAAAAGCCTGGTTTATCTTCAGAAGTACTAATAAATGAGGCAGGTGTCCTTTCATAGGAAAAATGTAAGAGAGTTCTGTGGTTAATATTTGCTCTGGCACTTCTGAAGTTCTGAATGTTTTCTTTCACAAATTCAGTAGAATATCCTGAATGTAACAAACAATGGAAAAATTGGTTTTGTAACGTGGAAATTTATCTTTACTCATGGTCATCATCAGTACAAAGGTCCTGTGATTTGAAAAGATTTTTTAGTTTATAATTAATAATAATATATAAAATTATGTTTATATAACATCATAATATGTTATATAAATATAATATGAATAATTAAATATAGGAAGTTAATATATTGACCTTGTTAGCATGGGCCCTGAGAATACTGCATGATTTATCCTTTCAGTACCTCCATAAACAGAAATACTTATGCAGCAAAGTCTTTGGCTTAGTGGGATCTTCTTTTCTGTCATGGCTTTTGTACAGACTATTAGAAGCAAAGTTAATCCAGTTTACCCTGCTTTCAGAGAAAAAGACAACACTGACAATTGAAGTGATCCTTAGCTTCTGGGCAGTGGCTCCAGGAAAAACATGTTATAATGTTGATATATGATGGTATAATTAAAACCATATAAAAATATAAACCCATGCAATTATTCTAGAAGCAAGAACCATTGTCATCATTTCTCATTGTTTGAGAATTCAATTTTCAAATCAGGAATTATAGACTCATAGAATTATTTAGGTTGGAAAGACCCTTAAGATTATCAATCCAACTACAAATCTAGCACTGATAAGTCCACCACTAAACCATGTCCTTAAGCACCACATCTAAATGCCTTTTCAATATCTACAGGGATAATAGCTCAACCACTTCGCTGGGCAGACTGTTCCAACAACTGGCAACTCTTCTGGTGAAGAAATTTTTCCCAATATCCAGTCTAAACCTTTCCTGGTGCAACTTGAGGCCATTTCCTCTTGTCCTGTCTCTTATTACTTGGGAGAAATATTGATCCCCACCTCATTACAACCTCCTTTCAGATAGCTGTAGAAAGTGATATGGTCTCCCTTGAGCCTCCTTTTCTCCAGGCAAAAGAACCCCAGTTCCCTCAGCTGCTTCTCACAGGACTTGTGCTCTAGACCCTTCACCAGTTTCATTGCTCTTCCTTGGACACACTGTAGCACCTCAATGTCTTTCTTGTAGTGAGGAGACGCAAACTGAACAGCATTTGTGGTGTGGCATCACCAGTACTGAGTACAGGGAACCATTGCTTCCCTTGTCTTGCTGGCCACACTATTACTAATACAATATGCATTGCACAATGTACTCTCGCAGTGTTAATTTTAAAAGCAATTGCCTAAATTAAAAAAGCCCAAAACAATTTTCCAAGAATTCTTAATATGAAACTACCCTGATCTCTCACATAAAATGTTGAGGTACCCAGCATAGATTTCTACCACTTAATCAGATGAAGCTGAGACGGAAAGTTAGTTGGTTACTGAAGTTGAGGAAACAAAGCTTGGCCTTGTGATTAAACAATATAGGCGCACAGAATACTCAGAAAATGACCTGCCAACAAAGATGAGCTTAATAGTTTCCTTTTTATTACCCAAAAGTTGTCCAGAAAGACACCTTCCTGTCTTAATTGTAGGAATAGTTAAGAAAGAAATTTTAAAAGATTGGGTGAAAGTCCTCTGAATATTTAGATGTTTAATCTTGCACTGAAAAGGCTGTGTAATTTGGTTTTGTTTGTCTATTTGTTTTTTTTTTTTTTCTATTATGAAGAATTCTCTGATTGAAGCATTTGCTCGAAAAACTTCTTTTTCAGCCTAGGAGAACCAAAATTCCTGCTCCTTCTGAGTCTTGGATATTACTTCTCCAGACTGACTGGGTTTAGTAAAGAAGATGGGGAAATCCTGAAACTATATGTTGTACGTAGAAGCTGTATTCCCACATTAACCAGTTTTTGAAGCCTGATGGTAGATACTGGGGGGATGGTATTTCTTCAGCCTGCTTCTGGGAACAAAGTAGCTCAGTCATGTTGCACTCAGGTCATATATGAAACTGTCCTCAAAGCCGGTGTTATGGAAAGATGATATTTTACCCAATCTCTCCTCTGTACAAAATTCTTGTTTTAAAAATATCTAAATCTCCAAATAAACTTCAAAAATTTTCTAAATCTGTATTCATTTCTCTGTCTATATATATTTATAGTGTCGGCAGCTGTTTTCTGCTTGATCTAATGATTCAAAGGCAATCCCAAAATACTAATGTTGTCTGCTTACAAAGCCTTGTTTCCATGGGCAGATAGTTTATCATTTTGAGCATCAGTCCATCATCCATTCCTATTGCATGCCATTTAAGCCTAACCAGAAAAAGGAAAAACATTACCCAAAATTTCCCACTGTGCTTCTGGAAGCAAACCACCTTTTCCAAACTACATGCATCATGGTCTCCAAGAATGCAAAGAATTTCTACCTAGCCAAAATCGATTTAGACAAACAAACAAAAAGACATTTTGGCTTATTATATAAAGAATTGAAAGGCCTAGAGGCATTTCACATCACCACAGTCTAAAAAGACTTTAGAACTAATTGCTCAAAAAAATTAGAAAAGCTGACTGAACAAAAGACTGCCTAGGCGCACCAAAATACTAGTAGGCAGTGGAAAATAAACCAACATGGGTGGCCTGAAATTGCAAAATATCGCAGAATGGATGCTAAGCCCTGCTTGGAAATGGAAAATCTGTTTTGTATGTCTCTGTAGACATAGTTTCTGTGATTAGCAGATCCAGGAGTGTTCTTCCAGGGCATAATTTACACTGAGGGGTGTTACACTGGGGTTAGACATACCAGTAGCTTGACTAACTTTCACGTTATTTTGTCTGAGAACTAGCCTAGCATTTCTACCTCCATTGGTACCTCACAGAGCAACTCTAATGTTCTTATCACCTAACATGCTCTAGCTCTTTATCTTCATAATAACAAAAACAACCCAATTCAGCTGTTCAATTAAAAAACATATTTTGTACAGTGTGCTAATATTAAGCCAAGCCACTGTCACAGATGATTACTTCTATAGACCAGATAAAAAGAATGAAGAGAACATAATAAGCACTGATGTCAATATAATAATATTCCTTTTTATTTGATGTGCAGCATGCTTCTAAGTTATATCTACAGTGCTGGGTTAAGAAGACACTAACCTCTGTGTCACAGTGCCTCCGTAATTCTTGGCTTTCTTCTGATTCTTGGTGTTCTGATTCTTGGAACCATGTGGGTACTTTGTTGGCCCCATTCTTTTTCCCAGAGAATGCACTTATCAGCACAGAATGTTGTGCTCACCACAGCACATTAGCTACTTCTCTCTTCTGAAAAAGAGCAGAGTTGCTTTGTAATGAGGATATTACCATCTAACTTCAAACCTCTCCAAAATGCCATCTGGTCAAAATTGTTCAGGTTTTCATTAAATGGCAAGGCATTTTGCCCTGTTTACCGTAAAATAAGATTCAAAGAGAATAAGAAATGAAAGTCAGGCAACAAGACAGAAAAGAACAAATGTGCTCATTGGGACATTATATTACACCAGAAGATAATAGGTGTGGATTATTTTTCTGAAAGAAGCCTAATACAAAACTGAGAGTTATTTTAAAATATATAATTGCTATAAAAATTAAAAACCAACTGAATTCAAGAGGAAACTTGCATGCTTGTTGAGCATTGTTGTGAGTCAAAACCACCTGATCCTAATCTAACCACAGCCAAAATGATTCGGATGTGGTTAGGCAGGTAGAAAAGATGATCAACTTTTTTTCACTTATATCAGCATTGTCAGCCTGGAAAATACTTAATGATAAACAGCAGAAGCTTTAGGAATTCACCAGCACACTCCTTTAGAAGAAAATGACACATGACCTGAATGATACCACCTCAGCAAACAAGGATGAGCTCCTTTGGTAGTCAGGATAATCAAACCCGATATACAGTTTCCTGTAACTGTTCCAACAGGAACAAGCAAGGTTTCACCTGTTCTCTGGGAAATAACCAAATGGATATGGAGCATCACTCGGGCAGAGGAAGAGGGAAGTAGATGTCATTTCCTTGTCAATAGTTATTAAGTAAGTGCATTGGAAATCAACCTCTTTTCAGCAGCCTGGCAAACCTACGCAGGGGGTGCTTGCATAGCACAGTATGCCTGATAAGACACCTCATAGTCTGGTGTGACAACTGTGGCAAGAACAGAAGAAATAATAAAAACTACACAGAGATTGAGTTACTTAAAATTTTTCACAGGTTGTCATACTTCACCTTTTTTTTTTTCTGCACAGACAAAGCCAGTAAATTCCAAATAACTTCAATTCGTTTTGCATTAATAAATAAATTGATTCATTAGTACTGTATTTATATCATCTACTGGTGATTAGAGTAAACAGCATTAAAGCTGTGTACTTGATTTTCCAAATTGTTTCTTTTCATTTTATAGTCTTATCAATATAAAGCAGTATCAAAGTTCTCACTTGAAAGCAGCCACTCCTAGTTTCACCCTGCAGTCACCATAGAGAGTCACTCTAGAATTCTTCCTGTCCTGCAGGACAAATTCTGTTGCATAATGTCATTTTCCTATAAAACAAGCAATTCAGTGAAACGCTTCCTTCCTTTAGGCATAGATGAATTTTAGAGTAAAAAGTGTAAGCTTACAGAAACAAATTTTTATTTAACAGAACTCATACCTTCATTTCATTAATATAAATTAACACTGTACAGAGCTGGAATACATAAAGCTGTACAAACCAGTGGTCTGTGTCATTAAGGCAATCAGGATAAAAGTACTGCAAGGAAGGAGACCTAGTGTGTAGACTGACAGTTTAGATGGCATATGCCAGTGGCTTTGTCTCTGAGGTGGAGTTGTGGTGTGCTAAGGTAACTGCTGAATTAAAATGCTGAAACTAAAAGGAGTTATTGGTCTGGGCAGCAGGAATTTCAGGTCGAATGCTCAGGCATGTTTGCATGGCCACAGTATGCCAGTGTGGTGAAATTCAAGGCTTACTACTCTAAGCATGCACACGGCAAATGCTCTTGAAACTAAAATGATAACTTGGAGCTTGAGCACAGGGTAATTACAGTCATCAATGAAGTATACCAGCACTCAGATCTCAAGACTTAAATCAGCTTTCTTGGGAATGGCCCAGACCTTTTACACAGAAGACTTGCATATGGAAACTATTTGCGAAGCTGATCCTTGCTTCTTCTCAGCTGTTACCTAGTAACTAACTGCACAAGTGCTTCCAGTCCATTTCACAGCAGAGTCTCACAGGTTAGCTTAAATGGCTCTGCCAGGCAGCCAGAAAGCCCCAGGAAATCAGTGCCATCAGTGTTTTACTGAGGCATTTAGTGGGTGCTCAGGAAGGAGGAACCATCCAGAAAGGATTGAACTGCAGGAAATTTCAGGTGGAAGTATTTGATTCTTATCATCAGGAGTAAAGTTCTGTTGGCAGGATCACTGTTGTCTAGCTCAAGGCAGCGACTACTACTTGGAGCAAGCTGTCACTATCCATCCAGCTGCAGGGATGTAGAAGCAGTTTATACCTTCTGATCAGCAGTCCTCTTCATCAGTAGTGATTGCTTATTTATGGAGCTAAGCTGCCGTTGCTGACCAGCTGCTTCACGCTATGGCTACCTCTGAGGATAAACAACCACCATGAAGCAACAGATTGCTTTTGAGGCTGCAAATGTACAGGTATTTACAGCAATAATTTTACCATATAGCAGTAAATAATTACGATCAGGTGGTACAACTGCAACATCCATATTCCTCTCCAAACTCTGTCGTTCCCCTCACATCCCCATGTTCCAGCACTCTTTACCTTTCTTTCTCTCACTCAGCTGTCCTATTCATCCTTTCCAGGCATCTTCCTGTCCATATCTGTACTGCCATCTCCTTAGATCCTGCCTAGCACATGAGGACCATATGCAAGCAGCTGTCAGTACTTAGCCCAGTAGTTAGCTGGATAACTAGGATCAGACAGCCTTTGCTGTGTGCTGGTGGAAGTAAGGGTGCCAAAGACCCTGCCTGAGTGTAGTATTTTGAGCAGGGCCCATGTGTCATGGCACAAGTATTCAAAAAACACCTTGGAAAAGTACAGTATAGTTGCAGCTCCCAAACCCAGTGCTATGGTGGTCATTGTCTAAGCTGGGTCTCAAGTAGTTTGGAAGGCAAACAGACAGAAATGTCAACCAGGTTGAATGTGCTTGCCTGTGATAATGTATTTGTCTCTTTTGTTGTACTTCGGCTGTGGCAGTACTGCTATGAACACATCAGACCAGACAGTGTCACTAAGAATCTCCTCGGCTCTCTGTCTTGTATTCAATTATACCATGATAAGTTAAAAAGGATATATGACCTTGTATTCTGTAGAATGTCTGAAATACATGTAGTATCTTTATAAAAAGAATATGAATTGTTTGCAGACTATGAATATTTTTTCATTTCATCATGATTATTAGTTAACTAGAATATTCAAAATATTCCAGATGAAACCGGACTCCAGGTACTCTTTCTACATGATTGCACTATCAAACCTGCTGCTTTCATTTTTGATAATGAAAAACTTTCATTACTAAAAGTAATAATGGTTCTTCTAAAATTTTTGCTTGCCATCCTTTTCCTTTTTGCACATGGTCATCCACTACTTTCAAAACCTGAGCTTTCCAAAACTGAACAAGAAAATTAGTTTCTGTCACTGTTGGATAAATTTCATGGTGAACATCCTTCAGAAAGGCACAAAGACAATGTTGCTGTTCCCTCTGAGGTTGTTTGAAGCCTTGCCATTCATCTAATTCAGTGTGAAAACCCCTATTATCTTCTATTTGTCTGAGAGGTGTCATGAAAAATTATGATATTTGATAAATAATAGTCTAATCACATGTACATCTTCTAATCCAGTTCAGTTTCTATGTTTCCCTCTAGTCTCTTAGAAGCTTTTCATTTTGGCCCTTTCTGTCTTCTTGCTTGTCACTCCAAAATTTAAAGGTCTCTATTTCTATACAGATGTTTGTTACAGATTTTTTCCCCTTATTGGTCATATTTTGAATTAACTTGTATATTCAATCCAGTTCTAATGATAAACAGTACTTCCCTGTTTCTCTGTCTTCTCTGTCTGAACATGGTTACAGAGATTCAAATGGAAACAGAGATACTTTCATGTGATTCTGACACAGTTTTCTTAGTCAAGAGAAACACAAACCAGGCTTCCCAATTTGATTTTGCCTCTCTACATATGTAGAGTATAACATCTGCGTAATGGTTTCAAACAGAAGCAATAAAACTGAGTGACCCTATACTAAAGCATATATTGCTTTCGAAGTATTCATACCGAATCAATATGAAGAATGGATAGGCTAACTTTGTCTCAAGCTGTAGTGAAGAAATAAATAAATGACTGAGCAAAGGTTATGCATTGCCTTTCACAGAGGGCTTGTTGAATTTATTTAGGAGAGGATCAATCACGTTATCACCAAGGAGAAAGGTCACTGACATATTCAAAACTGCTACAGTGGAGAGTTTTTTGACACATTTTCTTGCTCATTAGCTAGTGAAATATCTACATAAATGAATAACCATAGGACCAAAGCCAGGTCAGGGGGGTAGGGTGATTACAGGGAGATTGACTCTAAAGCCTGTTGGTAAAGAAATAACAGAAAAAAACAAGTGCCCTCTTTTATCTGTCTTGAGTTAGCTAGCCAAGTGGAATAGCTTCATTACATGAAGCAGAGAGAAACATACTTTAGAAGAAGAAACGAATTACAGTACCTGTTTAGGATGTGGGGACTGGTATCAGAATTTTCTGCTTTTTAGATTACGTCATTACTAGACATCCTATGGTAAGCTCTTGAAGTATTATCCTGCCAAAGTCTTCTTACATTTCAGACAGAGTTTGGTTAAAAAGGAATGAAAAACTATAAATCCTCTGATAATTTTTCAATTAAAAAAAAAATGAGTAAAACATCCCTGAGCATCTCTATCAAAAGAATTACAGACTATGAATACTTTAAGTTACAGCACGATTTTTAGCCAACTAGAATATTCAAAGTATTCCAGATGAAACTGAACCCCAGAAACTCTTTCTACATGATTGCATTATCAAAAACCTTTGCTTTCATTTTGATAACAAAATACTTTCATTATGAAAAGTAATAATGACTCTTCTAAAATTTTTGCTTGCCATCCTTTTCCTTTTTGCATATGGTCATCCACTGCTTTAGATTTTTTTTAATCTAAAAACATCTAGAAGCCAAGATTTCCCATAGAATACAAAATTGCTGTGAATGCAGTCATTTTGCAAAAAAATTAGAAGGAAATTTAGAGCAAATCCATTACTGGTATTTTGTATATTTAAAGCAGAAATACCTGATTGTTAAATCCCATTTTCATAACTTCTACAATAATGTATAACAGTAAAGATAAACTTGTATTATTTCAGTCACATTGTGAAAGGTTGTCCTTTTCTTTTTACTCTCATTGAAAATTCATACAAATCAGCTTACACTGAGCTCTGATGACACTGTTTTAACCAAACATATTGAAAATTATTCCAATACATAGATTTTTAGGGAAAATGTATTTCTTGAATTAAAAGTATTCCTGTTGCAGAGAACTGTAACCTAGTTCAGAAAGGGTTTTTTTTAATGAAGTATTAAAATTTTAAAAAGTTACTTCTTTACGAATCAATTCCTTAAAGAACCTTCTTTAAAATTCAGTTTGCAGTGATGGTTTTTAAAGTCTCTGGGAGACAGAATATTTAACAAAGCTTATAGAAAGGTGGGGATTTTTTGCTGTTTCTCATAAAACTGCCAGACAACCCTGATCTCATAAGAAACAAACAGGAAATCGAATAGCTTTGAGCTTTGAGGAACCCTCTATTATTTTTTCTTTCTCTTTCCCTTTCCATTTTCCCATTCCTTCTAACTTTCCCCTTCCCTTTTCCTTTTTTCTCTGCCTTTATACTTTTCCCCTAGCTTTCTTTGCCAAGCCCAGTTTCCCGTGTCTCATATTCCAGAGGAGTTTTGATCAAGTCTGGACATCTTACAACCTAAGGAGAATTTAAAACATATTTTTTTAATCCAATTATCCCTAATATTTGGGAAATGTTTGAATTTAATCCAAATCTGTACATGAACAGTCTCATACATCATCATCACAAACACTTCATGTTGGTAGTGGCTTAAGATGTACATTTTGCCTGCAAGAAGTGATCAAACAATTTCTAGCAGTTACTGGGCAACACACATTTAGCTCCCAACTTTCTAGCTACTGAATGATTTCTGAATGTCTATTTGCTATATGTGGTCTGAACAAACAGGATTAAAGCTGTGGGGCATTTGCACAGTTTAATTTTCACTTACTCTTTATTAGTGCCACTAAGTATATAGCTGAAGTTTAAAAGTATTTTTCCTTTTCCTTGCCAGGTGGTGTACTTTTAATGCGTAATAGTAGATGCTGTGCACATTTTAATGGAGAAATAAGTACAAGCAGCAGCCATACTCCAAATATCTGTGAGAAGAAAGCATTCATCCACGTAGCAAGCAAAGATTATAATGATCTTTTGATACTTCTAGAGTTCGACCCAAGAAGGCAAAGTGGATTCACATTATGAGTAAAACAGCTTTATCAAGACTGCCTTGTCAGTCTTGTCAAACACCAAGCAAGTGCTTACTCAGCTGCCTGTAAGATTTTTCCACCCATCACAGTCCAGGCTAATAAAAGAAAGTAACTTGAACAGCTTCTGCAGTATCCTTCTGGCCCTTGTCCTGAAGTCTTGAAGGGTCATATTGACAACTGCTGGACAGATTTCTTGTATTAAGAGATTTTTCTGGAAATTGTTTTTCCTGGCAAGTGTGTGGGGTGAAGTGGCATAAAGAGGCTATGGGGTGGAACTTTTACTAATTTTGCAAAGTGACTTCATATTTCCACAGCTTGAAAATATCCTTAAGCAGTAGTAATTTGTAGGCTCTTCCTCTAATTTCAGATGAATCTCTTTTCACAACTATTCACATGCTTCTGCTTAGAGTAATGAATCAAAAAGGAAGAATGTATTAGCAATTAAAATTATGTGCACCATCAAACTTCTAGTAAAGCAGGAGAAGTAAATTAGGCAACCTCTACCTTAATTTGATTATAGCTACATGAGCCAACAGAAGTTTTTTCTGCCTAAAATTTAAAATCAGAATGATAAAAAGAGGAAGTAGAGACAGCTGCATCATGTTTTCTAAAAGATCCCTAAATAAGACTGAGATTTTTTATTCAAAATCTAATGATGCACCAACTCCTACTCTAAGATTTTCAAAGTACTGTGTTATCTAACACATCTGGAAACATGGCAACTTATCTCAATGCGTAAATGAGGCAAGGGTCTTGTTTTTCTAGTTCCATGAGAGTCCCACTTGTTACACTACCTCCACTGACTTCAAACGTCTGTAGCTACCATGTACTTGAAATTCTAATTCATTTTTCTGACCTTCCTTGCTCTCTAATTTTGCAGTCTCCCTTTGGCACCAACTGGAGATGCATGACAACTTGGGTCTCCCAAGTCACATCCCTTTCAACCACTGAGTCTCATCACCCTTATCCTTTCCAAACTCTGAGACTGAATTACCTTCTCAGCACCAAGTAGGACAAATCCAGACTTTTCAAATGACTCCCTGATCCATCAGTTTTATTTACACATCTGCTTCTCTGTATATCCATGCCTTCTTTCCCTCACAGTTTCTCAGCTACCAAGTAGAAAGGCAATATTTCCCGTTCCTTTGTCTTAGCTCAGCTCCAATTGCAGGGCCAATTACCTCTGCACAAGTGTTATTTCAGCTTTCCAACAGTTACCTGGTCCAGCAATTTCTTGAGCTACATTACTGATTCCTTTCAAGTTCAGGCTGTACTCCATACATTATGTTTTCTCATACTGAACTCAATTGTTCTGTATAGGAACCCATAAGCCTGAGATGCTCAAAATTACAGCATGTGCCTAAGCAGTTGCCCCTGATCTATATGAGGACCCTGAGTGCATTGCTACTCTGGAAACCCTATTAGCCCAATTAGCAAGACTGATTTAGGTGCTGTCTGTGGATTACTTTGTGCCTACTTAAAGACTGATGCAGTAAACTCCAGGGAGACAAAGCCCTGTATATCGAAATAACAATACATCTGTGTTGTTTTAGACTTGGAAGAATGTGTCTTTCCAGAAAAATAGAGAAAAAGACAACAAAAAAATTAGCAAGTATAATTTCTTCTTGGAAAATATAAGATAAGGACAATTCCATGGAACATATTCGTTATTGTTTGTGTCAAAGCAAATTTTTCTCTTACTCTATGGCCAAATTTTCACAATATGCTGAGCCTTCAGCAGCCTTTTGTGGGACACTTGTTGGGAGACTTTCAAATAACTAACAACCTATTAGAGAGCTTGCTATAATCCCATTAGCCCTTCCCTCCACATACATTTGCCTATGCATTTTGTTATTAGTACTGTTTCAAAAAATACTGGCATGAAAGTGGCTAAAATATTCTGCCTTCTACTCCCCTCTTTTCTGTGTCAAGCTGTGAGGGAACCATATAATTCTGCTTTCCTCCTTTCACAAGCCATTAAAGACTCTACCAAATTTCATGTTTTCCCTCTGTTAAAATCTTCTTGAGAAAACATGACAAAACCAGAGGTCTGCCTCCTTAAGCAAATGGATGAGAATATATTTCCTTAAGAACAAAGTGTAGCTACTCAAGGTAGCTGTATCCACCCTCACTGTACTGATCTTCCATGCTCAATAATTCCAATTTTTTATTTTTGGTTTTCAAAGGGCCTTTGAAACAGAAATGAAACTTCTGTAGCAGCAGGATGCTAACAGTTGCTGTGCAAGCACCATATGATGCAACATAAATATGTTGTGTATTATATACATTTTTTAATCTTTCAGTTTTGTTCCCTGCCTAGTCTCTTGACACTATGATATGCTAGGAAATAATTCTAAAATATTTAAGTTTAGAAATGACCTTCCTTTCTGAAATCTCTTTTAGGAAAAAACTGTGGTGACACAGTGGAACAGCTTTATATACAGAAAGAGAGATTTGGCCCTTAAAAAAGTATTACTCAGAAGGGTGCAGAAGAGAATCCTTACAATTTGAAGAAATTTGTCCTTCCACATATTTCACTGAAGCACTGACAGTGTCATTAGATGTAACCAATTATTTGAACATAACATTTATATTAAAAAATAGAGATTGTAAAATGGAATTTGACTGACTTCACTTGCAAGAAACCCTATGCCATAAAAATGCCCTTTCTTTAATCAAAATATCACCTGAATGAAGTCATCATGTTTGGCCTGATTGCATTTTTTCTCCATATATGTGCAGCTGCATTTGCCTCTCCATAAATGTCATTTGATTATGAGAAAATAAACAGGGAAGGACTCACAGGGAGTCAGTACAGGGCCTGCTTGTTTACCTGCCGCAGCTTTCCCCGCTGAAGAACAAATGTCATGCAAATGGTGCACCAGCAATGAGGTGCCAATCATCCTGCCTTGGCATTCATGGTGATTTGCTAAATCATTTAAAGAGACATGCTTTACTAAATGAAAAAATATCAGCGGCAAGGGCCTGTGTTTAAACATGGGGCTGAGTTATTATCCCAGTAGGCTGGAATGAAATGAAGACATCTTCCAATTAAAGCTTGCAGATGAACCCAGACAAACCCCCCTTTTTTCATAAAGACAGGCAGATTATGATTGGGAGAGAACAGCGACAGAGGCTTTCATTACAAGCTGATTATGGTGATATAATTCCCAGTGCTGTGTGTCTGCGGGCCCAACTTCACATTTGAAGGTTTTTAATATAATTTCCTTAGGGTGAAATGCTGAAGATTTATTAAACTTTATGAAGGGCTTACAGATCCAATTTAAGAGGACATATGATAGGGCAAAACTGACAGATGATAAAATACATTCCAAGAAGAAAAGAAAGAAAAGGAAAGAAAGGAAAGAAAAAAATGAAAAGGAAAGGAAAGAAAAGAAAGAAAATAAGAAAAGGGAAGAAAGAAGGAAAAAGAAAGAAAGGAAAGGGGAAAAAAGAAAAAAAATAAAACAAAGAAAAGGAAAGAAAAAAATGAAAGGGGAAAAAAGAAAGGGAAGGGAAGGGAAGGGAAGGGAAGGAAGAGGAAGGACGAGGAAGGGAGGGAGGAAGGAAGGAAGGAAGGAAGGAAGGGAAGGGAAGGGAAGGAAGAGGAAGGACGAGGAAGGGAGGAAGGAAGGAAGGAAGGAAGGAAGGAAGGAAGGAAGGAAGGAAGGAAGGAAGGAAGGAAGGAAGGAAGGAAGGAAGGAAGGAAGGAAGTTTAAATCTGAAAATCGTTTGTTTGTTTCATTCTGTGTTCAAATGTTTAATGTTCGGGTACTTTAAAAAGTATTGTTTCCAGGAAAAAAAGCACCAAAAATAGTTAAGAGAGATCGCTGATTTTTATATTTATTTGGGTGTAAGAATTAGTAGATAAGTGTAAATAAATATACAATAATAGCTATTAACACGTAAGAAATTCTGAAAAGTCTCAACTACACACGTGTATACACAAGCATGCACATCCACATGCACTGAGATATTCCCCTACTGCATGCGTAGCTATATCCTTTGATGTATAAAAGAATATCAAACCATAGTTATAATGTATATATTCTAGAAAACGTAGAAATAAGTTAACACAATAAGTTGTTAGAAAGCAGGGAGCGAGAGAGGTAATAGTAAATTTCAAGGGGTTTTGTGGTTTGGTGGGGGTTTTGTGGTTTGTTTTGTTGTTGTTGTTGTTGTTGTTGTTTTATTGGCTGGTTATATGTTTAGCTTCCAAAAAAGGAAGGGGAAAAAACCAAATACAAACGGAATGGTAAATGGCAGCAGCCTTTACTCAGATAAATTAAGAAAACTAAGTCCACTAGAAAAGCATGAGGGTGAAAGCTAGCAGGAAAAGTTATTTCTTCGGAATTTTCAGTCAGAGAACAACCCTGATAACAGTTCCAACTGGAATTAGAGGTAGCATAAGCAGCCAGCTGCTTCGTATCATTTCCTTTTCCTTTTCACCTTCAGAGATTAACACTTGCCAGCAAAAAAATAAAGGTATTTCAGGTCCACCCTCTTCTTTTTATAGGCACACATCATATTGTCTGTGATGACCAGTGGTTGAATCCTTGATGAGGATACTCTGCTATATCTGCACCTTTGATTAGACAGCTAAATTACACTTCTGATATCTGAAGGAGATCCAATAGTCACAGGAAATGATCAGTCTCCTGAATAATCAGGACTTTGGAATAAACTTTTTGCAGTGATGAATTTTCTTGCCTTAATCTGAAATTACCTCATTAGATCATGCTCTAATCTTTGCCACCAAGCCCACTTGCATATATGATCTAAGTCAAATGTTTGATTTTGTTTTTCTAGGGATAACTAACAAATATTATAATTTCAGTTCTAGTCTGAAATGCAGTAATCATATAACTTTTCCTTCAAAGTATAAAATGTCTTCTAAAATATTATTATAAGAAAATGTAAAGAAAATGAAAGTTAACAAACAGAGACATATTAATTTAAAGATATTAATTCACTTGGTTTAGCTTTTTCTCCTGGAAAAGCTACACGAAGAGAATCAGGCATTTTGTCACCTAGTCTTCTTCTGGCATCACCTCAAGATATATTTTGATTACATTTTAAGAAACGTATGTATGCCTTACTGAAAAGATATTTATGTTTCTGTACACAGCAAAGGTGACATTTGGTTAGCTTCTTGACTAGGGGAAGACACAATGTACTCACCAACTATTCTCAGTTTTGTTTTATAAACATAGAATGATAGAATCATTTAGGTTGGAAAACACCCAGATCTTCAGGAGAACTGACCTCTGTAACTCTGTGCTTGTACAGAACACAGTAAAATGGGCAGGCCTTCGCAAGCACAGTCTAAGGGTGCAACAGCAACAATAAGATAAATGTATTAGACCCTCCAACAGTATGGTAATAGTTTGGATTCCTTTTGTAAATAAGTAAACACATTAACACGCCCAGTACTACACAAGGAATTAGAAATAGCAGCAGGGTCTCATGAAATTGTGCCTCATTACACTTTCATTGTAAAACTGAGACATCATAACGGAATTGAATATATGAGCTGTTTTGTGATCATTAAGCAAAGATTTAGTAAAAGACTTAGGTAATTTTTTCTTGTTATTTCCAGTCAACCTAGAAATAAGGATAGTCACTGCATGGCATTAGTTACCATTTACTCATCAGACCAGCCTTTAACAACAAAATGGCTTTGAGTGGCATGACATATTTGTGCGAGTAATGTTTGGTTATCATACTGCACACCTCCACGCTTGGATGAATGCAAACAGCACAGGCAGCACTTCACATTCCTGATAATCATGTTGTGCTGACAACTCTGCAAGGATTCTACCAGTGAATTTGTCTGATGTCAGATAAGATTAACCCTAGGCCACAACACCTAAAGGCAACTCAAAAGAAATTTTAGTTAGTGGCCAAAGCATGCTTTTAGCAAAGCAGTATGTGCATATTGGGGGTTTGTCTATAACATTGCCTTAATATATGCATATTTAGTAACCCGTTGTCAGCTTGAATTGTGTTTCCTGAACCATAGCTATCACAGCTTGGACCTGCAGAACCTGGCTAATTTAGGTAGTGAATATTTACTGGTTTTGTTCTTTAGAACACCTATTGAGTGTTCTGAGGCCACATTCTGTGACATTTCTGTGGCTGTTTCCCCACTGAGGAAGAACAAGGAGCTGGATGATTCTAGTTCTGTTCATTCAGTCTTTCTTTGCCTCAGCCGGACCTGATTGAGAAGATATCCTTATTTTGCTCTGTTGATTTCCTTCTGTCTGAATAAAAGCTCTAATTAGTCATGATGTCTACTGAAGCACAACCAAATCCTGCTGCGATGAACTAAAACTTTGTGCAAGACTTAGCTAATAAATGGTTCCTTCATTTCAAAACAAAATAATCACTTTCATCCCTTTGTGACAAAATGTTATATAACAGGAGGAAAGTTGAATTTCTGGTGGTCAAACAAGACATCACCATTTCCTGAAGACTCTTTTGCCAGACTGTAAGTGGAAGTGTACTGACAAAGCAGGGTTCGGTCATTATGAGTGAAGCAAAATATCCAGGCTTGCTGTAGCCCCAGGTGTTTCAGCCATATCAGTCATATGCACAGACAAAATCACATACTCCAATGTCTGCCTATATATGATGCTTCCATTAGACATTTTTTGAATGCTGTTCTACCTGCTAAGAGCCTTACATTAATTGCTTCTATTCACATACGGTTGTTTCACACTTATACGAACAGAGGAAAATAGCTTGATAAAAGTAACTACTTTCTTTGTATTTCTCTTTTGCTTCAGCTACCTTCACATAAGACCTTCCACCGTTATACAGAGTAAACATCCACCTCAGGTCACACAGTAACAACTGAAACAGAAGTTTAATTTTGAAATAGATTCTCTTAATTCATTTAGTTCTGATCTTGTGAAGTTGCACTGATACAAAAATACATAAGGTACCTTGAGAAGACTGTTAGCATGCAATTGAAGCATTAAAAAGAATCAGTTTCTCCAGGATATGAATATATAAAGCTACAGTTAGCTGTTCACCAAAGGTTCAGGCTCTGGTGAATTATCATGATTGTAATCTTGCTACGGTTCACCCATAGGGCATGGCAAGATAAAAAGTAAATAAAGACAATACCTGTAATCCCCCAGAAATTTGCTATCAGACTAACTACTTATTCTCCAATAGGATTTTTCACACTTTTAAATAAGACACATTATTGACCTGTAGAACTCATTCACTTGTTAACACTTGCAAAGTGTTGAATTATTAATAATTATAATTATTAATTATTATTAATCTGAGGAGACGAGGTGAACACTTCAAGACATTTTTTAAAGTGTTTAGAAGGTCACATGATGACAGCAATATCTGCAGGTATATGCAATAGGGAAAAAAAGAACATTCTTCAGGCTTTGCAGCATGCACAGATGACTACCTGGCATCAGGTGAAAAAGATATGTCACTCAGTTGCGAGAATCGTCAGTCAATTGAAGAAGTTGCGCATTTTGAGCACTATGTTTTTTATGTTTTTCCCTACTGACTCCAGAATTGATTATGGTTAGCAATTTATGCCAGAAAAAAATGATCTATTCAAAGATCTTCCTGGCAGAGCAGCTCTTGAGGAGTGATCCTTTCTGATGAAACTGTGAAACTGACTCCTAGTGCCACATAGTAGGGACATACACCCAAGCGCTATAGGTTGATTGTGTAAAAGGCATGACAGTAATTGCTGTGTATCCAAGAATGACTGTCAAAAGTACTTTGAAGTAATTTTCTTGCAGCATTAGGAAGACTGCAGCAGAGATGCTGAAATCACAAAAACTACTTTCAGGCTTTCTCAGCTCTGTGAAGTACAGCAAGTAAGTTGTATTTCCCCTAATCTCTGGAAAAGTTAGGAAATATAAACCTTAATAGTTTGACATTTAGCACAAAAAATATATACGATGTGCTTTTATAAGTACTGTCTGCTCCCAAAGTCATGAATTTAAAGCTATAATACTAAGTTCAGACCATGAATAGCTTTGGTTTAAGGGTAAGCCTGGGATATGATGATTCTGAGTCATCTGTAAGACTAAATTATTAAGGACTTGCTTTGTGCTCTGGGCAAAGATATAAGAACTGAATAAAACATACGTGCTTCTACTAAAAGGAATTGCAAAGCTCATGTTCTGTAGAAAGGTTTATTTGCCAGTCAAGAAACAGGAAGGAGAACCATGGGTGTCAGCAATAAGTAAGACTGAGGATTGCTTAATAATTCTACAGCTGAGTGAGAGGTGATTTTTCTGCCAAGTCTTGCTATCAAAAGGTGTTTCTCTTGCAGGAGTTATGCTGACAACATATAAGCGCAGAATAAATCCCACCACACAAAGACCATTGAAGGATCTGTGGCTAAGCTTGTGCAGGACAGTGTCCTCAGACATAGTACCTGATCTTTTCAATGTTCATTTTGATGGCCACCTTTCAGCAGGTTGCGAAGCATGATGTAAGCCACGCTTGTTTGTTCAGACTTTGCATGTTTTGCTTTTTTTCCTGGCCTATCAATATAAAGGGAACTGAACAGTAGAAAAAAAGTGTTTTGGTGTCAGCAAGATTCAAGCACATCTATATTTTAGGAGGAAAAAAATTGTCAGTGATAGCCACATCCCGCAACATGCAAAGAATCCCTGCCATATTTTTAAGGACAAATTAATTGAGAGTGGGGTTGGTTGTCAGAAATGACTCCAAAAGTGATTTCTGTTTTTGATCCAAAACATGATCTTCAAACATGCTGTGCAAACACCCAAAATACTGATTTTCATTTTTCTCTTTATATTATTTATAAGTATCTAGTGTGTAAATCACAGTGGATATGAAGCATACTTTAATCTGTTCAATTTCCATATGTCATTCCTTCGTACAAAAATAAAGATTGCATTGATAATTTAAAGAATTTACCACTTTTGAAACGTCTATTTATCATTACCCCAGGAGCTGACACAACATGATGTAATTAGTTATTGTAGATTGCTGGAAATGGGTAGGAAACACACGCTGCTGAAATCTACTTTGGCTAGGCAAAGTGCTTAGAATATGAACCTAAAGGAAAGTAATACATATTCTTAACACATGAAGCAGAAGTCTTCAGCCCCATTCAGACACTTATGATTTTCAATAGTGACTGATGTAAATTATACAGGTAGAAAATAAAAATCATCCCAAGTCTTGTCAGAAAAGAGACTGAGGAGCAATTCAGCCTTCATAGGAGCTGTTCTGTAGAAAAGCAGTACCTGGCTAACCAATGACTGAGGAAATCCTAGGGTAAACTGGACCTTAAACAGTTCACTGAATCAGGGAATGATCCATGGGAATTCATGTTGATTACACAGAGGATCGCCATTTTGTCTCCAAATATCACAAGTGAAAGACAATCTACTGACAGAAAATTGATGGGGAAGCTCTAGGAATGTGGTGATCTTTGGAGGTATAGAAAACAACAGGTGAGGAGCAGGAATAATGCTATAAGAACCTCTGTCAGTACTTTCACATCTGAAGAAACCCATACACTTGCAAACCCACAAAGTTCTCCTTGAATATTCACTGCCTTAATGAAGCCATAAATGCTCTAAGAGTGGAAACTTGTAGATCTGGAAGTACACTTAGTTTAATGCATGGTTTTCTGCAGATTGGTAAAACTCAGCAATATATCTACAGTAGCAATGCCCACTGAATGTACTATGTGAGAGATCCACAGAGAAAAAATAAAAAGTGTAATAAAAAAATAAATTAGAGCAATCATAATTAAAAAAAAAAAAAAAAACCAAACCAAAAGCAAACTAAGACAAACCAAAAATCACCAAAAAGCTGAAATTTCAACCTAAATTGACCTTCTTCCCTCCATGCAAGTTACAAGAACAGAAAGGAGCTGCCATCACCAGGTGGACATGTATCTTTGCAAAATTCCACAAGTCTTTCTAGCCTAAACCAAATCAGCTCACACACCAGGGTTTAATCCAGTCAAGTATCTCTCCTCATAATAAATTTAATGATTAGCTGGAGGATTATATTGCTATATGGCATTGTATTAAAAGCTTTTGCTAAAATCCAGGTAAAATATGTCTATAGCTTCTCCTCAATCAAGCTTTTCAGATACTTACTCAAACAGTTCATTCATACATGTTGAGCATGATCACACTGTGTGAGCTCAGGCTGATTTATGTTTAATTAAGTCAAATGTGTCATGGAGAGCACTCTGTATTGCCTTCCTCATTCTATTTATTTCTCCTTTCCTTTTTTTCTGACAATTTACATAAAAGTTACTTAAGATTTCAAAAAAAAGCATAAAAGAAAATAACACAAATGTTTAGGAAAAGGTGATTTTTACTATGATTCAGGAAGATCACAGCTCATCAACTTTTTGCAAATGTTATCACATTTATGCACTGGTATTGTAGAGTAACACTGTGCATGTGTTATCAATCCTTTCTAATCACACACTCCATTGAAAGGTGCATTTACAATACTACTTGCACAGGTGGAATGAAATACATAGCTAACTGTCCTGTCTCAATTAAATTAACACTGGAGATGCTACAGGGAGTCACAGGAGCTGAGAAATCGGACCTCTGCTTCACCCATTGATAAAGCTATTGAAATGAAATTATGAGATACACAAAGGAGTTCAGTTCTAGCTTTTCTAGTTGTCAGCCCTAGCTTCTGTGTTGCAAAGAAAAGGAATAGGACATTATTTAAGCTTTTAAACTTTCAAATATTAAACTTTTTTTTTTTTTTCTGTTTGTATTCTTTCTTTGAAACATGCACAGGGAAATTTAAGATGTGAGCAAGGGCTCTCTCCAGATCTAATGACAACAGCTTGTGATTGTTTTGCAGAGATTCTGCCTCTGAGTCTGCTATCACATATCCATGCATTACTCATAGCTATGACAAGTCTTAAATCTTTTCTATTAGCCAGATGCTGTTTTTTCCATAGTTCATGGAATGAGTGGGAAGAGAAAGGTTTATCCCTAATTCTTACCTTTCTTTAAAGCATAAAAGATCAAGGTTTTTTTTAATTATTTTAATTTTTAATTTTAATTTTAATTAATTAATTTAATTAATTAATTTTAATTAAAATTTTAATTTTAATTTAATTATTTTAATGTCTGTAAAACTTCTTGATTCATCCTTTTTACCCAGTATGGCTTAGCTTGTACCTGCAAACTCTCATTGCTTGGCGATCATGCCTTTTACAACCCTTTCCAATTTCTTTTGCCATCTCATCTTATTCCTTTTTCTGGACAAGTTATCTCTGTCTAACTAATTCCTTTATTATATTCAATTTCAAGCATTAATGATTATTCCCTTATGCTAGTTCAATTGTCCTGCAAGTACTCCAGTTTTGGTAATTGCATTCTGTTGACATAAAATTCCTTCTGCAGGTTCAGTTGGATACCGTATTCTCCTTTACTTCCTGTCCTAAAGTGCCATGTCTCATTGCTGTGCAGTTCTAAACAGCTGCTCTGTTCTGCTCCACTGCTTTCAGCATTTAAGCGATTTGTGCAGTCACATGCTCATATGCACGTACACAGGCACACTGATTTGGAAAAGAAAGTCAAGAATGTATTAGCTGCAATTGCAATGCAGGTTGCTGTGCAAATAGAAGATTGTAGCTACTTGAGATTTCCCTGTTTCTGTGCCTGTGAAACTTTCCCTCATATATTTGGAATATTCATCTTCATTCTTTGAACATATTCCCCTAGCAATACTTATTTTGTCGTGCTCTTCAAATTCAGATTTAGACACCTTAGTCTTTTTCCTTACCTGACATCCCTACTTCTTACACAGATTTTTACCTCTATTTCTTTCTCATTTAATATTATTTCTTTTTGCCTCTGTGAGGTAGACTTTTATTCCACTGTTGGTAATCTTTATTTTATTTTTATTTTTTTTTTCTTCCTTTTCAATTCCATTCGCACATTGTACTCTTTAAAATTCCTTTATGCTGATCTCATCACACAGACTTCTCTGTATGGCCTCAGTCTTCACTCTTTGCCTCAGTCTTCACTGCAAATGCTCTGATCACACCACCGAAGTCTTGGAAGGCAGATGCAGCGACTGTGAGAATGAAGACCTTAGGCCCACTGTAGGAGAGGATCTGGCTCGAGACCATCTTAAGAACCTGAACGTCCACAAGTCCATGGGACCTGATAAAGTCCATCTGTTCAACAAATTAAGTTGCTAAGCCACTGCCCATCATACTTGAAAAATCATGGCAGTCAGGTGAAGTTCCCAACGACTGGAAAAAGGGAAATGTAACCCTCATTTTCAAGAAGGGGAAAATGAATGTCCCAGGGAATTACAGACCAGTCAGTCTCACCTCTGTGCATAGCAAAATCTTGGAGCAGATTCTCCTGGAAGAAATGCTAAGGCACATGAAAAACAGCAAGGTGCTTGGTGACAGCCAGCATGGCTTCACTTAGGGGAAATCCTGCCTGACCAGTTTGGTGGCCTTCTGTGATGGGGCTACAGAACTGATGGACAGAGGCAGAGCAGTTGACGTCATCTACCTGGACTTGTGCAAAGCGTTCGACACTGTCCCTCATGACATCCTTGTCTCTAAATTGGAGAGACATCAGTTTGATAGACAGACCACTCAGTGGATAAAGAACTGGCTGGATGACTGCATGCAAAGAGCTGTGGTCAGTGGCTCAAGCTGGAGACCAGTAACAAGTGGTGTCCCTCAGGGATTGGTGTTGGGACCGGTCTTGTTCAACATCTTTGTCGATGACATGGACAGTGGGAGGACGTTCTTTATTGTGAGGGTGGTGAGGCATTGGAATGGGTTTCCCAAGGAAGTTATGAATGCTCCATCCCTGGCGGTGTTCAAGGACAGATTGGATAGTCTTGGGTGACATGGTTTAGTGGGAGGTGTCCCTGCCCATGGCAGGGGGGTTGGAATTGATGATCTTAGGGTCTTTTCCAACCCCAACTATTCTCTGATTCTGATTCTATGATTCTATGGCTTTTACTTCTTTTATGGAACTTTATCCATTGCCTTACAGTGACTTATTCTGAGTACATCATCTATGGGCTACGGCATTGCTTGCTCTCTCCTAATAACCCCTTTATAAAAACCATTTCTATCTGGGCAGAACTTAACACACTCTCATGTATTTCAGGGAGACATCTAATATATTTGACTGCGCCAAGAGCCTTCCTTCTAGTGCTAATTTTTTTCAGTTTCGCAATCAGGTTTCAGATTTGGCACAGTTTAATTGTGCTTCTCTAAGCTAGGTTGCATTTTCCTATGTTTAAAACAGAAAAGGAAAAAGAGTTCTCTCAATTTCATGTTTCATGTGGTCTGAATATTCATCTTCCTCAATCATTTCAGAGAAACATATGTTGGAATAATTTTATTAGTGATATACATGGTTTACTGTGAGGTGTCCCTGCCCATGGCAGAGGAGTGGGAACTAAATGATCTTAAGGTCCTTTCCAACCCTAACTATTCTATGTTCTTTTCTATGATCACATTGAACAAGCCTTCTCTTTACTATGAGTGTTTTACACTAATACTTTTCTTCCTAGATTCTTCCAGATTTCTTCCAGTATTGAGGTTATGAAATTGAAAAGGCCCAAGTTTTCTGTAGTGTTCATGTTACTCAAATAAGACCTGATTTCTAGAAGTTACGAGCACTGACAGTTATACTGAGTTAAGAAACAGAGATTTACGGAATTAGCATATATTTTTGGAACATATAGTTGTAAATTTATATATGTTATCCTTCTAATCCTTAAATTTGAGACTAAAACTTCAAATGAAAGAAAAAAGAAGCAAATAAGAAAAAATAAAAGTAGAACCCATCAATGTATTTGAGAGGTATTTTTGTGGTTTTTAGAAAACCCCAAGTAATGAATAACATGTAATCAGGCCCTTATTCCGCCTGTTGCAATAAATATTTATATTTTTACATACCTTGGATGAAAAATTTCCAGTTTATTAAGTAATTCAAAAGAACACTTTAATATGACTAATCATTATTTGTGGTATTTTACTGACTGTCTAAAGCTTTTTTTTTTTTTACTTCCTCAATAAACAGTAAAACAGCAATCAACAAATAATAAATTTTTTCATTTATGCACACATATTTTCTCATTCAGATGATTAATAGTCATTCCCAAACCATTTGCTTAAGGCATCTGCCTAACTTGAAGGAGACACTTTAAGTTTTCTGCCTTTTTTTTCAGATTGGACATATGTGTTTAGTCAATATAATTGTAGATAGAGAAACTCACAAGGCAACACATACTGAAAGGAAAAAAACCTCTGAACTACTAAATATCAAGCAGTTCTAAACTGAATGTAGCCAATTAGATAAAAGTTTAAAATATGCCAAGAAACATTTAAGTTGCATTGAGAAATGGGTAAAGAAAAAAAAGGCAAAATATTATGATTTTATTATGCAAACTGAGAGCATGGCCTTGCTTTTAAAACCATGTTCCATCTGATCACCTTACCTCCAGTAAGAACTAACAGAAAGAGGAAAGATGCAGAAAAGTGCAAAAAAAGTGACTAGAGCAAAAAGAAGAGATTTAATAGATAAACTAATGGATTATAGCACTGGGACGACAGACAAGACCCAAAATGGCTGCATTTTAGAGAACTGACATGGTTCCTATGTAAAGTGCATGAATAGGAAGACTGTAGGCTTTGTGTAGACTACTATGTACATTATTAAAAGAAAAATTATAATAAAATTGATTACCATGCTCAGCAGCTCTGCTTTTCTTTCCAGAGGGAGCAAGCTAGGAGCCAATTGCTCTTTTGTGACAGGGATGTTCCTTCAGATGCTATTTGTTTAGCTGAAAGGAAGGCGTGATTATTTGGATTATTTTCTTTAACTGAAGTCATAGAATCATAGAATCATAGAATAGTTAGGGTTGGAAAGGACCTTGAGATCATCTAGTTCCAACCCCCCTCCCATGGGCAGGGACACCCCACACTAAACCATGCCACTCAAGGCCTCATCCAACCTGGCCTTGAACACCGCCAAGGATGGAGCATTCTCAACCTCCCTGGGCAACCCATTCCAGTGCCTCACCACCCTCTCAGTAAAGAATTTCTTCCTTATATCCAATCTAAACTTCCCCTGTTTAAGTTTGAACCCATTACCCCTTGTCCTGTCACTACAGTCCCTGATGAAGAGTCCCTCCCCAGCATCCTTGTAGGCCCCCTTCAGATATTGGAAGGCTGCTATGAGGTCTCCCCACAGCCTTCTCTTCTCCAGGCTAAACAGACCCAACTTTAGCAGCCTCTCTTCATACGGGAGGTGCTCCAGTCCCCTGATCATCTTTGTGGCCTTCCTCTGGACTTGTTCCAACAGTTCCATGTCCTTTCTATGTTGAGGACACCAGAACTGCACACAATACTCCAAGTGAGGTCTCAGGAGAGCAGAGTGGAGGGGCAGGATCACCTCCTTCGACCTGCTGGTCACGCTCCTTTAGATGCAGCCCAGGATACGGTTGGCTTTCTGGGCTGCGAGCGCACACAGCCGGCTCATGTTCATTTTTTCATCAACCAACACCAAGTCCTTCTCCGCAGAGCTGCTCTGAATCTCTTCTCTGCCCAACATGTAGCTGTGCCTGGGATTGCTACAACCCATGTGTAGGACCTTGCACTTGGCATGGTTAAACTTCATCAGGTTGGCATCAGCCCACCTCACAAGCGTGTCGAGGTCCCCCTGGATGGCATCCCTTCCCTCCAGCTTATGAACCGAACCACACAGCTTGGTGTCATCGGCAAACTTGCTGAGGGCGCACTCAATCCCACTGTCCATGTCACCGACAAAGATGTTGAACAAGACCGGTCCCAACACCGATCCCTGAGGGACACCACTTGTTACTGGTCTCCAGCCGGACATCGAGCCATTGACCACAACTCTTTGCGTGCAGCCATCCAGCCAGCTCTTTATCCACCGAGTGGTCCACCCATCAAATTGATGTCTCTCCAATTCAGAGACAAGGATGTCATGTGGGACAGTGTCGAACGCTTTGCACAAGTCCAGATAGATGACATCAACTGCTCTGCCCCTGTCCCTCAGTTTCGTAGCCCCATCATAGAAGGCCACCAAATTGGTCAGGCAGGATTTCCCCTTAGTGAAGCCATGCTGGCTGTCACCAAGCACCTTGCTGTTTTTCATGTGCCTTAGCATGCTTTCCAGGAGAATCTGCTCCAAGATTTTGCCAGGCACAGAGGTGAGACTGACTGGTCTGTAGTTCCGCAGGTCTTCCATTTTCCCCTTCTTGAAAATGGGGGCTATGTTTCCCTTTTTCCAATCATCAGGAACTTCACCTGACTGCCATGATTTTTCAAATATGATGGCCAGAGGCTTAGCAACTTCATTCGCCAGCTCCTTCAGGACCCGCAGATGGGTTTTATCAGGTCCCATGGACTTGTGGATGTTCAGGTTCTTAGGATGGCCTCGAACCAGATCTGCCTGTCCTTGCTTCCACCTTTTATAAGCCTCTCTTTTCCTTCGAAGTTTCCTCAACAGCTTCTTATCCATCCAAGGAGGTCTCCTGGCCCTCCTGCTGCACTTCCTTCTAGTTGTGATGCAACGCTCCTGAGCTTGCAATAGGTGATCCTTGAATATCAACCAAGAGTCTTGGGCCCCCCTGCCCTCTAGGGCTGTATCCCACGGAACCTTACTAAGCAGGGTCCTGATTTCTAATTTATTAATTTACTAATTTACTAATTTACTGATTTACTAAGCAGGGACTTGGTTTTGTCAGGTCCCATGGACTTGTGTACGTTTAGGTTTTTAAGATGGTCTCGAACCAGATCCTCTCCTACACTGGGCCTAAGGTCTTCATTCTCACAGTCCCTGCGTTCTCCTTCCAAGAGTTGGGTGGTGCGGCCAGAGACTTTGCCAGTGAAGACTGAGGCAAAGAAGTCATTAAGAACCTAAGTCACCCGTATATAAGACTGGGTAGAGCAGACATCAGCCTAACCTTTCTTCACAGTTCAGTAAAAGAATCTTGGACCTCCTAGCAGCCTTCCAGTATCTGAAGGGGGCCTACAAGGATGCTGGGGAGGGACTCTTCATCAGGGACTGTAGTGATAGGACAAGTGGTAACGGGTTCAAACTTAAACAGGGGAAGTTTAGATTGGATATAAGGAAGAAATTCTTTACTGAGAGGGTGGTGAGGCACTGGAATGGGTTGCCCAGGGAGGTTGTGAATGCTCCATCCTTGGCGGTGTTCAAGGCCAGGTTGGATGAGGCCTTGGGTGACATGGTTTAGTGTGGGGTGTCCCTGCCCATGGCAGGGGGGTTGGAACTAGATGGGCTTTCCAACCCTAACTATTCTATGATTCTATGACATGACCTCTAATATGTCACTATTATTCCAATGTGGCACTTTACTGAGTAGAGAGCTCTAATCATGTCAATTTTTGCCACGTGGTGCTGTTGTTTTTCCACCCACTAGGAACTAACCCACTAGGAGCTAGATCACAGCCACTTGTCAATGATACCCACTGTTCTACTCAGGCTTTGGTCTTAAATAAACAGAGAGCAGCATAGTGATATTATCACACAGCAAATTTCCCCAGTTGCAACATCAACCCATTTAGGGTTCTGCACTTAGCTACTGTACGTACAGCTACGTCTTTTTTATTAATTACGTTCCTCAGAGTTAGCCAGTTTTCAAAGATGCACTTTTAGCTCATTAGAGATTCAGTCAACATTCAAATCAAGTACTGAGTCAGCAGATTTTAAGGTTACTGTAATGATTATTTTAATCCTTTGGAAACAAGGAGCTGCTCGCAGTTTGGAGGGGAGGGTTGATGGTGTTATTTTATACCAAGGGAACTACGCTCTGTTAAATATTGTTTAGCAATGCAAATGAGATTGTGAAATTATACATCTTTAGCAGGCTGTAGTTATGGATGTAGCACAATGCCAGAAAAAATATTAATTTTGCCTTAAAAAAAGACGTTGAAAAATTTTTTTGGTTTCCCCCCCCCCCCCCCCCCCCCCCAGGTTATCCTCAAGGAAGAAAGCTAGTGTAGTTTGGTATTCAGCTGATAACAGTAGATTTTTTTTTCTCCTATGCACCATTTCTCACGCAAAAAATTGACATAAAAATCAAGAGATTCTTGACATAATGATACATTAAACTGTAAAATGTTTGGATAAAAATAAATGCAGTATATTCTTGCAGTTTTGTATTTTTTCCATGTACACAAAGACACATGTCCTAGAGCTGACACTTGTAGAGTTTTGAGGTTTAGAAGGACAGAATATGGAAGCTTCCATCCTTATATGTAGAATCAGTCTGCCTTTTATTTTAAAACAAAACACACAATGAAAAAATTGTGAAGTGTTTTATATGACCCTACTTGATGATACTCATACATCAAATGTTTTCAGAAGTACTACAAAATCCCAAAGACTTTGAGGTTTGCCTACTACTAATAAGGTGCTCAAGGAGAATTTGTTCAGCCAAAAAGCAACATCATTGAATAAAACCATGTCTAACAGAAATAGTCCCAAAACCCCTTCTTCCCATTTCCATTCATGTATCCATTAGTGATAGCATGTTATCTCTCTACCTAGCCATTTGTCTAGGTGAGAATTTGATAAAAAAAATAGGTTTGTTATGCAATTCACACTCTTTTGCTTTTTCTAATTGCCACTACATCTTTTTTTCTTCTGAGGAGGAGAAAGATGTCTCAGTTATGTGTCCCCTTATCCTGCATTAGAAGGAGGGGTAAAGGACATAGAAGAGAACCATTGCATTGTATGCATCTTTCCCTAACCTTTACCTCTCCATTGCAAAAGAACAGGAACAAAGCTGGTGACCTGTGATCTTTCACCAAGGAAAGGGAAACACAGCAAATACTCTTTCTCTCTACCTATCATGCTGAGCTCCATTAAAAAGGGAAAAAAAAGAGACGTGGGGTGATGATGTGCTTTCAGCAAAGAACTTGTGGTTGGACAGGACAGAGTTTGCGTTTTGCGAGACAGCCAACTCTATCATAGTTCAGCAACACTAAACAAATAACACAGCTCAAGCAGCCTTGTTATGCTCGAGCTCAAGCGCAATCCTTAATCTAACTAGTAAAAGTAATGCAAACATGCAGTCTCCTATTTGACGACATGAAGATTAGTTTGCTTGGCTATTACACAAAGTACTTTGTTATAATGGATCTAGCAAAATAAGTATTCAAAGCATCATTTTGTTCTGCTTTAGCATGTTATATGTAGAATTATAGAATCACAGAATCATAGACTGCTTTGGGTTGAAAGGGACCTTTAAACATCATCTAGTCCAACTCTCCTGCAATAAGCAGAATCATCCTCACCTAGATCAGGTTACTCAGAGCTCCATCTAACCTAATCTTGATTTTTTCCAGGAATAGATATGCCACCTCTTTGGGCAACTTGCTGCATTGTTTCACCACCCTCATCAGAAAAAAATTCTTCCTTGTATCTAGTCTGAATCTCCCCCCTTTTAGTTGAAAAGCATTATTCCTTGTCCTATTGCTACAGGCACTACTAAAAGGCCTGTCCCCATCTTTCTCATAAATTCTTATACTTATTTCCCTTTAAGTATTGAAAGGACTCAGTAGGGTCTCCCCAAAGCATTCTCTTCTCCAGGCTGAGCATTTCATCCCTTTGATTATTTCTGTGGCCTTCCTCTGGACCTGCTCAAATAGGTCCATGTCTTTTCTGTAATGAGGACTCCAGAGCTGGACGCAGTACTCCAGGTAGAGTTCTTGTACCAAAGTTACATTTGCATCATAAAACCATATGGTTTGAACTGATAGTGAGAGAAATGTGTTCTGAGCAAAAGAAAGGTTTATCAGTTCAATGTAAGTCACTAAATTTTATTTCATGTCTTCATGGCCCTTGTTCTCATGGGGGACTTCAATCACCCTGATGTCTGTAGGAGGGGCGGTACGGTCTCACATGAGCAATCCAGGAGGTTACTCGATTGTGTGGAAGACAACTTCTTTCTGCAAGTAATAGAGGAGCCGACAAGGAGAGGTGCCATGCTTGACCTCGTGTTCACCAACAGGGGAGGGCTGGCTGGAAATGTGATGCTCCAGGGAAGCCTTGGTTGCAGCGATCATGAGATGGTCAAGTTCGAGATCCTCAGGACAGTGAGAAGATCGTGCAGCAAGCTCACTGCCCTGGACTTCAAGAGAGCAGACTTTGGCTTCTTCAGAACCCTGCTTAGTCAGGTTCCATGGGACGCAGCCCTAGAGGGCAGGGGGGCCCAAGACTCTTGGTTGATATTCAAGGATCACCTATTGCAAGCTCAGGAGCGTTGCATCACAACTAGAAGGAAGTGCAGCAGGAGGGCCAGGAGACCTCCTTGGATGGATAAGGAGCTGTTGAGGAAACTTCGAAGGAAAAGAGAGGCTTATAAAAGGTGGAAGCAAGGACAGGCAGATCTGGTTCGAGGCCATCCTAAGAACCTGAATGTCCACAAGTCCATGGGACCTGATAAAACCCATCTGCGGGTCCTGAAGGAGCTGGCGAATGAAGTTGCTAAGCCTCTGGCCATCATATTTGAAAAATCATGGCAGTCAGGTGAAGTTCCTGATGATTGGAAAAAGGGAAACATAGCCCCCATTTTCAAGAAGGGGAAAATGGAAGACCTGCGGAACTACAGACCAGTCAGTCTCACCTCTGTGCCTGGCAAAATCTTGGAGCAGATTCTCCTGGAAAGCATGCTAAGGCACATGAAAAACAGCAAGGTGCTTGGTGACAGCCAGCATGGCTTCACTAAGGGGAAATCCTGCCTGACCAATTTGGTGGCCTTCTATGATGGGGCTACGAAACTGAGGGACAGGGGCAGAGCAGTTGATGTCATCTATCTGGACTTGTGCAAAGCGTTCGACACTGTCCCACATGACATCCTTGTCTCTAAATTGGAGAGACATCAATTTGATGGGTGGACCACTCGGTGGATAAAGAGCTGGCTGGATGGCCGCACGCATAGAGTTGTGGTCAATGGCTCGATGTCCGGCTGGAGACCAGTAACAAGTGGTGTCCCTCAGGGATCGGTGTTGGGACCGATCTTGTTCAACATCTTTGTCGGTGACATGGACAGTGGGATTGAGTGCGCCCTCAGCAAGTTTGCCGATGACACCAAGCTGTGTGGTTCGGTTCATAAGCTGGAGGGAAGGGATGCCATCCAGGGGGACCTCGACATGCTTGTGAGGTGGGCTGATGCCAACCTGATGAAGTTTAACCATGCCAAGTGCAAGGTCCTACACATGGGTTGTAGCAATCCCAGGCACAGCTACATGTTGGGCAGAGAAGAGATTCAGAGCAGCTCTGCGGAGAAGGACTTGGAGGTGTTAGCTGATGAGAAAATGAACATGAGCCGGGAGTGTGCGCTCGCAGCCCAGAAAGCCAACCGTATCCTGGACTGCATCTAAAGGAGCGTGACCAGCAGGTCGAAGGAGGTGATCCTGCCCCTCCACTCTGCTCTCCTGAGACCTCACTTGGAGTATTGTGTGCAGTTCTGGTGTCCTCATCATAAGAAGAACATGGAACTGTTGGAACAAGTCCAGAGGAGGGCCACGAAGATGATCAGGGGACTGAAGCACCTCCCGTATGAAGAGAGGCTGCTAAAGTTGGGTCTGTTTAGCCTGGAGAAGAGAAGGCTGTGGGGAGACCTCATAGCAGCCTTCCAGTATCTGAAGGGGGCCTACAAGGATGCTGGGGAGGGACTCTTCATCAGGGACTGTAGTGACAGGACAAAGGGTGACAGGTTCAAAAGGGTAATGGGTTAAAACTTAAACAGGGGAAGTTTAGACTAGATATAAGGAAGAAGTTTTTTCCTGTAAGGGTGGTGAGGCACTGGAATGGGTTGCCCTGGGAAGCTGTGAATGCTCCATCCTTGGCAGTGTTCAAGGCCAGGTTGGACAGAGCCTTGGGTGACATGGTTTAGTGGGAGGTGTCCCTGCTCATGGCAGGGGGGTTGGAACTAGATGATCTTAAGGTCCTTTCCAACCCTAACTATTCTATGATTCTATGATTAATTTTTAATTTAGACTCTAATTGTAAGTATAATCTTTATTGAGACAAAATTTCAGATGTAGAAATAGACAATAAAGCATGAGGGAAGACCCACAACTGCAGAAAAAGAAGTCCTGGCAGTATGGCTTTAAGTGTGCTGACATTATTGTTTTATGGTTTAGTTGCATAGTACAAAGTAGTATTGCTGTGTGTATTCATAGACTACTGATACAGCAGGACATTTTCATTTCCTGATTAGCCAACATCAGTACAATAAGACTTCCTGTAAAATAAGCCTTAAGTTTTAAGGAATGCAAAGCAGTCATTTTTTCCTACATTAGCCAAGATTAAGATTACACTGCATTACTTGTGACCTAAAGAAATATCCTCTAAGGACAAAGATTATGGTTTATTTGTTTTCTTATGAAAAAATTTGTTTGGATAATTTGGTGTCAGGTCTCCAAATACAAGCATAAATATTTTTCTCTTTTTAGGCAAGTTTTAATATACTCTTGTAAATAAAGGCTGGCATAAATTTACACTTTTAAGTTCTCATTCACAATTGGCTGCTTGTGCTCATTGACAGAAAGGACAAGTAAACAAGTAATGTCTTTCAGAACTGTTTCAAGCATGCATCAAAGCAGTACTGGCTAATGCTGTAAACTATTATGTGATTTGTTTGCTAATATTTGTAGACAAAGCTTTCCTTGTAAAAATAATCCAGCACCAGACACTTGATTTGATATCCTGTTCAGAGATTTCAAGAGGATTTTGCAAAACAGAACGTAATTTAGAATAACAGAAATGAGTATGCTACTATGAATACAGAAATAAAGTGTCCTTGGGATTAGTTCTTTTATATGTTTGAACAATTTTGAATACCAGATTTTTATGGCGAACTCGGAGCCCAGCAGTTTCATTGAGCATATGGCAGCGCTTAATAAGTATCATAAATATTTTAAATTTTGGCATGTGTGTTGTTTCATTTTGGCTTCATTTGTGAATTTGAGTTCTAAATGTACCATAGTGTATTAAAAGAAAAATAAATAATATTGAGCTGCAATATTGGTTACAGCTCAGACTACTAAATTTTATCAATCTCTTCCCCAAAGTATGAGTTTACAGGGTGCAGACCCTCTGCCTGTGGTCAGTTCCAGTGCCTTCTGTGACAGTTTTCCACATTAGTGGAAAGTGCATTTATTCCATCTCTTAATTCAGTGTTGCATTTCAGATTACTGAATTGCGAAAGGCTATGTTAGACTTCCTTCTTCTCCTCTCTTCCTCAGGAACTGTAGCCTACCTGACAGGAGGGTTTGTATGCTGCTAGAAGCCTTAGCATAGTAGTAAGTAAAAGACTGATGATTTGAAATAGTAGGAATGTCAGGGAAGTGCAAATGAAATTAAATTCTGCCTCTTCCTATCCTCTAAAATAACTGAAGATAAATTAGATGAGTTTATTAGTATGGTTAAAATAGGGTCTTTTTTCCTAATTAAGGTACCTAAGACAGTATCTAGGATACAGCCAGGAGATTTTATACTCCTTCATTACATATGATACACAGTAGATCAGTGTAAGCCTTAACTGACCTGCAGCTTTGTTGTTTCATATCTTTTCCTACATTTAGGCTATTAACATATCAAGGGAGATCTGATTAGCAAGGGCTTATGTTAAAGCTGACAGGGAATGGGCTTTTCCTCAGCTGCCAAAATATCCGACAGTTTTCAGGTGTTTGTTTTCTCTTTTAGGGACTCATTTAGTAAAAGAGCATTGAGAGTGGGCTGTCGAGTATCTTGTCCAATATGCAGCATTTTGGTGTGGTGTAAAGGGGAAAGATAATGAATGGAACCTATTTGCATTTCCTTTTGTGTCAGCCACAATAGAATCTTCATGCTAGTAAAGTAACAGCATTTTTTCCCTTAGCAGCCTCTTCTTCACCTCTAAACCATCTTTATTCTAAGACAACTTCAGGTGTTGGCTACACACATTACCACTTCTCTAGTAAGAAGAGGCTAGTTTAGTCACAGGAGGCATCAAACAAACAGGAAGTTACCCCACAACTAGGAGACATCAAAATGGCTTCTGTAGAACTTCTTACGGAACCTCAGTTTTGGGTGGTGCTGTGTGGCTCTAATTAAATACAAACAACCACACAAAACAAATAATGTGGATTGGTTAGGGCAAAAATATCTGGAAGACACAATTTTCACAAAGTTTATCTCAATCATCTCTCATTAGGATGGGTTTTCAAGCAACTGTTAACAGCCACTTGGAGGTTAAAATAACTCATCATTTTATCAGGATTACTGAGGGTGTGACTGAAGACTTACTAGTCTGGTAGTGTCACAGTTTAATGGTATATTGATCTTGCGAGTGAACAATCATGACCTTCAACTGCTTACAGATGCTTTCAAGGGGAAAAGGCTTAAGGAGGTTATTCCTGGGCAACTGGGTAAGGTGAGCCACGACCCACCTGGATGGGTGCAGGGAGACCATCCTAAACAGAAGGCAACTTGGGAAATGCTTACCCATGTATTGACACCTGAAGAAAGAGAGATCACAAAAGATTCATGGCTAGTTGTTATCACAGGTAATCAATAAAGCAATCATCAGTATCATTAGCAAACAGCAGGCTCAAGTCTTAGACTGTTTAGCATCTATGTTCAGAGGTGTCTGCTCAGAGTGCAGAGTGTCAAGGCAAGATTGCTAAGTAATCATGCAAACTTATGGAGTTATATTTAAGTAGCATCATGTAAAGATGCTTATTAGGAGGGAAGCGATTGTAGTCCAGAAATACACCAAAATCAATTAGGGTGGCACTATTAATGCATGCAGTCTCTCATTCTCTGATTGGTAAATTTCTTGGTTTTGATTTTATTTCTTTCACCTTGCCACTCTCAACACAAATTAAAAAGAAGGGTAGCCAAAAAGACCATATGAACATTCAAAAGTCCAGGAACATCTTCATAAATCCTACCTTGAGAAATATTAGCTTTTTCTTTAACATACTCAGTCCTTACACAAGATTTGAAGTGTGGATCTTGATATAACTGCCAAAATATCATACTAATTAAAAAAAAAAAAAAGCACCAGAGATCACCTAACTACTGCAATTAATATATATATATATTTGGTGGAGAAAAGTGTATAACAAGAAATGGACTCTAACTTGTTTCACATTTGTGCATTTTGCACATTATAGGTGCAAAACCTATATTTTCTGTTGTCTGATAGTTTAATATATCTTTGGCCGAAAAGAGTTTTCTGCCAAAGTGGATTACTCCACTCATTTGCTTCTTAATAAAGTTTTGCAAATGCCTCTTATGTCATTCATTGCATTGCCTAACATTGCAGCATCAAGCACACTGAGTGACAGGCCTACTGGAAAAGAACTCTCTTGTCTGTTTTGACAAAGGCACATGCTAGTAGGCATTTTGAGTCTGTCAAAAACGTTGAATATTTAATGACTGATATACTTAGACTCTGCAATCCTACATTCTAATTCTGATACACTTGATGTGATTTTTACCATCAGCCTTGCCTTAAGTGAAAATTAGCTCAGATGAGCAAGTATCTGTAACGACCTTTAAAATCCCCCTGTATACTTTATTGACTAAAATGCAGAGAAAAAAAAGGTACTGCAATAACCTATATTGAATATCCTTTACATTGAGGGAGGAGAAAATTCAGGGAGGTCTCAAAAGGTATACTCAAAGGTATCCTTTACATTGAGGGAGGTCTCAAATTCAGTAAACAGCCAATAAAAATTCACCTTGCCTCTATATTGTCCTAGGAAAGGCAATCTCATTTACATGTATTAGAAGTAATGATGTAGTGTCCTGCAGATAATTAACACACTAAAATGCTGCTAATTTCACAGTGCCATTATAAAATTTGCCAGCTTAAATTAGAAAGTGATTAACCCTGTGAGTGAGGCAATGACATTTCCATTCCCTGCCTGTGAATTAAATTTGCAAGATTTTTTTCACTTTGAAAGTTCATCTATCTATCCACTGATGTTGTCCTATACTTTTCCACCCTCCCACTCTGTCCAGTGAGGAAATCAGTTGGCTAAACAATCTGAATCCATGACTATTTCACACTGTTAAGCCAAGCTTATAAAACAGGCATGGATAGGCTAGTGACTAGAGGATAAAGTCTGTCCTAGAAGGAAAAAAACTAATAATCCCTGATAAGCAGAGGTTCACCGAGTAACGAACTTCTTGTTCGTGCATGTAAGAGAGGAAGGTTTTTCCATTAATGAGGTGTCTCCAGAAAGAGCTTCATTTCGTATAATGACAACAAATCCTTAACCTTCTGTCTGGACACTACTTTATCCATTTACTGTATCTATCACTTCCATAACCTGCTTTAATTAATACCTTGAAACAGGTATAAACTCATTAAAAGAACAGATTTATTGCATAGTAATTTAAATATTCTAAGTCAAGTGAAATCCTCTTAAAGACTGTTTAATGAGGGAACAAAACCAAAACCAAATCAAATTCAAGTTAATAAAAGAATTCTCCAACCCATTAAAATGAGCATTAATTGAATAAGTTTAATGCATGAATTTACAATGTTGCTAAAAATATAGTTGGTTAGCCCCACCCCTTAAAAAACTCAATATATAAGAATAAATTAAGAATGGACAAAGACTATAGTTTAAAATGGAAGAAATATTTCTAAGGTACAGAAGTTTAAGTAGAAAATCCTGTTAAATAATACCGAAATTTAGGCTCAAAACCTGCTAAAATTTAGTAAGAAATAAAATCCTAAATAGGGTCCTATATATTTACCATATAGAATCATAGAATAGTTAGGGTTGGAAAGGACCTTAAGATCATCTAGTTCCAACCCCCCTGCCATGAGCAGGGACACCTCCCACTAAACCATGTCACCCAAGGCTCTGTCCAACCTGGCCTTGAACACTGCCAAGGATGGAGCATTCACAGCTTCCCAGGGCAACCCATTCCAGTGCCTCACCACCCTTACAGGAAAAAACTTCTTCCTTATATCTAGTCTAAACTTCCCCTGTTTAAGTTTTAACCCATTACCCTTTTGAACCTGTCACCCTTTGTCCTGTCACTACAGTCCCTGATGAAGAGTCCCTCCCCAGCATCCTTGTAGGCCCCCTTCAGATACTGGAAGGCTGCTATGAGGTCTCCCCACAGCCTTCTCTTCTCCAGGCTAAACAGACCCAACTTTAGCAGCCTCTCTTCATACGGGAGGTGCTTCAGTCCCCTGATCATCTTCGTGGCCCTCCTCTGGACTTGTTCCAACAGTTCCATGTTCTTCTTATGATGAGGACACCAGAACTGCACACAATACTCCAAGTGAGGTCTCAGGAGAGCAGAGTGGAGGGGCAGGATCACCTCCTTCGACCTGCTGGTCACGCTCCTTTAGATGCAGTCCAGGATACGGTTGGCTTTCTGGGCTGCGAGCGCACACTCCCGGCTCATGTTCATTTTCTCATCAGCTAACACCTCCAAGTCCTTCTCCGCAGAGCTGCTCTGAATCTCTTCTCTGCCCAACATGTAGCTGTGCCTGGGATTGCTACAACCCATGTGTAGGACCTTGCACTTGGCATGGTTAAACTTCATCAGGTTGGCATCAGCCCACCTCACAAGCATGTCGAGGTCCCCCTGGATGGCATCCCTTCCCTCCAGCTTATGAACCGAACCACACAGCTTGGTGTCATCGGCAAACTTGCTGAGGGCGCACTCAATCCCACTGTCCATGTCACCGACAAAGATGTTGAACAAGATCGGTCCCAACACCGATCCCTGAGGGACACCACTTGTTACTGGTCTCCAGCCGGACATTGAGCCATTGACCACAACTCTATGCGTGCGGCCATCCAGCCAGTTCTTTATCCACCGAGTGGTCCACCCATCAAATTGATGTCTCTCCAATTTAGAGACAAGGATGTCATGTGGGACAGTGTCGAACGCTTTGCACAAGTCCAGATAGATGACGTCAACTGCTCTGCCCCGTCCCTCAGTTTCGCAGCCCCATCATAGAAGGCCACCAAATTGGTCAGGCAGGATTTCCCCTTAGTGAAGCCATGCTGGCTGTCACCAAGCACCTTGCTGTTTTTCATGTGCCTTAGCATGCTTTCCAGGAGAATCTGCTCCAAGATTTTGCCAGGCACAGAGGTGAGACTGACTGGTCTGTAGTTCCGCAGGTCTTCCATTTTCCCCTTCTTGAAAATGGGGGCTATGTTTCCCTTTTTCCAATCATCAGGAACTTCACCTGACTGCCATGATTTTTCAAATATGATGGCCAGAGGCTTAGCAACTTCATTCGCCAGCTCCTTCAGGACCCGCAGATGGGTTTTATCAGGTCCCATGGACTTGTGGACATTCAGGTTCTTAGGATGGCCTCGAACCAGATCTGCCTGTCCTTGCTTCCACCTTTTATAAGCCTCTCTTTTCCTTCGAAGTTTCCTCAACAGCTCCTTATCCATCCAAGGAGGTCTCCTGGCCCTCCTGCTGCACTTCCTTCTAGTTGTGATGCAACGCTCCTGAGCTTGCAATAGGTGATCCTTGAATATCAACCAAGAGTCTTGGGCCCCCCTGCCCTCTAGGGCTGCGTCCCATGGAACCTGACTAAGCAGGGTTCTGAAGAAGCCAAAGTCTGCTCTCTTGAAGTCCAGGGCAGTGAGCTTGCTGCACGATCTTCTCACTGTCCTGAGGATCTTGAACTTGACCATCTCATGATCGCTGCAACCAAGGCTTCCCTGGAGCATCGCATTTCCAGCCAGCCCTCCCCTGTTGGTGAACACGAGGTCAAGCATGGCACCTCTCCTTGTCGGCTCCTCTATTACTTGCAGAAAGAAGTTGTCTTCCACACAATCGAGTAACCTCCTGGATTGCTCATGTGAGACCGTACCGCCCCTCCTACAGACATCAGGGTGATTGAAGTCCCCCATGAGAACAAGGGCCTGTGAGCGTGAGGCTGTTCCTATCTTTCTATAGAGTGCTTCATTCAGAGTCCTCTTTATCAGGTGGTCTGTAACAGATCCCTACAGTAGTGTCTCCCATCGCTGTTCTCCCTTTAACCCTGACCCACAAACTCTCTGTCCACTGCTCACCCATCCCCAGGCAGAGTTCCATACTCTCCAGCCTATCCCTAACATAAATAGCAACTCCCCCTCCCCGCCTGCCAGGCCTGTCTTTTCTAAAGAGCCTGTAACCTTCCACTCCAACACTCCAGTCATAGAAGCCATCCCACCATGTTTCTGTGATGCCTACTATATCATACTCCCATAGACGTGCACACATCTCTAATTCGTCTTGTTCGTTCCCTGTGCTACGGGCATTTTAGAGAGGCATCTGAGCCGAGCTCCAAATGAAGCTGGCTCATTGGCTGGAGCAGCTGGAATATCTCTCCATTGATCTGAGCATTTATTATAGGTGCTGGCAACTGACTGGGTGTGTTGGGATGGAATGATGCCCCCCTTCCCCAACACATCTAGTTTAAAACTTCCTTGACCAGCCTGGCAAGCCTCCTACCAAAACCGCTCTTCCTCTTCGTTGTCAGAACAGCTCCACCAGCCCCCAGGAGACCTGGCCTATTAAATTGAGTCCCATGTTCTAGATACCCAAACCCCTGACTACAGCACCACCTTTCTAATCATTTATTAACCTGGCCAATCCACCTAGCCTTTTTAAGATCCTGCCCTTTATTCTGGAGAATTGATGAAAAGACAATCTGAGCTCCAGAGCCCCTAAC
This sequence comes from Psittacula echo, assembly GCF_963264785.1. Classification (NCBI taxonomy): domain Eukaryota; kingdom Metazoa; phylum Chordata; class Aves; order Psittaciformes; family Psittacidae; genus Psittacula; species Psittacula echo. Next base: position 42,210,958 of record NC_137742.1, on the reverse strand, counting down.
CACCTCTCCCAGGGCTCTGTAGTCCTTCTTTATGTTCTCCAGGCTACGCTATCCGTGCCTCTGGCAGGCAACACACCTCTTTTGAGACCAGGTCAGGCCGACAGATGAGTGCCTCTGTTCCATTCAACGTAGAAACCCCTACCACTATGACCCGTCGCTTTTTCCTGGCAGTACCAGTAGTGATCTTCTTTACCAGTGCATCGGTCAGTTGTTCCTGGTGCAAGTGTGTTTCCTTATTAGCCCCTTGCAAGACAGCAAAACAGTTCTGGGTGGGGACAACAGATTTAGGAAGAAGCCTCTTGCTTTTAATTGTCCTCTTCCTCCTTTTTTTTTTTTTTTTTTTTGTTACTGTTTCCCAGCTTCCTGGGTTAGTGGCCTTCTTCTTCCCTCCATGAGGTGCAGCGGACAGCTGAGGCCCCTGCACATTTTGGGCCTGGAGGAGGCAGTCCTGCTTCCTCTCAGCTTCCCTGACATCTTGCAGCCTATTGACAGCATCCCACAGCTCAGCCACCTGCTGCAGGAGGACCTCCACCAGGGAGCACTGAGTGCAGCCCTGCCCATTGTGCATCCTCCCCTCACAAGATCAGCGCAGGCACTTTCTGCACCCTGAGCTCTGAGCTGCAGCCTCCCTTCTCATTGGCTCTGTCTCAGTGCCTACGCTGGCCACCACCTGGGCAGCAAGAGCAGAGCTCCCAGACCGGGTGCTGGTCATACGGCGAGGGCTCCCCATCCCACTTGCCTGCCCGCGCAAACTGTCGCGCAGCGTTCACAGTCACTTACGCTCCCTGGGGCTGGTTTTTGACCAGTCAGGGTTGGTGCCACTCCTCCTGGGTCCGCCCCCTGTGAGTCCCTGCTCTCTTTAGCTGAGCTGCCGGCTTTTGGGCAAGTCCTCTTGAGGACTTGAGGCTCCCTCGATGGCTTTTGCCACTCTGAGTTGAGGCCCCTGGACGCTGAGCTTCCTCCCAGCTCAGGTGTTCAATGAGTTCTCTCTTGATCTACTTACCTCAGCAGCTGACCATATGTTCCTTATATTCAGGCTTCTTCTTATTATAAGGAAATACCTTCACTGGAAAACTTGTTCCAGCAGAAAAGGAAAAAAAGATTAATACAGTACAGTTCTCCATATCAGCCTTGCCTTTCTGTTAAAGTTTTCTCAAAATGACATCCATGCTTAGAGTAGAGTGACCATGTATAAACTTTGACAAGGCCATTGATTGCTGTTTCACCAGTAGGTGCTAAATTTTATTGATGCTTTTGCAGTATCTTACTGGATCCCATTGAGGTCAAGCCTAAGCCACCATTAACACTTGGGGAGCAGAAACTCATCTAAATCAGCATGAAGCAGCCTGCTGAAGTGCAGTGATAGCCAGCTATACTCAAGTGCAGAATGTGGGTCAGACTGAAGCAGAACAAGTCTTCATTCTTGCTTTCCTGCAGAGAAAGGGTTGCTACACAGCACATTCAAAGTAAAGATGACAATAATTTTTCTTATCATCTAGATTGGTCTCCTTAAAAGATTTTTTTAAAACAAATCACTGGTGATATTTTTATTTCATGTTACTATTTAAAAAGTTATTCTACCAGTACACAGTAAATATATAAACTTAGATTCTCAAATGTATTTTATTTAAGTAAAACATAGACAGTTCTCATTTAACTTCATGAAATAACAGTGCCTCATTGATTTTAAAGTACTGAAAGGAAACAGCAGCTGTATCCCTACACTGTCTACAAATACCTAATTCAGGCCTTGTGAATTTCTGTGCTTCAACAAATTCACTCATAGAAGTAGCTGCAGCTGCAGTAGCTGCAATAGGACAAAAGTCTGGAAATCAAGTAGGAGTTCAGCTTAGCCAGTCCAGAAGAAAATTTGAACACCAGACATAAAGGGGCCAAATTATTAACTTCAGTTTATTATCAAAAAATTGTCAGTGCAAAGGTGGTTTTTTAAGGAAATATCTCAAACCTCTCTGACCATCTTAGCACAGCAGCCTCTCTACAGAAGTCTCCTCATCAGCTTGCATTTAGGAGACAGACACTTTCAGAGAAGTAACCTGGCCCACCTGGCTGGTAACAGTCCTCAGAGTCTTCCAGCTGTACATTTTGCACAGCTAACCTCTTCTTTCTATAGCAAGTAATTTCCACTCCCACTCCCAAGAGAACCACAGGTCTGACCTTCTTCAACACAAAGACCCATCCTCAATTTGTGATCATATCTTTCTCATATTTGCACAGTATTTACTCATAGATCAGGGACTGCTTCTCCCCTTGCCCCCACTGGCAGCTCACTTCCTGGGAAAAGAGACTTAATCCCACCTTTGCACTGGCCTAAGACCTCTCCTACAGCAATTCTTCAGCACAACTAGCTCACTGCTGTTCAGACAAAGATGGATTTATAGGGAAAAAAACTTTATATTTACCCAAATTTTTAAGATAGAAAAAAAAATCTGGTTTAGGTTTTGGTTTTTATTTTTTATAAACTTTTGAAATTAGCTGTTTTAATATTGTAAATGAACAAAAAGTATGCTTGAATGTCATCACATACAAAAGAATAAATGGCAGGGTGGGAGGAAGGGCAATAAAAATAAACTTTCCACACAACTATTGAATGTTGGAAAGACAGATGTTAAAGCGCAGAGCAGACAGCAGCTGCTGAGGTAAACTTGGATGAGTATTAAACAGCACTACAAATCTGAGTAAGACAGAAATTTTCTTCACAAATATTATTGCCATTAAGCTTTCTGAAAAAAACTGGTGATACTCTATTCTTCTTTGACATTCTTGCACTGTTATAGAAAGCTTATGGGTAGCTACATTTAACGTTGCAAAATAGTTTGTATTATACTTGTCTTTGCAGATTTTACTTCCTGGAACGTTCATTTTTGGGGCCTACAATTTTTTACAGTTTTTATCTCTGCCTGGAACTATCTTTTAAAGCCCCCTGCAGATATTTTTTGGTTGAATATGGTTGACAAATAATGCACATTCTCATTAATATGGATAAAAATCCACAGGTTTGATGCCTGAAGTTTGAAACCTGAGACTTGCCTAGAGTTTGGAACTATACTTTCCTCTGCTATAACAAACCAAAATTATGAAACATGTGACAGGAGACAAGTTGCTATCACTGGAAGAAGTGGATGAGCATTTCGGTTCAGAGTTCCTTCACTAGGGCATAGAAGAAGCAGCCAAATCCTTAATGAAACACTAGTTCTGCATCAGTTCAGAGTGAGCTGCAGCTATCCCAGAATTTGCTAAGGCCATAATCTGACCAACAACATAAGTCATCACTACTGCTGAAAGAAGTAGTCCAAAATGCTCTCTTTTCCTGGCTGCTCATCCCTGTCTCACTGTGTAGTAAGCCAGATCACTAGCTGAAAAATAATGATTTGTTTTTATTAAGTTAGCTTTCTGCCCACATTCAGGGTGACAGTAAGTAGCTGAGGTGAGGAGGAAGATGGGATTTCAGAGACAGCATCAGCTTAGCTTGATCAACGTGTTCATGAAGTCACAACTTGATTTCTGCAGACCACTTATCCATAAAATGCAGATTCAAGAAATAGGGTTTGATATTCTTAAATTATTTAAAGCAGTCTGAACTTCATGATTTCAGCTAAGGCTATCCTGCATGCAGTTGTAACTTTGACTGATGCATTTTAATTTGTATTCTTTCACCCATGCAATGGCTTTTAAACATCTCTTTCTCACAAAAAAAGTATTTTGCGTCCTGATTTTAGGAAGAACACTGTTCTGAGTTTTGCAATGAACTCTCAAAAATGGCTAAATATGATTGATCTTAAATTGTATATCAATTTAAAATGTCTAAAAAGTCTGAGGAATGTTTTAAAAACTGCATACCAAATAGCAAGACTTCAAAACCTTTATCTGGGGATCTTGGTGGTTGCTTTTATATTCAAAAGTGCTACTCACCAGCTCCTAGAGAAATCACTGGAAAAATGGATGGTGAAGAGCTATTTCTGGGTGCATATTATTTATTGGTTTTGTCATATGGAGGTTTTATGGATAGAGTGTAATGTTGTCCTGGGTTCAGCAGCAGCAGTCAGTTTTTTCTCCTTCTTAGTAGCTGGTGCAGCACTGTGGTTTTGACTTTCGGCCTGGGAATAATACTGATAAAGCCGATGTTTTCAGTTACTGGTCAGAATGTTTACCCTGACCAAGGACTTTGTGAGTCTCATGCTCTGCCAGGGAGGAGGGGAAGCTGGGAGGAAGCCGGGAGGAAGCAGGACAGGACACCTGACCCAAATTAGCCAAAGAGGTATTCCATACCACAGCATATCATGCCCAGGATGTAGAGCTGAGAGTTCCCGGAAGGGCTGGAACGCTGCTGGATGGGGGGCGAGGTATTGGTATCAGCTGGCGGGTGGTGAGATGTTGTATTCTCTTCCTTTGTTATTTCCTTTATCATTATTCTTATTGGTGGTAGCAGTAGTGATTTGTGTTATACCTTAGTTATTAAACTGTTCTTATCTCAACCTGTGGGAGTTGCATACTTTCGATTCTCCTCCCCGTCCCCCCAGGAGCGGAGGGAAGAAAGGTGCGGGGGAGTAGAAACTGTGTGGTTCTAATTTACGGCCTGGGCTTAAACCACAACAAATGGAGATTTCATGAGATATAATTTCACTCTTCTATAAAAGGATCTAAAGACTAAGAAAATGAAATTTTGTATTTTACAATGAAACTGTAAAATAGAAAAACTGTAAAAAAAAAAAAACTGGTTTTGATAGAAATTTTGTAAACCTTCAATTATTGGATGCAATATATAAAGAATTAGAATATCAGTCTCTTCAGTTCATGCTTCTATAAAGCTTATTTATATAGTCAGGCTCTTGTTTTGTACTTTAAAGTTTGAGCTTCTCTCTACAGAGGCTAAAATTATCTAAAATTGCTGTGATAACACCTCAGACACCAAACCATGGATTTTCTGGGCAGAACCATCAATAGATGATAGGGTGTGGCTGTTATAATTCAGAAACTCCCATGCCAGCTTCCAAAATTAGATTAAATGTTGGTTATTCATTCTCAGGAAGAAGTGCATATAGCTAAGTGATATCCCTAGTGTTCAAATAACAGTGTATTAAGGCAAAACTTTGGTTTTCACATGAGGAAGAGCCTGGTACAGGACTGGGGCTATTTCATCATTTGCTATAATATAAGCTTTGCTTACACATGCATCTTCTTGATTACTCACCTGACCTGTGGGCATCTTGTGAAAATACCAGTAAGCTGTTTAAAAATGTACAACCTCACCCCCTGTCAGTCTTTGCCTTAAAGTTGTTATCCAGGGAAATTTTCTTCTGCTATCAAGGACAAAACTGATGAGGCTTTAGCTGTGGGGATCTCCTGCCCTGTACATTTGTGATGTCATAAGGACAACCACCCTCAAAATAGTTGAATCTGTCCTCCTTGTCCTCTGAGGGCCTTTGGTCCTTTCAGCTCTATATGCTGTGGGCCATGACTGATGCATAGTCCAGTCTTACCCTCCCATTGTTCAGGGATGAAGTTCCATAATCAGGACTGATCACTGAGGGATGTGAAGCATGGTATGGCAGAGCCTGGCCAAGGCTCTTCACCATGAGCCATTCACCTTCTGCACCAGTATGTCATCTCCTTGCAGTGCCCTATTTGGGCTAGTTGTCAAGGATCTGACTGTGTACTTAGTTTTCCCTATAGCTACTGCAGATCTGACAGACATCCTCTGTTCTGGAGTGCCAATTTCCCAGTGGCCTTACCAAATACTGTGCCTGTTCCTGTCAGAGAAGTGATCATTCTCTGTTATCCCATATGTATGTCTTTCTATAGCATTTTGTGTGAGTGCATAGGATTAGAGAGCAGGAGGCTGCCAAGGACAGCCACTGAGTATATCTGTAAGAGACTGATCTGAAATCAAGATTCCGCTGTCCATTGTCTCTGAGGAACTGAAATGGGACTCCATCAGCCATTGTCTCAGAGATGGGTGGGAGGAATTGAGATAAGACTCTTCCATCCATTGCCTGGGAGAAGGGAGTGAGGAGCTGATTTGGGGCTCCACTGTCCATTACCTCAAGGACTGATGTGAGGAATTACTACCCATTATCCTGAGAATTGCTGCAGACATGTATGTGTGCAGACACACGTGCAACTGAAGAGCTGGCTGCAAGACCAGGGAAACAGGTCCACCAGGAACATATAATACGTGACATGAAGAAGAGAGGTACTTCCCCCAACTCATTATAAAGCAGGAAAAGGTGATCACCAAGGTACATCACCAGGGAGCATTGTCATGAGGATGACTCCAGAAGGACACCTCTGTAAGAACACTCTCCACTGATAACTACTACGAACCCTGAGGGACATCCTCCACGAGACATTCACTATGAGGGCAACTCCACAAGACACAGTCTATGGGATACCTTCAAGGGGACTTCAGAAGGACGCCTCCACAAGGACTCCCACCTCTGATGGACTCTTGGGAGATGCTCTGCTTCAATACTGACTACGAACCCTGAAGAACTCCCACCATCAACCACAAAGACAACGGATCCTTGGGACACCACTGAATCCATGGTGGTGACTCTTTCTCTCTGCACCCCCAATTCTTGCTTCACTTTCTGCCTTTTTTCCAATCTGTCCTATTGGTATCCCCTTTATTACAATAATTGCCATTTTTTATTAATAACTGTATTTTTGCAATTTGTAATAAACAAAGTGTCTGATTACAGTACTTGACCCTGTTTGTGTCTTAATTTCACTCTTGGGATCACAAACTGAAACAGGGTCCGGCACTTGGGTTTTTCTCCAATCAGATCTTGACAGTATCACAAAACAAAATAAAAAAATAAATTATTTTCACATTATAACACCTTTTGGTGTAAATATGCTGCTGTCCAATTACTGGGAGATGAACAAGAGACTATTATCTTAGAAACTATAAATAAAGCCCTTTTCACTACTTCCAAGTCAATTAAAAATAAAAAATTATCTGAATTCACAAAAAAAGAAAAATATTTTTTCCATTAAAGCTTTAGTCCTATCTTTGTTCTGAGAATTTTTAAACACTTGCAGTTTTGTATATGTTGTCATCTGGAAGTGAAAGTGTAAGTGTACTTAGTCAGCTACATGACCCCACAATGTGGTAACTAAAAGCTGTATTTCATAGAATCAGAGAGTCATAGAATGATTAGGGTTGGAAAGGACCAGGATCATCTAGCTCTAATCCCCCTGTCATTGACAGGGACACCTTGCACTAAACCATGTTGCCCAAGACTCCATCCAACCTGGACTTGAACACTGCAAGGGATGGAGCATTCACAGCTTCCTTGGGCAACCTGTTCCAGTGCCGCACCACTCTTACAGTAAAAAACTTCCTCCTTATATCCAATCTAAACTTCCCCTGTTTAAGTTTTAACCCATTAGTCCTTATCCTATCACTCCAGTCCCTCATGAAGAGTCCACACCCATATTCCTGCAAGAAAAAAAGTACACTTATCCCCATTTTAGAAGTAAAAGGCTTTAGTGCAGAAAGAGATGAGAACTATGAACCAATATTGGCTTTATTATGTCAGATGGAATTTAGGTAAAATTTAGGTAAAATTTAGGTATCCAAGAATCAGTGCCTTGAAGCTTATCTCCTTACCTTAAAATTCCTCAAACACCTTCTTTTCTTGAAAAGATTCAAATATCTCTGCTATTGACAAGATTGTCACAATTATTATGATGGCCTTCACACACATATAATTGTAGATATTATGGCATTTTTGGGAAAGAGAGAAAAAGGCTCTTCATTCAGGCAGAAGACAGGAATCATAGCTCTCCAATTTGGAATTACATTTTTGTCTTAAAGAGAATTCTGCAGAAATATTTCAAAATTAGTGAAGGTATTTCTACACCATATCATCATATTGTGAACTCAGTCCTTAATGACTTGTGATTTGTTTCCAGACAAGACATGAAACCGTTAGATACAGCATTAATTTCTTCAAATCTGTTAAATCAACACAGGAAGAACACCTGCAGATAGCTCTTTGCAGCAGTTTGTGAACATCTCACACATTTCCTGCTTTGTTCACTGAAGTTGGTCTTACTGATCCTAATTTTATAATGAACGTGATGACACTTGGCAAACATCCATACAAAGTGCTAGGGGTAACTTTTCTAATATCCTGTTCCTTAACATTAATGAAAATATCATTCATCTATGTTGTGAACAGGACTTTAAATTAGCTAAGAAAATCTTGGCAGTGCATGCTGAAATGGCTGAATCCATAGCAAAAACCTTTGGCCCTTTGGCTTGTTAATTGCTTTGCCTTTTCCATTATGGGCAAGAAATTCAATACTTAAGTCAGTAAATACTGCATGCCAGTCCCTTCATTAGTGATTTCTCAAGGCTTCATTCACTCCTTCATTCCTCTCTTCTCACATTTACTAATAAAGGTGTAAAATGTATACTCTAAAATGCCATAGCTATTATTTTGCTGCCACTGGCAATGAGATTTTCATGTTAAAATGAAGATTGATAAGGATCTAATGCTGGAAGAAAATTAATTCAGTTAGTCAGCCAGGACAGACTGCAGGTGCAAAGCAATAATTACAAAGGTATGCAGTATTTTCAGCATGTGGACATTAACGTCAGCTTTCATAAACAGAACTAATTTAAATACTGCAAAATACTATTTTCATGTCTTAGTAAATTCCATTCCTCCGCAGCCATGATGCCTCATTTTGCTGTGGCATATATTGCTTTGCAGTCTAAGAAATTTAGGATCTAAATACATCTCAAAGTTCACATATGATTTCACACTTTTATCATTCATTCAGTTTTTAGTAATCTAACCAGCCACCATGCTTTTGAATAGAGAATAAGCTGGTGAATAACAGGTGCTTTGATAATATTTCATGTATCAGCCGGTGTGAATTGCCAGCCTGTGTCTCACCACTACTTTACCTTTTCATCATCACCAGAAGACAAGGACATCTTGTGTCTTGTTCTAAGTTCATACCATGCATTCCATGTCTCAGACATCTAGGCTTATATTTTAATCACTCTAACATTAAAAGTGAAACTGGCTTTAAGATCAGTTACAAGAAAGCTATCTTCCATAACAATAGATTTCTCACAGAGCATTTAAAACACTGCAGTTTGTTTAAAAATCAACTGGTTTCCTATGGCAGCTAAAAAGAATTAGCTAAATGGGAAATTAAGTGTTATGTATGACATTGACATTTAGAATCATAGAATCAGCTAGATTGGGAAAGACCTTTAAAATCATCAAGTCCAACCATTACCCCAGGACTGCCAAGACCACCACTAAACCATATCACTGAGGGCCTCATCTACATGGTTTTTGAACACTTCCAGGGACAGTGATTCCCTAGCAGCCTGTTCCAATGCCTGATCACCCTCTCTGTGAAGAAATTTTTCCTAATGTCCAATCCAAACCTCGCCTTGCACATCTTGAAGCCATTACCTCTTGTCCTATCACTTGTTACTTGGGAGAAGAGACCAACCCTCACTTCACTACAACTTCCTTTCAGGTAATTATAAAGAATAACAAGGTCACCCTTGAGCCTTCTCTTCTCCTCACTAAACAGCCCCACGTCTGTCAGCCATTTCTCATCAGACTTGTGCTCCAGAGCCTTCACCAGCTTTGTTGCCCTTTTCTGGCCCTGCTCCAGCATCAAAATGTTTCTTTAGTAGTGAGGGGCGCAGAACTGAACACAGGATTTGAGGTGCGGTCTCACCAATGCTGAGCACAGGGGGATGATCACTGCCCTGGCCCTGCTGGACACACTATTGCTGATATAGGCCAGGATGCTGTTAGCCTTCTTGGCTGCCTGGGCACAAGCTGCTCATGTTCAGCTCTGTCAGTTAGCAGCCCCAGGTTCTTTTCCACTGAGCAGCTTTCCGGCCACTCTTACCCAAGCCTGTAGTGTTGCATGGGGTTGCTGTGACATAAGTGCAGGACCTGGCACTTTGCCTTCTTGCACCTTATATCACTGGCCACAGCCCGTTGATCCAGCCTATCCAGATCCCTCTGCAGAGCTTTCCTGCCCTCCAGCAGATCAACACTCCTGCCCAGCTTGGTGTTGTCTGCAAATTTACTGATGGTTCATCATCATCTAGATCATCAATGACAATATTAAACAACAGTGGCCCTAACACTGGCCCCTGAAGGACACCAGTAGTGACTGATTGCCAATTAAACATGAAACGATTTACCACCCTTTTGGCTTGACCATCGAGACAGTTTTCAACCCAGTGAAGAATCCTCCTATCCAAAGCAACGAGCAGCCGGTTTCTCCAGGAGAATGCTGTGGGAGACAGTATCAAATGCTGTACTTAAATCCAAATACACCATGTCCACAGCTTTTCCCTCATCATCCAGGTGTGTCACCTTACCACAGAATAAGGTCAGGTTGGTAAAGCAGAACCTGTCTTTCATGAACTCATGCTCACTGGGCCTAATCCCTGTTTTCCAGCATGAGCTTTATGATCTCACTCACTCACCTCTGCGAGCTCCTTCGGCACTAAACAGCAGTTTAATATGTAATTTAAACATCTATTATCATACTTGATCTATTGATCTGTATCAATATATTAGACACTTCATTTCTGCAGGAGGTTAAGAGTTTGTTCCAAAGGACTTCTCACTGGAATAAACATAATAGTGGTGACACGCAGCAAAGAAGTTGTGACTGGCCTCTGAAGTCAAGTACACCTGTGCTTTGTCCATTTTTTTTGGTTAATATTTTATTTATGTCCTGTGTTACTCAGTGTGAGTGTATAATGTGTTACTATTCTTATTAACATTTCAAAAGAAAGAAACCTATAAGTGAAGTGAAAAGGGGTGACTTTTAAGCTACACAAGCCTATAAAACTCTTAAGCAAGCAAAATCACCATAAATAATAGAACCACTCACAAGTCTGTTTTCTGTGATTTAGTCAATCAGGGTTAAAGCTTTAATTCTGTTAATTACTGTTTGAGCATTGGGTTATTATAAAAAAATTGCATAGATTTACATTCTTACAAAAATTTATCTTAGCCTCTTAAATGTATCCTGAGAACTAAAAATAAACAACCATAGACTATTAGGCAGCAACATAAAATAATGCTGGAATGTATCTGAAGTGTACAGCACAAATTAGAAGAAACACCGACATCTGAATATAGCATGTGCCGCCCACTGTGAATAACAGTGGAATAAGTATTAGCTTTACAGCACCCAAAGCTAAAAGGCTACAGTTTTTGGGAACCTGATATTACTCTTCCACTTTATATTTGCTCACCTCTTAATTCCAAACTACTTAACCCCTTGGCAGAACGTGCTCAGCCAAAGTGTCATTACTAAATGCCTAATGTTGCTCAGAGGAAGTCTATATCCTTCTGTTATTACTTCAATCTCTGTATGGGCAAGAGATGAAACAGTAGAAAATTTGAATATTCAGTTACATGTAGGAGTATTTTTATTAAAGAACAAGAAATAATGTGTTAAGGATTAACAGCATTCAGGCACAGCATGTTGTGGAGTGCATGAACTTTGAGCTAATTCTTGCTCTGATATGCTCCTAAGGACATCCACTTCTAAAAGAAAGCAAGAGTACAACATGGTCAGCAGATCAAAAGAGAATATGTGAAAATCAAACACAGGTTACTGTCTCACCCTCTTTGTGAAGGCAATGGTGTAATAACAGTCTGTCTTAGGTTCAGCCGTAACAGCTATTTTCCTCCTTCTTAGTAGCTGGTGCAACACTGTGTTTTTGACTTTAGTTTGAGAACAAAGCAGGTAACACTGATGCTTTAATTGTTCTAAGTAATCCTCACTCCGACCGACGACTTTTTCAGTCTCATACTCTGTCAGTGAGAAGGGGCACAAGAAGCTGGGAGAAAGCAGAGGCAGGGCACCTCATCCAAACTAGCCAAAGGGGTGTTCCATACCACAGCACGTCATGCCCAGTGTATAAACTGGGGGGGGGGAGTTACCTGGAAAGCCCAGGTCGCTGCTCGGGTCAGGCTGGGCATTTGTCAGCAGGTGGTGAGCAATTGTATTGTGCATCATTTGTGTTTACTGTTTTCTTTTCCATTTCCCCTTTAATTTTATATTCTCTCACCTTGTTATTTCCCTTATTATTATTATTGGTGGTAGCAGTAGTGGTTTTGTGTTATACCTCATTTACTGGACTGTTCTTATCTCAGCCCATGGGATTTACATTGTTTTGATCTTCCTCCCCATCCCTCTGGCAGCTGGGAGTAAGAAGGGAAAGAGTGAGCAAGTGGCTGCGCAGTTCAAAAAAGAGATTAAAGAAAAAAAAGTCACTGAAACCTCCTCCACGCTCATAAAAGAGAAGCACTTCTACATGTGACCAATCACAGTTAATCAGCCAAGTGGCCAAAACTGTTCAAAAATTATAATAAGAAAAGAAAAAAGATAAAATAGGCATGCCCAACTAGAAATGTCAAGCCACAAACATGACTATCAGTATTTTACGAGTAAGCTAGGAAAACAAAGTGCTCATACCCAGCCTCAGGAAAAAGAAAAAAAAAAAATAAAAAAATCAGGGAGTGAATGGAACATGTGAGGAGTTCAGGAGCCAATGAGAAGTCATGGCTTTCCCTTTCAGCAGCTGGCTTGTGATTCACAGGAAGAGTAGTGTTTGCTATTCAGCAAATGGAAGTTGAGAACCTGTCCCATTGCTGATGGATGAGGTCATGAGGTCAGTGTTTTGCCTTCCTGTCAAAGTGTTCAGACTTTTTCAGGATGATACCAGCTTGTGTTATTTAGCCCATTATCTGCAGTATGCTCTTCAGTTACCATTCCAACAGCTGCAAAGTCTAGTGTCTTATATCAAAAGCAGCAGAGAAAGAACAGTTTCATTAGTTCCTTGAACACTCCTTCTACACAAAAACACATTTCCTTAATATATATTTCAAAAAATGAATTTGACAAGACAGCATTTGCTGCAAAGCTCAAATTGTCATGAAATTTACATTATAAAGGTTGACAATATGATCATTATATTTAAAACCTCTTGAACAAGATCCTTTTTGCACTGATGTCAATTACTTGCATTCATGCAGTGTTATGGCCTATCCTCATGTTTTGTAGGGATATTTCCAAAGAAAAGTCAATCTATTCTGATGCAATTTATTCTCCTGTGGCATCTCAAAATTCATATTGCTGGAGTTAAAAGCAGAACTTCTTTTTACTTTACCACATTTTTACAAAGGTTTCCTTATAGAAACTGAGAAAATTAAATCAATGCAAACGATGACCAGAAGTATTTATTTGGAAGTGATAGAGCTGATATAAACTCTGTCATTTCCTCAGACACCCGTTTGGACTGGCTTGTGTGAATAACAAAAGCATTTTGTCTGCCTATGCTATTGGCAGACACCGTGCAGAAATGAATGAACATAGAAATAATGATAGAACATGGAAAACTCAAAGCTTTTATGTTTTAGCAATGTTTCCTTTTTTTTTCTTTTTTTTGTCTTGTAACATGTGGTGGTTTTCTTAAGATATCAGGTCTGGAATCCTGAATTTATGAAAGGCTCCATTAGCATTCTGGGGAGGGGAGAGGGAAGGAAAAGGAACTAGCGCTTTCTGCACATGGCTTGTTTCAACTGCATGAGGTATTCCCTGAAGAGTCAAAACTCAAAAGTAAATGTTTTTTTGTGTTTTTTTTTTTTTTTTTTTTGGGGGGGGGGGTAAAACATAAAGTGCTTAAGGAACAAATACATTACTTTTCCCATCAATTACCCAACTATTCTATGATTTTATATTTGCTTGTAGTACTGGGATTTCCACCCAACAATAGACCTCTGCGAGTCTGAGCTGAATAGATCTTCCTGTAACAAATAACAAACTATGGCTGCCGTAAAAATTTGCCCAAGCAAGAGCTGAAGACCAAAGTAACAGAAAGCGTATAATTAACAGAACGTAATCAATCAGTGGTTTCAAGATAACTATAACAAGAAACAACTGTTTTTCAAACATTAAAAACTTAGTTAAGATATTCCATTAAATTCTAACAGATAAAACACATTCCTTAGCAAATCAGGAATGTCCAAAAAAGGTGAAAACCTTTATGCATCTTCCAAGATGAAAATACACATTGAAACCATCACAGCCTTAAGTCAATCAAGCACCCTGAAATATAGCTGAATATGACAAAAAAATTAATACCTAATAATATGTAGAAGTAATTGAAAGAGTGATATTAAAGGAGAAAAAAAAACATCTAAACCAAAATGACAGAACCCCACACATCCTGACCTCTAGTAACAATTGAATCAAGTAAGCTTTTAATTACAAAAAGATGAACACCCCTGGAGATACCTGCATACACAGATGGTCAATAGGATGTGATAACATCCAATACAATCAAGAAACATTTGAGTTGAGCAGGGGATTATACATGAGGACTGGAGGATTATGAGACAACATATTTATGAATCCAGTAAATATAAACCATAGCATGCCAGCTGGGGAAAGTATGGTGAGAGAAATGCAGTTGTGATGAATTAATCCCTGTGAAAACAGTCAGATAAAAGACCTCCACTATCTTGGACTAATTTTGCAGCCCATGTTGAGGAACCGAATAGTGTCCTGCTGCATTTGAGATGTGCAGTTTCAAAAGTCTGTTATCTAATTTTTACTATAATTATTTTATTGCCACTGGAAGTACCATTTATCCAAATCACATTTTAAAGAAGCAGCTAGGTAGATACACCTCACTTTTTGTTTAAGTTGTACCACAGTTTTGCTAGTCTTATTCCAACAATTCCCATTTTACTCGTACCACACTTCCTGCAAGGATTTTGTGCATAAGCACTTACTTTATTTGTCATCATGATATGCCTTGTGATATGTGCTATCACTATAGTCAGTCCACTTTTATCTGCATTCGTTTTCCTTTCTTTTCCAATCAACTTCTCTACAACCTGCTTTTCGAGAATTCTCTGAAATCATATCAACTTCTTACAGCCACATATCTTAGCTGAGCCGACTAACTCACATATTGTTAACCAACAGGTTTTCTTCAAGATTCCCGCTGCTTCATGGTTCAAGGTAGGCTGCTGTAATTCCCTTTTTTTCTTTTTTTTTTTCTTTTTTTTTTTTCCTTTTAATTAAAATGAATCATTCTGCTATTTTATCACCTTCAATTCTGGTAATATGGCAGCATATAGACATACTTCAAATATTAATGAAATAGTAAAATTAAAATTTTCCAACTTTCCTTAATCACTGTTAAGTGAAAACTTGGCACGAATATTCAGATTCAATGCTTAAAACTGTTTGGATCTGTCCCGTGGAATCCTCTTCTGCCAACAACCCATTATCTATCTCTTTGAGAAAGGAGAAAGGAGTTTGAATTCCTTGTTATTCCAGTTACCCAGGACCCAGAAATGGGGGATAGATGGACAGCCATCGTGATTAAACTCATAAATTTAATTCCTCAGATTTGAGTCTGTCAACGACGGAAGATTTTTAACTGAGAGTAATTTGTTGTTCTTGTGATTGTTTGGAAATTGCATAATGAAATGTAATCTGTTTCTTAGGAACAAATCAAGAAGAGGGTTGGTTGCTATAGAATTTCTCACACTGACTCATCAATTCTTCATTTCCCTAAGAAAAAGACCCACCATAGTATTTATTGTCAATCTATCAGTTTATGCCTTTAATTCTTGATTTACCCTGAAAATCCATATGTACTTACAGCAGGCATTGTGTCATTCTTTAGAATGCCACATTCTGCAATTGTAGTTGCTGTCCTACTATCTAGTTGCTGTCTCCTAATAACTTTCATGCCCTTCTGTCAAACATAATTGAAACTGGTCAACAGGATTGACTCTGAAGGCACTTAAGTTCCTACAGATGTCATGAAAATTGGCATCTAGACAGAGGAAAACATTCTGTCATCTCCTAAAGAAAAGGATGAACCATAGGTAAAATTTTTCTTCTTCCATTTGGCCAGCCAGTCAGCACACACACATCCTAGGCAGTATGAGGTGCCTCAGCCACAGTAGATGCTGCCTTGCCAAGTAATGTTTTTTGACTTGGTAGGAATCTAACTTACCTTAGCAAAAATATTTGTAATCATCTCCTACCTCTCAATTTCCCTGGGTACCATGAAGCTGGTTCACTCAGAGGTGCAGGTGCAAGATACAGCCCATGAGCTGACAAAAAGACTTCTCTGAAAATCAGAAAAGGCAGGCACCTGATTTCTGCAGTGTGTAAATTACCTTGCTGAATAAGAGGTGAGAATACAACTTAGCCCCATATGATCAGCTCTGCTGTTTAAATCTATTAAGAGTCATGGATCTCTTTCCATTTGCAAAGGTTAAAAGCTGCTCACCATTTATTTGTTTTGTGGTCCCTCATCTTTGTTTCATTCATGGTCTCCAGCTCTTATCAGAAAAACATCCCACTTTATTTTTCACACTTCAAATTTAGAAATTAGTACTAACCACATTAAGCTAAGCTAAACATGGTTCTGCTTGCAGTTTGAATGCAGATTTACTAGAGCTTAACTTGCTGTGTTTATTTATAAATTCTTGTAATGACCAATCTGATTTTTGCTCCTGCCTTCCAATATAGCTAAAACATCATAAGCTGGCAGCTCACTAAACGCCTGACTTGTTTCAGCACTTCTTTCAGCACACTTCATTTTTAACATACTGATGTTATAAGTGTCTTTTTTTCTACCCTGTTCTATACACAGTGAGGTCAGGTCAATGAACAGCTGAAACCTCTTTTTTGTTTTCCCCCTGAGTCAGTAATACTGAATGTATTGTTTGTGAAAGGTTTTGAGCTGATAGCAAAAAATAGACATAGCACTAATCTGGCCTTTTGCTGTCAGAGCAACTTGATTCTGAATTCATTGCATGGGGGTGAGACCACCATCTCCTGGGTAATAAGTCAATCCTATCTTTCTGTTCATTGAGCCCATAGACTTCCCTTGCCACATTAATTCCACTTGAACTATAATAACCTCCTGGCTGGCAGCTGCTATTGATAAATCACAAGAGAAACTGGCAAATCGACTTTGCAGGTAGACGAGAGAATGTGAACAATAGAAAAATTCATAATAAGCTCGATCAATAAGTAGCATTGTCAGGAAAAACAAACAAACAAACAACAAAAGCATTACTTTGTGTGTGTGTGTGTGATTTCAGTAAGATAAGGACATTTTAACAGCAGTTAGGCTACTGGAAATGTTGAATACCCAGTGTCATTTTACCTCAGGCATAATTTTTCAATCAACACTTAGTTAATTATATATGAAACAATCCAAATTACACTAACCAATCCCTGCTTTCACTGCAATTTACAGGCATCATTATAATACTTGGTTCTTCTCTCCCTTTATCTATTTTTGCAGAGTTTTATACTTCACTCATGCAGCAGCTCTCAATAACCCGTTCTGGAGGATAACTGCACTTACTCAGTTTGCTCCTGAGTGGTACTAATCAAACTACCAGAAACAAAACCATTGATGGTTACTTATTTATTGGAGGAAAGATAAAACTTACAACCTACTTGTTCATAACTGGAGCACAGAACCATTTATTGTCATTACACACCATCCTCATCTTCACCTCATTTTAAGTTTCCCATTGTATTCTATAGTCTGCATCTTTTCCCCAGTGGTCCTGATCTTCAAGAGCTCACAGCTCTGTATAAGTTCATTTATGCAAGCAATCTAACTGAAATCAAAAGGACTATATGCAGCTAATGAAAATACACATGACTTTTATGCCCTTGATAGACAAAAGACTTACTGATCTCTTCAGGAGTGGATTTTGTCTCATAAAATGTTCACGGCTTTCACAATTCCAGGACATCATGAACTCAGGTGAGGAACTTGTTCATAATTGGTAAAACTGATAAAAATTTGGCAATTCCTTCTGTGAAATGTATCCTGTATGTTTACATTCCAATTTAGAAAGAAAACAACAAAATCCCTGAAACTTATGCTTAAAAATGGCAAGCACCTTGAATTATTATTAGAAGGGAAAAACAGATTGGCTGGTTGATATTCAATTTAAATTGGAGATGAGGGTTTCCCCTAGTAAAAAGGTACCTACATTTATTTTGAAAGAAAATTATTTTATTTTCTGTTTTCTTTTTATCTCACCTTGGAAAACAAAATATTTTTTAAATAAGTTTATTTGGGTTTGAAACTTCCCATGAAAAAAAAGAACATCTCCCCCAGTCTATGCTGATTAACTTCTCCATTACCATATGCTATTTTATTTACTAGCTGAAAATCTATTGTGATAGTCAAGAGAAGTACACATTTAATTTCAAATGTGCTGTTGTCAATGCTCATTTTTACCCCAGCATTATATCTTGCTCTGATTGCTTTTAAAGTTTTATACTTTGTGCTTGCTAGCCATCTACCTTGTTTTATTTTTCTTTTTTATTTCCTTCCTTTCTTTTCCAGTAAAAAGTATGGGAAATTCTGGTAATTTAACAGATTCTTCAGTCTAATAGCCCATGCAATGATCATGGCACTGGTGTAAAACAAGGGATTATGGTTTCAATCCCTGCCCCATCTCTGTTTTTATCGGAGTGTTTGAACAATTTCAACTGCAGCTCTATTTATCAATTTGTCATGTGTAAAAGAAGGAAAATGTTTGGTTTTCACCTCACTGGATCTCGTAGGTAACAATTTCATTCAGGAACATGAGATGCTACCTACTTACTTTGAACAGTGTCTCAGAATGCTGCCTCTCTAGCGACAGAAGAAAAGCTTTGTACTCAGGGAGTCCTCCTGTGAAGACTGATGGCCACATGGCATCAGTGCGACATGGCATGCAGAATTTCACACTGGGTAACCCCTGGAGATTAGGGAGATGAAGTGGGGTGTATTGAGAAATCCACAGTGATGAATAAAAGCGGAAAAAAAAAAAAAAAAAGAAAAGAAAAAGAGGAATACTTTCACTCCACTGGGATGATGAAAACTACTTAATATGTTGGTGGGTAGCCCTAGAATGGATTTTTAATCAACAACAGTTCTCATTTACTGGAAGAGTGAGCCTATGAATAGACTCATACTACTGAGTGACATTATGGGCCATTCGTCTGCTGAAGTTGTCTGAAAATTTCAGCTACCGGTGAAGGATTATTGTTGATTTTCAGGTTGTCTTTGTTAAATACCTGACATACTGTATCACTCTTTTATTCCCCTCTCCCTCCATTGTCACTGATATTAAAATGAAACCCATCTATTATCAAATCAATCTTGCCTGATAAAACTACTCAGAGTAAGATGATGTGCATTGTATTTACCCACTAAGACTGAAAGGTGGGATTTCAATAATTCAGGAAATATGCATTTTGTTTATTTTATTAGTTTTGGTAAGCTGGGAACTACTGCAGCAATTAATTACAGCTCTTTCATAGATGATATTTGAGACCAGAATGATTGTTTTGTGGTTGAGATGCTGAACTGAGACTCAGAAGCTGTCATTTAATGTTTCTGATTTTGGCAAAGGCTTCTTGTGTAACTGTAGGAAAAGTGATTCTTTTTTCTGGACCACAGTTCTGGCAATAAAAAATTAGCAATAATTTTTCTGTAATTTAAAAAATTAAGACAAAACACCACTTTTCTTGGGTAGGTAGCTGTGAAGACAGGTAAGAAGTAGAGAAGTTGGAAAAAACACAATTAAAGACAGAGGTTTTGTCATAGAAAATAAAATTATTCTTCAAAAAAATAGATTTTTTTCAAAGTTATGGTAAAAGAATACAAAATATGACTCATACATTTCCTTCTGTGAACACTGAAAATATTATATATGCTTTGTTGTTCATGAAAAAGAGGACATTTTTTCTGGAAAAAAAAGACATTAACAAAAAAGTTATATTCTATGCACAAAAGATAGGTTTGTTTTCCTCACATACAGACTGAAAACTCATCTTCTTGATCACACATTCATCCAACCTTGTCCAAGTAGGAACTTGTCCAGTTCCTTGTTACTTGTCCAGTTCCTAGGTCTTGTTTCTCTTCTCCTGTTCAGGATGAGAAGCAGCAGTAATTTTTCCAGCTATTTTCAATCCCTCACAACCGTAGATTACTCCAAATAGTCTAAGCTTTGTGTGTGTGTGTGGAATAAAATTTTAAATATAAATTACCTTGTGCTCATTTTTAATTTACATACTTTATTTCTCTGCATCTTCTCAGGTCTATCCCACTTGCTGAAGAGAGTAAACCATCCTCATACTGTTATCCATCAGTCTGTGATTCAGGAAGTTTAATTTTAAGTATATAACCATATAAAAACAGCTGTACTGCCATGGTTTCAGAAGGTGAATTGTTACCAAAGTAATCTTTTACACTTATTTTTTTCATTTACAATCTACTAGAAGTGAATTTATCTCCATAGTGAATTCCTTTGGCATTCATGTCTACTGATTCTGTGCCTACCCTGTGTGTTACAGCCTTCCAATTGCAGTGCCCACTCTTGACTGTCTTGAGTTCATTAACCTTAGAGGTCCATCTGCAGCATCCTAACAGCACCACAATTACACCATACACACTTCGATCCCCTAAGGATCCGCTAAGCTCTATAGCCTACATTACCTAACAAATTACTTGCAATAGCCTACACTGTCACATGTTTATGTTACATGTGCCTCTTAAAAAACTTCAAAACAAACAGCATCTGCAACTCTCTCTCTTACAGCATGGACACAACCAAGCTTGTCCATAGCTTTTAAGTCTGGAGGAAACTTGGAGATGATGAAAGCCTTCCACTTCAGCAATAGGCAACATGAGGCAGTAGATTTCTCAAGAAGTACCTCAAGCTGGGCAGAGAAATGACCTCACAGGATGTAAATTCAGTGGCAGTATCAGTGTTAAGAATGGTAATTAAGATTTAAAATATTTGGGAGGTGGAGTTTTTTATCAGTAAAACAAGACATGAGAAATTTACCTTTCTTCGTATTAGTCTGAACATAACTTGACTAGGTTATAAGTAATGAACATTGGAATATATGCAAATATTATCTCCTCTTTTCTGTTGTTTAAAGGTCTGTCTAGGACTTTTGAGCATGGGCAGGTTTTCAGAGGTTACCCATTGCCACCAACCATTCTTTGTTGAGGCTGAGATGGCTTGTTTGCACTTGATTAACAGGAAAATAATTTTATGTTTGGCTGCCAGAATTTATTTTCACACTATAGAATACATGTTTATTCTCTTGGATCAGTGCCTTGAGGGTGACTGGAGAACAGAAACTGATTCTGGAGTCAGACATTCAGGAAGCGGGGGAGGAGTGGCCTCCAGGCAAACGTTGTGCAGGGGCAGGCACATGAGACATCTGTCCTCTTTGTCCTACACAGGGTGCTGCCAGTGCAACTGGTTTCATTATCTCTTGGGACAAAAGCCAAAGCTACTGCACAATTGTTGAAATATGCATGGCTGTGTCTACGTGCACGTTATAAGGATTCAGAAGAGAAAACGATCTTTCCGGTTCCTTTCCAGTATGGGCCAACCCTACGTAGCAGTATATTCAAGTATCATTTTTGGCCCTTTGGTGAAATTTCATAAGCTGAAGTGATTCAAGGCAACCATCATGCAACCATGAGCTTTTATCCTGTTTTAGCAGAAAAGGAAATGTCCAGAAGAGAGGAAGCAGGATCCAACAGTAGCCTAATCTCAGGAGTATAAGCTTGGGAATATACAATCCAGGGCCAGTATCAGAGAGGAACAGTCCCCAGGAATGATTTAACCTATCAACTCAAGCACGGACAGTGAGATGGAAATTTCACATTGGGAGTGTAAATTTATGAGCAATAAAATTCCAGGTCATCAGCACTCCGTCATTTTGGATGTAGCAAAATCTCAGAAAGATCATAGACACAAAAAAAAGTTTAGGAATTTGAACACATGCAAAAAGAAAGAAATCCTCCTTTCTGGGTTTTCCTATTGGCAATGATCCATCTCTAAGAAATAGCTTATAGGCAGATGTAAAAAATAGAAGGGAAAAAACGTATTTCATCGAAGACTTATATTTGACTCAACATTCTTGAATTTCTCAGTTTGTTTCTCATGTCTTAGCATTAAAATTCTCAGAGTTTTAACACAGGTTGGGATCTATGGACACATGTCCCAGGAGAAGTGTCCTGGGTTCAGCAGTAGCAGTCATTTTTTCTTCTTCTTAGTAGCTGGTGCAGCACTGTGTTTTTGACTTTCGGCCTGGGAATAATATTGATAAAGCCTATGTTTTCAGTTGCTGGTCAGAATGTTTACCCTGACCAAGGACTTTGTGAGTCTCATGCTCTGCCAGGGAGGAGGAGAAACCAGGAGGAAGCAGGGACAGGACACCTGACCCAAACTAGCCAAAAAGGCATTCCATACCACAGCACGTCATGCCGGAGGATGTAACTGGGAGCTACCCCAGAAGGGCACGTCCTCTTCTCTGTCGGGCTCTTTTCCAGCGGGCAGTATCGTATTCTCTTCCCTTGTTATTTCTCTTATCATTATTATTATTGGTGGCAGCAGTAGTGATTTGTGTTATACCTTAGTTACTGGACTGTTTTTATCTCAACCCGTGGGAGTTGCATTCTTTCGATTCTCCTTCCCATCCCTCTGGGGGGAAGGGGGGAGTAGAAACTGCGTGACTGACTTGCTGACTGGCTTAAACCACAACAAGAATTCTTTCCACATAGTCTGAAGAATCAACAATCTGGAGTACGCAGCAGTAAACTCATTTCCCATTTGTATGCCATGTTACAAATAGGACTAGCTGATGTAAGTAAAGTGTATAATTACTGGTAATGATATCATAGGAAGATGTAATATTTTATTTAAAACAATCATATTCTGATGTCCGGGGTTCAGCAGCAGCAGTCAGTTTTTCTCCTTCTTAGTAGCTGTTGCAGCACTGTGGTTTTGACTTTCGGCCTGGGAACAGAGCTGATAACACCGATGTTTAGACTGACCAAGGACTTTGTGAGTCTCATGCTCTGCCAGGGAGGAGGAGAAGCCGGGAGGAAGCAGGGACAGGACACCAGACCCAAACTAGCCAAAAAGGCATTTCATACCACAGCACGTCATGCCGGGGGATGTAACTGGGAGTTACCCAGAAGGGCACGTCCTCTTCTCTGTCGGGCTCTTTTCCAGCGGGCGGTATCGTATTCTCTTCCCTTGTTATTTCTCTTATCATTATTATTATTGGTGGCAGCAGTAGTGATTTGTGTTATACCTTAGTTACTGAACTATTTTTATCTCAACCCGTGGGAGTTACATTCTTTCGATTCTCCTCCTCATCCCTCTGGGGGGTGGGGGGGGGAAGTAGACTGCGTGGTTCTGATTTATGGCCTGGACTTTAACCACGACATCTGATTATAAGACTTGCATTGTAAGCAACACAAATTTCATTAGTAAGCTTGTAAACTTCTTTTAGCAGAAATTTTGTCTGCAATATTTCAGTTAAATCAGAAGATCTTTATTTTCCTGAAGTGTAGACTTCTCCCAAGATTTGTTACATTTATCTCTAAATATTTATATTAAACTGATCTTTTCAATAGCCTTTTACACTGTCTACATTTGCTCTGACTCATCCTGAATTTCATGCTTAAAAATAGAAAATACTTTCTCAGCAACAGATCTTAAATGCGTTGTTTCTTTAGCTTCTTCAATGAACCAGTTCCCTTGGCTAGTTTTCTCCATTAGCAAAGTTACTTGAAGTCTAACAGCATAAATAAGCAGAGCCTATATAAAAAGACATAACTGAGTATATTTTTATGGCCTTTGTTTCTCTTACCCTGTAATATTGTCTGACATGTAGAAGGAGATATCCTCTTATATTAAATTATCTTTTTCCACTTGGTTTCACCTAATTTTTCTTCCTATGTTTCTTACTGAAATGAAATACACATGAATTTGTCCTGGTTCCTCTCTCCAGAACAGTGATTTGCCCATAGCTGTTTGGAAGAACATATTTCAGTCTTTTACTGAATAAGCCATTTACAAGGTGTTATGGGCTCCTAAATAATAGCTCACTTCAGCTAGCCTGAGAGGAACAAAGGAGGTTAATACCACAACATAGGTGAGGCGTATGAAGCGCAGATGGCAGCTCCACCCGACTCAGCTCTCCTAAGGCAAAACCATTGCAGGACCACCAGTGTACCCGGGAGCTGGGGGGAAGAATTTTTTGCTGGTTGTTATTTGAGGTATTTCATAGCAGACCGTGGCCGAGAGGCTAGGTGGAAAGATTCAGTCTTTCTTGGATAACCTCTGAGATCACATCCCAAGGTACTTACAGAAATGGGTATGCTGAATCCAGGGAGCTGTTATCTGAAAATACAGGTTACCCAGAGAAGCAACAGAGAATTACTATTCTGAAGATTGTCAATATCCATTTATTTATAGCTTTGTTGTGTAAACTTCAGATGTTTTGATGTCCAAGTAAAGCAGTTTGTTTATACATTTTAACACCCGGCTTAATTCTGTTTCCAAACCACAAAATGGCTGTTTTTTAAGCAGACTACACCTTGAAGCATTCTAAGACAAAGGGAAAAACTGGTCGTGTATATGTATTTAAATAGCACTTATATGTTCACAGTGGATTTGTTAATAGTTTTACTTAGTAAAGAAGGAGATGAGGTATCAATTCTTAATGGAGTTGGAACATATATATCTCACTAGATTAAAGTCTTAAAATTGTTCCTGCATTATATACTGTCTAGTCATAGCCTCCAACAGTCAAAGAGTCGTTTATTTTACACCCTTGCAAGAATCAGGCTGGATGATAAAGGCAACAACAACAAAAAAATCTCTCACAACTTGATGGCTAAAACTTCTACAAAACTACTGATACAATATCCGGTAGATGAGAGTTTACTGTGCTAAATTGCTAGGTGCTTGATAATAACTTTTAGCACAGAAGTTCTGTATTATTATTACCAAAGTGCCAGTAACAGAGTTTCTTTTGAAGCACGAGACATTGTCTCTAACAACAGCAGTAAGAAAAACATAACAATCCTGTGATGTTCTACTCTAATTACCTTTGTATCAAACCATAACTAGAGAGCCTGTGAATTGCATCATTCATTGCTAATTGGAACAAATATTTCAGTTCTTAGCAAGCACTTTTCCCTGTTTTAAACTAGGAGCAATAAAAAATAAAATGTAAGTAAGCATTTCTGCACTTTCTTCGTGGCTTTTGTATACTGTCCCAGCAGCTTTTATTAGTCGAAAAGACCCAGTAGCAGCATCAGAAGAGCCATGATCACCAGGGAATTATTCAGTTGCAGTAGGAGTGGAGACAAACGGATAAAAATGGGAAGGGAAGTGGATAAAATTCCTCCTTAAGTGAAAACAGCACCTTTCGTGTTTGTCAGATGTCCTGGCTGCTTTTCTTCTGGACAGGCATTCTGATTGATATTTTCTGGAATAGGGAGAATCGTAAGATCAAAGATATGTTCTTAATTTTTCTGATGGCATGGTTCTGAATATATTTCTTAAACTTTCGTCTCTCCTGTTCCGTCCATTGTAATGTTCAGATTTGCAAAGACTTTTTATTGTGTTAATAATACTTGTTTTCTATATGAATCTCCATTTAACACTGCCCAGAGGAACCTTAGGGGGAAAAAACCCATATTCTTAGATTATGTAAATCAGTATAGCTCCACTGTTGGTATTGTACAACTGCAGAGACTCTGGTGCACAGAGATATAAAATGCTACAGTTGTAAAAACAATGCCAAAACATGAATTTTGGTACTGCAAAGAATCTATGCAGCCACATAGAAAATGTCGTTCCAGCAAAAAGCGTTGCAGCTAAACTAACCCATCTTGAAAGGTAGCACTTCCGTTTTCTTCACATGCAATATACGTTGCTCCATAGGCCAGGTGTGCTTACGGACCCCCTGGTGAAGAGACCTTCCCACATGTAGCCTAGATAGTCTAAACAGCAACCTTTGTCTGACAGATGAATAAATAAATAAACCTCTAATTTTGAGACAACTTTCTTCCTGAATGTTTCTGTCTACATATTACAAATGCATGGAGAAAACTAATGAAGGCATTAATTACATCAGTCCAGCCAGCACTAGCCATACCAGTATCATCAAGCCATGATGCATAAAACACAGCATCACCCTTTACATCTCCATGCTGAAAGTTTCTTTCCTCTGTAATGACAGGTTGAGAAGTACTCAGCTGTTCTTTGAGTCAGTTGTAGAAACCAGCAGGATAAGACATTAACAAGCTTAAAAGGTATTACCTGTCTAGGCCTACCAGGAGGTTTATGCTGACTGTAGGGGTTTCACATCTCTCTTATACTTTCATGAGGGAATTAGTTAAAATTGCCATAGTGGAAAGTATTTGATTTAGATTAATCTCACTTTCTCAAGCAGTGGAGACTCATTACTCTGATTGGCTGTTCTACCCATACTGCCTTTAATGCTCTAACTATATACTCAGGAAAAAGCCTTCAGTTCAAAGCTTTTTATGGATGAGTAAAATGGATCATTATTATCTTTTCAGGAAATCTTTAAAAGACTTAGAAGAATAAACTGAAAAACATATATAAGTGAGAGATATACCTCCAGCATTCAATCTGGGTATATGTCAAATTTTTGCTTTCTCAGATGACAGAATTTCTCATTCTGAGAGCAAAAAAGTGTTAAATGTTAATCTTTTAACCTAAGAAATAACCCTGACAATCTTATGGTTCTGACAGAGTTTGTCTCTTGTTTCTAGCATGACTGCACTGCACAAGGTGGGATGTCCAAGAAATGCCTTGTTTAGTCTACCAAAAGACAGTATTTCCACACTTTTAAACATTTTTAGTGTGACTTTTTAGTTCTGCCTGTAGATACAAACTGAAGATCTTTCCAGGCATGAGACTGTCAGAGGCACTAATGAGGACATACAGGAAAATGAGAATTTCAGTGCCAGAAGCTCTCTGCTGCTGTAAGGACAGGATATCCCAAGTCATCCTGTTTGGAAGCAGGTGCCAATCAGCAAAGCTTCACAATGATGATGCAACGGTAAGTGCCCAATTATATTTTAATTTCTAACTTGTTAGCCATGCAGACTGCTAAATCTGTGGCATGCAATAAAAACATCTATTTTGGCCCTTTGGTCTCTGTTTCAGGCACAGTATTCAATTGTCTTAAAAGAAAAGGCATATGAAAGGAACAAGTATTTCATGGCACTAAAGACTTTCAAGTGATCTAAAACACTAGATGTTTATTCTTCTTTATGGCTTATATACATTTGTAAGTCATAAGACATCCATTGATCTTGCTGAGATGGTTTTTAAAAACTATCAGGGTTATTAACAGATCTGTGCAAGCTTGACATCACCAACCAATAATTCTTGCAACTGTATATTTATAAGATCCCCAATGCTAATTTCTTAATGTCAGAATAACCTCCAATACAGTGATTCAGAGGCAGATGATCTGGCAGAGGAAGCTACATTTTAAAAAGTGCTATCAGAGATAATGTGTGGAGTCTTGACCTGATTCAATTACAGCTTTGCCCTTATGTTACCCAAGGGCATATTATCCAGCATTTATAAAGACATTGGCTTGGATAAATGAAAGAGAAAAAAAGCACTATTGTTTACTCTGCAGAAGATAGGCTGTAGAAATGGTTAGATTACCCTCTCGTACAGACGCACTATCTTGTAAACACATGCATGTACATCTACACACAGAGGCCCAACACACACACAGGCACACACACACATAAAACTCTTACAAAATCTCCTCAAAGTCCTTTCTGCTACCCTAATTGCATATTTTAAATGCAAGAAACCAAGTTGGCTGAGTCTGATTTTTTTTCTTTTTTTTTTTTTTTGCAACAACCGGGCCCATTTTTGGTGGTTTTTATATACATGTAATTAGCAGTTTAATTTCCTCTGAGGCTAAATTATCCCTATGATTTTATTTAATAACAAGGAAAATTTACTGCCAGAACTGAGGTTGGGGTGCCAGCCTTAGCTCTGCACTGCCCTCTGCTGTCTCCCGAGCAGTCAACGTGGCCAGTTCGACCTCTGGCACCGCGTCTGCAACTACAGTCTCGACGCATGGAAATTGTCTGAAGATGAGGGAACGTTGTCCAGCTTGAAACCACACTTAATGAGGATTCCTCTCCCTCTTGTTTTCTCTTCCAGCCACCAAAAATGAAAAAAAAAAAAAAATGTCCCTATGCTGTTTATTTCAGGTTGTTTTTTTTTTTTCCCCAGCAGACTCATAGATTATACTCATTACCATATTAGCCTTGTAACAAACCCTTTCACACAGTTTAGTTCAATTAAAGATTACATTGTGTGCCTGTACACTGTCCATGAAGCTCAAAAAAATAATGTTGCAGAAAGCAGCATCTATCATGCCTGAAGCAGTATGATTACTCACAGTGTGCTTTATACTTGTAAAATCTAATTCAAGCATTATATCATATTTTACTTAAAAATGTCTTTTAATAGGAAGAAACAAATCCATCTGTTGCAAGAGAAGGATATCTTCTCCTGGGGCACACTGTACTGCCCACCAGTTCTTGTCAAATAAGTTAATTTGTCACATAGGAATCTGCCTGTTACTGTCATCTCTTCTAGATGTCTTTCACACCCACCTCCGAAAGCACCTCATGCATATAATGACATTTATACAGCACCTTTCATCTAAACAGTCCAAAATGCAGGACTGACCTTATAAACTGATTAATAATCCCATCTAACATCAACGGCAAACCTCAAAATTATTTTAAAAACACTCTACGACCCACAGAATACAGAGATTGGTTACTTTATTCTGAAGGACTACTTTCTTTGTTGCTGAAATGCAGCCACTTCTGGTATGGAAGATGACACACAGAGCACAGCTATACAAAAAACACTACAAGGAAGTTTAAAGGAAAAAAAAAAAAAAAAACCACAAAAAAATCCAAGAACAAATAATCTTATCCAGTATAATTGCAGAGGGAATTTTAAAAGAAGCAGAAGGCAATGAGTCTACTGGAATTTAGCCAGAAATAATAGCCCTTTGTTTCTGATGTACTTAAGGAACTACAGCTGGCATCACATTGGCTAATAGGCACAGAAGTCTGGCAGGAAATGAGATCAATTAATTTGAAGAATTGTGTTCTGACTAGCTAGAGATTCAGAACAAGACTGCATCTTT
Source organism: Psittacula echo (assembly GCF_963264785.1). NCBI lineage: Eukaryota > Metazoa > Chordata > Aves > Psittaciformes > Psittacidae > Psittacula > Psittacula echo. Next base: position 42,181,819 of record NC_137742.1, on the reverse strand, counting down.
AGATCTGCATGAGAGAGATCCTATGAAAACAGAGAGTTAGCTCCTAGCCAACAAAACAACCAGCTCAGTGACATCAAGCACACACCTACTTGCAGTGTATTCGTTCGGCTGGAGTCATAAGTAGGGAAGGAAGGATTCCATGAGAAACTGGGAACTGCGGTTCCCTTTTCAGCCATGACTAGTTTCAGGCAAGTATTTACGAAAAGGTAGACATGGAAGCTATTTCCTACATGTGGAGATAAAAAGGCATAAAGCCATCACGGAAGAAAAAGTTCTTCATGAGGATAGCCCTAATCATGTGGCAATATATTAAATATGAATCTGGCCAGTAGTGCAAATGCAAATCCTGCCATCTTGGTGGAAGACTTTATTCTAGAAAATACATCTGACTCTCTTTCATTTCTTGCTTGTTGTGGGAAAATATAATTTGACCTTCATTAGGGCCAACTATAAATAAGATATCTCTTTCCATCTCTTTTAAAATTGTAAAACAAAGAAGGTGACTTCTTCAAAGACTTGAAACAGCTGTCCAGAAAATTCATCAGCATGATGTCTCAAAAATTTCAAGTGTTGTTACTCAGTTCTGTTTCAGTGTTTTTCTTATCCTCCCCTGTTGGAGTCTGAGAGCAGGAGGCAGATAGAGTCCTATATGCTGATAGTCATTGTGCCTCTGGACCTTTTTCATTAATAAATGAGCTACCTTCTGTGTGTGTTTGTTTGTTTGTTTCTTTCTTTCTTTTTTAGGGCGGAGATAAATTGCAGCTATTTTCCTTGTTTAGCACAAAAAAAACAAATGCAATGCACTGCTATGAGGCTCCATTATTTCTTCTTCTTTTGCAGAAAATCAACCCTAGGCACCTGAACTCTGGATCACTTAGATTTGAAAACAATGCAGGAGTTAAACATTGCAAGGCACAAGGATCTCAGTCTTCTTTGCGTGATTAATGAAACATCACAGAGTAATAGGGAGCAGCCATCAGGTTTCTACCCACTTATGGCCTAAACTTTGTTGATTGTCTCGGGAAATTATGTATGCTGAGAGACAACTGCTTCTAGAGAGGCACTGCTTCTAGAAGCATTCATTCTGTATTGTGAAAGCCAAAAAGTGGTAACAGGCAATTTGGCAGGATCATCGAACAGGGCTGGCTGGCTGGCATGTGGCAGGATCTTTGAAAGAAGGATATGGAAAAAAAAAATGTCACCCTCTTTCAACTGCTGTGCTGCATTGGGAGCAAAATCAGATTATTAACCCATTATTGTAAAATGTGGGAGACACTGTTTTGTAAGGCACTCTGTACAGAGAGGAAAGGAGGTCAAGTACAGAATTTTCACAGAGGTCATCACCCAATGGCTGATATTACACCCCTGGAGAAACATAGTCAGAAGGGACTGCTAGATCATCTCCTCTCATCTCCTCTCATTTCATCTCACTTCCTGTATATCACACACTTTAAAACATCATCCAAGTATCTATATATTGAGCCCATTAATTTACATCTAAATGAAGCATAACTTGTGTTTTGGTGAAAGCATTAGTCACCCTGACTATCAGAAATGTGTGATTTCTTTTGGGTTTGAAATTGCTACAGGATCTAGTCATCAGTTCTCGTTTTGCATTTCTCCGAGGCCAAGCAGGACATTGTCTCACAAACAAAAGTGAAGGGCCTTGGTTGTCTCTTTAAGAGTGGTTACTGAAATAAGAAAGGGACAATCACTGTCCTGGATGCAGACATATTCATTAATGTATGTAATTTAAGTAGATTTCACCTTTTTTACTCAAATGGAAAATCAAAAATACCTCTATAATATAAAGGTGTTGCCAAGAGATTTTTCTGAAGTTGTTCAGGAAACTCTTCGCTTGCCTGGCTTTTCTCTTGGATTTACTTAAGCTTGTCCAGTCAAATAATTCTCTAGCTGCACTGGTTTAAAATATGCATATGCCTGCACAGGAGTTTTTGTTTGGCCTTTGTTGTTTGGAGTGGTGGCTTTTTAGGACATATATTTAGACAGGACAGTAGTGCTATGAAAATGTTTTCTCCTACTACTAATTTACTCTGACAGCTCTTACAGCAATGGATTGTTAAGGTAAGTTTCTGCCATGTCACTCCTGTTGACTTTAGCTAGAACCACTCAGCAAAAACCTTGGTGTATTCACCTCAGTAACTTTAAATGTTTGCAAAGTGTGTGTGTACACCAGGCCTAGTTTTCTCAACAATTTTTGCAGTCCTTGTAGAAAAGGTGGCACATATAAGGAGCAATCCTTCTGTCCTGTTTTAGCCTTCACTAGAACGAAACCAAACAAATGCTTCTTCCTTCCCATTTGACTACAAAGGATGAGTCTCTGGGTTGTGGGCATCTACCCCACAGCTGCATAAGGTTAGATGGCATGAATCCCACTGCTTCTATCCCACTTAGAATTACTTGCCCTAGCCTCACTAGTGTCTGACCTTTTTAGGCCACTGTAGCAGGCAAAACAGTCAGGTATCAATGACTAGTAGAAGCCTCTTTTTCATGAGGTGTCCTATGGCTGATACACAGATGTTGATTTTTTTGCCATTTCCCAAGTTTCATAACCACCTGCCCTTCTCAGGCAGCCCATTGGCATCAGGTCCTATAAGGTCCAAGTGCCTGCAGCTGAGTGGGATGCTCTGGTGCTAAAACAGTCCATCAAGGAGCCTCCTTTTAAAGCAAAAGAGGAAGATCAGGAAGAATGTTTTACAAGTCTGAAATGTATTCACTTCTTGTTAAGGAAAACTACTAGGAAGAGAGATCTGGTTTTCAGGATATTTTTTAACTCCTTAGGAATCAAGTTTGGAGGAAGATAAAAGATCACTGGTTCATGTAAATGTCTTTATGAAAATAACAGTAAGGAGTGAACCTTGGGACTGATGCAGGAAGCACTTCACATTATCAGGGCTGAAAACATAACAGCTAGGTATACCATTTCACTGTGTGTTGTCCTAAGCTTTTTGTGTTTCTAATCATATAGGAAACTAAGAAACTCTACTGGCAAAAGGCTTTATCTCTTTCATCCTATCCATTAACAGCAAAAATAGCCTGTTACTTACTGCAGGTCAATAGCAGTACTGAATGTAAATAAATTATTTTGAGTGATTAGAGTAGCACGTCTGCTTCTCACCCAGTGTTCCGTTAAAGTAGCAGTTTTTCTGATTTATCCACAGGGTTGTGTTATATCATATCATCCAAAACTAGGTTTGATCTGACCTGCCACAAAACCAGTTTCAATCCAGCATAATCAATATCTAAAACAATGGATCATTATGTGAACACAATACAATGCTAGGGATCTGGACAGCAAAGTACAATTACCCAAATTGCCATTTTGGATGTAAAGATGCACTTATTCATTGTTCCTACAGAATATGCATAGCTTTTTCTCTTTTTCTCAAGATAGATCCAGAAAGCAGGCAGACAAACCCTGGGCATAACTCTACAGCAAACTCTTATTGTTAAATTGTATTCTGGGATTGCCTGCCTCTGCTTCCCATGGTACCTTACAAGGCAGCAATGACTGTATTACTCTGAAAGAGACCATTACCAACAATGGCTGCAACTCTGGTATGGGCGAGAAATGGAATTTCATTATAACTGCATTCAAAGGTATTTCAATCAGCACTGATTGCTGCCTCTTTTTAAAGAAAAAATAATCTACTGAGTAGATTCAGTGGTTGTGGGAATCACACCCCATGATTTCCTACTCCCTGGTCTTTTTTCTCCTTACAAAAACAGTCATGCACTCTCCTGCTCATCTTTTGGCACTCTCACTGTACAGCCTGGAGCATTCACAAGGCTGGATACTGTCATGTAATCTATAATAGTTAATAGTCATTCATTTGGTGTTGATTTTTGTGTGTGTGTGTGTGTATGTGGGTTTTTTTGTGCAAATCAACATTAAAACAAGGTAAAATAATTTAACTGTAGTGACAGGTACCAGTTAGACTGGCTTGACTTCTCGTTGTCCATAAAATCAATTCATGGTGTTTTCCCCAGTCCTGACCCACTGGTGTGCACCTTTTCACCAGAGGCATCACATCACAGAGTGATGATCATCAGTCTACTACTGCCTGTTGTTCTTTAGTCCCTTAGTCTGAAGTGCAAACTCTGGTGGCTGTGCTTTGGAGTAAAGAATTTTTGTTGCTCTCTGGAACTGGACTGAGATCACCAAAACCCCCCGCTAGAACAAGTGACTGTGGCAGCTGTTAAGATGGCGTAGGCTTAATTTAGTAGTGCATGAATCAAAAGAACCATACTATGTAGTTCATCAACAGCCTTCCTACCATTGCCCAGCTATACTTGGAGCAAAAAGATAATTTGACAGAGCTGGTGTTCAGCATAGAAATGTCAGCAAAATGTTTTCTATAACAGTGACTTAAAACATAAAACCTGTGATAAATGCTTTGTTTTTCTGTTTTTTTTTTTTTTTTTTTTTTTTTTTTTCTGGGGAAAAAAAAATTAAATTCATCCAAAAATAAAGTAAAATAAAAAAATGTATATGAAAATATATGCATACATGTGTATGTATGCATGTACATGAATGCATGACTGGATTTTGTGGTTTTAAGGCAATAATACACTTTACAGGAATGCAACTCTGATATTACTGTCTTTCCACTACAGAAAGCTGAATTCGTTCTCCTCTTAAGGTCTGGAAATGAAAAAAACTCGAGATCATTCCAATCGTCTTCTCTCACAAGTATGTATTCTCCAGTAATTACTCCACATAGACTGCTCAGTCCAGCCTGATCTCTTGGCACGGGGGAGCACTCGTACGCTCTTTCTATCTAAACATGAATGTGTCACCTGCTTCCAGGCTGCTCTCCCCACTGCTATCTCTATATCCCCAAAATGCCAGCTGTGGCCTTTTGGGACCCTTAAAAATCAACATGACAGAAGTAGGTGGAAGACGTATTCCCAGAATTTTCTGGAGCTGGGCAAGGACTGAGATCAATACCCTGGACTGGCTGCTGTGGGAACAGCAACCCAGCATGCAGAGATTTAAAAAGAAATTACCCAATTAAGACGTAATGGCCCTCCAGCCTTTCCAGGCTGTGAATGAGAGCAGACATATTTACAATCACAGGGTATCATAAAACTCCATCCAGTTATATCAAATCAGCAGGGCTAATTTAGCCAGCAACATCCTGATTAGGTGGTATGCCTGTGTGTGTGTTGGATGATTTATGATAAGATCAGTTAGGACTGTCAAAAAAAGATTTTTAAATAACCTTCTAGGAGGAAAAGGGTGAAAGAGAAGGATATTGAGGTTTCAGGAAGACAATCGACTGCCTTACTGTAAAGGATCACACTGAATAGCAGTGATGAAAGATTACATTTGTTAATGTGTTTGTATGATGAATACTTACCAGCAGTCTCATACACACACACACACACAAAAGCATAAAGGAGGCAAAGTTCATTTTCTATTGAGGAGTTTTGTTATGGTAGGGTTCCTCATCACCATTTAATTATCCTTACAGAGGGATTTACCTTTTTTAAAATGTATCTTTATGTTCATGAGCACTGAATGACCACGTGAGCTCAGCAAAGAGGAGTCCTCTATTCATCCGGAGGTCAACGAGGATTGTTGGCAGGACGTCCAATTACCCTGACAAAAAATATCTTTCTCCCCACCATCCCTCTCCCCACCTCATTCTCCCCAGCTAGTTCAGGAAAAAAGAAATTTAACCCAGAGCTGCATAAAGGCTGTATAAAGGCTGTCAGCCTTTTTGTGTCTGAAGAGAGCAGCAGTACAATTTGGTGTAAGTATAGTGTGTTCATGAATCCAAAACATAAATAACTGCCTTCATAATACTGATTAGAAGGCAGGGAAGAAGCTTCTTTCAGCCAGCAGAGAACCAGCAGCAACATCTCAAAGGTAGGGGAGGTTAGACTGGGACAATTTGTTGCCGCGCCTCTGCTTTTTCTGCTTCTCCAATCACTCACAGCATTTCTTTCCCTGATATGTGCCCTACCTCCCGAACTCCCGGCCACCCTGAAATTTCTCAGCTGAGCGCCCAAGCCCGCTAAGTGTGACGTTCTCCAGAAAGGGCTTTCCATGCTTGTTAGTTCCTCCTGCTGCTGTAATCCTGCAAAGGAAATATTTTCACAGGGCAGTAACGCGTGGCAGCCTTCACCTTCCCTAAAATATGGATGAGGAATGGTTTCAGTGATTGAACACAAAATGAAAAAGCTCTTATACCCGCTCCCCCAAAGAGAGCAGATTATCCTCTAGGCTATCATTACAGAGCAATGAAAAAAAAAAAGGGAATAGGCAGTACTTTACGCCAAGTACAGCTTCTGAAGACAACAACATGTACCCCATCAGCTATTCAGAAGCTGGACATTGTGCTGTTGTTAGATCTTAGGAAGCCATTATTACTGTTGTCGTTATTGTTGTTATTATTACAATCACTCCAGTTTTGCTATGCAAATGTGAATCTCCATCTGCCTTTCATCTGGGATTTCCTAGGCATTCCAGGCTCTGCTGAATGATCTGATAATAAATGGGTGCACAGCCAGTCAATATGTTCAGAGCTCATAGTCACTATGCAGGTGTGACTGCTAAACCTGCTTTGGTAACTTGTTTAATTTCACCAGCTGGAATCTGCTGCTCCTGATGCATGATTTTCAGTGAAGGAAGAGAAAAGAGCCTGTGAGGACAAAAGTTTTGCAAAGAGAGGCTTTCTTTGAGCAGAGGTTTTTATCCTTGCCAGACACAACTGAGCTATACCAAAATGTGCTGTGCATGATCCAGTTCTCAAGTATGAAAACTGCTAGGAACATGTGACAAAGGAGGTTAGACAGTTCAGAAGGTAGAAAAAAATGAAAATTAACAAAGTTTGGCTATCCAACTCTGGTTTTACAGGTATTCTAGGGGTACAAAAATTTGTAAACTCCCTAGGGATATAGTGGAAAACTTCATGTTATTTAAGGAACCCTTAAAGGTAGTAACACAACACAACAATCCGCATCACCTTTCCACAGGTGATTTCAGACCAGTCATGTTGCAGCTGCTGTATGACCAGGCAAGGCCATTGCAAGCAGCAACAGCAAGCAAGGCAGGGGTTAGAGAAACCATTCACTAACCATTCACCTTCTTCCCCTTCATCTTTTTCTGGATTGTAATCCTAAACGAAATATTACCTATAGAGAAGACATTTTGTGTAAAAAGTTCTATTACATACACAGGGTTAAACAGGGATTTTTAAAAGATATGGCTTATCTTACAGAAAAAGTTTGTAACACACAAATTGTAGTAATTGAAATTTTAATTATGATATTCCATATCTTGTGGTTTATTATAAAAAGTTGCATTGCTAGTTACTTTCTTTGTGCCTTTAATCCTCTGTAAGTTGGATGAATGACATATCATTCTCTTCAAGCAGTAAGTGTGTGGTAGTATTGCATTTGTATCTTAGCAATGAGTGCAGTAATTGTTCATATAACCGGGAAAATTAGGTGCTGTCCTAAGGTTACTGTAATGCTGAAAAATGTTCAAAACATTCCTGTGTACCCTTAATACTTACCTGATGACACTTCACTTGGTTCTGCAGCTGCCTAGAAATGCAGTGTCAGTGTGAAAATGGTGGTATTTGGTCTCAAAGTGCACATACGCTAAGAGATGAGCTGAGCATCACCCACCTAAAGGTGCTGTGTTTGGTTTTCTACCTGTAAATACATAAGTATTTCCAATACTTGTCAGACACATGCCCACACTTACATGCTCTTAACACAATATTTCTGCTCATCTTTTTCTGCCGTGCTCAGTGAAAAGTTGGAAAGAGTGCAGCTATATAAAGCAATGGCTAACACATTTTTTATTAGTAAAATTTATGGTGTAATGTATCTACTTTTAGCCTGACTATTGTTAAACCTGGAGATCAAACAAAGTGACACTGAATATATTGCTTTATCAATTGGATTCGTTCAAGTGAAAAATGCTGATCATGCCATGTCTATACCCTGGGTGCAGAAACGCTACTCCACTACTTGAGCGGTCGATACATAAAAGTCAAATTCATTATAATTTGTAGCTCTTTTTTTCTTGAAGAAGAACGTAGTTCTCAGTACATCAATATCAACTCTTAAATCCACATTGGATGGAGAGGGTACAGCACAGTAATTCAATCTCTTTACACTTAATATGGTCAGGAAGAGAGAATGAAAACAGCCTCTTGTAAAATGATGGAAAAAACAGGATGCAATCATTCTGATGGAGTTGTGCAAAGGAGTCATTTTACACCATTCGTTACCAGGGCAACAAAATATAGTGAGCCCCATGCATCTAACAGGTGACATTTTTGCTAAGAAATTGCTTCTTTGGTATTTTTTCTGTCTATGAAAAACAATGTTACTAGCGCTTTCACTTGTCATGTACTATAGGGCAACATATTCCTGCTGACAGGCCCATAATGGAAAAATAGCGCAGTTAAATAGTATTACAGTCTAACTTTTAGGATACACGCTAATCTGCTCTTTAAAGAGACTTCAGACATTTTCAAACACCCTGGAGACTTGAATGACTGGAAATTTCTGCATGAGTGTATATGGACAAGCAGACAGATGTGTTTAGTAGAAACAAAAAAAATTTCCTTTCCAATCTTTTCTGATTTAGCTAAAAACTGGAAGGGTTTTTTTGGTTGGTTTTTTGTTGTTGTTGTTGTTGTTGTTGTAGACAAATACACTGCAGTGTTTGTAAACGGCCACCCACAGACACACCAGTGCCAGATACATGAAATGGGTTAAATTCCTTATGTGCCTACTAGTGAATGTATCAATTATTTCTGGCATATATGCATGAAGGTTATAAATCAGATCCTTGTACAACTGCTACTGAATTCATGAGGAGGAAGAGACCCAGTTTTGTTCTAATGGGGATTCAAGATCTGACATGGGTTTTACCGGGTTTGTGAATGAACCTGTGAATCTCATAAGAGCTAAATTTCAGATATGAATAAAGTTCATCAATATTCTCCTTTTTAATTTCAGGTGCTCCAAAAGCAGCATAGCCCCTGTAACTGGTGTAATTCCAGGAGCTGGTGCTGACTGAGACCAGCTGAGAATTGGCATTAAAACACCTGACTCTGGTTGGTTTCTGAAGTAAGGATCAGTGCTAGGATGGAGTGATGACACCGACTAAGAGGTCACAAAAGTGATGGCACAGGATGAAGATTAAGGAAATGCTAATGAAAGCTGGCAAAGAAACCTTTGTCTGAATGCATGAGGACAGGATATGCTAGTAGCTAAAATGCGATGTCCAGATGCATAGAGGAGGCCAGAGACGAGAGAGAATATTTGGTTGTATGGGTAGATACAAGAAAGTCAACATACTTGCTATAAAGGCTGACAAGCCTTGGGCATTGTAGGAAATCATGAACATCAGCTATGGAACATGACGTGACCAGTATGGCCCAGGTTTCAACGTGGAGGATAGTAAAAAGAGCAGCATAATACAAAACGAGAAAAAGAGGAAGTGATTCACTTCGTTAGCAAAACAGAAGCAGAAATATGCAGGATGAAGAAGCAGTCCTAAGGTTAAATGTATGCAGAGACAGGAGGATGAAGTGTGGGAAAAAGTAGGAAGTGAGTCCCACATTCATAGGATAGGAAATGAAAGCAGCACATTTTACAAGCCTTGAAACCACTAAGTATTAAGAGATTAGGGCAACTGGAGGTTTGATAATGAACTGCATTTTGAACTGCTTCTCTTTCCTGTACAGAATCAGAGCTCAAACATTTAACAAGGTGAGATTAGCCTACACTGGCTACAGAGGTGGGACAGCACACAGCTACGAAGACTCTTCCATGAGACCATCCTTGAAATGTGATGTTATGGACAAGACTTTACAGCAAACACTTGTTTCTGTTTCCTATGTCATGTAAAGTGACTAACTATCGTTACTGTATGAATTGTCAGCTTACTGGCTGTTAATCTCTAACTCCTGCTTTTAGGTGAAATTAATTTGTCCTTTGTTTCAGTCCTTAGGCCTTACTACTCCTTGTGGTGTAGTGATGTGTGTACAGCAAGGCTACAAAACAATACTTTCCTGTAAATGTAAAATGAAATGAGTCCAGCTTCCTAAATTGTTGCCAATACATGCTCTCTGACTGGGTAATGGGATTCCCAACAGGTCACAGGTGGGCAGGGAGGTGTGTGTGCAATAAAGACAGATCTCTGGGTTTCCCACCTGACAAAAGACGGCACAGCACATGCTAGCTCATTGCAGGTCACAGAAGGCATCTGCTGTCAAAGTTGCCTTTTTTCCTTTGCCCCCTGGCTCTGAAATCTGACTCCAGCATTAGTTGTCTTGCTTGCTACTCACAGTGCATGGTTCTGCTGAGCTGGACTCTGCTCAAGGTGAGCCCAAGGCCTCTCTGCCCTTGGGCAGTGATGATGGAAAGCTTGATATTGAAAGATGTGGTTTTGGGACCCTTATTTCTCTGTCAGTGTGACAGGGCTAATCTGTGCCCTATGAACCTTAGACTCCTGACAGCATTATTTCACCTGTTTCTCTCTCCCTTATCTCTCTTCCATGTTTCTGTACAAAGCATTTAACTCTCCAGCAAAGGCTTCTCACATTTTTCAGTGCACATGCATTCCCTGCTTCAGGCCAAGGTAGCACTAATACCTGGCTGAGAGAGGGCTGCACACTGATTATAGACTGGTTTGTTGTAACTTTTGTGCCAGGTTGCCCGTGCCTGTCCAAGAGCTCTGAAACAGAGTTGTCACCTTTGTATACAGATGTATGCTAGGCGGCACATCTCTTCAGGCATTCCTGCATCTCCAACCATTGAACAAGTTGTGCAGTTAAATTGTTTCATATTCATATAGCCTATGTTAGATTAAAATTTGAGCCAATATGGTGTTGGGCAAAGCAAAGTAATCAGTAACCATAGGGCAAATATAAAAATAGATTTTCGTGTTCTTTCAGATATCCTGGGTTCAGCAGTATGTCGTGGTTTAAACCCTGTCGTCAAGTTATATTACATATACACATCCACACACAGACAGGGAGAAAGAGATCATTCCTTAGTGCATGGACCAATCCCTATAAAGCTGCTGAGTCCATTCGGTCCATGATGTCAGGTTCCATCTCTTGTAATATTCTTCTGGGGCAGGAGAGGCTGTGTGCAGTGTTGGATCGGGTCCTGCTGATGCTGATCATTCCTTTGCCGCAGAACTCGTTTGGTTCTATCAAAGTTCATTCTCTGTCGAGATGATGGTCAGAGGGAAGTCAGGGCCAGTTGCTGGTGACCTGAAGACATCTAGTTGATGGGCTATAAAACTATTACATAGCAGGCAACAGCATACAATTGAGTTCATTGGCTGTTTTCCCCTAAAATCAAATCCCCTTGAGGTACACATCAGACTTCCCCATCTTCCCACATTACCCACCAAGTATATCCGGGTCCCAGAGCAAAAGCAATCCCACGAGTGGGTTTGCCTTTACCTGAAGCAGGAATAACCCGGACTGTCTTCCCCAGCAAATTCTTCATGTGCACCACAGGAACTTTGTCCCCCTCTACAATATGTAAAAGTTCTGACTGGGCTGGGCCAGCTCTGTTGGCAGATCCTCTGGTGTTGATCAACTAGGTGGCTTTTGGTGAATGTGTATCCCAATGTTTGAAAGTCCCACCACCCATTGCTCCCAGTGTAGTTTTTAAGAGCCCATTGTACCGTTCGATTTTCCCAGAGGCTGGTGCATGGTAGGGGATGTGATATACCCACTCAATGCCACGCTCTTTGGCCCAAGTGTCTATAAGGTTATTCCGGAAATGAGTCTCATTGTCTGACTCAATTCTCTCTGGGGTGCCATGTCACCACAAAATCTGGTTCTCAAGGCCCAGGATAGTGTTCTGGGCAGTGGCATGGGGCACAGCGTATGTTTCCAGCCATCCGGTGGTTGCTTCCACCATGGTAAGCACATGGCACTTGCCTTGGCGGGTTGGTGGGAGTGTGATATAATCAATCTGCCAGGCCTCCCCATATTTATACTTCAGCCATCGTCCTCCATACCAAAGAGGCTTTAACCGTTTGGCTTGTTTAATTGCAGCACATGTTTCACACTCATGAATAACCTGGGCAATAGTGTCCATTGTTAAGTCCACCCCTCGATCACGAGCCCATCTGTATGTTGCATCTCTGCCTTGATGACCTGAAGTGTCATGGGCCCACCAAGCCAAAAATAATTCACCCTTATGTTGCCAATGTAAATCCATCTGATCCACTTCAATTTTAGCAGCTTTATCTACTTCTTGGTTGTTCTGGTGTTCTTCAGTGGTCCGACTCATGGGTACATGGGCATCTACATGGCGTACCTTCACCACCAGGTTCTGCACCCGGGCAGCGATATCTTGCCACAGTGCAGCAGCCCAGATGGGTTTACCTCTGCGTTGCCAGTTGCTCTGCTTCCATTGCTGCAACCACCCCCACAGGGCATTTGCCACCATCCATGAGTCAGTATAGAGATAAAGTACTGGCCACTTTTCTCGTTCGGCAATGTCCAGGGCCAGCTGGATGGCTTTCACCTCGGCAAACTGACTCGATTCACCCTCTCCTTCAGCAGTTTCTGCAACTTGTCATCGAGGACTCCATACGGCTGCTTTCCATCTCCTATGCTTTCCCACAATGCGGCAGGACCCATCAGTAAACAAGGCATACTGCTTTCACTTTCTGACAGTTTATTATATGGTGGGGCCTCTTCAGCACGCATCACCTCCTCCTCTGGTGACATTCCAAAATCTTTGCCCTCTGGCCAGTCCATGATGATTTCTAGAATGCCTGGACGACTGGGATTTCCTATTTGAGCTCGTTGTGTAATTAGTGCAGCCCATTTACTCCATGTCGCATCGGTTGCATGATGTGTAGAGGAGACCCTGCCTTTGAGCATCCAGCCCAGCACGGGCAGCCAGGGTGCCAGGAGGAGCTGTGCTTCAGTGCCAATCACTTCTGAAGCAGCTCGAACCCCTTCATAGGCTGCCAGTATCTCTTTCTCAGTTGGGGTAGAGCTGGCCTCAGATCCTTTGTATCCCCGACTCCAAAAGCCAAGGGGTCGACCTCGAGTCTCCCCTGGAGCTTTCTGCCAGAGGCTCCAGGTAGGACCATTCTCCCCAGCTGCGGTGTACAGTACATTTTTTACATCTGTCCCAGTTCGGTCTGGTCCAAGGGCTACTGCATGAACTATCTCACGTTTAATTTGCTCAAAGGCTTGTTGTTGCTCAGGGCCCCATTTAAAATTGTTCTTCTTCCGGGTCACATGATAGAGAGGGCTTACAATCGAACTGTAGTTTGGGATGTGCATTCTCCAGAACCCCACAGCACCCAAGAAAGCTTCTGTTTCTTTCTTATTAGTTGGTGGAGACATTGCTTTTATTTTGTTGATCACATCTGTAGGGATCTGGCGACGTCCATCTTGCCATTTTATTCCCAAAAATTGAATCTCCTGTGCAGGTCCCTTGACCTTACTCCGTTTTATGGCAAAACCAGCTTCCAGCAGGATTTGGATTATTTTCCTCCCTTTCTCAAAGACTTCTTCCGCTGTATCACCCCACACAATAATGTCATCAATGTATTGCAGGTGTTCTGGAGCTTGCCCCTGCTCCAGTGCATTCTGGATCAGTCCATGGCAGATGGTAGGGCTGTGTTTCCACCCCTGGGGCAGTCAGTTCCAAGTGTACTGGACGCCCCTCCAAGTAAAAGCAAATTGTGGCCTGCATTCTGCTGCCAAAGGAATTGAGAAGAATGCATTGGCAATATCAGTCGTGGCATACCACTTGGCTGCCTTTGACTCCAGCTCATACTGAAGTTCTAGCATGTCCGGTACGGCAGCACTCAATGGTGGTGTGACTTCATTCAGGCCACGATAGTCACTGTTAGTCTCCACTCTCCGTTAGACTTTCACACTGGCCATATGGGGCTATTAAAGGGTGAGCGGGTCCTGCTGATCACTCCCTGACTCTCCAGACTATGGATCAGCTTATGGATGGGAATCAGGGAGTCTTGGTTGGTGCGATATTGCCGCCGGTGCACTGTTGTGGTCACGATTGGCACTTGTTGTTCTTCGACCTTCGGCAACCCCACAACAGAAGGATCCTCTGAGAGACCAGGCAAGGTGGACAGCTGCTCAGTTTCCTCAGTCTCCAAAGCAGCAATACCAAAAGCCCATCGGTACCCTTTTGGGTCTTTGAAGTACCCTCTCCTGAGGTAATCTATGCCGAGGATGCATGGAGCCTCTGGACCAGTCACAATGGGGTGCTTTTGCCATTTCCTCCCAGTCAGGCTGATCTCAGCCTCCAGTAGAGTCAACTCTTGGGATCCTCCTGTCACTCCAGAAACATAGATGGGTTCCACCCCTTGACAGCTTGTCGGCATCAGGGTACACTGTGCACCGGTATCTACTAGAGCTTTATACTTCTGTGGGACTGATGTGTCAGGCCATTTGATCCACACAGTCCAGTAAATCCGATTGTCCCCTACCTCTACCTGGCTGGAGGCAGGGCCCCTCTAGCAGTCATCACAGTGTTGGACACCTAAGTCATGTTGAAAGGGATTATTCTTCGTTATCACAGGAGCTGGAGTAAAATCAGCTCTTCCGCTCCATCTGGGAACCTGCTCACCAGAGACTGAAGCCGCAGCTCTCATGGGATGATTAGCCTTGACCCTTGTTCCTATTTTCAATTCATGCACCCTTTCCTCCAAAGCTGAAGTAGGTTTTCCATCCCACTTCGTCATATCTTCTCCGTGATCCTACAGGTAAAACCATAGGGTGGCCCATGGCTCATACATTCTATATCTTCTCTCTCGAACAATAGGACGCCTTTTGTTAATAGCTGAGACATGTGATGGTACAAGTGAGGAGCTGGATAGATCAGAGAGATCGTCTCTCAATTGTTTGAGATCCTGGGACAGTTTTTCCACAGCTGAGATGATGGAAGGAGTGAGATTGTCTTCGGACGCTCGGAGTTAATGAATCATTTCATCCACTGTTAGTGGTACTATGTCATTCCAGATTACTGTTGCCAACGAATGTGCACATGATGACGGTGCATTCCATGTCAATTTCTGCCACATGGGTCCTGTACATTCGATTTCATCTGGGTCTATGGGTATATCTCCGTTATTCGGTTTGATGTGATAGATCATCTCTACGACGGCTGATTCCCTCAGAGACTGGATGCCTTTGTCTAAAGTAGTCAGCTTGGCCAAACGACTCATAACATTGTCCTTGTATGGAAACTTTTCTTTCACAGCTGCCAAGAGCCACCTCCAAAGACTGAGGGACTTTTTCTCTCTTGCAATTTCTTTGTCAATTCCCCTTCTCTGGCAAGTGATCCCAGCTGCTTGGCTTCTGTACCTTCTAGTTCGTGACCGTCGGCCCCATTGTCCCAGCATCGGAGCAACCAGCTGATGATGTGCTCCCTTGGTTGACAGGTAAAATTTTTCGCATATTCTGTAGCTCGGTTGAGGTCCGAGGTCGAGAAGTCTCCTCCTCTTCTTCTTCTTCTTCTTCTGTTGAACCCAGGACACAGTAGCAGTCATTTTTCTCCTTCTTAGTAACTGGTGCAGTGCTGTGGTTTTGACTTTCAGCCTGAGAACAGCGCTGATAACACCAATGCTTTTAGTTGTTGCTCAGTAATGTTTACTCTGACCAAGGACTTTCTGAGTCTCATGATCTGCCAGGGAGGAGGGGAAGCTGGGAGGAAGCAGAGACAGGACACCTGACCCAAATTAGCCAAAGAGGTATTCCATATCACAGCACATCATGGGCACTATATGAACTGGAGGCAGTTACTCAGAAGGGCTGGATCATTGCTTGGGTTGGGCTGGGTATTGGTCGGCTGGTGGTGAGTAGTTGTATTCCCTTCCCTTGTTATTTCCCTTATCATTATTATTATTGGTGGCAGCAGTAGTGGTTTGTGTTATACTTTAGTTACTGGACTGTTCTTATCTCAACCCGTGGGAGTTACATTCTTTCCATTCTCCTCCCCATCCCTCTGGGAGCTGAGGGGGGAAGGGGGGAGAGTGATTGGGCGGCTGCATGGTTCTGGGTTGCCAGCTGGGCTTAAACCATGACAGATGCACAGATGCAACTTTCAATGACCCAAACAGTAACTATTGTGTAATTAGCAACTAACGTAACCTATCAAGCCTATACATTTAGATGCAGATTTAAGCCCTTAGTAAGAGGAGCTAGGCATGTAACTCACCTTAATGCCTCTTAAACCTTCCTATAATAAACTTCCTGCAATAAACTGATGAAGATGATGATGGAAGACTGCCCTTCAGTTTCATATTCTGAGCTTGCAGTTTCTTTGAAAAGAAGAATGGGATTTAATAAAGAGTTCAATAACAGTCTAACATTTGTATGCTATGAATTTTCTCAAGTTATGAATTTAACAAGATTTGAAAAAGTAGTCAGTATTTATGAAACTCCACAACTGAGAATAATACTTGTTTTGCTTTCTGTACACTAGGTGACCTTTACTGTAATCAACAAGTACGGAAGTGCAACAAAGGCAGAGTACCTCACAGTACTATCATCACTATCTTTGTTTGCACAGTCCTTTAAACTTGCAAAGTGAACATCAAGTAGATTAGAGATTAATATGAAAAATATCATGCTCCCATTCTTCAAAACAGTATATTGTTTAAAAGATGGATTTACATATTTTCAGTTCAAAATTTCACACTGAAAACATCTACTTTACATCATAGTTATTCAAAGCAGCCAAATGTCCAGATTTTTCACTTTTCTTGCTTCGAAAATCGTTTCTGATATTCATAGAAACATAGAATCATAGAACGGTTTGGGTAGAAATAGACCTTAAATGTCATCTATTTCCAATACTCCTGACATTGGCAGGGACATCTTCCACTAGACCAGCCTCATACAAGCGAGCCATGAGCACTTTCAGAAATGGGGCATTCACAACTGCTCTGAGCAACCTGTGCCAGTGTCTCAACACCCTCACAGTAAAGACTATCTTCCTAGCATCTTATCCAAATCTATCCATTTTCAGTTTAAAGGCATTATCTTTGTCCTTGCCCTGACCCAGCTGCAGGACCTTGCACTTGACTTTGTTGAATTTCATGAAGTTCACTCCATGAAGCCCACTTCCCAAGCCTATCAAGGTTCCTCTGGATGGCATTCCTTCCCTCCAGCATGTTGAGCATACCACACAGCTAGGTGTCATCAGCAAACTTGCTCAGGGTGCACTGAATTCCGCTGTCCATGGCATTGACAAAGATATTAAACAGAGCAGTCTCAATACCATCTCCTGAGGAGCACCACTCATCACCAGTCTCCACTTGGACATCGAGCCACTGACTGCAACACTTTGAGTGCAACCATCCAGACAGGTCCTTATCCACTAAGCGGTCCATCTGTCAAATCCATGTTTCTCCAATGTAGAGACAAGGATGCTGTTGAATAGTGTGAAAGCCTTTGCATAAATCCAGATAGATGAGATCAGTTATACAATATATATAAATAATACTTATATGTTATGTATAGTATAGAAGTATAGATTATATTATATTGTTACATAATACATATTAATAATATAGACTGTAATTGTTTGAAAATAATATTCCAAGTATATATTGTTTGAAGATTTAAGAATATAATTCAAAATAAAGTCACATTTTCACATAGTTCTTATGGATTCCTACTTATTCAAAATTCTTTCTCTCAGATTAATTATATACCAACAAAAAGTCCTCAATAATTCAATTTATATCCATTTTATAGCATATATAAATAATTCCTAAGTATTAACAAACAGCAGAGGAATGAAAGGTGCAGAATCATTTTAGGCTAGACAACATCACTGAGGAAGCTCAGTCTCAGAGGACTGTCTCCTGTGCCCTAGGTCATTTGATAGAATGACATATTGTGAATACATGTAAAATCCCAAAAGTGAGAGTCCCACATGATCTCACTCTCATGGTGTTAAATGTCTGTTATGTTTACACCATGAAAGTAAGATTTAATAAGAAGTTTTCTACAATCAACATTTATTTATTTATTTATCAACTTTTATTTATGCCTGGCAAACTCTTGGACCACATTCTCCAGGAGGGAATGCTAAGGCACATGAAAAACAAGGAGGTAGTTGGTGACAGCCAGCATGGCTTCACTTAGGGGAAATCCTACCTGACCAATTTGGTGGCCTTCTATGATGGGGCTACGAAACTGAGGGACAGGGGCAGAGCAGTTGACGTCATCTACCTGGATTTGTGCAAAGCCTTTGACACTGTCCCAATGACATCCTTGTCTCTAAATTGGAGAGACATCAGTGCGATGGGTGGACCACTCAGTGGATAAAGAACTGGCTGGATGGCCGCACGCAAAGAGTTGTGGTCAATGGCTCAATGTCCAGCTGGAGACCGGTAACAAGTGGTGTCCCTCAGGGATCGGTGTTGGGATCGGTCTTGTTCAACATCTTTGTCGGTGACATGGACAGTGGGATTGAGTGCACCCTCAGCAAGTTTGCCGATGACACCAAGCTGTGTGGTTCGGTTGATACGCCAGAGGGAAGGGATGCCATCCAGAGGGACCTCAACACACTTGTGAGGTGGGCTGATGCCAACCTGATGAAGTTTAACCATGCCAAGTGCAAGGCCCAACACCTGGGTTGTAGCAATCCCAGGCACAGCTACATGTTGGGCAGAGAAGAGATTCAGAGAAGCCCTGCAGAGAAGGACTTGGGGGTGTTGGTTGATGAAAAAATGAACATGAGCCGGCTTCAGTGTGCGCTCGCAGCCCAGAAAGCCAACTGTATCCTGGGCTGCATCAAGTGGAGCATGGCCAGCATGTCAAAGGAGGTGATCTGCCCCTCTACTCTGCTCTCGTGAGACCTCACTTGGAGTATTGTGTGCAATTCTGGTGTCCTCATCATAAAAAGGACATGGAACTGTTGGAACAAGTCCAGAGGAGGGCCACGAGGACGATCAGGGGACTGGAACACCTCCCGTATGAAGATAGGCTGAGAAAGTTGAGGTTGTTCAGCCTGGAGAGAGAAGGCTGCGTGGAGACCTCCTAGCAGCCTTCCAGGATCCGAAGGGGGCCTACAAGGATGCTGGGAAGGGACTCTTCATCAGGGACTGTAGTGACAGGACAAGGGGTAACAGGTTCAAACTTCAACAGGGGAAGTTTAGATTGGATATAAGGAAGAAATTCTTTACTGTGAGGGTGGTGAGGCACTGGAATGGGTTGCCCTGGGAAGCTGAGAATGCTTCATCCTTGGCGGTGTTCAAGGCCAGGTTGGATGAGGCCTTGGGTGGCATGGTTTAGTGTGAGGTGTCCCTGCTCATGGCAGGGGATTGGAACTAGATGATCTTAAGGTCCTTTCCAACCCTAACTATTCTATGATTCTATGATTTGTTTCTGAATTAAAGATCTATTCCATAAGAGCAAAAAAGTTATATCAGTTGCTCATAAATTACAGTAAAATCTTTTCATTGCTATTAAAGCCAAACTAGAAGATGAATCCAAGCACCCTAAGGATAGAGCAGCAGCTGAACTCTTCCTTCTAGCTTTTGGGTTTTCTTTCAGTTGGGTTAATAAATGTTCACTTTTTTGAACTCGAATCAGTTAAACATTGTAAATTCAGAACCTTGGTTTCAATTCAACATGTGAAATTTATCTTGCTGTCTTCACTTTCCCATATTAACATCTTCAGATATTGGTGGTCAATGTAACTCTGGATCTGGTCTACAGGCAAACAACGCAGAAGCAAACATCTGCTTCTCATTTTTTGTCATCACCACCAAAGATTCACTGCTCTCCAGAATCTCTCGTTCCTCACTGTATGGTGCTTTGTTGCCCAACGTAGCTTCTTTCCTATTCAGCTGCCATGATTTTAACCACTAATGCTTTTAAAATGAGGACATTGTAATGCATGCAGATGGGGCTAAATCTGTGCTCTGTGCAATACCATCTGGCAAGGACAACAAAGGAAAAGATTGGTTGTGGGTTCACAGAAGGATTATCAGTGGGATTGTAGAGGTCTATGCAATTTGGTAGGACCGAAAACACAAGATACAAGCTCTCTCTTTACCAAACATAGCAGTTTTGAGTGGGCAGGCTTTCCTTTACCTGAAAACCTAGCATCTCATCCTATTTACTCCCTTAATCTTGGTTTTCAACGCTAATTAAAAAATCTATAGTCCTGAAAATTGGGAAGGTGCAAGATGGGAAATTTACTGTTAAGAGCGATTTCTCTGCACAAGGTAAATGCAAGGCAGAGATAATCTGTGCATGAGGTTGCATGTCAGAAGAATGGTCAATTAAAGATATTTGATGTTGTTTACACTGATACAGTATAGACTGCTTAAAGAAAACTAATTGCACAAAGCCTGACGTGACACTCAATATTTACAAGCAATCTAAGCTGCCAAAGAGGCAGGAATAAAGCAAAGAATGTCAAGTAAAGTGGAATTTATATATATATTTTTATATATATATATATGCATACATACATATATTTTATATCTATTTATATATAGCTTAACCAGTGGCACAAGTCATAGAGAAAAGTGATTTGGTTTGGAGAACGATATATACTTCAAATAAGGGATAATCTTCTTTTGATATGTTCAGCAATATGTTTCAGTGTGCGAACTAATAAGTGAGAGTGGAAGAAAATAGGATATCAGGAAGACATAGGGAACTAGCTGAAGAGAAAATTAAGTGGGAGAAAAGTCAAGTGAAACATTATTCTTGCTGACGCTGGATATATAGAGAAGAAGGTACCAGTGAAAGGCAAGTTGTCAGACCTGAGTGTCTGAAGTGAAGCATCTAAATCAGTATTTAGGCAACCCAATGCGTAACCTGGATTTTAGAGATACTAAGTCCCTTCAGCTCACACTAATGTAGTATTTGTCATCTGAGGGTGTCAGACATATTTTTAGGTGCCTGAATCTGAATTATAGATATATATGCCTATAGGCAGATGCTTGAGGTTAGACTAAGTGTTAATAGAAGCTCATTATAACATTAAAAAAAAAAACCAAACATCAAAGGGATAATTGTGTATGTGACATTTTCAAAGCTTATTGTGTTTTTTGAAATGTTGCTGTAGGACAAATCTTCCTTCAACATTTTCCTATCTGTCTGTGGTCTTTGAGATGCCAAACGATGGATGACTCTTCGCTGGGAAGCTATTAGATATTGCTATAAATACCAGCACATGCAGTACTGTAGCCTGGGTTAGTCCTGGGCAGATTTACCCTTGAACACATGCAATGTATGGGGTGATAAAAAAGGTATAGGTATGCAACCAGCCATTTGTTCCTCCATTTCACTTTTCCCTGTATCAGCTCTTGGTATTGAAAAAGGAGGAGATGGTGCAAACAACCAGTAGACAGAGGAACAGAAAACACCTCTACAGCAGATACTCCAGGTAAAACTGCCTCAGGTGTAAACTAATGCTAAAGAAGGCAAATCTTCAAAACTAATGGAATTTGGGTATGAAGAATCATCTAACACATTATATAACAGGGTGTGATGATAGGGTGTTTCTCATGCCTGCTTCTTTACAGGGAAACTCCAAGCATTTCTGATACAAAAGACCTCCAAAATGTCTGAACACTGACCTCACAGTTAAAAACATTGAATAATCCTTCAGGGGAATATCATTGGAAAGTCTTGGCTTTGTTGATTTAACAGAAATAGCAAAGTATGCATTAAATCAAATTCTGTTGAGGACGGTTAATTGTTAATTTCAGCATGCTTATCTTCCCTTCTAGAGGAAAACTCTGCTATGACGAGGTAAACTGAGGCTCCTTTTTCCATAATCATAACTGCTGCACCTGTGGCCTACCAACAACTTTGGATTAGATGTGAACACGTGCTCATATTTATGTGGCTTTAGCGAATACACACAAATGTTGTTTGTTTCAGTTTTATGCACTAGATAGGGGAGGACAGATCATACTGAAGTCACCCTGCAGACAATCAAGAAAAATAATTATCCCTTTAAAAGTATTTCAGGTGTGTACCACTACATGTCAAGAGGTTCTCTATTTTCAGCTAAAATAACATGCAACCCTTATCTGCACTGTAGCTAGTGTGTTCTTTTAGCACACAAATATATCTAAGATTCCAAGGCAATAGAATCATAGAATAGTTAAGGCTGGAAAGGACCTTAACATCATCTAGTTCCAACCTCCCTGCCATGGGCAGAGACACCTCACACTAATTCATGTTACCCGAGCCTCTGTCCAGCCTGGCCTAGAACACCGCCAAGTAAGGAGCATCCTTGGGTGATATGGTTTACTGGGAGGTGTCCCTGCCCATGTGTCCTGGGTTCAGCAGTAGCAGTCATTTTTTCTCCTTCTTAGTAGCTGGTGCAGTGCTGTGGTTTTGACTTTCAGCCTGAGAACAGCGCTGATAACACTGATGTTTTCAGTTACTGCTCAAATGCTTAGTCTAACTGGGGACTTTCTGAGTCTCATGTTCTGCCAGGGAGGAAGGGAAGCTGGGAGGAAGCAGGGACAGGACACCTGACCCAAACTAGCCAAAGAGGTATTCCATACCACAGCACGTCATGCCCAGGAGGTAGAACTGGGGTCAGTCATATGGAAGGGCTAGTTCTGCTTGATCGGGCTGGATATCAACGGGTGGTATTGTATTCTCTTCCCTTGTCATTTCCCTTATCATTATAATTATTGGTGGTAGCAGTAGTGATTTGTGTTATACCTTAGTTATTGGACTGTTCTTATCTCAACCCGTGGGCGTTACATTCTTTCGATTCTCCTCTCTGTCCCTCCAGGAGCAGGGTGGAGGGGAAAGGTAGGGAGTGAGCGAGCAGGCTGAGTGGATTACTGACTGCACTTAAGCCACGACACCATGGCAGGGGAGTTGGAACTAGATGATCTTAAGATCCTTTCCAACCCTAACTATTCTATGATTCTATGATTCACAACTTCCCTGAGCAACCCATTCCAGGGCCCCACCACCCTTACAGTAAAGAACTTCCTCCTTATATGCAATCTAAACTTCCCCTGTTTAAGTTTGAACCTGTTACCTGTTACCCCTTGTCCTATAACTACAGTCCCTAAGGAAGAGTCCATCCCCAGCATCCTTGTAGGCCCCCTTCAGATCCTGGAAGGCTGCTAGGAGGTCTCCACACAGCCTTCTCTTCTCCAGGCTGAACAGACCCAACTTTCTCAGCCTCTCTTCATACAGCAGGCACTCCAGTCCCCTGATCATCCTCATGGCCTTCCTCTGGACTTGTTCCAACAGTTCCATGTCCTTCTTATGCTAAGGACAGCAGAGCTGCACACAATACTCCAAGTGAGGTCTCACGAGAGCAAAGTAGAGCAGATAACCTCCTTTGACATGCTGGTCATGCTCCTTTTGATGCAGCCCATATGGTTGGATATAACCAAGGATATATATATATATATATATAGTTATATATATATATAACCAGGATATGGTTGGCTTTCTAGGCTTCGAGTGCACACTGCCGGCTCATGTTCATTTTCTCATCGACCAACACCCCCAAGTCCTTCTCTGCAGGGCTTCTCTGAATCTCTTCTCTGCCCAACCTGTAGCTGTGCCTGGGATTGCTCCAACCCAGGTGTAGGACCTTGCACTTGGCATGATCAAACTTCATCAGGTTGGCATCAGCCCACCTCACAAGCGTGTCGAGGTCCCTCTGGATGGCATCCCTTCCCTCTGGCGTATCAATCAAATCACACAGCTTGGTGTCATCTGCAAACTTGCTGAGGGTGCACTCAATCCCACTGTCCATGTCACCGACAAAGATGTTGAACAAGACCGGTCCCAACACCAATCCCTGAGGGACACCACTCGTTACTGGTCTCCAGCTGGACATTGACCACAACTCTTTGCATGTGGCCATCCAGCCAGTTCTTTATCCACTGAGTGGTCCACCCATCGCACTGATGTCTCTCCAATTTAGAGACAAGGATGTCGTGTGAGACAGTGTCGAATGCTTTGCACAAGTTCAGGTAGATTACGTCAACAAAAATAGCTTCTTTTGCAACTAAACTTTTCAGGATCTTTGCAGCTTAGGTCACATATTGGTTATGTACTAAATATCTAGGCAAAAAGCAAACCCATATGATTAACTGACTGAAATTTGAAAATTTTGGTCCTTGTTAAGTCAAAACAACCTAGAATTTTTCTTAGACATGGAGAGCCTTCAGATCTCGCTGGGTACCAACAAAGTAGCCAAATACTGCATGTTGAACATATGATGCTTTTTTTTGTACTGTTGTGTTGCTAGAAGGATGTAAATTGTTAGAAAAATTACCAGGCCACTACCTCATACACAAGCTGAATTGATGCAGCATTTTAGGCATGCACAAGAGAAAACTGTAAACACTGTCTACTCACATTCATTTTGTTAAATGACTTCTGTTGTTCCAGGTTCTGTATGAGTTATCCTTACCCGTTACCTACATGTCCATGAAACAATTATTTCTACCTCAGTGTGCTTTAAATTGCTTTAAAGATGCAATGCCAACCATACAAAAAGTAAAAGACAACTCAAATTTTTATCAGCAATTGAAGAATTCTTACAATGAAGCACCTTTCTTAGAAGTCACTATCTTATCACAAGATGTGCAGAGGCGACTGCTGCCATAAAATAAGTACTGATTCTTTCTAACTAAATTCGACCATACTCGTGATTCTTTTCTTTTTTTTTTTTCCCCCAGTGTGATGCTTCAGCTATATACTGGGTTTGAAAGTGAAAGTTATTTTCTGAGGGGGGTTTTTAATTACCTATGAGCTGATTGAAGGTATTCAAGCACCTACTACTTTAATTTCACTAAGGTTAGTGAAAGCAGTAAATAAATTTACATACATTTGGGAATTGCTGCTCTCTGAGCATTTGGACGTTGTTAGTGGAAAGCATTGATTTTGTTTGGCTTTTGTATGCACAAAATGAGATTGACCCCAGATAGCTGTTCTGGAGCAGTTCATGGCCACTGACAACTGAAAGGCAAAATATCCCAGTTCTGCCTTAGGAGTTAAATCCATTCTGCTGATTGATTAGCTTGTCCAAGCAAATAATCACTATTAGTCCAGCCACGGTTACTGGTTTTCTGTTCTCAAAAGCTGTAAAAGGCATTTTCACTGTTTCCATATTGCGTATGAAAAAAACTAGTATAAACAATACATAATTATATAATTTATCTTGTGTACTACTTCACAATGAATTCAGCTGAGTTATATAAACCCACACCAACTCTGAATCTAACCCCTTTTCCTCAGACACCAACTTTTCGGTTCCTGAATTGTATGTTCCCTGAAAGATACACCAAGGAAGGGAAATCTTCAAGTGGCTGTCTCTTCGAAATTTCCTGAACTGTTTTTATGCCTTGAAGAAATTTATGCCAGGTTATTTCTTATTAGATCTAAGGAGATTTACAAAAAGCACTGTAGATTTGAAATATTATAACTAGGAAACTGTCATGGTTGAAGCCCAGCCGGTAACCCAGAACCACGCTTTTCTCCCCCTACTCCCAAAGGGATGGGGAGGAGAATCGAAAGAATGTAACTCCCATGGTTTGAGATAAGAACAGTCCAGTAACTAAGGTATAACACAAAACCACTACTGCTACCACCAATAATAATAAGGGAAATAACAAAGGAAGAGAATACAACTACTCACCACCAGCCGACCAATACCCAGCCTAACCCAAGCAGCGATCTAGCCCTTCCGGGTAACTGCTCCCAGTTTATATAGTGGGCATGACGTGCTGTGGTTTGGAATGCCACTTTGACTAGTTTGGGTCAGGTGTCCTGTCTCTGCTTCCTCCCAGCTTCCCCTCCTCCCTGGCAGAGCATGAGACTCAGAAAGTCCTTGGTCAGAGTAATCATTACTTATCAACAATTAAAAACATTGGTGTTATCAGTGCTTTTCTCAGGCTGAAAGTCAAAACCACAGCACTGCACCAGCTACTAAGAAGGAGAAAAATGACTGCTACTGCTGAACCTAGGACAGAAACTGAGGGGTTTGTATTTCCATAGAGCAGACATTATAAAGAAATGCTGAAGTCTGTGGTTTGGGTTTAGAAAGTAAAAGCTTTTTAACTAACCTTGAACAGAGAAACACAATGTACCAACAATGCACAGATGAAAAAACACATTGATTCTGCTAGCTAGACTAATGTCCTGTCTGTCTTAGATGTGCACTGTCAGCTTTGTCAGTGTGGGTAATTACTGGCTCCTTTAGTTCTAAGCAGTTGCCCATGTGTGTGAATTGTTAATAAGAAACAGAAACCCTCCTGTTGGGAGAATGTTAGCTGACGAGGACAGCCTAGTGAATGTGTGTGTTAGTAGCAGAGGTGATTAGGAACTTTTCTGTACAGTATTTTTTTGTTCATGTTATTGCTTTAGAAAGACCAATGCTTCTCAGAAAAACTTGTATTTTTTTCTACTTTCTCTAGTGCATGCTTCAGAAATGTTAGAAGACCAGCTGTTAAGTGAAGCAAGACAATTTCTCCCTCAAGAGATTTAACTTCCCTTCTCAGTAGATCTCCCAGCCCTGGAGGCCCAAAGAGCGAGAGACCATATGGTCCTATATTTGCTCAGTATCTTTTTTACAAAGTATGAAAGTGCCGTGTTCCACTTACATTTGCATCTTAAAAGTTTTCTGGCAGCAGTGGCTTAGGCAACTCTGCATTCATTGCTTCTGTGCTCCTCCCCAGCACGCCGAAATCTTGCTTTTGTTCACTCCCAGGGCTGAGCAACGTGACAGCAGCTCCGCAGCAGTCAGCAAAGGAGCATCCTACACACTTTGAAAGATCAAAGAGGACAAGTCTTTTCAATCCACATTCAGGTCTTAAATTCTACCCCAAAATCACCAAGGAAGTAGCAATGGCTGTGACAACAGTGTTCGGTTGCTGGCAGTCAGGCTGGGGCCAGCCATCCCATCTATTTATAACCACATATAGCAGAAACTAAAGCATAATAATTTTTATCCAGTTGAAATGCTCCATAATTTTGTTACTAAACCTCTATTCCGTCCAATTCTTTAAAGCCAATCTATTAAAATTCATTCCAGGTTGAAAGTCAGCTCCACTATACAGGCACAACATTTCGACTAAGACTTCTGCCACCATCTCCCACCACAACCAAATAAGCATTCAGAAAATACTGAGGAAAAATTAAAAATCAATCAAACAAACAAACAAATAAAAAGTAATGAAATAGGATTAAAAGGGCTAAGCTGACATGAATTAAAGACTAGAGTTAAAAGGGACAATACAGTTTATTATACAGAGGAATGGCAGACGGGGGAAGAGCACTGGCGCTAGGTGTACTTTGTGTCCAAAACTACTTGGACACAGTGTTAACAGACAGGTTCAGATGTTGTTCCCATCACCTTTTAGCTGTTGCTACCAAATGTACAATCTGCTTCTGTGTATTGTCATAAGTCAGCTAAAACATGTGTAAACATATGCTACGTCAGTCATTAAGGAGAAGGGTATAATTACACTTTTAAATGTGGCAAAGCATTTTGAAAGTAGCATATAATTTTCCAGAGCAGGAATCTTTATGAAACATATCTTTCCCCAAGTGTTTATACAGCCTGACATCTCCAGGTTTGTTCAGATCAAGAGCCCCACTGAGAACAAGCAGGCTTCAGACAAAGAAGGCAATCTGTTCTGGAGGTGCCATTTCAATAAAAGGGAGAGGCAACAAAAGAGAGGAGGGGAAAGAGCAAGAAGAAAGAGAAGAAGGGCACAAGGTGTTACTGCACATGGTTCAGAAATATGTAGGATCTCATATAATTACCCTGGCCCTGGGAAGGACTGTTGACAGGTGCCTAGTGTCAGGGTACTGCTTGCACTGTTGTCTAATGACAATGCTGTGGTTTTACTCTTGATAGAGTTGAAGACAGGTATACAGTTTATATTTCTAATTAAATTAAATAAGCTCACTGTTCACTTGCAGGCCACAGGATCATGTAGTCTTACTGGGAAAGAGGCAGAGCAGGAAGGCAGCAAGGGGGCATCCTACAGAATGCTTATTTCCTCCTTTTGATAAAAGCTCTATATAAAAAGGATTTGCAAAGCCAGCCTTCAAATCTTAACACCCTTCCTCCTTTTTTTTTTTTTTTCTTTTTTTTTTTTAGGTACTTTTCAAAAATATTATCTTAAATAGTTTTGAGTTTCTGAAAATAAACAAAGGCATTATTCTGCCTACTAAACTCAGCTGAGCCATCAGGCTATGTTGGCTTAGCAAGTTACCACTCATCAACTGAGTCACAATAATCATCACTTAATTTCTGTACTACCTTCAATGACTGCAGCAAAGTGAGATCTCAACCCACAGTAATTAAGGAAGAGCAAAGTAACATTTCCTAGCACTTGCAATAGACACATACAAACTGCCTCGTTCAGCGGACATATATTTTTTTGCATGTTTATCTGATATTGATACTTTTTTTCAGACATGAAATATTTCTTGTCCAGTGAAATACCTGAGTTTAGCAAAAAAAATGC
Source organism: Psittacula echo (assembly GCF_963264785.1). NCBI lineage: Eukaryota > Metazoa > Chordata > Aves > Psittaciformes > Psittacidae > Psittacula > Psittacula echo. The sequence goes on along the minus strand of NC_137742.1, from coordinate 42,153,306 downwards.
TTATGCTTGTAAAATTACATAAAATTTCTGGTTGATGTAATTTGCAACCTTATAACAATGTCCTGAAAGTACTTATTCAATCATTTGGAAAATATAATGGTAACTATTCAATAACTGGTAAACATTTGAAAGAGATGAGGAGATTATAAAATTACTATCAGTGAACATTAATACCTGATAGAAGAAAACAATTGTCTGTGTGCTATTTTCATGTCTTGAAAACATATTGCCCCACATCTCTTTCTCACTGACAATGCTGGTCACTAAAGTGCTCCTGCAAGTTAATTTGTGTCTGCCTGCACAAGCAATGAAAGCTATATAAAATACCTATAAGAAATAATTCTAGAACAAACTTATAGAAAAATTCATGGATGATAAATCTATGTCTATTAATTTATAGCACTTCTACAATTGTTAAGTATCTGAAAGTACTAGATACATGTTTGTTTCCCCAAAATTCTTGCAAATGTTCAGACTTTCTAAGAAAACTTATCCATAGTGCTAGAAGAATTTGCCCCAAATTCCCAAGAATTTAGAAAGCCAAGCCCACAATTAAATTTTGAATGTCACGTAACAGTAATTGTCAGGCAAGTTTTTATCTGCCATGCTCATGTTGTAACTATTTTAGCTGTAGTATAATTTATTTCTCTATCATACTTCTTTATATTTACATTAATGTCTCTTTATAGTCAGTTTTAGTTTTAATTTTGGTCTTACCATCTGCTGAAGTCTCATTTGATACAGCCGAATGCATGGGATACATGCACAGTCAAATGTGTTAAAGTTTGTGTTGCATCAAATAGGCCTGTTGACAATATGATTTGGATCACAGAGCACAGCAACAAGACTGTGTGGAAAGAACCATGCAAATTATGATTTTTTCAGGGGAAAAAAATAACATTTTCATATTTTAAATACCTCTGTAGCTCTCTAGTCCACACTCTCTTGTTTGTTATTCTGAACGCAGGCTCTAGTCCAATAAAAATGCTGCACATGTACTTAAATTCAATCTTGATTAGTTAACCCACTGAATTTAGCTTCACTCTTCCTATGATCTCTGGGACATCAAGACTTTCTGTCACAGCAGGAGCTAAAGGTCCCAGTCAAGAAAGGAGTGGGCAGTAAGACAAACTCTTGCATGATTTTACTGATCATTTACCTGAAAAAAAAAAATGCTGTAGACAACAAGGAAAGTCCTAGAGACCTTCATGTTGGTACTGAGAATGAAAACCAACGCGATATAACCTGATACAAAATTTCTTAAGACCAGGTGTGGACAATAGGTTTTTAATGCGCATTGGATATTCCATATCACTGTGCTGCATCAGATTCTTCTTAAGTTGGAGGTTTATCTGTCCTATCCAAACTACATCTGATGTTCTTTAACAGTGTCACAGTATCACAGTATCACAGTATGTTAGAGATTGGAAGGGACCTCAAAAGATCATCTAGTCCAATCCCCCTGCCAGAGCAGGAACACCTAGATAAGATTACACAGGAATGTGTCCAGGCGGGTTTTGAATGTCTCCAGAGAAGGAGACTCCACAACCGCCCTGGGCAGCCTGTTCCAGTGTTCTGTCACCCTCACTGAGAAGAAGTTTCTTCTCAAGTTTAAGTGGAACCTCTTGTGTTCCAGTTTATACCCATTACCCCTTGTCTTATCATAGTTTGCCATTGAGAAGAGCCTGGCTCCATCCTCATGACACTCCCCCTTTATATATTTATATACACTAATAAGGTCCCCCCGCAGTCTCCTCTTCTCCAAACTATAGAGACCCAGCTCCCTCAGCCTTTCCTCATAAGGGAGATGCTCCACTCCCTTAATCATCTTTGTCGCCCTGCGCTGGACTCTCTCCAGCAGGTCCCTGTCCTTCTTGAACTGAGGGGCCCAGAACTGGACACAATATTCCAGATGCGGTCTCACCAGGGCAGAGTAGAGGGGAAGGAGGACCTCTCTCGACCTACTGACCACCCCCCTTCTAATACACCCCAGGATGCCATTGGCCTTCTTGGCCACAAGGGCACAGTGTTGGCTCATGGTCATCCTGCCGTCCACTAGGACCCCCAGGTCCCTCTCCCCTACACTACTCTCTAACAGGTCGTTCCCCAACCTATACTGGAACCTGGGGTTGTTCCTGCCCAGATGCAGGACTCTACACTTTCCCTTGTTATATTTCATCAAGTTTCTCCCTGCCCAACTCTCCAGCCTGTCCAGGTCTCGCTGGATGGCAGCACAGCCTTCTGGCGTGTCAGCCACTCCTCCCAGCTTAGTGTCATCAGCAAACTTGCTGACAGTACACTTAATTCCCTCATCTAAATCATTGATGAATATATTAAATAATACTGGTCCCAATACTGACCCTTGAGGCACTCCACTAGATACAGGCCTCCAACTAGACTCTGCCCCATAGACTACAACTCTCTGGCTTCCCTCCTTCAGCCAGTTCGCAGTCCACCTCACTACCTGATCATCCAGGCCACACTTCCTCAATTTAGCTATGAGGATGCTGTGGGAGACTGTGTCAAATGCTTTGCTGAAGTCAAGGTAGACCACATCCACCGCTCTGCCATCATCCATCCACAATGTTATTTCCTCATAAAAGGATATGAGGTTGGTCAAGCATGACTTCCCCTTGGTAAAGCCATGTTGACTGCCCCTCATAACCCTCTTATCCTTGACATGCCTTAAGATGGCATCAAGGATAAGGTGTTCCATCACTTTCCCAGGGATGGAGGTGAGGCTGACCGGTCTATAGTTACCCGGGTCCTCCTTCTTGCCTTTTTTGAAGACTGGAGTGACATTTGCTTTCCTCCAGTCCTCAGGCACCTCTCCCGTTTCCCAAGACTTGGTAAAGATGATGGAGAGTGGTCTAGCAATGACTTCCGCCAGTTCCCTCAGCACCCGCGGGTGCATCCCATCTGGACCCATGGATTTATGGATGTCCAGATTGCTCAACTGGTCCCTAACCCATTCCTCATGGACTAAGGCAAACCGCTCCAGTGACCTGAACTTCATCTGAGGTCTCAGGAGTACAGGGCTCTTCAGGACTGCCTCTGGCAGAGTAGACTGAGACAAAGAAGGCATTCAATAACTCTGCCATCTCTGTATCTTCTGTCACCAGGGCACCCATCCCATTCACCAGTGGGCCAACCTTGCCTCTGGTGTTAGTTTTATCAGCTATGTATTTGAAAAAGCTCTTTCTGTTGTCCTTGACCCCTCTCGCCAGATTTAAGTCTAAGCAGGCCTTAGCCATCCTAGCTGCCTTCCTACATCCTCTAGCAGCAGCCTTATATTCCTCCCAAGTGGCCAGCCCCTCCTTCCATGACCTATAAACTCTCCTCTTCCACTTGAGCATACCCAGCAGTTCCTTATTCAGCCACGCAGGTCTCCTGGCCCTCTTCCTTGACTTCCTACGTGTCGGGATGCTCAGCTCTTGAGCTTGGAATAAGCAATTCTTGAATGTCAACCAACTATCTTGGGCCCCTTTACCTTCAAGCAGCCTTGCCCATGGGACTTCCCCTAGCAATTGCTTGAAAAGGCCAAAGTTTGCCCTGCTGAAGTCCAGGGTTGCAATTCTACTTGCTATTGTACTGGTCCTACCACACAAGATCCTGAATTCCACCATCTCGTGGTCGCTGCAACCAAGGCAGCCCTCAACCCTTACTGCTTCGACCAGCCCCTCTTTGTTAGTGAGGATGAGATCCAGCAGCACTCCTCTCCTGGTTGGCTCATCCACCATTTGCATGAGGAAGTTATCATCCATACACTGGAGGAACCTCCTGGACTGTGGCTGGGTTGCTGAGTAGTCCTTCCAGCAAACATCAGGGAAATTAAAATCCCCCACGACGACCACGTCCTGTGACTGTGAGGCCGCTCTCAGCTGCTTGTAGAAGGCCTCATCAACTTCCTCACCCTGATCTGGTGGCCTGTAACAGACACCCACAACAGTATCGCCCCTGCCAGCCTGCCCCTTAATTCTCACCCACAGACTCTCAACTCACTCATCCCCTGTTCCTGGACAGAGCTCAGTACATTGCAGCTGCTCTCGCACATAAAGAGCAACCCCATCACCCCGCCTGGCTGGCCTGTCTTTCCTGAAAAGGACATAGCCCTCCATGAGTATATTCCAGTCATGCGAGCTGTCCCACCACGTCTCTGTAATTGCCACCAGATCATAATCTCCTGACTTAACACAGGTCTCCAACTCCTCCTGCTTATTTCCCATGCTGCACGCATTGGTGTACAGGCATTTCAAGGAGGGAGCTGAGCTCACCAATTTCACCCTAGGATTATAGGAGGCCTCCCAGTCTTCATCAATCCTAGAGTGCTGCCCCACTGGGGCAAGCCCAGTTACAACCCCATCCCCCTTCGAATCTAGTTTAAAGCTCTCCAAATGAGCCCTGATAATTCATGCCCCAGCATCCTTTTGCCTCTGTGAGATAAACCTTTCCCACGTGCCATCATCCGGACTGGAGCCTTATAAAACCAGCCGTTATCAAAGAACCCAAAGCCCTGCCTAAAGCACCAGTCTCGAAGCCCGTCGTTTACGGACTGAGTTTTCCCATTCAGTCCCACATCATCACTGGAAGATGGAAGAAGTGAAGAAAAGATCACTTGAGCCCCAGACTCTTTCACCACCCGCCCCAAGGCCCTGTAGTCTTTCTTCATCCCCCTCAGACTGCGGGAAGCAGCTTCCCCCCCACCTGTCTGGAAGACCAGCAGCGGGTAGTAGTCTGTCGGGTGCACCAGGCTGGGGAGCACCTTGGTGATATCCCTGATCCGGGCTCCAGGCAGACTACACACTTCCCTATGATGAGGGTCAACTCTGCATATCGGGCCCTCTGTTCCTCTCAGAAGGGAATCGCCTACGACAATGACTTTTCTTTCTTTCTTGTCAGAGGCAGTCTTGAGGCGCGAAGTCGACCGCCTTTTCCTATGTGACCTTGTAGTCTGGCCTTGCACCACATCCTCACTTACCTCTCCATCAAGATCCAGGGCCTCAAACCTATTACTGAGGGGCACCTGAGGAAGCAGGGCAGGAAGGGAGGAAGGTTGCCCATGGTTCCGAACTGGAACTCGCTTCCAGCCCTCATCGTCTTTTTGGTCCCTTACCTCTGCGCAACAGCTACAGAGCAGGGGCTGTCTCGGGTCATCCCCCTCTGTCTGAGAGGACAGGGGGTCCATCCCCTTGTGGGGGGTATCTCCCTGGAACCGTTCCTGCTGACATGCTAGGGAGTTACTCCACCAGTCGATCTCCCTTTCACACTCCCTGATGGTCCTCAGCGTCTCGACCTCCTCCTTAAGTTCTGCCACCAATCTAAGCAGATCTTCTACCTGCTCACACCTCACACAGGTGGAATGCTGGCCTCCCTCCCTCGGCAGCAGCAGGCTCTGGCACTCCCTGCAGCCAGAGACCTGAACAGCCACGGTTTGGGGCAGGGTCTCTGTCTGAGTTGCTACAGTCTCCTTACTGCAGGCTCTCCTTCTGGAGGCGACCATATTGGTCAGCAGTCTGGGACACCAGCAACAGGGTTCACAACACGACCTGCTTGTTCCTCCCTGCGCCTGGTGGACAGCGACCGGTCGCTGCCCTCCCAAAGGCTCTTTCAAGGCAAGGGGCAGGGGTGCGGTCGCCGTTACCGCGGGAACGCCCCCTGCCACGTCAGCCGCTCTCTCGCAAGGGCTGCTGGGGCTTCGGGGATCGGGAGATGTCGGGAATCGCGATGTCTCTGCGCTGTCCCCTCTGATTTTCCTAATCTCTGCTGACCCTCGTGGTCTCTGAAGCGTGCCGGCTCCGGCTCTAGCTGTGCTAGCTCCGAACAGCAACATTGATCCTGCTATAGACAAAGCCAAAATGCTGTAGCCCTTGAAAACAAATTAATAGAAATTTATATGCCTGAATAGAGATTTGTTTTCTACAATTATCACTGTTGACACAAATTTAGCACTTTATTTCGACTGTCACAAAATTAAAAAGAAGCTGTGGATAACACAGATTCTAAGCTGGTTAGCCTGTATTTCTTCAGCATAACTGAAAACAGCTGGACTACTACAAGAAAACAAATTTTAAGTTGCTTTTAAAAGCAGAAAGTCATTGTAATTTTAGAACCTTGGGATTTGTACTCAATGATCCTTATGGATCCCTTCCAACTTGAAATAATCTAAAATTCTATGATCCTAATTTTGTAATTACCTTTATTTCAATGGGGATCAAATAATTAATTAAAAAATTTTAAAATAGTTGCAACCACTTTTGTTTATATAAGCATTTCCATCTGTAACAGAGGATGATAGGGACAATGTTGAAATCTTGTGCAATGATGGCTTCTGAATTGACTGTTAGCACTCAGCGTCATTCTGGGTGAATCTCTAAGAATGTCAATTCAGTGCTCTGTAGCAAACAAACAAGCAAACAAAATGTTAGGAGGACTAAAACATGGACAGAAAATATGTTTATAAATCCTTGGCAAGGTCACATCTTGAATGTAGAGTTGAATGTGTAGTGGTCCTACACTTCTCCTTTAAAGCACATAGTAGAACAGGAAATGACACCAAATAAAGTAAACGTGATCAGCGACCTGAGATGTCTCCTCATGATATAAAATACATACATTAGTCCATTTTAGAAAGCATGCAGCCACCAAGATGCCATTATAAAAGCTGATCAAATTAATGCATGGAGAATGTAATAGAAGAATGACTATCCACCACTTCCCATTATAGAAGAATCAGGACAAACCTGGGTTTTTTTTGGCTTGGGTATTTTTAAAAAAAAACAAAAAAAACCAAACAAAACAAAACAAAACAAAACAAAAAAAAAACAAAAACAAAAAAAAATAAACAAAAAAAATAAAAAAAAAAAATAAAAAAAAAAAAACAAAAAACAATAAATTTGAAATAATGTATTGTAACCAGGCAAAAGTACCTACGTTTTCACAGAATCACAGATTCACAGAATCCCAAGGGTGGGAACGGACCTCAAAAGATCATCTAGTCCAACCCCCCTGCAAGAACAGGGTAACCTAGAGTGCATCACACAGGAGCTTGTCCAGCCGGGCCTTGAATATCTCCAATGCAGGAGACTCCACAACCCCCCTGGGCAACCTGTTCCAGTGCTCTGTCACTCTCACAGTAAAGAAGTTTTTCCTGATGTTCACATGGAACCTCTTATGCTCCAGTTTACACCCATTACCCCTTGTCCTATCACTGGACATCACTGAGAAAAGCCTAGCTCCATCATCCTGACACTCACCTTTTACATATTTGCAAACATTGATGAGGTCACCCCTCAGTCTCCTCTTCTCCAAGCTAAAGAGACCCAGCTCCCTCAGCCTCTTTTCATAAGGGAGATGTTCCACTCCCTTAATCATCTTTGAGGCTCTGCGCTGGACTCTTTCAAGCAATTCCCTGCCCTTATTGAACTGAGGGGCCCAGAACTGGACACAGTATTCCAGATGCGGCCTCACCAAGGCAGAGTAGAGGGGGAGGAGAACCTCTCTTTACCTACTAATCACACCCTTTCCAATGCACCCTAGGATGCCATTGGCCTTCTTGGCCACAAGGGCACATTGCTGGCTCATGGTCATCCTCCTATCCACCAGGACCCCCAGGTCCCTTTCCCCTTCACTACTTTCCAGCAGGTCAACCCCCAACCTGTACTGGTACATGGGGTTGTTCCTCCCCAGATGCAAGACTCTTGCCCTTGTTGAATTTCATCAAGTTTCTCCCCACCCAACTCTCCAGCCTGTCCAGGTCTCGCTGAATGGCAACACAGCCTTCTGGTGTGTCAGCCACTCCTCCCAGTTTAGTGTCATCAGCGAACTTGCTGAGGGTACATTCAGTTCCCTCATCCAGGTCGTTGATGAAAATATTAAAGAGCACTGGTCCCAGCACCGACCCCTGAGGGACTCCACTAGTCACAGACCTCCAGCTAGATTCTGCCCCACAACTCTCTGCCTTCTTTCTTTCAACCAGTTCTTGATCCACCTCACTACCTGATCATCAAGCCCACACTTCCTTAGCTTATCTACTTGTGGAATTCTGCCACCAGACATTGCCTAAAGAGATGCTTAAAATACAATTATGGTGAAAATGTGATTAAAGAATTTAATGCAAAAAAGTCAAAACACTATTATAAACAAATATGCAGATATTACCTTTAGATTAGGAGGTCCCCAAGCTGCAGTTTGATAGAATCTGGTAGAATTTACTGAATAAAACATCACTATCTGTTTACCCAGTTTTAACACTCTTCTTCAAAGCATCAACTGCTAGTCATATTTGAACACAGGACACTGGGCAGAGACAACTAGGAAGTCTAGAAGTTGGTCTATAAGGTAATTTTCTTCTCCCTATTAACATAACTGAGGTTAGAAGGTTAAAGAAGGTACTTATTGATATTAAAGAAATGAAAACATTTTAAGTTTTCAGAAAAGCATAGCTGCAAATGTCATTCATTTAGTATTTTATCCTGTAGCAGGCTGTAGGCATTTTTAAAACACAGTACCGCTACAGCTATTACTATTTCATTGCAATAACTCTACCACTGCTAAACTATTTTGCTACTCTTTCATGCCTAAAACTTTAATAGCGGTCTCTATTCCCCAGTTTTCATCACATATGCAGGTGTACCTCATCTGTGTAGCAGATCTCTCCCATAGTACCAGTGACTGCGTGAATGCTTTTTTGAGATTTTTGTTTTCATGGCAAGTCGAATACACTGAGTCAACATGATTCTTGATCATTCATTCATCCTTAAAATGTAGCTGTAGTAATAAGTAACTTGGTAATGAGATTAAGGTGAGGGAAAGGCTGTGGACGTCATTTATTTGGATTTTAGAAAAGCATTTGACACTGTCTCCTAGCTTTCCCTGGAGAAATTAGCTTTCCCTGGAGAAATTAGCTGCTCAGGGCCTGTATAGGTGTTGTCTTCACTAGATTGAAAACTGTGTGGATAACTAAATCCCAAAAGTGGTGGTAAATGGCATCACAACTAGTTGGCCACCAGTCTCTAGTGGTGTACCTCAGAGCTCAGTGTTAGTGCCAGTGCTGTTTAATATCTTCATTGATGATCTAGATGAGGGGATTGAGTGCACCATCAGTAAATTTGCAGACAACACCAAGCTGGACAGGAGTGTTGATCTGCTGGAGGGTTGGAAGGCTCTGTAGAGGGATCTGGATAGGCTGAATTAATGAGTTGTGGCCAATGGTATGAGGTTTAACAAGGCCGAATGCCAGATTCTGCACTTGGGCCACAACAACCCCATGCAATGCTACAGGCTTGGGGAAGAGTGGCCGGAAAGCTGTTCAGTGGAAAAGGACCTGGGGGTACTAATTGATGGCTGAATATGAGCAGTTTCTGCCCAGGCAGCCAAGAAGGCCAATGGCATCCTGGCCTGTATCAGCAATAGTGTGGCCAGGAGGGCCAGGGAATTGATCATCCCCCTGTACTCAGCATTGGTGAGACCGCACCTCAAATCCTGTGTTCATTTCTGGGCCTCACTACAAGAGAGACATTGAGGTGCTGAAGCAGGTCGACTCCAGCAGTGAAGCTGCTGAAGGGTCTATAGCACAAGTCCTGTAAGGAATTGCTGAAGGCACTTTGGTTGTTCAGTGAGGAGAAGAGAAGGCCCAGGGCAGACCTTATATTCTTCACAATTACAAGAAGAAAGGAGGTTGTAGTGAGGTGCGAGTTGGTTTCTTCTCCCAAGTAGCAAGCAATAAGGCAAGAGGTAATTGCCTCAAGCTGTGCCAGGAGAGGTTTAGACTGGATATTAGGGAAAATTTCTTTGCAGGGAGGGTGATTAGGTATTGGAACCAAAGACTGAATTTATAACCATATCTGTTGTGGGCAAAAGTCACTTTTATTTTAAATGTGTTTATTATTGTCGTGGTTTAAGCTCAGGCCGTAAATCAGAACGACATAATCTACTCCTCCCCCCTTCTTTATTTTCCCCGCTCCTGGAAGGATGGGAAGGAGAATCGAAAGAATGTAACTCCCACGGGCTGAGATAAGAACAGTTTAATAACTAAGGTATAACACAAACCACTACTGCTACCACCAATAATAATAATGATAAAGGAAATAACAAGTGAACACCTCGCCAACAGCTGTCCGATACCTAGCCCCCAGCAGTGCACTACCCCTTCTGGGTAACTCTCAGTTACATCCTGGGCAAGACATGCTGTGGTATGGAATACCTCTTTGGCTACTTTGGGTCAGGTGTCCTGTCTCTGCTTCTGCCCGTCTTCCCCTCCTCCCTGACAGAGCATGAGGCTCAGAAAGTCCCCAGTTAGACTGAACATTTGAGCAGTAACTAAAAACATCAGTGTTATCAGCACTGTTCCCAGGCCGAAAGTCAAAACCACAGCACTGCACCACCTACTAAGAAGAAGAAAAAATGACTGCTACTGCTGAACCCAGGACAATTATTCTTCTTGACAACAGCAATCCTGTAACAATTGGACCGATGTCATCATTTAAGTGCTGGTATAGATTATGGGAGCAGCCATAAAGGTGACCTGTAATAAAAAAAACCCTACACAAAACTCACACCTTATGCATTTGTGCAGTTCTGGTGTCCTCAATACAAAAAGGACATGGAACTGTTGGAACAAGTCCAGAGGAAGGCCACGAGGATGATCAGGGGACTGGAGCACCTCCCGTATGGAGACAGGCTGAGAAAGTTGGGGCTGTTCAGCCTGGAGAAGAGAAGGCTGTGTGGAGACCTCCTAGCAGCCTTCCAGGATCTGAAGGGGGCCTACAAGGATGCTGGGGAGGGACTCTTCATTAGGGACTGTAGTGACAGGACAAGGGGTAACGGGTTCAAACTTAAACAGGGGAAGTTTAGATTGGATATAAGGAAGAAATTCTTTACTGAGAGGGTGGTGAGGCACTGGAACAGGTTGCCCTGGGAGGTTGAGAATGCTTCATCCTTGGCGGTGTTCAAGGCCAGGTTGGATGAGGCCTTGGGTGGCATGGTTTAGTGTGAGGTGTCCCTGCCCATGGCAGGGGGCTTGGAACTAGATGATCTTAAGATCCTTTCCAACCCTAACTATTCTATGATTCTATGATTCTATATCTGGAAGGGATTTACTTAACCTGATGATATAGTTATGGCCTTCTTATCCGGGCTTTTAGGCCACAAAATGTGTTTCCTAAAGTGTTTTGAGTTATTTTTTAAAATGCAGCCTGTTCTTAACAGAGGAAAACAACATCAGTAACCGTATCAAGGTGATCAAGCAAATTCATTTATCTGAAAGATGGCCAAGTAGAGAAGAGGGGCTGAAGAATGGTGGTAGAGCCAAACCGCTGTTAGAAGTAGCTGCGAATTTTTCAATTTTTCCTTTACCTCAGTTTCCCAGTTGTAACTAGTTTTGGAGGATCATTTTCTTTAGATAATTCCATCTGGGGAAAGTGTTAAGAATGTACAACTCATAATGATTGCCACACTGAATTTTTTGTTTGTTCCACATATGACTTGGCCAGAAAACCAAATAGAAACAGAATTTCATACACCTAAGAATCAGGCTTTGAACACTGAGAATCTGTTTCTGCATGTGCTCTAAATGCATACACCCAGCACTATGTTCTGCTTTACCTAAAAAAGGAAAAAGCAGCATATCTTCTGAAATTAATGAATTACATTTTCCTTTGGGTCTATAGTAGGTGTACTATTTTTCAAATTGTAGCATAACATCTTCCCATACACTGGGAAAGAAAAAAGAGGTGTGGATCTTCTGAAGCCCACACTGAGTGACAGAAATTGCTCCAATTATGTCACAGGGATTCTGGCAAACCTTCATTTTCTTCCATCTGAAGCCTATTCCTGTAAGAGGATATTGTTTCAGTGAAAGGAAAGAAAACAAGGAAAGCAGAAAAAAATTACCACCATGACAGAATTTTCAAAGAGCACTGCTGAAAAAAGTCTCGGGGATGAAAAAGCCCAACAGAAAAGTTAAGGGAAACATTTCCACAGAGACCTATAACCTCTAGTAAAAAGAGTAAGTATAGTCTTGTAAGTATACCCACCTTGATGTTGCTTTCTGTAAGTTTTTATTATTTCATATACAAAAATAAAAATATTATGTATTTTACTCAGACTGTGTTTTGTGTGTTTGTTCCCATGTGTTTTGTCTGTGGGCTTGATGGATCTTTGTAGAAAGTACCTGGCAAACAGCTACATAAATGATTTGAGACCACCTAGGACACGGAGGTTCTGTCAGGTCTGCAGTTTGGTTTCTCAGGACAGTGAGGCTCACAACTGGATTTGCAGATAAAATATAACCTAAATGTAACAAACCTTTTGAGCAATAATGCACAGAGATTCTTAAGACATTTTCAGCACTGCAGAAGTATCTTAACACAGTAACCAAATGATATGAAGAATATCTAATGTGTGTAGTTCATTTTCTTTTTCTTCTGCTTTTGCTTCTCAAAAAGGAAAAGAGTATATGCGTTATCTTGCAATGTCTTGTATGCCTTACAAAGTTTGGTTTTATTAGTGCTCAGGATCTTGTGCTACTAAAGATTGAACATTAGCGGTAAAAGTCCTACTCTTATCTCCCCTCTCAACAATGTTTTGGAAACTCTCTACCCCCACGCCTTCCTGCCCCAGCAGGCAGACTGGTACCTGGAGATCTGTGCCTTTACAACAGTAAAAGTCAAGGAGCAAGGACTTACATTGCAGCTAACACTTCCAAGTGTTCAACCATCACTTTATGCTACATATTCCAGTTTGTCACTGAAGCTTCACAGCTGTGACTCACTACGCTGTTGGTTCTGTCCTGGGAAGGAAGGGGAGAGAGAAGTGGCAGTGGCTCTCAGAGGCACAGCTGGGGTTTCTACTCCACTGATGAGCTGGTAGCATAATGCCCCCCACAGGACGTGTGCTCTCCAGACCGAGAGCTAAGGTGTGAGACTACCAACACAATGTCAATGAGAATCTAAAATGAAACGTTTTTACAGATGTATTCTAATTTCTGAATCTTCCTTTTGCTATATTAGCAGAGTCAAAAGCACAGTACACTCTTTTCTGCCTCTATTGTGCCTTGGTTTGCCTTATTGAAGACTTGCCACTTAATTGAAAGGTTGTTGATCCAGGCCAATTTAGTACACGAAATTGTAACACAAATAGTATAACTGTAACCTAATCATAACAGCAAATTAAAAGTGTTCAGTTAAAGCATTAGTATGAAAGCAGCATGCGTTATAGAAGAAATGTTAAGCATGATGCACAAGTGTTGCCTGAATTACCATGGCTTTCGCCATTCTTTGCTTTCTATTCTTCATAATACACCTTATATAATTGAAAAGGGAATGAAAAAAGAATGCCAGAGACCTAAAAGCTGTTATTAGCAATGTTCAAAGAGACAGGTGTTATTTTTTCTATCTGGGAAGTACAGATTGTGAAGGAACCCACTAATGGGAAGGTGTGTGGCAGATCCCAGAATATGTGAAGATGCTGTAGGTAGTTACTGTGTCTCCAACAGCTATCGAGAGGATGTGGAGCACACTGTTTGTACCCACCTTGTACCTAAATGTCACCTGGTCTTTTTTTTTTTTTAAGGGACAGCTGTCAGTAACTTTCCAAACTCCTATAATCTGCTTTCAGGGCCCTGGCTAGAGAGCTGGAGTACTAAACCCTGGCTTAGTACTTTATTCTACATCTAGTGCTGAAAACATAGACACAAAAGAGTGAAAAAGCCTTCCCAGAATATCTACTCTGGATGTTGCTGTCATGGACAACTGTACCAACTGATCTCTCTCAGAAATAATTAAAGTTCATTTTAAAGCTTCTAAAGGTTCTTGCCTGCACTGCTGTGACTTGAAATCTCCAAAGTATATTCAGCATGTAAATAGGTAGTTAAAATATTCGCAACATCAAAAATAGCTACAAATAAACCAGAAAATACCTACCTAAAACATCTGGGGAAATTAATTTTATCTTCTGAAAAACCTATTCTTTCACCTTTAACTGAACAATGTTTTGAACTTTGCCGTAACCTTCCTCTGCAGATATACCAGTTCAATTTGGTTTTATGGGCATGGGTTACTACATAAAGAATTAAAATGTAAACAAGTTCTCACCATTGCCTGTGTATAGTCACTACAATCTTTCTCCCTGTAATGGAAGTACCTTATCTGTTGTATTTGCTTTGTATCACAAATAATGATACTGCTGTGCCACAGTCATCAGGGGAGTCACCACTATTCTTTGCACTGGTGGTGTCTCCATTTTCACAATTGTCCTTGAGACCTCCCCAGTTGAAGTTTACCATATAAAATGCCAATTAATTCCAAACAGTTGAAGCTAGATTCCTGAAGGTGCTGGATTCAAACACAAACTGCTGTCTGTAATTAAAATCTCATTGGAGGCACACATTATTTAATTGGTAGCTCTGCTGTTGGATTATATATACATGTACAGAAAGCGATTTCTAAAATCCACGCTGTTTACTATACATGAATGTCATTAACTTACATTTCATTCTAGCCCCAAGGAGTCATTTAAACCTCTTGGGTGAATCCACATTTATGAGTGTTTTCTATTGTGCATTATTTATCCACTGCATCGTGAGAGCTCTGAAAGAGACAGAAAACTGTAAATATGTGGGTAAGGATATGAAAAAAGCTTTATAGAAATCATGATTCTGTAACATTAATACTGCTAGTATAGCAACCTACTCCAGGAATAAAGGAATTAAAAAAAAAAAAAAAAAAAAAAAAAAAAAAAGAAGAAAGAAATTGTACAGAGTAAGGCATGGATGAAGAAGATAATGTCAAAAAAGGAAACAAAACTTTGTCTAATGCAGGAGCTGAATATGGCAAATTAACTCAAAAACCCAGGGGAGAGGCAGAGAAGAAAGGATCACTGAACCGCTGTAACATTTTGCTCTGGGTGAGGCTTCTGTATCCTGGAAATCACCCACTGCCTGCATCCTGGTTGCTTTCTGTGAGTTGTTTCAGTTCCCACATGTCTCTTGAGGTGGCTATTCATGATGAAAGATTTTGACCTTTCTCCATCCCAAATCACTTTGCAAAAGCTGCCATTTGCATTGCTTACATGCCCCATGCTCAGGTTAACAGTTCAAAACAAAACCTAGAAATAGTCATTGTTTTCAGCTCGTGCCTTAGCCTGACCCTTCAGAATCCCCCTTCAGATCAGAGTAGAAGCAAAACAAGGATAATGAAAGAAGAGCTGTAAATTAGCCAAAGCTGTTGCAACAATAAACAGAAAACAAGGGTAAGAATAATATGTTTGGATGGCTCAAACAGTTTCCAAAGAGAAAACTTTTGGGAAAAAATGTAATTAGCAGGGATGAAGCATACTTAATATATGCTGATTGAGCCTTAAAATGCATTTGCTACTTTGAAATATTTTGGAAAATTCCATTTTAAATTCAACTCAAGATGATTTTTTCTTATTTAACTTTGAGATTATCACAACCAAAATATCAGCTATTGCCTTGCCTGTAAATTTGACAGATTCCTACTGGGAGATGGACCTTCTTCCCAGGATCCTGGAAATACTTCCTCCTGGATCCTGGAAATCACCCACTGCCTGCATCCTGGTTGCTTTCTGTGAATTGTCTCAGTTCCTACATATCATAAAAAGAATTAAAAGCTTGAAAATATTCACTCCAAATCACAAAGACATAAAAGTCAGTAGTACAGCAAAACCTATTTAGGGCACCTCTTACTAGTGTGTTTTTAGCCACTGGGTAAAAATAAATTGAAACCCAATACCTGGAGCCTGTCCTTATGCCTTCCCGTCCTCCTAAGAGATTTGGAAACAGTGTCCCACTCCTGTGCAGTGTATGTGTTGCGGAAGCTTTCTTTCCTCTGCAGCTGTTGACTTGGAGACAACAATCTGGGAAATCCTTCCCCTGTCAAATAATCCGTTGATCCTGAGAGCAGCATGACTTCAAAGGACCTCTTCCATATTGACCAGACCCAGTCAGATAGTGGTCAATGCTGTACCTGCTGACCACCACCTAGTGGCTGAGGAGCTCAGCATGGGTAAGCCGTGCAGAATAGCACAGCTAAGGGTAGGCCTAAATGAGGCACCGTGAAACACGAAACCTTCTTCAGGCAGTCTTTGAATCAATCATTCTCTTAATATTCAGTTATTTTTCAACAGTGCAAGTTGCTCTCTAAAATTTGAATTCTCTGCAGAGAAAATGCACTTTTAATTTCTAACAAATATGTCAGCAGCTGTGATTTTCCCTGATAAGAGTTTAACCTGGAGTATACTTTCATGTCCAAATTATGATCCCATGATAACATAAGTTTATAGCGGATTTTGACACCTCTCTTTAAGCTCTGTAATGGTGACACTATCATTTCAGGAGTTGTTTATTAATTTGTATTAAAAAATAATAAATATTACTGAAGTAATGGGGATTTTTTAAAATAATGCTTTGAAAGCTGTCTTGAATGTCAAACAGAATGCATTTTGCATTATTTCTGTATAAATTTATTGAATTCAAATTTTTAAATAAATCTTGCTATATCTAATGTCTCTTATCAAAGCACAAACCCCCATTATCTGATTATAAGAACCTCAGAACTCACTGTCTTCAAATTTAATGGACTCCTGGTGCTTTCTTCCCTGCATAGACTGTTTTTAAGACATTTTACAGTATTTTATACATTATAAATGGATTCCATTCTTGGCTTAGTAATTCACCTAATGGACAATGGATACAAAAAAGCTCTAACTCCAGGGACGTTAAATTGGTTCTAAACTCTGAAAATTACAGCTTTTACAAAAAGAAGAAAATACTAAGAACATGTCTAATGCAACACTGCATCTCATTTTCCGCTGCCTTCAGAATATGTCTAAAAGCTCCAAAATTTCTTAATGACACAATACCTTAAAATTGCATTCCTTTATATTTAGATCTCTAAAACATCTTTTCTTTTTACAACCTTAAGAAGATCCACCAGCAAATGGAAAAAAGCATGCTTGTCATTCCAAAACCTGGGAACACAGAAAGCTTCTACATCTGACTTTGGGTAAGCAACAGCACATGACGGTACATACCATGACACACAACTGCATTACAAAAGTAAGTCTACTGTAAAGAGCTTCAGAGTCTTTAATCTGAATCATAATTCCTTCCTTTGGACCTCTGCTTTAGGAGGTTTCAGCAGGCAGCAGTACAACAGGTGTAGTAACCTCTCTCTGTCTGCTGCTCTTTTTCCTGCTCCTCAGCAATGCTCTGGGATCTACTTTTTGACTCTATATAGCTTGACAGCAACAAAAAGCCATAGAGAGAAGAGAAAAAGCACCTTTTACTTGCCTCAGTAATCTGTCTTGCTGCAGCAAAGGTATGTGGGGGCAGAGGGAAGTATGTCTTCCTAATCCCTGCTGCTAACCTATGGTTTTCTGAAGCGAGGGTATTTATAAAATTATTATAGTAAAACAAACAAACAAACAAACAAAAAAAGCCTCCAAAAAACAAAAACGAAAGGAAAAAATCAACAAACAAAAAAAAACCCTGGGGAAAAAAAAAAAAAAAAACCCATGAAAAAAAGACACACAGAAAATGTGAATCTACGGAATCTATGCAACTTAGGAAAAAAATTACTTTTCAAACGTCTACTACTGGGAGTCTAGATAACTAGATTAGATAGATAGATAGATAGATAGATAGATAGATCATAGAATCACAGAATCATAGAACTATAGAATCATAGAATCATAGAATAGTTAGGGTTGGAAAGGACCTTGAGATCATCTAGTTCCAACCCCCAGCCATGGGCAGGGACACCTCATGCTGAACCATTTCACCCAAGGCTCTGTCCAACCTGACCTTGAACACCGGCCAGGGATGAAGCATTCTCAACTTCCCTGGGCAAGCAATTCCAGTGCCTCACCACCCTCACAGGAAAAAACTTCTTCCTTATATCTAGTCTAAACTTCCCCTGTTTAAGTTTGAACCCTTTACCCCTTGTCCTGTCACTACAGTCCCTAATGAAGAGTCCATCCCCAGCATCCTTATAGGTCCCCTTCAGATACTGGAAGGCTGCTAGGAGGTCTCCACGCAGCCTTCTCTTCTCCAGGCTGAACAGCCCCAACTTTCTCAGCCTGTCTCCATACGGGAGGTGCTCCAGTCCCCTGATCATCTTCGTGGCCCTCCTCTGGACTTGTTCCAACAGTTCCATGTCCTTTTTATGATGAGGACACCAGAACTGCACACAATACTCCAAGTGAGGTCTCACGAGAGCAGAGTAGAGGGGCAGGATCACCTCCTTTGACATGCTGGCCATGCTCCACTTGATGCAGCCCAGGATACAGTTGGCTTTCTGGGCTGTGAGCGCACACTGAAGCCAGCTCATGTTCATTTTCTCATCGACCAACACCCCCAAGTCTTTTTCCTCAGGGCTGCTCTGGATCTCTTCTCTGCCCAACCTGTAGCTGTGCCTGGGATTGCTACAACCCAGGTGTTGGGCCTTGCACTTGGCATGGTCAAACTTCATCAGGTTGGCATCAGCCCACCTCACAAGCGTGTTGAGGTCCCTCTGGATGGCATCCCTTCCCTCCGGCGTATCAACCGAACCACACAGCTTGGTGTCATCGGCAAACTTGCTGAGGGTGCACTCAATCCCACTGTCCATGTCACCGACAAAGATGCTGAATTAGACCGGTCCCAACACCAATCCCTGTGGGACACCACTTGTTACCGGTCTCCAGCTGGACATCGAGCCATTGACCACAACTCTTTGCGTGCAGCCATCCAGCCAGTTCTTTATCCACTGAGTGGTCCACCCATCGCATTGATGTCTCTCCAATTTAGAGACAAGGATGTCATGTGGGACAGTGTCGAATGCTTTGCACAAGTCCAGGTAGATGACGTCAACTGCTCTGCCCCTGTCCCTCAGTTTCGTAGCCCCATCATAGAAGGCCACCAAATTGGTCAGGCAGGATTTCCCCTTAGTGAAGCCATGCTGGCTGTCACCAAGCACCTCCTTGTTGTTTTTCATGTGCCTTAGCATGCCTTCCAGGAGAATCTGCTCCAAGATTTTGCCAGGCACAGAGGCGAGACTGACTGGTCTGTAGTTCCCCGAGTCATCCATTTTCCCCTTCTTGAAAATGGGGGTTATATTTCCCTTTTTCCAGTCGTCGGGAACTTCACCTGACTGCAGTGGTTTTTCAAATATGATGGCCAGTGGCTTAGCAACTTCATTTGCCAGCTCCTTCAGGACCCGCAGATGGATTTCATCAGGTCCCATGGACTTGTGGACGTTTAGGTTTTTAAGATGGTCTCCAACCAGATCCTCTCCTACAGTGGGTCTAAGGTCTTCATTCTCACAGTCCCTGGGTTCACCTTCCAAAGCTTGGGAGGTGTGGTCAGGGCATTTGCCAGTGAAGACTGAGGTAAAGAAGTCATTAAGAACCTCAGCCTTCCCCAAATCCAGGGTAGTCAGTTCTGCTGATAGCTTCCGGAGAGGGCCCACATTGTCCTTAGTTTGTCTTTTATTCCCAATGATATGATTTCGCATGATCATATAATTTCAGATTATTTCATATGATGTCATAAGATTTCATATGATCATATCATTTGATATGATACAATACATATAATCACTTATATTTCCAATTATACTACCACTTATGATTCTGGTAATACAAAAAAAAGGGCAGAGGTAAATGTATAACCTATTCCATGCCATTCGTTATGACATTTTTCATTCAGATATAATCCCTCATACAGTAAACACTTCATCTTATGTTAGAGTCCCAGACTTACACAGGTTGGACAGGATCTAATCAGTTTCTTTCAGTTCAGCATTCTTCTCAGAATGCTGTCAGCACTGAATTTTGAACAGATTGCTTAAGGCTGTGTCCAGCTACATCCTCCAAACCGCCAAGAACTTAGATTTTAGAATCTCGTGTGATGAACTACTCCAGTGTTTAATTAATTCCTTAAATTCACTTGGAACTAGCAATGTTTAATCTTTCCCTAGGTCAAGGTTGGTATGGATCTAAGCATGAGAGTTGACTTTCTTCTGTTTTTTGTTCTGCATGTTTGTGAAATCAGATAAAGATTGCAAATACTGTATTCTATGTTAGCGATTTGGAAACCTGAGCAGATGTAAGAGCAATATTCTCAAAACTTACTGCCAGAAATTGAAACTAGCTTTCCCATGTTTGTACCTCTTTATTTGTAAACTGTAACATGAATATAGGTTTCTTTACCAAACAATGTGTGAAAAAGCAAATTTAGACTCACAGCCTTTTTTTTTTTTTTCCCTGATATGCACATCTCTATGACTCAAACATAGCTTGGGTTCAAAAACATACATGTAAATTCTTAGCTTTGAAGTCTGTAGCTGTAAATTCCAATTATCAAGCTGTTTTCTAAGCATGGTAGATAATTAATGTTGCAAAATATATAAGACACATAAGATAAGAGCACGCAAGATAGCAAAATTAATATGCTGAGAAACCTTAAGGAAAAAAATCTGATCCAAACAGGAAGGAGGGAAGGAGGGAAGGAAGGAAAGAGGGAAAGAGGGAAAGGAAGGGAGGGAGGGAGGGAGGGAGGGAGGGGAAGGGGAAAGGAGGGGGAGAGAAAGAAAGAGGAAAAGAGAGAAGGGGAAAAGGAGAGGGAAAAGTGGGGTTAGGGGTAAGAAAACAGAAAGTGAAAGAGACTGGGAGAAAAAATGAAGACTTTGTTTTGTATTAGAGTCCTCACTGAGAGGAGGCATTCTCTCTGTAAATCAAAAATATCATAGAATCATAGAATAGTTAGGGTTGGAAAGGATCTTAAGATCATCTAGTTCCAAGCCCCCTGCCATGGGCAGGGACACCTCACACTAAACCATGCCACCCAAGGCCTCATCCAACCTGGCCTTGAACACCGCCAAGGATGAAGCATTCTCAACCTCCCAGGGCAACCCATTCCAGTGCCTCACCACCCTCACAGTAAAGAATTTCTTCTTTGTATCCAATCTAAACTTCCCCTGTTTAAGTTTGAACCCGTTACCCCTTGTCCTGTCACTACAGTCCCTAATGAAGAGTCCATCCCCAGCATACTTGTAGGCCCCCATCAGATACAGGAAGGCTGCTAGGAGGTCTCCACGCAGCCTTCTCTTCTCCAGGCTGAACAGACCCAACTTTCTCAGCCTGTCTCCATACGGGAGGTGCTCCAGTCCCCTGATCATCTTCGTGGCCTTCCTCTGGACTTGTTCCAACAGTTCCATGTCCTTTTTATGATGAGGACACCAGAATTGCACACAATACTCCAAGTGAGGTCTCACGAGAGCAGAGTAGAGGGGCGGGAACACTTCCTTCGACCTGCTGGTCATGCTTCTTTTGATGCAGCCCAAGATACAGTTGGCTTTCTGGGCTGCGAGCGCACACTGCCGGCTCATGTTCATTTTCTCATCGACCAACACCCCCAAGTCCTTCTCTGCAGGGCTTCTCTGAATCTCTTCTCTGCCCAATCTGTAGCTGTGCCTGGGATTGCTCCGACCCAGGTGCAGGACCTTGCACTTGGCATGGTTAAACTTCATCAGGTTGGCATCAGCCCACCTCACAAGCGTGTCGAGGTCCCTCTGGATGGCATCCCTTCCCTCTGGCGTATCAACCGAACCACACAGCTTGGTGTCATCGGCAAACTTGCTGAGGGCGCACTCAATCCCACTGTCCTTGTCACCGACAAAGACGTTGAACAAGACCGGTCCCAACACCGATCCCTGAGGGACACCACTTGTTACCGGTCTCCAGCCGGACATTGAGCCATTGACCACAACTCTTTGTGTGCGGCCATCCAGCCAGTCCTTTATCCACCGAGTGGTCCGTCTATCAAATTGATGTCTCTCCAATTTAGAGACAAGGATGTCATTGGGACAGTGTCAAAGGCTTTGCACAAATCCAGGTAGATGACGTCAACTGCTCTGCCCCTGTCCATCAGTTTCGTAGCCCCATCATAGAAGGCCACCAAATCGGTCAGGCAGGATTTCCCCTAAGTGAAGCCGGCTGGCTGTCACCAAGCACCTTGCTGTTTTTCATGTGCCTTAGCATGCTTTCCAGGAGAATCTGCTCCAAGATTTTGCCTTTTACTTCCTACTTTCATATGAGGTATGTCCACTGTGATAGTTTTCAAGCTTTCACTCATGATTGTTGGTTTTAATTTCATGAGGTCATTTTCATTGACCTCTTTACTACTGACCTGTTATTTTATTGAATTTGGAGGGATCATTTACACTGACCTCTGTTGCCTTCCTGGATTTCTCTCCACTTTGCTCTCATATCACCCGAGCAATTGAATTTCAGTCTCAATTCTAGTTATTGTATACATAACGTAATTTCATTTGTATTGCCATTATTCCTAGCTGAATTGTCTTTTTTGCTGTATGTCTTGCCCAGATCATACTTTAAGCCTTTTTAATATTCATTACAGCAGTCTGTTTTCTTCTGGTTATGGTAGAGACTATTTCTTATATTACAGATACTTCCGTCCTCCAAAGACTGCCTTGCTCCTAATAAACTCAAATTTCTGTTATCTGAGCAATCTTCTTAAGCATGCACAGACACTTTCTAATTCATCTGGTGTCCCCATATTAGAGGTCAGCATCTCTACTATCAACACTGAGTCTTTCAAGTCAGGTGGACTCTTAGCTGTTTTGCAGGGAAAGACCAATGATCTACTGTTTTGTCTGTTTTGTCAGCTTCCCTATAAACTATCAGTGCTGCAACCAACTGCAGGATTCACGAACCCAGACAACACCCTCCTCTACCAAATGATAGATTTGCAGTAAGAGAATATTACAATATGTTTATAGGGTAGTGGAGAACAATGCTTTGCATAGATGGGGAGAGCAGCTCTCATGGTTTCTGCTGCAAATTTGTTTTTTAGAAACAATTCTTTGATTTACATTTCTCCAACTTTTCAAATGCAACTATGAAACGTATCATTGCCAAGTTTCTTACAGATTTATAGTTCCTAAAATTTTTGTTCATGGCACAAGTCAGAGACCTTTTGCCCCACACTGAGGCACACATCTGAGGTGGTCTCATTTCAAATATACAAAGTTATATATATTTTTAATTAGTGTTTTGATAAAGAATTTTAGCTGATTTGGAACACAATAATTTTCAAGGAGATTAAATAAAATCTACAATATAGTATTAGAGGAAAGAAGATTGTGCACAAAGTATGGATATAATAATATGGAGAATATAGCAGAAGCATAGAATCAAAATATAGCAATGATTTGAGGGACATACAGAAAATTTCTCTGTGTAGATTGGCGGTTCCAGAGTCCTGCTTTCAGCTATTTTATTGCAACTGTTTGCCCTACTTTTAAAGCTTTTTTATTTTCAGTTCCAACAGAAGTCTTAGAAGTATTACTTGTTTTAACCACTGGAAATCTCCTATATATAACCATCAGAATCAAAGGAACTTTTTAAGCCTACACCTTGTAGATTATATTTTACTTATATTCTATACAGATGATGAATAAGAAACTGATTTTCTTGATCCTTATCCATCTATTTTTCTCTTTCTTCATGGCAAAACTGTCATATTTTGGAAGATGCAATGTTTAGCAGATGAAGAGTGACTTACAAAGATTTGCTAAGAAATGAAACAATGGTAGATTTTGCCAATGTTAGAGAATTCTAGTGGTATAAAAAAGGCTGTATGCTTTTCAGCAAAAGTATACATTTCAAGACATACTTGGATTGATTCTCTGGACTCAGATCAAATTTGTACTTTGCTAATTTGTTTCTTAGACTTTTTTTTTAATTAGAGAAAGGTCTGACCACATCATGGCAAACTTTCAAGACTGCAGGAAACAGAATACAGAAGAAGTAGGACGAAAGAAAATAGTTACAGGTTAGTCAACATGATCTATAGGTAATAGCACAGAAAAGGGCTTCAAGTTATGTCTCTTACATTATGTTCTTGGCTTTTCAGTTGATAACTACTAAATTGCACATTTTCTAATATGGGCATGTAATTACATCCAGAAAGTATGAGATTATGTGTTTTGATACAATAATCAAGCCGTTATTTACGTTGGTATACTTTCATAAGCTCCTTTCAAACCAAGCACAGGAAATCTTAGGGATATGCATGCATTTTTATTAGCATAATTTCTGAGTCAATATTTTAAAGCTTTTCAGCTGGAAAATGGGTATTACAATGACATCTAGCACAACCTACATACCTGACAAGAATGTTGAAGGTTTTAATGGATGACTGTTAACAAAATACCTAGAAATTTTCAGATGAGCCTTGGCTATGGTAGGGCAAGGTGCATGGGCAGTAGTCAAGCTTACACAGTTACAAACAAATAAACAGTAGAGAAAAGTAGAAAAAAAATAGATAATTTAAATTATTTTCTTAAAATAGCACTTTGGGAAAAGATAAATACAGTATTCATCAAGAAACCTAAAGCCTTAAGGTTCACAAGATCCTATTGCCAAAGGCATTGTAAAGAAAAAAGATGCATGAAATATGTTTTACTATTATTGTTTTCAACACATGAAACTAAACATGACTTCATTATGCATTGGTACCTATTTAGTTTGCTCTGGAAAGCACACCATAGACGTTGGAAGGGAAACTTCATTTTTTAAATTTAGTTTTTGATGGGAAGGTGAGTCAAAGTTTCAGAGCCAGAAAGAAACAGGTGATGCTCAGTTCCGTTCTGTGAAAATGTAACGAGATTCATTATCTTCACCTTGACATTTAAAGACTAGCATGTAGTTCCTATGTCCATCCTTAAAGAGTGTGCAATGCACCTGCAGCAGGAAATATGGAGACATACATTCTTCAGAGACAGGGAGCTGGGAAGTCAAATTTTAAGGACTGTATCAGCTCCATGAGCTGCCACAAAAATATGTCAAAATACAGACCTCATTTTTTATTTGCCCTCGTGGCCACAAGGGTACACTGCCATGTACATGGTCAACTTGTCATCTACCAATACTCCCAGGTCCTTCTCAGCTGAACTGCTTGCTAGTAGGTCAGGTCCCAACCTGTACTGGCACCTGGGGTTATTCCTGCCCAGTTGCAGCACCCTGCACTTACCCTTGTTGAACCTGATTTTTTTAAGCAGGAGAGCCAGTCCCTGCATGCACATTGGATCTCGAACATCAGAGGCAGGAATGACAGACTCAATCATTGCTTAACCCCTCAGAAGCAGAGTCATTTTGGAACTTTATTTTGGTGAGTGAGAACTAGAACAAAAGCAGAAAGCTATATATTTTCTTAATGGGAACTAGAATGGAATCAATAGTTTTGGCAGAACTGGAACTGAAAGGTCAACTTGTGAAAGAATGGGAATTTTTTAAAAAGCATTATTCATTACAACTGATTTTGACTGAATTTGGTTGTTATACAAAGTCAAAACCTACAATTCCACAGATTTTATGTATTTGCATTATGTATACACATATATATAATTTCTTTTCTCTATCTTAGCAGTAAATTTCCATATGCATTTAAGAGAAAAAAAATTTGATTAATCGAACACTTGTATGTGTGGATACAAACTGAATTTAAATGGATGGAAGAAGAATAAAGCCCACTTAGTATGGTCAATACAAACAGTGAAAAGCAAGCTGGTGGGATATCATGGGGGCTTGTGGTTAGTTGTGTCATCAGAGGAGGTCTTATGTACTAATAAAGAATTGTACCAGACAGTGCAAAAAGCAGAGACACTACCATGTCAAAAGGAAGGCAGACAGATGGACAGACAGACTGACTGAGTATAGGGAAGCTGGAAAAGATATAAGCAAGAAAATTTATCTGGTGGAAAGGAAGTTTAAATTCATTGTGAAAAGAGACAATTGAGAGTAGATGTCTGTCCTGGGTTCAGCAGCAGCAGTCAGTTTTTCTTCTTCTTAGTAGCTGCTGCAGCTCTGTGGTTTTGACTTTCGGCCTGAGAATAATACTGATAAAGCCGATGTTTTCAGCTGCTGGTCAGAATGTTTACCCTGATCAAGGACTTTGTGAGTCTCATGCTCTGCCAGGGAGGAGGAGAAGCCGGGATTAAGCAGAGACAGGACACCTGACCCAAACTAGCCAAAGAGGTATTCCATACCATAGCACGTCATGCCCAGGAGGTAGAACTGAGAGTGCCTGGAAGGGCTAGGTCACTACAGGGTGGGGGCGAGGTACCGGTCGGTGAGCGGTTGTATTCTCTTCCCTTGTTATTTCCTTTATCATTATTATTATTGGTGGTAGCAGTAGTGGTTTGTGTTATACCTTAGTTATTAAACTGTTCTTATCTCAACCTGTGGGAGTTGCATTTTTTTGATTCTCCTCCCCGTCCCTCCAGGAGCGGAGGGAAGAAATGTTGGGGGGGGGGGGAAGTAGACTGCGTGGTTCTAATTTACAGCTGGGGCTTAAACCACGACAATGTGATAGCAACATATAGAGTCATGAATAAGACTCTATGTTAATTAAACTCTAAATGTTACTTCAAATTGGGGTGGGTTTTTTTGTGGTTTAAAACCTGTGGGCCTTCTATGAGATCAGCCTAAAACTGTGTCAAAAGAACTTTTTCACATGAAATTTAATTAATCTGTGGAACTTGCTGTCATAGAATACAGATGCCAAAATGTTTAAGGATTCAAAAATAACTGAAAGAAAACCAACATTTTTCCCCAAATTATCTGCTAGTGACTATTGCCAGATATAGGATACTGAGCTAGGCGGAACTATTATCACTAAGTACATCTGGTTTTGAATCCTTAGTTACTTAGCACTTCATTGGTGTGCTTGCTAAATAAATAGCAATTTAGAGCAGGCTACAAAAACATCTGAGAACTACGGAAGAGGCCACAACACTTTAAGTGTTCTGCATGCTTTTTTCCCACAAAACAAACCGGCACAACAAGGATTGATGTTTTTTTTTTTCTTTCACTGTCATTAACAAAATGTATAAAATATGAATTTGCAGCTAAATCTGAGTGGTAGTTTAGGAGCATGACATTATTAGGAAGGCAAAGTTTCAAATAAATGGGGAGTAAAGACCAGAAGAGGGAAATACCATGAGTTAGAGAGGACCATTCTTTGTCAAAACCTGTTCAATTGCATAAAAAGACAAATCAAAAGGCCTAAGAAGGAAAACACAAACTTTAATTTAGGATTTTCTCCTTCTATATAGTTAAAATCATAAACTCATAGAATGATTAGAGTTGGAAGGGACTTTAAAGATCATCTAGTTCCGACCCCTCTGCCATAGACACGAACACCTCCCACTAGACCAGGTTGCACGAAGTCCCATTCAACCTGGCCTTGAACACTGCCAGGGATGGGGCAGCCACAACTTCTCTGGACAACCTGTTCTGGTGCCTCACCACCCTCATAGTGAAGACTTTTTAACTAATGTCTGATCTGAATCTACCCTCTGTCATCCTAAAGCCATTTTCTCTTATCCTGTCACTTAATGGCCCTACATAAAGTCTCTCTCCAGATTTCTTGTAAGTACCCTTTAGGTACTGGAAAGCTGCTCTGAAGTCTCCCTGGGGCCTTCTCTTCTCCACGTTGAAAAAGCCCAGCTCTATCAGCCTGTCTCTATAGGAGAGGTGCTCCAGCCCTTGGATCATCTTCGTGGCCCTCCTTTGGACTTCCTCCAGCAGGTCCACATTCTTCTTGTGTTCGGGGCCCCAGGTGGGGTCTCATGAGAGCAGACAAGAGAGAGAGACTCACCTCCTTCTACATGATAGTCATGCTCCTTTTGATTCAGTCCAGCATATGGTGGGCTTTACTAAATTAGAAAAATGCATCTTTGTGTGGGCTAAGAATACACTTGAAAATTAACAGTCAACACAGAGAGAGTATTTGTTTAAGAAGTTTCACCTTGTCTTGTTTATGTTTCTTTAGAGAAAAGGCTGAAAGAAAGCTGGCGTTATGTTTTAGTTCACAGGAAACAGACAAGTGGATGGCATAATTGCCATTATCTCAAACAATTTGTTGGCAAATAAACATAAGAAGTATAGCAGCAAACTAATGGAAGCAAAATATATCACAGATAATCCTAATTGTGCCTACTTAATGAAAAATTATTAAGTATTTTCTATTTCTATTTTTTGCAGACATCTAATGATCTTTTAATTCATTAAAAAGATGAGTTTTCTTTAACCTACAGAATATGCCATTCATTTTTATATTCCTGAACGTATTTCATAAATTGTAAATGAGATATTCCCAGCAGAACCTGTGTTTCTGCAAAAGATCAAGTCACAGTTATGCAAAATTACCCAGGCAGCAAATACAGAAATGTGTGTGATTGGCATAGGCGAAAAATGGCATCTAATATTTGGGCAAGACAACAGGCTACAGATTAAACAGTTGAAAGATACTGGGAGGTTTCCCTCACGCTTCATACCCAGGGAGGCACTAGCACAACAACTGACGAGAGACCACTAGCAAGTCATGTTCTACTACTTGTGTCCTGAGGACTTGCACATGGTATGCACAGTACAGTTACGTCATAGGGGCTCTGATTAAATAGTGAAAAAGCTTTCCTCTTTTTTCACTGTCTCCTCTGCCTTCTGAGAGCTTGTGTTCCTCATTGGACTTATGACCCTAACATATGCCTTAGCTTTGCCTTCATCTTTATTTTTCCTACTACAATTAGTTTGGCCTGTTCCTTCATCAAATAGCAAGCCGTCCACATCAGTTGTTCAGCTCACATTTCAGACTTTCATTCTAATTTTTTTAGTCAAGCTTTGTAACCTTTCTTAATTTCTCTTCCCTTATTCCTTTTAATATTTCCATACTACATTTTACATGTAGTGTCTTACTGCTGCTCCAGCCCATCTTTTCCTTCTCTCAGTTGCATACGCAACTTTAAAGCACAAAGGCAGGTTTCAAGCAAAAAGGTCTTTGTCCTCTTCTCCATGCTTTGAATCAAGCATTCAGCTCAGATTTTTCTTGACAGTTCTCTCACAGTGACAGCTCATAAAGAAGCACCACAGTAAGAATAATTTGTACTTCTACATAGCTTAGCGTTCAGGCAAATCACAGATTTTCTTGTTAGACCCACTGATGATACATTTGAAAGGTCCTGGTGCAGAAAGATGGAGGCGTAATAATAAGAGTTGTTACGGATCACAAGGAGGACAGAGTCATCAGAAGAACAGTAAGATTTATAGGAAAGAAATACCTGAAATTTAAAAAGTGACAGAGCTCAGAATACTCTCCCAAAACAAATCAAATCCCATGCATCATTAATTTTCAGTATTTGTGCTTAAACACTCTCGTTCATATTTTCCAAGCAAGGCTAGGAATTCCAAGAACATGTTTGACCATTGCACTCGGAAGTCAGTGTCATACTCCTTTTACAGCCTGCCACACATTTTGCCATCTGTCAGTGCAAAACAGCCTATCCTTTTACTGGTTCAGAGAGAAAATGCTGATCAGATGAATGTACTTCTCAGCCAGATATTTTGTCTGATTTTTCAAACATTGTTGAACCACTAGCCATTTTATCTTCCTACCGAGTGGCAGCCCCACACAAGTGAGATGACCACATGAGTGCAGAGGCATGGGAAGCTGGACTGCACCATGTCCTGCTCTCACTGAACCACTGGGCAGTACATGCCTCAAATAAAATGTTTTGGATACACCTACTGCTGCTAGACTGCATTTATGCTAGTGGTTTCACATGGGAACAAAGGCAGACTAACAGGCATCAGACGAAGGCTAGTACACTTACCAGATAGCAAGCATTGGGGGTGGGGCGATGGGGTGAATTCCCTGTGCATAAAGATGTCCTTGAAGAACAGCCATGTGATACTAAGCTGATGCAGGTGGACAATTGATGGAGAGCGTGCTAAGGGTAAGAGCTCCGAAGCTCTGAACCGTGCAACAGGCAGCAGACTGCTTGGAGATGGTCACTGGAATCAATGCATGCTACTTTCATTTTTGTTTTGGTGTTCAATTCCCTGAGCATTAGAAACTGTTGAATTGAAAAGTTTGTTGCAATCAAGGAATCAATTTCTCTGCACTTTTTATAGTCTCTCTCACCAAGATAGAGAAGCACTCTATGGTAGATGGAGAACAAAGAGATAGGGTTGCATATTATTGCTAGTAGGTATGTGAAGTTGTCAAGTTTTGTATTTGAAAACAGTGATAATGCAATGTAATCAAAGCTTCCAAAGGAGAAAACAAATCAAAATGGAGCTGCTACTTCTATGGTTTTTAATTCTTTTTAAAATTAAAAGATCTTTAATTTTATTAAAAAAAAATCTTTTTTAAAATTAAAGAATTAATTAATTTAAAAATTAATAATTTTTAATTAATAAAACTTCTACTGGTTTTTAATTGTACAGCCAAAGTGAATGGAATACACATAGAAACCTGCTCTTGTCTGAAAAGCAACATAGGAAGTTAGAGTCCATTTTCATATATGCAAATCGGTCCTCAGAAGTGCTGGTAACTGACAGATTTTTCACACACTAAATTCTCCAAACATAGACCTCCACAATGCTTTCACAAGTTAAATGGGTTATCTGAGCTTTTAAATAAAAGTCCAAATGAATACATGCTAAAAACAGATAGCAAAGTTCACAAAGAATATCGATCCTGAGGGTGTTTTTACCAAAGTTTAGAAAACAGCAAGAAGAATTATTCACTTTCTTAGGTTTCCATATCCCACAGGATTCTTTTATCAGTCGCACTGTATTTGGAAGCATTGGCAGCTGTTACATATCTTGTTCAGTAGAGAAGGGACATAGAAAGTTACACTAGAATAGTAGATGATCTTAAGAGTTGCTGTATAGGCTTTAGCCTGTCTCATGCTATAAATGCATCCACCATACTCTTTCCCATTCCTCCTTAAGCTGCAGTTGATAGCATATATTGCAATATATAATTTCTGTTTCCTGAGTGGAATTTCTTTGCCTTAGTTACTTCTCTGTATCATGATTGTAGCTGTCTCTTCAGAAGTATATAGTCTCCTTGAAGAGGCCACAGATTCGAAACGGTTACCTAACATTTAAATGATCATTTAAAATTTAAAAACTGAATTATTTTTCTAAAAGGATTTGAATATTATGTTGTAGTCATTCACACTGGACTTATTTGACTGAAAATATATTTATAAGAAATTCTAAGGAGGTTCTGTCCAGATTTGTAGCAAACCCATTTAAAAATTAGAATGAGAGCAGTTTAAAAACTTTTCTGTTGATGAGCAGATTTGGATATCTTAACACAAATTTAACAGGAATTAATGCAGGTAATCTTGAAGCTGTTCGTGTTTATTTGTAATTCTTCTAGTGACAGGCAGTAAACAAAGATCATTCAAAAAGAAACACTGTCCATGAAGATTTTTCAGCTTGAGACAAGTGACCAACATAGAGACTGTAGAAACAGCAGGTTAGTGATCAAAAAAGCATTGAAACAACATGTGATTTTAACACTTTATATCTGAACTTGCTATTTTATCACCTTATAGGTCATTTATGAACCACAGGATTTATCAGTCTGAGTTACATCATCATTCTGCACCTTTACTTCTCTAAAACACCAATTTCAAAATATGCTAAATTTTAACCTTTTTTCACCACTAGTAAGTTTTTCTTTTTAAACTTTAAAAAAAAAAAACAACCAAAAAAAAACCCCAAAACAAAACAAAACACAACTCCTTGAGTTTTTTCAGAGTTAGTTGTTGGTATAGCATTATTGGGTGAGCCAAATACCAGAACTAATCACTGGTCTTTTTAAAGGAAAATAACCAATATTAAAACTAAAACTCCTACAGTGCTTCTTTTATTTGCCCACTTTTTTTGTCTCAGTTATAACATGTGTCAATGAATTCCACAAGATGATTATTCATGCAAAACAATTTGATGTTGATTTGATTTGTGAGTTTTCAAGAATTTATGCTAATATTATGACATTACCGCATACTTTTATATAACTGTTTGTATCTGTCTTAATTCAGTTCCATCCCACATATATTCAGTTATATATTGTTGGGTTTGCTCTTTTCTCTTTAGTTATTTCTCTCATCCATCCC
Source organism: Psittacula echo (assembly GCF_963264785.1). NCBI lineage: Eukaryota > Metazoa > Chordata > Aves > Psittaciformes > Psittacidae > Psittacula > Psittacula echo. Next base: position 42,121,309 of record NC_137742.1, on the reverse strand, counting down.
TGCACATAACAGGGATAATTTCCTAGAATTTTCCTTGATGACACCTAAGGTCATGTTACTGAGCTATTGCAGTTAATTTAGAAGAGAAATGAGCAGAAATATGTTTTTTCCTTTTTTCATTTTCTTTTAATTTACTTTGAATTGCACACTGTTTGTCAGAGAGGTCATTTACCACAGCGCTCCCATTCACTGAAACTGTGCTGTTATCTATTTCTAGCGCTAGTTGATCTTACTGGTGTGCCCTTATCCTAGGATCCTGTTCAACACAGCACCTGAATTTGTGAACTGGTCAGCACAGGCAGCAAATGCCCATATGTCGCCCTCATATGCAGTTGCCATCAGCATGAGTGCACACTCAGACCCAGGAGATCAGAAGCATTTCCAGAGTTACCAAGTAAAATGTAATCTCTCGAGATTTATTAACTACATTCTTCTCTAGGTTCTTGTTGAAATATCTAATTGTGCACCGGTTTCAAAGGTCAGCAGTGTGCATCTTCCCCTTTAAAATTACACTCATAACTGAACTTTAAAGAGATCTAGACCATTATTATAAACTTTTTATATGGAGGCACCAGGTATCCCTATGCTGCAATCCTAAAACTTCTGCATGCAAAAAAACTTTTAAACAGTACTCTGCAGCACAGTACTGTGTTGTTAAAAAAAAAAAAAAAAAAAAAAAAAAAAAAAAAAAAAACAACACCAAAACTTTATAGCTTGTGCCTAACATATTTATCTCTGTGATTTTGTCTCCCAAGAAAGCATATCACTTTGTGCCAACATATTAGTACTGTAATAGAGTCTGGTATTATAATAGCCTTTACTTGACCAAAAGGAAGAAATAAAGTAAAACAACTGCACAGGGGCAGTGAAAGAATGGAAGTTCTCACCTCTTTTCTAACTACCCATGCATCACCATCCTTTGTTAATACGTGGCACAGCTTTTGGAAGTGCCTTGGCTGTGCTAAACACTTTCTTATTTCCCCACAAGGAGATGTGATAAACATCAGCACTTTTTGAAAGTGGTGTTTAAACAAAGTTCCAACTACATTTCATCCTGAGATCTGGGTATGTTTTACATAATCAGAGTCTTATGGATCACTTTAAGTGGCAAGCAAAGCAGGAGTAAAATGCAGCATTTCTGATCTGACTGGTTTTACATCTCTTTTGAACTTGTTTGCACAAAAGTCACCACACGATAGCAAACTCCCTGACTCCAGTAGGGTATTTAAGAATATTTAACCTTCTCAGAACATTTTTTTAAAGACACAGCACTGAAACAAGAAGTAACTTCTTGAAGGATAAGTCAATTGGAGCAAAGAGAGCAATGCTCCAACGCTGTGAAAGCATTCCCAAGGGACACAGAGACGACCTGTGTCAGCAGGCTGCAGCAAGGGGGCCGGGGGGGTGGACATCTGTGTATGTTTATCAAGAGATTCATACTGCATTGTGTGGGTGTTCTATACTTGTCTTAATTTCTTTTCAGAAATTCTTCTATGGACATAATCGCATTGTGTGTGCTCGAGACAGGACATCTGGGAGAAGAAGCCAAAACATACATACACCATGCAGAAGAAAATAAAAATAAGCAAACGTATGTAACATCTGGACTACAGAATATAAACCCCACAGGATCTAGAGAGCACACATTTTCCTCACAATAAATGGTAACCAGCTGAATTTACTTTTTAATGTCTTTAGAGCATTCCAGCTTCTATAGTCAGAAAGCTATTGGAATCTGAAGAGACATAGACTAAAATGCTACAATGTAATAATGAAATATTTTCATATGTATCTCTTTTATGCTTGGTAGAAAACCCAGAAAACACTACTCTCTAGTACGTACACATTTCCTTCTGACTGTAATCCTCCCACAGACTCTCTTCTGTGACTCAGGCGGTGTGTTAGAAATTAGTTCTCTACTGTTTGCATGTGTATCTGTGCTTTGCACCCACCTCAGTAACCCTGTTGCTTCCACAGCAACTTGTTGTCAAAAGAGAAGAAAAAGCTTCTTCTATAGCAATAGCAAAAAATACACAACAATATAAACAGAGCACATAAGCAGTAAAGTATGCACAGCCTGATCCTAATGGGAAGGTTGCATTGATGTTCATGGGCTAGTACAGGATAGACTTGTAGCAATTAATAAACACACTGAGAATCATCACTATTTCCTCTGTTTAGAAAGAGCTCTTTGTAACAATGGCTGTCTTTTTAACTATGTGTGCTAGCAAAATTGGCTCAGTGGAGCAATAAGGAATACTGCAGTATAAAATTATAATAAAATAACCTTTCCTTATGGAAGAAACTAAATAAACAGTTCTATTCTTTCTGCAACCACATTAGAGCACAAATAAACAGGGAATCCTGTATGATGCTTTAGATATAATGCTCGATCTCTTCAACAGAAACAGCAAAACCCACAGAGATGACAGAAAAGATGAATTTCAAATTCTAATAGACACACATGGACTTTAACATATCTTTCCAAAGATCTTCTGACTAACAAAAATCACAGGAGAGAAGATTAGGGTGATAATAGCAAGTCACAGTGATGCATGTACCTGATATGCTTTTAAACTGAACAACAAATGTAAAATAAAGAAACAACACATATTAAGAATGGCAAGAACTGCTGTTTTTCTGGTTTTGTTGCCTGCTTAAAATTTGTATCCATCCTGGTTTGGTTTTTTTTTTTTTTTCTCTTTAAAGACACGGGGTTTTAATATCATCTAGACAACAAGAACTTATACCAAAAACTTCGGACATGCTACAGATCAGGACTTCGGCTACTGCAACCAATTGCCAAGAGGAAAAAATACTGCAACACGTAGTGAGAATAAAATATAACCTATAGTATCAGAGTATTGCACAAAAGTACTGTTCAAAAACGGCAGTCCTTGCAACACTTCCAGAAAAAAAAGATGTCTAAGTGGAATGTACTGTTCAGTGGGCAAAAATGGGAAAAAAGCAGAATCTTTTTGTGGCAAACTTGCTTGAGCAAATCTGAGCAAGCACAGTGTGAGTGCAGAAGTGGAGAGGGAGGGAGCTGCAGTCATCTTTAAGCAGCACAGAGACATTGGGGGCAAGTCAGACCTTGTAAGAGGCTCTTTGGTATAAAGGAACATTTGGATGATGTTTTAGTTCCATGAGAAGCCTTCTGATCCTTGACTCCATCTCAGAAATTGCATCCTGACAACTTTAAAACAAACTTCAGATATTTTCAGTATTTATCCTCTACTACATGCATCACTTTTCATCATAGTTTGGATAGGAAATTTCAATCTCACTTTCCCAAGATATTGGTGGCAATCTCTTGAATGAGTAAGTACTGATACCAAGACAGAATCCACTTAATAAGATTTCAGCCCTATGCCATGCATATATCTGCTGGACATCTGAAAACAGATGAAGAAATTCTTTAACTTTTCTCTGAAATCTTATGTGTTCAACCCTGAGAGGCTGCTATGTTAATTCTGAATTATTAGCTTTCCATGCCATGAGAAGTAACACCTAATGTTTTGACAGTCTAAGTGATCCTACAAAGCCCACTCGTTGTATTAGTAGTAATGCCTTTGTTAATACCACTTACTGCAGATAAGTGTTGCAGTGTCCAGTGATTTCAATCGTTTAGGAAACTAAAGGACTCTCAGACTATGATGTGTTTTGCTTTGATTGTGAATGACAAACAATGCACAAATAACAATATTTATTTTCCAATTTGTTCTTCTGTTCTGAGTTATGTAAAACTCTTTATGATGAAGCCATTGCTTAATACATTTATTTGAATCAGTTTGCTATGAATTCAAAAGAATAAAGCTGAATTTACCAAATTCTTTATACAGCAATCAACAACAAGTTGGGTCTGTTCAGCCTGGAGAAGAGAAGGCTGCGTGGAGACCTCCTAGCAGCCTTCCAGTATCTGAGGGAGGCCTGCAAGGATGCTGGGGATGGATTCTTCATTAGGGACTGTAGTGACAGGACAAGTGGCAATGGGTTAAAACTGAAACGGGAAGTTTAGATTGGATATAAGGAAGAAATTATTTACTGAGAGGGTGGTGAGGCACTGGAATGGGTTGCCCAGGAAGGTTGTGAATGCTCCATCCTTGGCGGTGTTCAAGGCCAGGTAGGATGAAGCCTTGGGTGACATGGGTTAGTGTGAGGTGTCACAGCCCATGGGAGGGGGCTTGGAACTTGATGATCTTAAGGTCGTTTCCAACCTTAACTATTCTATGATTCTATGATTCTGATAACAAATGAAACAAAACAAGCAATGCCTACTTCTCATGTAGAAGCTGCATAAAGCAGTGACGTAAGACCAAACAAATCACTACACCTTCCTTGTGAAATAATTGCAATCTCGATAGCTAAGCTTTTTGTAGTCATCAGCATTTTACAGATACTGAGCTTCCTTCTCAGTTGCCCTGCAATCTAAACTGCATACAAAAGGGGAATATTTCTAGCAACAACTTTTTTAAATCAGTACCTGTGCAGTTAACACAAATCTAAGTCTAAGCATTTATATTTCCTATGTCACTTTTTAGAATGTTCACTTGAAAGAAATAGCTGAACAAAAAAGTAAGTTTTTTAATTTTTTTTTTTTTTTTTAAGTCTGTTTTTTACTACTGGTATCCTGCAATTATTTCTGTGCCTTTCCTACGTGCACAATGAAACACTTTATAATAATTCGCATTACCTACAGCAACAGGAGTGGTTTATGAATCAGTTTCCACAGGGTAGAGATGCAAATGTTATACAAGATGCTAGGCAAGAGAAAATAGCGTGATATTGTGTTTAGGTTGCTGTCTTGGAAATTATAGAAAGGTTAACATGCAGAAGCTGGAGCCAGTCTTCTGCCTGTACATTGGGTTCCCTACATAGTGAATAGTGTGTTTTCATTTTAGATATCTTTCAGGTCTTTCTGTAAACTCTACCAAATCCATGGTCTCATGCAAAGTTCAAGTCAGTGGAAAGAATCTCATCTATTTCAATAGTCTTCAGTTAAAGCCTTTAGGTACTTATTAGAATCATAGAATCATAGAATAGTTAGGGTTGGAAAGGATCTTAAGATCATCTAGTTCCAAGCCCCCTGCCATGGGCAGGGACACCTCACACTAAACCATGCCACCCAAGGCCTCATCCAACCTTGAACACCGCCAAGGATGGAGCATTCATAACCTCCCTGGGCAACCCATTCCAGTGCCTCACCACCCTCTCAGTAAAGAATTTCTTCTTTGTATCCAATCTAAACTTCCCCTGTTTAAGTTTGAACCCATTACCCCTTGTCCTGTCACTACAGTCGCTGATGAAAAGTCCCTCACCAGCATCCTTGTAGGCCCCCTTCAGATCCTGGAAGGCTGCTAGGAGGTCTCCACACAGCCTTCTCTTCTCCAGGCTGAACAGCCCCAACTTTCTCAGCCTGTCTCCATACGGGAGGTGCTCCAGTCCCCTGATCATCTTCATGGCCCTCCTCTGGACCTGTTCCAACAGTTCCATGTCCTTTTTATGATGAGGACACCAGAATTGCACACAATACTCCAAGTGAGGTCTCAGGAGAGCAGAGTAGAGGGGCAGGATCACCTCCTTCGACCTGCTGGTCACGCTCCTTTAGATGCAGCCCAGGATACAGTTGGCTTTCTGGGCTGCGAGCACACACTGCCAGCTCATGTTCATTTTCTCATCGACCAACACCCCCAAGTCCTTCTCTGCAGGGCTGCTCTGAATTTCTTCTCTGCCCAACCTGTAGCTGTGCCTGGGATTGCTCTGACCCAGGTGTAGGACCTTGCACTTGTCATGGTTAAACTTCATCAGGTTGGCATCAGCCCACCTCACAAGCGTGTCGAGGTCCCTCTGGATGGCATCCCTTCCCTCCAGCGTACCAACCGAACCACACAGCTTGGTGTCATCGGCAAACTTGCTGAGGGCGCACTCAATCCCACTGTCCATGTCACCGACAAAGATGTCGAACAAGACCAGTCCCAACACCGATCCCTGACGGACACCACTCGTTACCGGTCTCCAGCCGGACATCGAGCCATTGACCACAACTCTTTGTATGTGGCCATCCAGCCAGTTCTTTATCCACCGAGTGGTCTACCTATCAAATTGATGTCTCTCCGATTTAGAGACAAGGATGTCATGTGGGACAGTGTCAAAGGCTTTGCACAAATCCCGGTAGATGACGTCAACTGCTCTGCCCCTGTCCATCAGTTTCGTAACCCCATCATAGAAGGCCACCAAATTGGTCAGGCAGGATTTCCCCTAAGTGAAGCCATGCTGGCTGTCACCAAGCACCTTGTTGTTTTTCATGTGCCTTAGCATTTCTTCCAGGAGAATCTGGTCCAAGTTTTTGCTAGGCACAGAGGTGAGACTGACTGGTCTGTAATTCCCCAGGTCATCCATTTTCCCTTTCTTGAAAATGGGAGTTATATTTCCCTTTTTCCAGTCGTCGGGAACTTCACCTGACTGCAGTGATTTTTCAAATATGATGGCCAGTGGCTTAGCAACTTCATTCACCAGCTCCTTCAGGACCCGTGGATGGATATTGTCAGGTCCTATGGACTTGTGGACTTGTATTCTCAGAGAATGCCTGTTCAACAAAAATAAAGGCAAAAAGGAAGGCACAGAGTAAGAGGAGACAGAACTAGGTTTTGGAATGGAGTAAGTCTGTTTTATTCTCTGCTGTAAAAAAAGCTAGTGAAAAAAACATCATCTGTCTTTTTATACATAAAAATATTTTCATGTCAGTATTAGTAACTTCCAAGAATGTGGCTGCCTGAGCACACACAGATATATATATGGGTTTTATTTTCCTTGCTGCAAAGTGCTGTGGATAGAGAATAACAGAAAACTTTTATTTACAGTCTGGCATGATTATCTGTATAGTATGCAAATCTACATAATAAAAATATATAACATGAATGTATAAATATTAAAAATATAAACAGAATACAGTAGCTTGGACAAATATAATGTAATGTTCATAAGCAGTGTTTTTGTTTCCCCATCATATGTGCTGTTCCAGAGTTTGAGGATTCTGGGTTGAAAAAAATTTAACACAATGAAGAATCATAACTAGTTTATTAATACAGAGAAAGTATAGAGGTAACAAAAGATACAGTAAAGGATATCTCTGATGTTTGGTTATCTTACTAACCCCAAGGACCATGTAATGACGATCAGGAAACTAGCTCTGAGAAATATCACCGCAGTGCAAGGTGGCAGGCTCAACCTTAGCAGGCTTCTCTGCAGAGGCAACATTGACCTGGGTGGTATGAGGTTCTGCCTTTCCTCATTGCATGAAGCTCAGGCTTTTATACTAGCAAAAATGCACACTCATTCTGACACAGGGCCAGCCTACGTTGGAAGAAGTGGTCAGCAATATCTAGAAAGGTCTCCAAGGGTCAGGACTCTTCCGGGGAGTTCTAAAGCAGAACTTTCCAGGGAGGAACCAAAGCTGGACTTTAGGAGGAGCAGCCAAAGTAGGACTCTCTGGGGAGGAGCCAAAGCGGGAGCTTCCAGGAGGACCCAAAGCAGACAAACAGTACTTTTCTGTCTTTGTGTGTTTCACCAAGGACCATTATCTATTGTCCCTCACACACGTGCACAGCAAATGACAGCGGGGAACAGGAAATTCAATACAAGGGCAGCTCTCCAGTTGAGACACCATTCCTAGACAGCTTGAAGTATTCTCTCCCCTGGCCCTTGTAATGTCAAACATAATGCATTCTGATTCCTTTCAGCCTCCTGCAATCTTCTGGGAAGAACTTTATTCCAGTTTTATACAATGAAAAAACTTGCCCTTGCTAGCACTTATAATATATACAGGAACCTCAGGTCATTGTAAATCACTCAAGATCTTTTTTTTTTTTTCTTTGCTTCTAAAGAAATGAGAGGTGCATCATCCAGTGCAGACCACATATAAAAGGAGTTCAACAATCTTGCTAAGTGGCTGCTGGACAATATGCTGCATCATGTGGTAAAGGATTAAAAATAAGAGTGTGTCAAAGAATGCAGGATGGAACAGCAAGTTCTCAAATTAAAGGCTTATTTTACAGAACTCAAGAGAGATAGGAAAGCTTTTAACCCCTTATATTAAATTTCAGTGATAGATCATCCTCTGGAGTTCAGTAATTCCTTTTTACAGCCTCTGCATTGAAGCCGTCAATGATGCTGCTGTGCCTCGTGGAATCGCACACCCTAACTCCCCAGCAGACACACTTTGGGTTCTGCTGCATGTAAGTCTTACTACAGGACTCTGTGTCCTCACCACTGAACTTGCATGATAACATAAAATAGCCTATAGAATACTAATGTACTCTAATGTATTGTACTATAGAGTATTATAAAAGTTTGCTATAATTATTAACTGCAGGAAAAAAAAAACATAATTAAAAAAGTTTGATGGTGGTAAGTTTTCTGCTATATAAAATATCTCCTTTTTCCAGGATTGAGGTCATTTATCTCTTCTAAAAGATGATCTCCACAGGTTTTGGATGTAATCTGGTGTCTTAGTTTAACCACAGCAAGCAACCAAAGCACCATGAAGCCACTCATTCACACCCCACACCTCCCCCTCTCCACCACAGTAGGATCAGAGGTAGAATCAGAAGGGTAACAGTGAGAGAACTCATGGATTAACCTAAGACAGTTTTATAGGTAAATTAAAAGCCACACACGAAAGTAAAACAAAACAAGGAATTCATTCAACACTTCTCACAGGCATGCAGGTGCTCAACCTTACCCAGGGAATCAGGGCTCCATCACACATAGTGGATACTTGGGAAGACAAAACACTGTAACTCCAAAAGTCCCTCCCCACTTCCTTCCTCTTCCCACAGCTTTTATTGCTGTGTATGACATCATATGATCTGGGATATCCTTTTGGTCATCTGAGGTCGGCTGTCCCAGCTGTGTCCCTTTCCAACTCCCTGTGCACCCCCAGACTGTTTGCTAGTGGAGTGAGGAACAGAAAAAGCCTTGACACTGTGCCAGCACTGCTCAGCAACAGCTAAAATATCACTGAATTATCATCAGTGTTTCCAGCACAAATCTAAAACTTTGTCCCATACTGTCTAATATGAAGAAAAACTAACTCCAACCCATCAAAACCACTACACTTGGCAAGAATTGCATGAAATAATACTTAGTATTAACTGATAAAGTTGGAAAGAAAAAAAAAAAGACATGGTGCTGGTGCACAAACCCATCTTCAAGTGTTGCATAGGCAAAGATCTCTAAAGGGATGTCTCACATTGTTCCATATTGAGGATTTAACACAGAGAAGACTACTATTAAAGGAATGGGAAGTGTGGTGTTATTTATGGCTATACAACACGTTAAAATAGCACTTTCCTTAATAAACTGAGAACAGAGTGGACAGCAGATATGTATCTCTCACACTGCCATAGCCAGCAAATGGGTTTGGGAAAAAAAAAAAAGAGATGAAATGCAATGCAGAATGAGAATACAACCTCGTATGGTCAAACATGCATTGTCTTAAGTTAACATAATATTCCTGTTTGATGAAGAATTATTTTATAAGAGGCAGCTGACTAGAGGTGTTACTTGCTCTGAAACCAATATTAACGTCATTAATTTCAGTACAGTAACGACTTTTGCTGATGAGAGTACTGGAAGATTTCATCAGTATGAGTACTGATTATCTGTTTACTTGCCCAATATACTTGCTTTCAGGTCACTCTGAATACCGGAGAAACAGCAACTGTACTTTGTAGTATTCTCTTACTACATGCACTCTGGAATTAATTAGAAAAGATTCTGTTAACTGTAACAGGTGAAAAACCTAGATGCTTCTTTGAATCACACTCCCAGAATGCAGTTACAAAAAAAGTAAATGGAATTCTAGGTCATATCACATGAAATGTCATGATAAAACCAGAAAATGTTTGTGCAATATAGAAAAAGTTTGTGAGAAATATCTGAAATTTGAAATACTGGGTATCAGAATCTTATTTTACAGCAGGGTCTCAAAGTGATGAGAAAAGCCTACTTGGGGATGTGAGTAGAAACAAGTAGAAGCTATGTGATTAAGACACCTTCCTCTGGGATTGTCCCTTATGAGTTGCCTAGCCAACACTACAACAATCAGATTAGCTGATGGAAATAATAGGACAAGACGTCATTCATGCTCTCCACAAGTGCTTCATGCATTCACTCCTTCTTGTGGGCTGTAATCTCTACCAAGACCAAATCTTGCAGGATCATCCACTACAGTCTTTTTAACCACAGAAGTTATAGGCCAAAGCATATAAGAGTAAACAAGAGTAACCCAAAATAACACCTCTCTGTTGCACCATAACAAGACATAAAACTGAGATTTTTTGTTTTCAGCTTCTAGACAGAGACAAGAAAAGTGAAAAATCAGGATCCAAATGTTGATGTTTGCACATCTGTGATCTTCCTGCCCATCACTGCTATCACAGAAACATTTTTCTTATTAGTTCCCATAGTCATATCTGACACTCTCAAGAATTATCATCTTCCTTAATATACACCCGATACTTTTTAAACTAAGTAACACAGTCTGTTTTGATTTCTCCAGATTCTGGCACACACGTAAGGGGGTGGATTTCACAAACAGACCAGAGAAGGCAGACACAGGAATTGCTAAAGGAAAAGACCTAGATCTCACATACCATTGAAAATCACAGTGCAAGCCTTCCTGATACATTTTATATTTCATGGATTACAGGGATTGCTCCCCTTTTCTGAAGCCTGAGCGGAATAGCAAATACTTAAATGTTCTTCTGCTGTAAAAAAAATAGTAAAAAAAATATATTTCCTCAGCTCCTTATGACCTATTTTTGTTTCTGCATGTACGGATTTAAAGTCAGAATGGTTTCTTTCATTTCCTCTCTTACTACACTTTTACTTCTATTAGCATGATAGAGTCTATTTATTTCTGGGAAAGAAAACACAAATGTAGGGGGTATGGCCTGTCCTCAACAGAACTGTTCCTAAGGATTCCACAGCGGAAACAATTCTGTCCCCAGTTACTTCATTAAATGAAGAAAGTGTAAAGGCAATGAGGTTACCTGTGTGTAACTGGGAAAACTATGTGATATGTTACCAGAAACAATATGTATGTCAGAAATAGTATAGCTTGCTGTTTTAGAAGGAAATACTCTTCGAGCAAACTCAAATTAGAGCTGTTTAGGAAAAAAAGATTCTGGGATCATTATCTTCACAGATTCGTTAGAGAAGGTCTATGTTTGAGCATAGAATGGGAAGAACAGCTTTGGAAAAAAACAAAGTAGCACCATCTTATTTACCCCAACATTCTAATCACTAGCAACCAATGCACTCAGCTATCTGAAGCATTACCAGGTGAATGCTAAATGTCATCTGTATCTCCTTCAGTGTGCATTTTGATGGGGAATGTCTGTACCTGCTGTTTTCACTTCCAGAGTGATTTTTCTTTCATTCTGTTATTTGTGTGAGAGAGTGCAGTGAAGTAAGTTTTGGAGGGAAAAAGGCTAAGCAAACCAGTTACTCACAGAAGTCTCAAAAATGCACTTTGAAGTAGACTTTGAATTCCCAGAGGATTGGCTCTGACATCTTCACTAAACAAAGTGAAAAGGTGCTCAGAAAAGAGCAAAGATGTTCAGGAAACTCACAAGGTGCACCAGTCTCTAGGAATGAGCACTGCCCCAGCTGAAGTCTAAGAAACACCTCAAACATCTAGTAGATTTGTATTTAAAATGCACAGACTTTCTAAATTACCAAGTCTCTTTTTTGTTAGAATGTGTGCTTTCTATCCCATGATAATAACACTCTGTTCCTTGAACCCTGCCTCTGCTGCACCCATTGCATTCAATACAAATAATTATACCTTGAGGCCCTGTGCTTCAGCAGTATTGAAGGTGCTTAATGACTTTATAGCTGGAAGGTTTTCCTGGGGGTTAAGCTCAGTGCAATCTTCACTGTGGATGTGATCCACAAGAGCTTTAGATCCTGTTGTAACTTCCAGAAAAGGGTGAATTTTGAATACCCAGTTGCTCATGAGAGGTGGGGCTGAGCACAGCCCGGGTATTACCCAGAGTGTGGGGAGTACCCATCCTCCTCTGCAAGGACAAGATGCTCTGAGAAAGCATGAAAGCAGAAATGAAAGCATCCTTGCAAACCATCCCCATTACAAGGGATCCCCATTACACTTCTTCTTAATGCATCCTCATCTCTTACAGCCCTCTTTCTAGGTCCAGCTAATGATGATTGGGACTCACCGTATTGATCCAGCGGGTCTTACTGTAGCGACATACAGATAACCTATCTTTTATTTTGTTCCCTTCAGCTCTTCCCACACACTTAAAGTTTCTCAGGCAGAACCAATATGTGCAAGGTCACTTCTTTCCTTCATATTTTCCCTGCATGACTGGGAATATCACAGTCTCTGTGTTGCTTTCCCTGGACAGTATTTTCAGCACCTTTTAAGGGCTCAGCTCATTCACCATTGCCACTGTGTGTCAGCAGTTGTCTTATTTATGATTTGCAGGCTCTACTTTCACGTATGCTCTGTTATTTATATATAGTTAGAGGGTCTGTGTGCAGATAATGTGTGTGTGTGAGTGTGAATATATACAGTGGATGTACATAAAAGTAAATATAGGTACATGTAAGAGGGTGTGTGTACACATGGATAATATATAAAATCACAGACCCATACTGAAGGCAGCATTTTCTCAAGAGAATATTGCAGCAGGGTGGGGTGAAGAAAGGAGCCTTCCTTCTCACAACAGTAGTGGACAGCCAAGACTGCAACTGAGTGTAATGCACTGTCAGTCTTTGTTTTCCTCAACTTTGTCTGTGAAGGGCAAGAACTGGAAGAATCATTATTGCTTGTTGCAGGACACAGTGTTTAGAAGGCATCTAATTTTTATGGCAGCAGTCAGCACCAATCTAGTCTATAACATTCAGGGGTGGCATTACCCAATCCAATACACTTCTTATTTAATTGGCAAATTCAAATCAACTTGAGTGTTTTCTTTCCCTTTACTTCCCATCTGAGGTGCTATATTGCAATGTGTATGCGTAAACAAGAACAGTCAAGAATAAGGGATGTGCTCAGCCCCACATAAAGGACTCAAAAAAGAAACATGCTCTTTGGGCTGTCCAGTACTTGGACAACAGTATTTGTTCCCACTTAGGGCAGGATGATCCTTTGAGGTCTGCCAGTGCATAACCTACTTGCTGTTGTGAAACGATTTCGTATTTCAAAAACTCAAAAAATTGCTGGGAAACAGAATCCTTTTCAATATAGATACACAAATAAGTTGTAACTTAGGAGTTTCAAAAGTGGGTTTTGATGTGGGTTTTTTTGGTTTTGGTTTTGGGGTTCTTTTTATGTAAAGCAGCATATAACTCACACCCAGAACTAACAATTTTTGCATAATGATCAAGAAAGCTAAATTTTCAGCACACTGAATTTTTTTAAGAATACCTAGTGCTATGTAAAGATCTATCATTGGGAACCGTTAAGGGAAAGATGGGTAGTTTTGGACTGGAACATCTGTGTTCTTGATTTAGATCGTCGTTTAAGTGTTATCAAATTACAAGACATATTGGGAAACAAGTTGCAAAAGTATTATCCATAAACTGTGCCTGAAACAAAAATACCTTTCATTCTCAAGAAATCCACCTAAATACTGCATTTTTACATCACATAACTTGATACTTTTATTGACTAGAAAGCTGTTGTGTTGGTGAAAACATGCTGTTTTATTGATTTCCAACAGCATTTCTCTGTAACTAAAATCGCAGCATGGTTGTGTTTCATTCAATACAATGAGGTTTAAAAATTCATCTGTTTGGCAGAATTGAATACTAAACTGCTTGAATAATTTTTTCTTATTGTATTAGCTGATGTTAGCAGCATTTGTCGAACAGGTTTCATCTTCACAAGTAAACAGTATTAAAAAAATTAACTGTAAATAAAATCTAAGCTTGTGTCTATCTATCAGTATAACAGCTGAACCTCCATCACAACTCTTCCATCATAACTTCAGAAATTCATAGCATAGTGACTGAATAGTTCATTTTTTTTCTTTTATGAGAAAGTAAATATCCCTCCCACTCACAGATGCTAGCAGCACTGAGGAACTGGGTGGTACAAAAGTTACTCATTAATCACAGTCAAGGTACTTTAGAAAAGAAACACCTGAATGAAATGTAGCAGCATCTAATGCAGAGGAAATCAAATTATATTCCATGTGACCTTGTCTTTTTTGACCCTATTACTTTTTAAACATGATCTGCTGCACATCCCCTGAAGACCTATTCCAAACTAGTGAATTTTTTGACAAAACTAATAAGAAATAACTTTTCCTAACTCTTTAATTCTTTAAAATTAGATAGCCAGAGAATTTTTTAATCTTACTAGCCTTTAAAAATCAGTTTCATCTAATCTGAAGTTACAACTCCTATTTTGTATTAGTACTATCACACAATCATTGATTGGAGGATAAAAGTAAGGTCTTTATCTTCCATTAATTGTGGCTATTATACCTTATCTTTCCTAAGCTTCTATTAAAACTCCCCAGATTTTTTCTTTCCCTTAAAAGGGATTATGATTATAAATTCTCTGTAACATTAATTTTATTTATATTAGTGGAGTGTTGCTTTACTTCAGTTTAAGAGGGTATTAATATGTGGAGCACACATTGAAAAGAGGCAGTCTGGAAAGGCTAGGAAACTACAAAATGCCAAAAGAGATGAGGTACAGTGCATTAAATAAGATTTGATTCAATTTATAATGGAAATAAACCATAATAATAATAAAAAAGCACACCAAAAAAAAAAAAAAAAAAAAAAAACAAAAAACCACAACACAAAACAAAACAAAACACTTCTTTAATGATTGCGGTTTTATGCTATAAATGGCAGATAAGACATTTCAGTAAAGTTGGTCTCTAAAAGTCCCTGCTGTTTTCCAAAAGGTAAAGAGAATTTATAGGGTTCAAGTATAGCCTACATTTCAATTTCAAATTTAGTCTTTTGCATGCCACTGATATTTACTGATATGAGTAAAGATGACGTTCTCTAGCTCAGTGCTGACTAGAGTACAAAGAGACGTGTTAGAACACTCTGCAAGTCACAAATGCTATGAAATATTCATTGGACACTTCAAGGGTTGTTTTATTTTCTTCAACATGAAAGTGCTTGGGTTGTAGCTGATCTCCAGAGCTAGCAAAAGGTATTTGCTAAGACTAACTATTCCTTCTCTAATGTTACATATTGAAATGAACAAAATTATTTGTACTGTGTTAATTATTAACTCGTTAACTAATAGTGTCACAATTTTTGCACACGTATATTCTTGCATGATTAAGGCACAGTAGATTAGACACCAGATGTCTGATAGAATCATAACTTATTACTAATTAATATTAGACAGGATAAGAGTCATGAAAAAGGCCCAAAATTTCATCTTTTTCATGCATTCCTACGTATAAAATGTATATGTCCGATCTTTGTGAATCAGCAGTTAAGTTGGTAGATAAAGCTGGTAACTCTTTGTTTTTCAGGGCTAAAAACCAGACACTACCTTTTTTATTTTTTTTAAGAAACATCAGCTTTTACAATAAAGAGGTTGAGTGCAATTACTATTTGCAAATATTTTACTGAAAAAACTTACAAACCAACACAGCTGTATCAGCCATACATGCAGCTGTATGACAATGTATGCAATTGTTTAAAAATATCATTTTTCTGCTTTCCGAAGATTTCTGTAAATAAGTTCATTAGTGAAAAACTCACATGCAATTAAAACTGGCTAAATACCCGTTTTTATTCTGAGTTCAGGAGTTAAAGAACATGTAAGAATATTTAGAATTTATAATGCAATATACAAAGTTTGCCGACATTTATTTATCTTCTTTATATTTGTACACAGTGTTTAAATTTGGGGGCACAGTCAGCAGTGGGATTTTTCCAAGTGAGATAGATCTATAAATCAAAATACCAAGCCTGGTATTAATATACAGAATTACAGAAGGCATTTTACATGAGTTTAAATAACAACCTGCCATAATATAACGAATTGAGCTCAGGGGTTTTTTTTGCTGAAAGTACAGGCAGCTTCAAGGTTTTGATTTTGATATTTCTTTTCCTATAATATCCAAACTAATGAACTCACCTAGTTACACAGGAAATTTTGTTGTCCATAGTAAATCATTTGATGGCTTGAGGCTTTGATGACTGCAGCATCACACCCCGAACAAGTAGGAGCATCCTGTTACCCCATTGTGGAAGCAGATCATCTTTGCAAATCTGGGGATGGGTAAAGTATTTGGTTCACACCATGGATGACCCCAGACATTGCTGGGCACATTTGCAGATGAAATTAAAAATAAGAACTCAGCTTCCCATCTCTTTTCAGAATGCCAGTCATCAGTCCAAATGGATAGCAGATTCACTCTACCTCTCTTGCTTGCTAACCCATTGGCTGCCTTGAATGTAACAAAATAATAGCACTGAGGGAGCTAAATATGCATGAGTCAATACATGAAACCATTTGAGTCAAAATTACTACTTTGGACTTCTCTAAGAAATAAAATTAGTTCCAGATTAAAACAAACAAAAAACCAAACTAAAACAGACAAAAAAAAAAAAAAGTGATTGTAACAGATGGAGAAAGAAAATATACATTAAAATAAGTCAAGTCCTCCAAATCCTGATCAAACATTTAAGCATCTGTTGCATGAACTGATTTAACATCAGTGTATAAAAAAATGCTCTGTGAAGCACACTAAGAAAGTGGTCTGAATTTGCAAAGAGACAACTATAAGCTTGTAAGAAAATAGTTCATTTTTGAGGACACTGCATCAACAAATTATAGAGAAAGATGAGTATTTGGGAGTACTCGATAACACAGATATTCAGTGTCAAACATAGTCTTGTCAGCTATTCTACCAATGAAAACCACAAAAAAATACCAGAATTTGTAAAATATTAGCTTTTCTCTTTTTTTTCACATCTCACCTAACTACCACAGTCCTTGAATGCTAATGAAGTCACTAACATGCAAAACCAGTACAGACCATAATATCATACTTACTACTAAAACCAAAATACAGTTCTTGCTATCCATTGCGATTAGAATGCCAGAAATATTTCTCCTCCTAAATAAATTATATTATTACATGATTTTCTTTTTAATAGCTGCCTCTTTTCTTTTTGAAACATACTTTATGACTTCATTTGACAATATGCATGCAAAAACTTTTTGACCAGATTCTGAATTACATGTCACTTGAAAAAGTAACATTTACAAAAGGGAAGATGAAAGCGGAAAAGCTGATTCACCCAATAATTTTGTAGAAAACTCCAACCAAAATTATGAATACTGACCAAAAAAATTATTCAGAATAATATGCTAACTTTAATGTCTTTAGTGCTTAGAATGGATTTTGTTTCAAGATTTACCAAATAAATATTCTTTTCAAAATTAGTAATCTGCCTATCTCCAAAGTTACCATGCTTGGTATGCTTTCAGCTGCTATTATTCTAAAAAATAAACCCTCTTTTCCACATTGTTATTTCAAATTCAGTAGCCTCCACACACAAGAGGTGTTAATGTCATTAGTAAAAACACTACTTTGGTCTCAAATCTGGTTCCTTTTCTACTTAAGCTTGCCAGGAGACTCAGCTAGAATCTGGTTATGTGAATACCCGTAATATGCTGACAATGTAATAAGGCAAAGTGATGTTTAGGAAATTACACAATGAAAAGATTAAGGGCTTCATACTTTTTTAAAGAGTTCACTTATATGAGACTTGCCTGTGTAGGCAGAAGAATCTAGCTGTGGGAAGAAAATTAAGGGCATTCAGTATTCCAAAGAGTTTTAGTTTGCATGCAAACAAATTCTTCATTCTCCCTCCAATAGCTATGTGAAAAGGTTACAGTGTATGGATTTGAATGTTTCCAAACTCATATGTATGGAAAACAGAACAATTTTTTCATGTCATTCTGCAAGAATTATTTTGTTTAGGCCTGTAATTCCCCTCTACTTTTCTCCTACTTTCTTATTCAAGTTTGGGGTTGGATGGAACAATCATGACAACTCTTGTTTGTTCAAATTCCATTTCCTGATAGCCTTATTTACTGTTGTAAAGTTTTGGAGTCCTCTTCTTTCCCATAAATGCGTAGCTGGATTTTTAGCATGAGTGGGAGGCAAATGAGTGGAAATAACAATGTCTACCAAGTTTGTAAAATATTTTTTTCTATACTGAAGTATAGTTACTTGTGAACTAAGATGAAGCACTTTCTTATTAAGTCTAATTAAAGAATAAAAAAACAAAGATCACATTTTGGGTCAAAATCTGGCTGAAGACATATAACTGACCACTTGCCAAAAGGGTATAAAGAGTAATTTGTATTTTAAAGCATAGGCAGATACTCTTACATATCCTTAGTCGCCCCTTTCAACAACTATAATATACAGTACAGCTGTCCTGGGCCTTTTTTTTCTTACATAGCTTAAATCACATTACCCAGAACTACATAAAATGAGTGAAGCTCCTCTTTTGTAATTCAGCTTTTAAAAAGACTTATGACTGACATGAGCAAACTGCCTTTGCAAAGCATTTCCAAGTATAATAGTATTTTACTTGACAAATAAAGCACAATGTCAGCACTACTAAATGCAATGTCCATTGCATTCAATTAACTTTTCTTCAGGACTCCCTGGAGATCTCACCCGTGTTCAGCCACAAGTTTTCTTTATTCTGCATGATTCTGCATGCAGACAGCTTTCCCTTATTTTAAACTATTGTACCTCAGCCCCTATTCTTTTACAACATTCCTTTTCTCTGTCAATATCAGCAAATGGCAGCCAGACTACATTACCAAGGCCATACTCTTTCAGCTATCCAATTCTCCCTCTGAGTCAGGTTCCAACACTCAAACTCTCACAAATTAATTCGGTCAATAAAGCTCTCATATGCACAATTTTCCCCCACAGCTTTTATAAACAGTCTTTTTAGTACACCTTTGCAGTTCATTGCCCAGGTTCTGCTAATATTTAGGTTTTATTTGACCATGTCCTCGTCTGTACAAATCACCAGGACCAGATGATATTCAACCAAGAGCTCTGCAAGAACTCAAGGATGAAATAGCCAAGCTACTAACTACAACATGCAATCTCTCATTTAAAATTCTGTCAGTGTCATAGGAATAGATGATGACCAGCATGATAAAAAATGTTTAGAGAAGTCTTAGGGAAGTTCTTGGGAATTACACACAAGGAAGCCTGATGTGCATATCAGACAGACCAATAGCAATTATTTTAAAGAATAATTATAAGCTGCCTGACTAAATATGATGTATAGAAGAAGGATCAATGTCATATCTGCACAGAGAAATATTGTCTGTCGTGGTTTAAGCCCAGGCCGTAAATCAGAACCACGAAGTCCACTTCCCCCCCCCCACCTTTCTTCCCTCCACTCCTGGAGGGACGGGGAGGAGAATCAAAAGAATGCAACTCCCACGGGTTGAGATAAGAACAGTTTAATAACTAAGGTATAACACAAATCACTACTGCTACCACCAATAGTAATAATGATAAAGGAAATAACAAGCAAGAGAATACAAACGCTCACCAACCGGTACCTCAACCCCACCCTGCCATGATCCAGCCCTTCCCGGGAACTCTCTCAGTTCTACATCCTGGGCATGACGTGCTGTGGTATGGAATACCTCTTTGGCTAGTTTGGGTCAGGTGTCCTGTCCCTGCTTCCTCCCGGCTTCTCCTCCCCCCTGGCAGAGCATGAGACTCACAAAGTCCTTGGTCAGGGTAAACATTCTGACCAGTAACTGAAAACATCGGCTTTATCAGTATTATTCCCAGGCCAAAAGTCAAAACACAGCACTGCACCAGTAGAAAAAATGACTGCTACTGCTAAACCAGGACAGTATCCACCCCTTATTCCATACCATTTACGTCATGCTCAGATCCCACATTTTCAATATACCCTCGCTCTCATCTCAGTGCACTGTTATCTTAGTGCACAGACCAATCCCTATAAAGCTGCTGAGTCCATTCGGTCCATGATGGTGGGCTCCATCTCTTGTAACAGTCTTTCAGAGCAGGAGAGGCCCATTGCAAAGTCCACCCCTCGACCATGAGCCCATCTCTATGTTGCATCTCTGCCCTGATGGCCTGAAGTGTCACGGGCCCATCAGGCTCAAAATAATTCACCCTCCCCTGCAGCAGTCTCTGCAACTTGTTGTCGGGGACTCCACACAGCTGCCTTCCATCTCCGATGCTTCCAAAGCGCTGGAGGCACCCAGTGGATTAGATACTCGCCCATACTGTCCCACACACTGTGACACTCATGACTGTCCAGCCCTGGGGAAAACCTCTTGGTCCCCATATATCGTTGTCTAAACCCAGACAAGACCCAAACCTGACTCTCCTTAACTCTCGGGATCAGACAAAATGGTCGTGGGTAGAACTCACTCTGTGTGTGTGCCAACATGTTGATCCCCATCACAATCAGCAGGCAGGTCCCAAGGGTACCTAAAGGCCATTCAAAACCTTCAGAACTCTCAAATGATGCTGCTGTACTTGTCACTGGGGCTGTAGCTGCTGTGCTTGAAGGCTCTCTCACCACCAGCTCCACTTTTTCAGAGTCCAGATCTTCCTCCTCTGCCTTGCTGGGAAATGCTGCGTGGTCTCCTGCATCCTCCTGCGGCTCGGGCTTGCCGGGCTCGGCAGACGGCTGCTGGGGAATGCTCTCGGCCGCCGCGGGGCTGGGCTCGGCCGTGGGGCTCGGCTCCTCCGCCGCCTCCTCCCGCTGCTCGGCAGCCGCCTCCTTCCCGGCCTCCGGCCCCGCTCCCGCTGCCGCTTGGTCCCCGGGGCCCCTCTCCCGGGCCGCTTCGGCCGCCGTCGGCTCCCGGGGCCGCTCCCCCTCAGCTCCCCGCAGCCTCACAAAGACGGACGCGAGGACGAGGGCCAGGACGGTGAAGAGCAGTGGGACGGCCAGGTACAAGTCCACAGCCACGTCCATCCCGCCCTGCTGCCGGAGCCCACCTGTATTACAAGCCATTACCATAAAATACAATGAAACAAGAACCTTAGCCCAAGGCCCACACTTGATAAACACTAACACAGCAAATACCGGCTCTAAGTGAGCTACAGCATACTGAAACTGTGACATCAAGAGAAACACCTTTGAGAGACAATAAATCAGCATTGTGCCTTGGTCAGATCTGTTGTTATCTCAACCCTTCGGGCCCCACGTTGGGCGCCAAAATAAACTGTCGTGGTTTAAGCCCAGGCCGTAAATCAGAACCACGAAGTCCACTTCCCCCCCCCACCTTTCTTCCCTCCGCTCCTGGAGGGACGGGGAGGAGAATCAAAAGAATGCAACTCCCACAGGTTGAGATACGAACAGTTTAATAACTAAGGTATAACACAAATCACTACTGCTACCACTAATAGTAATAATGATACAGGAAATAACAAGCAAGAGAATACAAACGCTCACCAACCGGTACCTCACCCCCACCCTGCCATGATCCAGCCCTTCCCGGGAACTCTCTCATTTCTACATCCTGGGCATGTGTCCTGGTTTAGCAGTAGCAGTCATTTTTTCTACGGGTGCAGTGCTGTGTTTTGACTTTTGGCCTGGGAATAATACTGATAAAGCCGATGTTTTCAGTTGGGGGTCAGAATGTTTATCCTGACCAAGGACTTTGTGAGTCTCATGCTCTGCCAGGGGGGAGGAGAAGCCGGGAGGAAGCAGGGACAGGACACCTGGCCCAAACTAGCCAAAGAGGTATTCCATACCACAGCACGTCATGCCCAGGATGTAGAACAGAGAGTGCCCGGAAGGGCTGGATCACTGTGGGGTGGGGTTGAGGTACCGGTTGGTGAGCGGTTGTATTCTCTTGCTTGTTATTTCCTTTATCATTATTACTATTAGTGGTAGCAGTAGTGATTTGTGTTATACCTTAGTTATTAAACTGTTCTTATCTCAACCCGTGGGAGTTGCATTCTTTCGATTCTCCTCCCCGTCCCTCCAGAAGCGGAGGGAAGAAAGGTGGGGGGGGAAGTGGACTTCGTGGTTCTGATTTACGGCCTGGGTTTAAACCACGACAGTTCTTTTTGGCGCCCAACGTGGGGCTTGAAGGGTTGAGATAACAACAGATCTGACCAAGGCACAATGCTGATTTATTGGCTCTCAAAGTTGTTTCTCTTGATGTCACAGTTTCAGTGTGCTGTAGCTTACTCAGAGCCGGTATTTGCTGTGTTAGTGTTTATCAAGTGTGGGCCTTGGGCTAAGGTTCTTGTTTCATTGTACTTTATGGTAATGGCTTGTAATACGGCGGGGCTCCGGCAGCA
Source organism: Psittacula echo (assembly GCF_963264785.1). Taxonomy (NCBI): domain Eukaryota; kingdom Metazoa; phylum Chordata; class Aves; order Psittaciformes; family Psittacidae; genus Psittacula; species Psittacula echo. The sequence continues at coordinate 42,098,948 of NC_137742.1, read as the reverse complement.
GGGCAGGATGGACGAGGCTGTGGACTTGTACCTGCCCGTCCCGCTGCTCTTCCCCGTCCTGGCCCTCGTCCTCGCCTCCGTCTTCGTGAGGCTGCGAGGAGCCGAGGGGGAGCGGCTCCGGGAGCCGACGGCGGCCGAAGCTGCCCGGGAGAGGGGCCCCGGGGACCAAGCGGCAGCGGGAGCAGGGCCGGAGGCCGGGAAGGAGGCGGCTGCCGAGCAGCGGGAGGAGGCGGCGGAGGAGCCGAGCCCCATGGCCGAGCCCAGTCCCGCGGCGGCCGAGAGCATCCCCCAGCAGCAGCCCAGCCAGCCCCGTGAGCCTGAGCCGCAGGAGGATGCAGGAGACCCCGCAGCACTTTCCAGCAAGGCAGAGGAAGAAGATCTGGACTCAGAAAAAGAGAAGCTGGTGGTGAGAGAGCCTTCAAGCACAGCAACATCATTTGAGAGTTCTGAAGGGTTTGAATGGCCTCTGGGTACCCTTGGAACCTGCCTGCTGATTGTGATGGGGATCACCATGTTGGCACACACACAGAGTGTGTTTTACCCACGGCCATTTTGTCTGATCTCGAGAGTTAAGCAAAGTCAGGTTTGGATCTTGTCTGGGTTTAGACAATACAGGGGGACCGAGAGGTTTTCCCCAAGGCTGGACAGTCATGAGTGTCACAGTGTGTGGGACAGTATGGGCGAGTATCTAATCCACTGGGTGCCTCCAGCGCTTTGGAAGCATCGGAGATGGAAGGCAGCTGTGTGGAGTCCCCGACGACAAGTTGCAGAGACTGCTGCAGGGGAGGGTGAATTATTTTGAGCCTGATGGGCCCGTGACACTTCAGGCCATCAGGGCAGAGATGCAACATAGAGATGGACTCATGATCGAGGGGTGGACTTTGCAATGGGCCTCTCCTGCTCTGAAAGACTGTTACAAGAGATGGAGCCCACCATCATGGACTGAATGGACTCAGCAGCTTTATAGGGATTGGTCTGTGCACTAAGATAACAGTGCACTGAGATGAGAGCGAGGGTATATGGAAAATGTGGGATCTGAGCATGACGTGAATGGTATGGAATAAGGGGTGGATACTGTCCTGGTTTAGCAGTAGCAGTCATTTTTTCTACTGGTGCAGTGCTGTGTTTTGACTTTTGGCCTGGGAATAATACTGATAAAGCCGATGTTTTCAGTTGGGGGTCAGAATGTTTACCCTGACCAAGGACTTTGTGAGTCTCATGCTCTGCCAGGGAGGAGGAGAAGCCGGGAGGAAGCAGGGACAGGACACCTGGCCCAAACTAGCCAAAGAGGTATTCCATACCACAGCACGTCATGCCCAGGATGTAGAACGGAGAGTGCCCGGAAGGGCTGGATCATGGCAGGGTGGGGTTGAGGTACCGGTTGGTGAGCGGTTGTATTCTCTTGCTTGTTATTTCCTTTATCATTATTACTATTAGTGGTAGCAGTAGTGATTTGTGTTATACCTTAGTTATTAAACTGTTCTTATCTCAACCCGTGGGAGCTGCATTCTTTCGATTCTCCTCCCCGTCCCTCCAGAAGCGGAGGGAAGAAAGGTGGGGGGGGAAGTGGACTTCGTGGTTCTGATTTACGGCCTGGGTTTAAACCACGACAGCATGACGTGCTGTGGTATGGAATACCTCTTTGGCTAGTTTGGGTCAGGTGTCCTGTCCCTGCTTCCTCCCGGCTTCTCCTCCTCCCTGGCAGAGCATGAGACTCACAAAGTCCTTGGTCAGGGTAAACATTCTGACCAGTAACTGAAAACATCGGCTTTATCAGTATTATTCCCAGGCCAAAAGTCAAAACACAGCACTGCACCCGTAGAAAAAATGACTGCTACTGCTAAACCAGGACATTGTCTCACAAATCTATTGAAATTTCTTAAAAAAGGCACTAAGCATAGCGACAAGATAGATCAGTGGGTATTCAAAACACATTTCATAAAATCCCTCATTGATATCTGATAAAGGAACTAAGGTAATCTTGGAGTAAAAGTAAATATTCTGCTATATATACATATACATAACAAAATATATGCATAACAAAATAAAAGATGGAAAACAAAAAGCAGGAAGTAGAATCCCACAAGTAGAATCCCACTAGTAGAATCCCACAAAACACTATTTCTCAGCATATTTGCAAGTGATCTGGAAGGGACAGCAATGATGCTGTGCTTTCCAGGCTGGCAAGGATAAGGCCTACTTATTAAGAGCTGGATGAAAGCCTGAGTAATGTTGTGAAATAGTGAATGAAATTCAGTGCAGAAAAATGTAATTGTGTACAGAGAAAAACTCCAAATCTTGTGACACAGGTTTCAAATTAAATTATTAGTGCTGGGAAGGAAAGTCTTAAACTTATAAAAGCTATTTTTTTAAACTATTTACTCAATGATTTAGTAGTCATTAAAAGGGCAACTAGAATGCTAGAAGTCAGTCATTCATAAAATGCACAGAGAACAAATAAAAAACATCTTTATGCTTATCCATAAATCTTTGTTGTAATAATAAGTATAAATGCTATCCATAGCTCTAGCTTCCCCATACTGAAAGAGCTAAGTTAGAACTGGAAAAGTAGTAGAGAAAAGTAACAAAGACAGTCAAAGTTACATGCAAGATGTTTTTTATAAAAGAACCCTGCAGCCATGGAAGATGACTGCAAAGTCTAGAAAGGCCTCATAAGGAATGTCTCTTTCAGTACAAGAATGAGCCATAATAAATGATATCAGCATGTCCAAAGCTAACTTAAGGAGCTAATTCGTCCAGTAGCTAAGCTGTGGAAACACTGTGAGGGTTCAAAATGTACAGGTGTTTAGACAGTCATTAAGCAAGTTCAATGAAGAAGAATCATTTAAGGCATGCCCAGATAAGATCTCTTGGAAAATTACTTCCCAGAATCTGAGAACTATGGTTATTCCTGCATTATTAAGTGTTCAGGAAAGTTCTTTTTCTATCATCCTATTCCTCACCTTGGGGAATACTTGCCAATGAACACTGATAAGACCATCTCCAGATCCTGAATCTGTGCTTTTCCACAAGTCTTACAAAAGAACTTGACAGCCAAGCAGACACTTTATATGCTGACCTTTGCCCTTTATGATGATCTGCTCCTTTGTCTTCTACTTACTTCACTGTCTTGTCTTATGCTTAGATTTTGAGCCCTTTCAAGTAGCTGCATTTTCTAATCTGTGCTTGTGCAGCACCAAGCAACAAGTGGCATTGTTTTCTGACTAGGGATTCTAAAGGTATGAAAATTGCTGTAATTAATTTGATTAAGAATATCAGAAATATATTTTTAAATGTGTAGAATACTATAGTTTGGAATTTGCAGCTGTGTGGGATTTGCAGTTTCAAAACATGTGAGATTTATTAAACTGAGTGAGAAGCTAAGCAGCTTCCTCCATGGTAAACATGCACTAGTATTATGGAAGTTCTTTAAGGAACCCATAATAGAAATTTTATTGAGAAACTTCTATTATGCAAAAGGCACCAAATTTTTCTTCAGTCAAAGGGGTTTGAGTATCCTCTTTGCCAGCTTTAGATATTCCAAGTATAACCAGGAAGAATCTTGAATATGAAGATCTAAAACTACAATTTTCATTGAATAGTATTCCTGAAATAAAGCTGATGTGGTTGCTTTTATATTATTAGTTTTGTTAAGCTAAAAATAAGAACTAAGAATGTAGCTTCTGGCAAACTCCAAGCCATTCACACAGACTTTTACTGAAACAGAGAGGTTGCAGTTGATGTCTCCACAACAAAGTTGTCATTATTTGTAATGCTGAGCTATCATGATTTGGATGGTGTTCATACACATATCATTTTGTGCTTATGTGGCACCCTGAAGAGTACCTAATGGGATAAAATATACCAAAAATCATGGGTCACTTTATTCAGCAAAAATTAGGTTGTTAAGGTGAGAAGCTTCTTTAACAACAACCAAACATTTATTCAGCTTCCTATTACTCATCTCAGAACTTCCTATATGCATAAGAATAGCAGGGGAAAAAGCTCCTCTAGATGTTACTTCTTTCAGATTCTATTAAAACAGTAATAACCTGCTTCCATTATACATTTTCCTGTATATTTCAATCAACATGTCACTTAGCTGCTGCTCTTGAAATGCACTTAATATTTTCATTAAAATCAATAAAACCAAGAGATGACAAGGGTGCAGGTGGATGCAAGCAATTAAACTTCTCCTATATGTATTGTTAACTAGCAGTTGGAAAAAGAAGCCTCATTCAACACCTGTCCCTTTCCTTTTGAATGGCAGCTAACAGAAATCCACTTAGCTAGCTTTTGTCTGCTTATTTTGCTGACAGATGATGCGAAGAAATAGGTGGTTATAGGGCCAGTAATTCAGAATTAATTTTCCCTTCAAAAGAGTGATGTGGACAACTGAGTGCAGTAATGGTACCTGCTCAGAATTCAGGGGGTAAACAAGATAATTTGAGATGATGGGTTGGAAATAAAAGTTCTTTAAATGTTTGTGCCTCACATGGCTCTCAAAGGCACACTCACAAGCACATTTTAACCACCTTAAATGAAAGTCAGAAGAGTGAATCATTGAAGTATTAGCCTGATGTGCTTTTGTGTGTGGTGGGATTGAAAAGGAAGCAAATAAAAGAAAAGATTGAGGACTTTGCCCCACCCCAATATTAAAAATACATTATAGTGAAAGCACCTAAGCCACACAGCAAATCTTTATCAATCATATTTTCAGAACATGCTGCATATTAAAGTGAGCCACTGGCTGTACATATTTGCATTGAAGGGAAGTCATCATATTTTCAATCATCCAGCAACATTTTTTATCTAGTTAGCGCAGCACTAACTAGAGTGGACCATATTATTAGGAGAAAAATGCAGTGTGGAAAGCACCATTACCTACAGAGAAACCAGATGCAGTAATTCATTCTCCAAGCGTGTACAGGTTGATGTGAATGCTGGAAGCTGCCAGTTTGCACCCACTGCTCCAGATGTGCTGATAAGGTTGCCTGCACTCACACATGCATGAAGAACCAAAGCTCTAAGGGATCAAAAATCTTTTGAGCAAAATGAATAAAAGGATAGTTATTTCCTCTTTCTGTACTATAAGTACATATACAGGCATGAACATTTCAAGACAACTGTCAAAAGGAAACTTCTCAGCAACTTCTGTTGCCATAAAGGGAGCTAAATATGAAGTCTCTCTTTTTAAAGAAAAACAGTGTAGACAGCTCTCTATTACTACAGGCACACAAACTTGGAATCAGATATTTTATTTATCTCTCATTCCTAGATGTGGTTCTGGAGGGAATTAATGGAGCTATTCATGGGACGGATGCCAGACCAGACTGTATTTGGAGTCTGATATCTCATAACCTTTCTTTCATCTCTCTCTGGCATTCAATCCTACTCTGTCACCCAATCCTACTCTGTCACCCAATATAATTACCACTACTTGGCCATTTCTGTCCTCTAGCAGTTTACTCTGCACTCTAAAAGCTACAGGCCTTCAAAATATACTTAGGTGTTTGGTACTTAAGTACTATTTGCTATGACTGCACTCTATAAGAGCCCAAGAAAGGGAGTGGACTAAGCTTCAATGATTTAGTCTTGTTCATTTTATATATGAAGGATTTCTGGGATTCAGACTCTTGTACCAAAATATTAAAAAGCTTAAAAAGCTGCTTTTGTGTCTGTCATGCACAACCAAGCTTTTCCAGGGAAGACTGGAAACCTGCTGTTCAGGTTTGCAGCGAAGTATTGTGTTGTCAGGTTGCCAGAGATGGAAAGTTTGCAAATGTAGGGACTGAGCAAAGCTCATATACAAGCTTCTCTCTTCCATGCCTCTCTTCCTGTGCAGTTGAAGCTCAGGTGTGCCTAGAATGGGCAATCAGTGGGCACCACAGCAGCTCCTCAGGATTACAGCAGAGGGCTTTATCATAAGCCAAGCTGAGCAGCCACTTACTGTAACTACAATAGTAAATCCTTACATACACCCCTCTTACACGTTGGGCATTGTGTTCCTGGGGTGTGCTTTAAGACAATACAGGGCCCACTCTTAGCAGGGTATCCTTTCCCCAGCTCCGTCACCACTCTGCACCACCCCAACTTACTATAAAAGCTGTGCAAACTACTGCCCTCCTCTTCCTGTGGATCGCATTACATGACACCACAAGAGAGAAGAAATACGTGCTGAAGTGTTTCTATTTTCTTTACTTCTTCCTCCAGTAATGGCACTCTCTTTTATTATGTCACATCTTAAGTTAAGGCCCAGTCCTCCAAAGATTTGTAGACTGTTTTCTGTAAAGTTTATAAAAATTCATCCAGGGAGATATACAAGCGCCTCATTTTAAACATGTAGAAATATCTGTGCAGGACCAGAGCCTTTGACTGCAAATCCCTTGTTGTGCAACTCATGTGTTTTATTTATTTGAGGAAAACTTCAGTAGATCCTGAGATCTGTTACAATAATAATGCTTTTATAACCAACTTTAAGAGAATAACTAATATCCCCTCTCATGTTTTCCTGGAAAAGAATAGGCCTTACACATTTGGTTAGTTGAAATATGTCATGTGCATTCTTTCTATAGGGCAGCACACTTACCGTATGTAATGGTCTAGGCTGTCTCCAGCTACAATGTTCCATGTAATACACACTCTTTCATCATTCATATGAGGTTTATTTCAGATTTACATTGACAAGACTGTGATCAGAATCCGGTCCAGTCTGTGTATGAGGTTCAGGTGACACAGGGTTGCTATGGTAATGGCTTATTCCTTTCAAATAACAAGGTAACTTCTTCAGATAAGTCCTGTATCTGCTGGCATCAAATTAAATCTGTTCCTGTCATGTTTCTCACTGGCTTGTTGAACTTCAAAGCAAAATGCTTATTCTGCAAAATAGACCTACTTTATTCAATCTGATCTTACTGTTATATCTGATAATACTCAATTTGTGGCTATGTTTTGCTGTTCTATATTTTTGAAGAGAAGTCTATGTGTATAGATTGCTGTCATGACCCCAAAGTAAATTTGGATTTCAGCAGCATCAGAAGTTTATCTGCTATTTGTTTCTAAGTTACTACTAACACATAGGTCTGTGAACTGTTTGTTTATTTTCATAGCCATAAGGCTGTCTTCCTAAAAATGGTTAAGGGGAGAGAACTGAGGAGAACTACACTTCAATCTGACATTGGACCTTAATTATATTTTTGCAGACAGAAAGAATGGAAAGTAATTAACTGAACATGTGATCCAGCGATAAAACAAAAATGTATTTATTCACTTGAGTATGGCTACGTAAGGGGCTGGTTGGTTGGTGTCCTGGTTTAGCAGTAGCTGTTGCAGCACTGTGTTTTTGACTTTCGGCCTGGGAACGGAGCTGATAACACAGATGTTTAGACTGACCAAGGACTTTGTGAGTCTCATGCTCTGCCAGGGAGGAGGAGAAGCCGGGAGGAAGCAGAGACAGGACACCTGACCCAAAAGTAGCCAAAGAGGTATTCCATACCACAGCACGTCATGCCCAGGATGTAGAACTGAGAGTTCCGGGAAGGGCTGGATCACTGTGGGGTGGGGGCGAGATACCGGTTGGTGAGCGGTTGTATTCTCTTCCTTGTTATTTCCTTTATCATTATTACTATTAGTGGTAGCAGTAGTGATTTGTGTTATACCTTAGTTATTAAACTGTTCTTATCTCAACCCGTGGGAGTTGCATTCTTTTGATTCTCCTCCCCGTCCCTCCAGGAGCGGAGGGAAGAAAGGTGGGGGGGTGGAAGTAGACTGCGTGGTTCTGATTTACGGCCTGGGCTTAAACCACGACAGTTCTTTTTGGGCACTCTCTGTTCTACCTCCTGGGCATGATGTGCTGTGGTATGGAATACCTCTTTGGCTAGTTTTGGGTCAGGTGTCCTGTCCCTGCTTCCTCCCGGCTTCTCCTCCTCCCTGGCAGAGCATGAGACTCACAAAGTCTTTGGTCAGTCTAAACATCTGTGTTATCAGCTCCGTTCCCAGGCCGAAAGTCAAAAACACAGTGCTGCAACAGCTACTGCTAAACCAGGACAGTTGGTAAAAAAAAAAATGTTTATAAATCTAGGTGTAAGCATAAAGTTGTATTTGGATATGCAGAATATTTTTTTTATACTCCACCTTTTATGTCTTCTAGACAAATCTGGGGTTTCATAGCATGCAAATCAGCTGGTCTAAAGTACTAACTTTCAAGCTCAAGCTGAGTCCGTTCTCCACAGAAGTGTTCATACAACAAAATCTAATAGAGTGTTTAAAGCAAAACTATAAACACAACTGTATAGTGCCTCCATTCACTTGCTGTGCATGGCATGTCTTTTGTTAGTGTCTGGTTTACTCAGCTAATTTATTCACTTCCTACATTTGCTCTGCAGCACTGAGTATATTTTAGTAAATTTACCCTAGTTCCCATAGTTCTGTAACAGTGAGTTCCCACTGTAAAGACATCCATCTGTTCTAAGCTTACTCTGAGAACAAGCATAGAATGGTAATTTCAATTGCAGGCGAAAAAAATATGAGCTGTGATATACAACAGACATATGGTTCTTGTTCTTCTGAAGCCTGGTTATGACAAACCATTTTTAATATATTTTTCTACTGCTTTGTTATTTTTAACAGTGCCTGCAGGTTAAGTGACAAAATTTATTAATTTTTACCTTTAGTTCTTATTTTTATTATTCTCTGCTCAAGATTTAGAAGACTATTATAGTTCGTCTTCAGAACAACAGTATTCATAAAGGTTTTTGTTAATGAAAGATACATTAAAATCACTTTTTCATTAATTCGTTTTACTGAAATCTTTGTCCTGTATTTCCATTTCTCATCAAAAACCTTAGCTCTTTAAATTTAAGGGTAAAAAAAAAAAAAAGTCCACATAAAAAATTTGCCTTGCTGCTGATCAGACCAAGGAAGCAACTTTCTCCTAGCATGAATGATGAAATGTTCTATTCTGAATAAGACACCATCCAATGTGGATAATTAATATAATTAGATAATTCTCAGGAGTAAGACAAATCATATTAAGCAAAATTAATTTTATGACTTTTTACTGACACTGGTTACTAAATATAACAGTTGTGGAAAAACTGGTAACTATTTTATTTAAGACAGACATAATATATATGCCAAAATAAATCAAAACACACCAGGAAGTGATAGATCTAAATATGCTTATTAAACCACTTATTCATTATAAGGAAATGCAACTTCAAGACTCTCAGGTGAAAGTTCATTCCGTACACGGCCCCAGTCTTGTGATCAAAAATATGCTCACCTTTCGTAACAGTTAGTCCCATTATTTATATTTATAAGCGTTAGTTTAATCAGAGTTATTATTTCATATGTCCAGGAAATACCCACTAAATTAACCACTAATCTTCTTGCTACTGGTAATATAAATGATTTCTGCTACTGCAGTTTATTCTGTATCTAAGTGAGAGAAGACAATATTCACATTTTCCAGTTTGCTACCAACTCATGACAATGGAGTGGTAGGATCACTATATTTGCCAGCAACATTATTTGTGAACACACATCAAATAGCTGAGAAACAAAAAACAACATGTCTGCAAAAGGATGTCATGCAAATAGCAAAGGTAAGGATTGTATGATTTTCTAACATCACATAACATATGACATTATATTGTCAGCTCTCTGCTTCTACAGTTCTCAGTGCCCTACTGAATTTCAAGATCATCTTGTGAGTTTTCTGAAAAAGGATATTTACATGGAGGACCATCAATGTTTTTTGCTAATTGCTCTTCTATGTAGCTTCTGATTTATTCATACAATATTTACTTCTTTGTGCAGAAAATGGTAGTCTTAGTCAACTTGACAAGGGGAAGTAAAAGCGTATAGGTTGAGCATCAGGAAAAAGCATTTCACTTAGAGGGTAGCAGAGCACAGGAAGAGTCCACCTGCAGAGGCTCGGGTATCTCAGAGGTTTTCTACATTCAGCTAGACAACACCATGACTGTCCTCATTTAGTACTGGTGATAATCCTGCAGGAGTTTGAGTGGAAGACCCTGTAGGTCTTTTCCAACCAGCAGTTCTATGATTCTAGGAGAAATTATATCATGGAGAAAAGTACAAAATAATTTTAGGATTATACTTCATCAGTGTTTTATTTTCATCTTTAAAATACTTAATCTGAAGGAACAGCTAAAATAAATGCTAAAAAAAAAAAAAAAAAAAAAAAAAAAAGAGAAACAGCTACTATTACCTGTAATCCCCATTAACGTGTAAAAGATGAAAAACATTTGCCAGCCTGTAAAACTGGGGGCTGTGAGGAAGCTAAAAGCAAAAAGCCTAAATAGAAAGTAGCTAAAGCTAGAGGAAAACACATTTTTAAAAGGTATAATAAAACATATATAGACTAGAGTTTCTGGTTTATAGGTAAAACCATTGCTCTGTTTGGTTAAAATAGTGATCTCCAGTGGGCAATAATGCTACTTAATGGTCCGTTTCTCAACCCAGAAGGCAATTACATTTTTTCCCACTGTAAACCTCAACAAGGATAATATGTGCATATATGTTCCTATTTATAGATCAGAATTAATTTGCAACAGTACAACAAATCATACAGCTATGGAAAATATAGATATAAACAAATGAATTTATATAAATAACATAGATATACAATATTACCATTAATATCTTTCCTAAAACAAAATTACACCACAATATGCTCTTTTTCTTCATGCCCTAAACACAACGAAAATGTAAAAATTACTTCAGTTGTCTGTCCAGACACCCTTCCCTTGCCCTTGTAGAAAAATTGCAGCATACTAGCAATATTAGAAAATTATTATGTCATCCAAAGGCATTTAGAAAAGTTGACAGATCTTTTTGAAAGTATTCTTTAATGTTTTAAAGTGCTTTAGCAGCTATCTTCTTCATCTTTATATTGCAGCACTCACATTCCCTCTGATCAGCCTGTTTTATCATTTACTGAACAAAGTAGGACTGATCATATACGTATCATTTCAGACATGTCTGGGGCATCTGGCTTTAAAAGCCCTGTTCATTGGCTTGTTTTTCTGGCCAGGACAAAAACCTCCCTCTGCTTTAACTTCTGAGAAGTTTTAATGTGTCATGTGTAGGATAAATAAACTCTTTTTTTTTTTTTTCCAATTCCTGAAAATATACCAATAGGATAAATCACACATCCACGTTTGAGGTTGAGAGAGATGCTCAGAGAAAGTGAGATTCATATCAGTTTGTGAAGAAAATCTCAATGCATGAAGGTGAGATAAGAAAAAAACAAAACAGACTTACAGTAGGTAATGCTTCATCTCAGTGTGATGACAATCGGTTCATAACCAAAAAGCAAGGTAGTGCTCAACATTTATTAGAATATTTTATGAACACCCAGCCTGTGCAAGAGGTGTGAAAGAAGCTAGGCCTCCAAAACAGCTGACCTACTCTCTAACAGGTGTAGCAAATTAGCAGAGATAATAGTTCTTCCAACCAAATCCCACTTTCAACTCAGCCATGAGACAACTGTATTTATTGCAAATTATATTGCTTCTTTACATTCTGTCATACTGTACACTCCTCCTACATTTATACTTCTGTATTTTGCAATAACAGGCATCAAAAGTCAATGTGGAACCTCTCTTTAAATTCATCTCACCTGCAGAGTGCATGGTTCCAAATGTGTTCCTCAAGTGATTCCGGGGTTTTCCCTTTCTCACAGCAGAGCTCACACTCCCTGTGAAATTTCTCAAGTGTCCTAGGACAGCTCCTTCCCTACCCCACAGTAATCAAAAGTGACAGGTAGAGCACCCATCCTGCACAATTCTCCCTGTAGAACCATTATGCACTGACCTACCAAAGCTCCCCACTCACCCAGACAGTTCATGACACAGAAAGGATGATCTCAGCCAATTTTAATCTGCAGTGAAGGTACTTTGAGCTTCCCTCAGGATATCATCCATGCTTGGTAACACCAATGCCCCTCCTCAAACAAAACAGCGTTACAAAAAGAAAAAATTCTTGTGGTTTTGGTGCTAAACTAGCAAGGCCCTTCTCCCTGTTATGCAGAACTACAAATGGATATATCAAGTTTTCCAGTAAAACACCTTCCAAGGTTTGCTTAATTCCGTCAGACAGTGTGAAACGATGCATTCTAGCTGTACAGAATGGTAAACGTAATGGGAAGTGTTTCTGAGCATGCCACAGATGGAGTAGGAAAATCAATAGTTTGTGAGGGAAAGCTTCCAGCAATATAGATTGTTTGAACTACTTACTATTATGTCAAATTCAGTTTAGCATCAGCAAACAGACACACCATAAAACGAATATTGACAGCACTATTTCTACTGTTTGCATTTAAAAGCTTAGAGTTGTATAGATTTTTATAATCATCTAAGTCTTTACAATTCAATAACAGGGCTTCTATTTAACCCTTAAACTGTTGATGGACCAAATAGTCTTTTCCAATTTGAATCTGGCAGAAGCCTAGTAAAATTTTTAGGCATAAATTTTTATTTCCTTTAATCACTCCCATATGTATTATTTATAATTTTTAGAACATCCTTCTCTGTGGGAATTATTTCTGTCAAGAAATTTGAAGGAACCTGAAAGGAGAGTGTCATCAGTCATCCGCCACCTTGAAAAAACACCACCAAATACCTTATCTGATTGGTAGTTTCCTTGAGGAAAATACAATTTCCTCTTGAAAAGATATATTCAACACGTCCTTAAACATGCACATAAGGTTGAACAGAGATGAAATTAAACATCCATTTAAAGTACTGTGTTGCAACGAAGTCTTGAAATAAGTATGTTATGGATTTCACTTTGAAAGATGAGTAACATGTTTTACTAAAACCAAGACCAAATTCTTCACATAAAGTTCACAAACGGCTTGCATTTGCTTAGAACTGAGGAGTCCATTGCATGTTATGATTCATACAGGCTTGCATAAAAAAAAGGGTTATTATAGCCGTTCAACCTTACAACCAAGACTCTAGTTTAATTTACTGTGTTCATCTGAGACAGTGTTTATTATCTATTTTAGGTAGCAAGAAAGAAAATATGAGATACAGAAGCAGAAACAAAATTGATGTTATTGGAACATAGATGAAAAAGGGACACACCTGCACTTCAGACAATAGACTTTCAGGAGTGGTGGAACTAGATGATCTTTGAGGTACCTTACAACCAAAACCATTCTGTGATTCTGTGATTTACATACTAGGATATCTTCAGACTTTTCTTATGCTGCTTTTCTAAGCTTCCTAATAAGAGTCCAGATTTGCCAACACATTGAGGGAAAAGAAGCCCATTACTGCATTGAGCAGACTTAGTTCTGCACTTCTAACATTTCAGCCAAAACATCTTGACTAGCTCATAGGCAGAGCCAGACAGATCATTTTCTCAGGTACTTAGGCTATTAGACACCTAACTTGGTGCCTCATACATTCTTGAGATAATATAACTCTTATTCAACTTTTGTTGAGACTTTTTTTTATATCCAAGATATCTTTAACACCTCCAGATGCAAAGCTTTCCTTGCTAGTCTTTTTCTTATGGTGCTCAAAATTTCATCAAGGGAACCAACTTCTGCAGTAATTAGGGTGATACAGGTAAAAACCTCTTTTCATTTAATCTTATTAATGGATGGTCAATAAATTCGCTAGTGTAGGACTCAAGGCTGTCACATGACCAGTTTCAATAAACAGAAGAAGGAAGAAAGGAATTTTACATTAGAACAAACTGTTAGGAGGTTCAGGTATCAAATGTAAAGAATGTGCATTGCTTCTCAAAGTACAGCCAGAGGTTGTTTGCAGGACAGAGCTGAGGACATGATTACAAACCACAGAATAAGAGCACCATCTTATCTAACATATTATAAACACACTTTAGAGACTGCAATGTTGACATAAGAAATATTTTAGCAAAACAGCAAAGGAACACTAGTTCAGACAGCAATTCATTTGCTTACACTTCCGTGCGTTATGAAGCCAGTGTGTACTCACGCATGCCAGGTCAACAGAGCTCCCTTATAAACTGATATATTCAGGACACCTACAAAGGATGAGGATGTCAGTAAAAGCTTTTGAACAGCCCCAGCTAGACTTGGACATTATTGTAAACACTTTTTTTAAAGCCCCTTTTTAGGAAAGCCAATGAATGCTTCTAAATAAATGCTTCTAAACTTAAAGTAAAACTGAACAAGCTTTTAAAACTTCTGGATTTTTTTTTTTTTTTTTTAACTGGCTTCCCCCCAAGCTAAGGCAGTTTCTGACAGTCTGCTGGTAAGATGAAGAGCAATAGTCATGAAACATCTGACTTGCTGCAAGCTGCTGCAGATTTTAATAACAGATCTGACTCTTTTGAAATAAACATACAAAGAGAATGTGCCAACATTTCAGTAGCAAATAAAATTAACATTCTAAGTATCCTTCAATTTCAGTCTCTATTTTACCCTAGAAAATCTAATAACGTTATTAATTAAAAATTGCAACTTGCTATTTTGCTAAAGGGAAGGTACCTTAGACAATGATGTGATAAAAATGATAATTTTCTAAATACTTTTCTTATCTAAATGTTTTTTTCAGACTATATGTGGTGTGGTCATAATACTATGCTATCTGCAAATGTAGCTGCATGACAGTCCGCATTTAACTTGAGCCCTTTCCAGGGAAGTGTTAAGTGCCATAACTTATATTCTCATCCTGTTTCATTTTAGTTTGAGTGTATGCAATTTTATTATGTAAGTTTACACTGCCATGTGTTTTGCCAGTAGGAAGGATACTCTGCACCAAAAGCAAAATGTAAACCATTTGTCATTAATACCTCTGGAGGCTCAAAACTCAAACCAGACCTCCATGTTGCTCCAGCTGCGATGAAGTGATGGAGATGGACAGCTCTGATGTGTTGGAGAAGCAAAACTGTAGACCACCATCATTGTTCCAGATTTAGCAACAAGCTTTTCCTATTGGTCTTAAAGCACAGGTTTAAGCGCAACAAGAAATAAATCAAAGAGGAGTTCTTTCTTGATGGAAGTATGTACATTAAAGCTCTTGCAGCTGTTATTCCCCTGAGCATGACTCCTGAGAAATTCCATGAATATTAGCATACAGATATTAAATAGAATCATAGAATAGAATCATAGAATAGTTAGGGTTGGAAAGGACCTTGAGATCATCTAGTTCCAACCCCCCTGCCATGGGCAGGGACACCCCACACTAAACCATGTCACCCAAGGCCTCGTCCAACCTGGCCTTGAACACCGCCAAGGATGGAGCATTCACAGCCTCCCTGGGCAACCCATTCCAGTGCCTCACCACCCTCTCAGTAAAGAATTTCTTCCTTAGATCCAATCTAAACTTCCCCTGTTTAAGTTTGAACCCATTACCCCTTGTCCTGTCACTACAGTCCCTAATGAAGAGTCCCTCACCAGCATCCTTGTAGGCCCCCTTCAGATCCTGGAAGGCTGCTAGGAGGTCTCCACACAGCCTTCTCTTCTCCAGGCTGAACAGCCCCAACTTTCTCAGCCTGTCTCCATACGGGAGGTGCTCCAGTCCCCTGATCATACTCGTGGCCCTCCTCTGGACTTGTTCCAACAGTTCCATGTCCTTTTTATGTTGAGGACACCAGAACTGCACACAATACTCCAAGTGAGGTCTCACAAGAGCAGAGTAGAGGGGCAGGAACACTTCCTTCGACCTGCTGGTCATGCTTCTTTTGATGCAGCCCAGGATACAGTTGGCTTTCTGGGCTGCGAGCACACACTGCCGCCTCATGTTCATTTTTTCATTGACCAACACCCCCAAGTCCTTCTCCGCAGGGCTGCTCTGAATCTCTTCTCTGCCCAATCTGTAGCTGCGCCTGGGATTGCTACGACCCAGGTGTAGGACCTTGCACTTGGCATGGTCAAACTTCATCAGGTTGGCATCAGCCCACCTCACAAGCGTGTCGAGGTCCCTCTGGATGGCATCCTTTCCCTCCGGCGTATCAACCGAACCACACAGCTTGGTGTCATCAGCAGACTTGCTGAGGGCGCACTCAATCCCACTGTCCATGTCACCGACAAAGATGTCAAACAAGACCAGTCCCAACACCGATCCCTGACGGACACCACTCGTTACCGGTCTCCAGCCGGACATTGAGCCATTGACCACAACTCTTTGTATGTGGCCATCCAGCCAGTTCTTTATCCACCGAGTGGTCCACCCATCAAATTGATGTCTCTCCAATTTAGAGACAAGGATGTCATGTGGGACAGTGTCGAACGCTTTGCACAAGTCCAGGTAGATGACGTCAGCTGCTCTGCCCCTGTCCCTCAGTTTCGTAGCCCCATCATAGAAGGCCACCAAATCGGTCAGGCAGGATTTCCCCTTAGTGAAGCCATGCTGGCTGTCACCAAGCACCTCCTTGTTGTTTTTCATGTGCCTTAGCATTTCTTCCAGGAGAATCTGGTCCAAGTTTTTGCTAGGCACAGAGGTGAGACTGACTGGTCTGTAATTCCCCGAGTCATCCATTTTCCCCTTCTTGAAAATGGGGGTTATATTTCCCTTTTTCCAGTCGTCGGGAACTTCACCTGACTGCAGTGATTTTTCAAATATGATGGCCAGTGGCTTAGCAACTTCATTTGCCAGCTCCTTCAGGACCCGCAGATGGATTTCATCAGGTCCCATGGACTTGTGTACATTTAGGTTTTTAAGATGGTCTCCAACCAGATCCTCTCCTACAGTGGGCCTAGGGTTCTCATTCTCACAGTCCCTGCGTTCACCTTCCAAAGCTTGGGTGGTGCAGTCAGAGCCTTTGCCAGTGAAGACTGAGGCAAAGAAGTCTTGAGGAACCTCAGCCTTCTCCAAATCCTGGGTAGCCAGTTCTCCCGATATCTTCCGAAGGGGGCCTACATTGTCCCTAGTCTGTCTTTTATTCGCTACGTACCTATAGAATCCCTTCCTTCTATCCTTAACATCCCTAGCCAAGTTCAATTCTAACTGGGCCTTAGCCTTCCTCACCTGGTCCCTAGCTTCCCAGACAGCATCCCTGTATTCTTCCCAGGCCTCCTGTCCCTGCTTCCACCTTCTATAAGCCTCTTTTTTCCTTTGAATTTTCCTGAGCAGCTCCTTATCCATCCAAGGAGGTCTCCTGGCCCTCCTGCTGCACTTCCTTCTAGTTGGGATGTAACATTTCTGAGCTTGGAGCAGGTGATCCTTGAATAACAACCAAGAGTCTTGGGCCCCCCTGCCCTCTAGGGCTGTATCCCATGGAACCTTACTAAGCAGGTTACTGAAGAGGCCAAAGTCTGCTCTCTTGAAGTCCAGGGCAGTGAGCTTGCTGCACGCTCTTCGCACTGTCCCAAGGATCTTGAATTCGATCATCTCATGGTCACTGCAACCAAGGCTGCCCTGGAGCATCACATTTCTAACCAGCCCTTCCCTGTTGGTGAGCACAAGGTCAAGCATGGCACCTCTCCTTGTCGGCTCCTCTATTACTTGCAGAAGGAAGTTGTCTTCCACACAATTGAGGAACCTCCTGGATTGCTTGTGCCGGGCCGTACCTTCACTCCAACAGATGTCAGGGTGGTTGAAGTCTCCCATGAGAACAAGGGCCTGTGAACGTGAGGCTGTTCCTATCTGCCTATAGAGCACTTCATCCACAGATTCCTCTTGATCAGGCGGTCTGTAACAGATGCCCACAGTAATGTCCCCCATCGCTGCTCTTCCTTTAACCCTGACCCACACACTCTCTGTCGACTGCTCACCCATCCCCAGGCAGAGTTCCATACTCTCCAGCCTATCCCTAACATAAATAGCAACTCCCCCTCCCCGCCTGCCAGGCCTGTCTTTTCTAAAGAGCCTGTAACCTTCCATTCCAACACTCCAGTCGTAGGAGCCATCCCACCATGTTTCTGTGATGCCTACTATATCATACTCCTTTAGTCGTGCACACATCTCTAATTCCTCGTTTGTTTCCCATGCTACGGGCGTTTGTATAGAGGCATCTGAGCCAAGCTCCAAATGAAGCCAGCTCCTTGGCTGGAGCGGCTGGAATATCCCTGCATCGCTCCGAGCATTTGTTATAGGTGCTGGCAACTGACTGGGTGTGTTGGGATGGAACTACGCCCCCCTCCCCCAACACATCTAGTTTAAAGCAACCTTGACCAGCCTGGCAAGCCTCCTACCAAAACCACTCTTCCTCTTCTTTGTCAGATCAGCTCTACCAGCCCTCAGTAGACCTGGCCTGCTAACTTGGGTCCTGTATTCAAAACACTCAAACCCTGACTATGGCACCATCCTTTTAACCATTAATTAACTTGGCCAATCCTCCTAGCTTTTTGAAGGTCTCCCCCTGTATCCTGGAGAATTGATGAAAAGACAATCTGAGCTCCAGAGCCCCTAACCACCTCTCCCAGGGCTCTGTAGTCCTTCTTTATGTTCTCCAGCCTACTGCTATCAACATCACTAGCACCCACATGGATCACCAGAAGTGGGTAATAGTCCGTGGGTCTCACTAGAGCAGGCACTGGAAATAGGACTGGAAAAAAGTATTTATGTTTTTTAGTCCCCTGAAGTTAATAGTTTAGACCCCTGAAGTGTGATAGCAAGAGTTTGCCTTGTTCTGTAACATCACGGTTAGCTCACTCCCTCTGTTCGGAGGTATGTGCTATGATGTCAGTAGCTGAACTGAAGCAGCATGGAAGACAGAGAACACACTACTACCATGCTTATAACAGATGACTTTCCAGTCTGGTACAGCTTTTTTACATCAACACTGATATTTATTCCAGAGCAGTCTTCATATCTCTGTATGGGAAATCACATTTGTTCTATCCATAGTAAATGTGATATAGCTCATTCCTCACCATTGCCTTCCACCCAACCCTATTCATGAGCTTTCTGGAATTTGAGGATTCAAAAGCCAAAGCCTGATATCAGAGTGTGTTCACCTCTACTGTTCCAAGAGTAATAGCTGTTTTTTCAACCATGAACTCTGAAAGAAGGCACTGCCTGCAAGGTATAGCTGATGTCAGATTTCTGAAATAACTGTGACATACTCTGAAGTTGTTAATTTAATTCCACAAAACAACAACTGGAAGAAACAAATTTTGCCCACAATAGTCTTACTGTCTATTTTAATATCCTCAGGTTTACATTATATTAAGCGAATGGTGTTAAGAGAAGTCAGTGGTGGTGCTGTGTGCCATTTTCCTTCCCAACGCTCAAGTACAAAGCACCTGAAACTCTATCCTGCGTGCTTGGTGGGAATCTGCCTGGGTTCTGAGTGTGTACATCTGCTAAAGCACTCTATGTAAGCAACCACATACCATTAAAAGCAACATCAACGGAGCTTGCAAACCCCGGAGCAAATAGTGGGAGTTCAAAGTGTGTGCTTTCAAAAATTCTATGGGTACCAGAGCAGCACTGAAAGCTCATTAACATTCACATCATTCCCAGCCTCATTATCTCACCCAGATGTTTCTATGACTGTCCCATTAAAGAATTCCTGTCTAAATTTTATTTACATTTGTTCAGCAATATTGATGCTTAATGAATAAATGCAGCATGCTGTCAGTACTGGAGACTAATTACATCTGTGTATGAGCCTGAAAACCTGATTGAAATATCTGCAGTAACTAAACTGGGTTTAAATAAACACTTTAGTGTAGTGCTTTAATTACACTTTAGTTTGTAATGCAATTTTTGGTTGTTTAAACTATGATTTAGTCAGAGCTAATTACGAATGATTTTCTACTCTGTAATTAATAATAACAAAATTGTAATTAGACAGCTGCTCTGGATCAGAGTGGCAGTTTGTGTTAGCTGACTCGTGTTAGACTGGCGAATAGACAAGAGCTGCATTTGGGGACTGGGGCATACTGCACCTCTCCGTGCTTCTTTTTCAGTCAGAGAAGCAGTTATGGTTGGGAATACTCCAAAATACTTCATGTTTTGAGGATTAAAGTTTGATATTTGCAATGGGAACTTCCTGTGCTTCTGACATTCCTCAAAGCAGGTCATTCTACCTGTGATTAATAAAAATGGTGCAGATTCTTGTCTCTTGCTTAACAATAAAAAGCCAGTTTCATTTTTTTCTGCAAGCTACACAATTCCAGGGCTACAAAGTACCCTAACTCAT
The DNA here is from genome assembly GCF_963264785.1 of Psittacula echo. Lineage (NCBI taxonomy): Eukaryota > Metazoa > Chordata > Aves > Psittaciformes > Psittacidae > Psittacula > Psittacula echo. Next base: position 42,078,836 of record NC_137742.1, on the reverse strand, counting down.
GGCAAGAAAACCAGTAGCATCAGCAGTGTTTTATCCATCACTCACCTGAAAGCTACACACACTACAGTAAAGCAAATGTAAGCAAGGAATACTTCCATGTTTCAGCATCCCAGTAAATGCTCTATGTTCCACAAGTGGTTTGTGACAAAATACCCTCTCTCCTATCAGTATCCTTCCTTTCTCCAGGTACTGTAGGCCTAGCAATGGGAGCAGTCATATGATACTAAAAAAACCAATGCTGTATTTCTGCTGGTTTGCAAGCTTCTTCTTCATTATTTATGTTCAGCAAGCCATATAAGATAAACTGTGACACTTCAGACTCACAGTCAGATAACCATCTCCGCTGTCCTGTAATCACCAGGGGTTGATTTCTGGAGCTTAAACAGATTCCTGAAAAACACCAAGCACACACTGCTATTTCCCATCTCCATTTGCAGTTCCAGAGTTGTCCGTTTCTGGCATTGACTATTTATTGCTCAGTTTGTTCTGCAGATGTTTTTCATTTTGAAAATGTAGTAACATTTCCCCAATTTTGACTAAAAAACAAAAAATCTTGAAAGGTGTTAGCAGGTTGTCTTTGGAATACATTTTGTATCCTTTAATTCAAAGCAAGCTGTGTGTAAAGAAGTGTAAATTTGCCCAAAGTCGGAGAAAAACATAAAAACAATCACTCAGTGGAGGCTCTTTAGAAAGCTATTTACGCTAACAGCTGAGTTGAGCTCTTTTAAAACTCATTTGAACAGACCACAAATCATGTTTATTCCACCTAATGAAAGATAATAATTGAACACTGAATGATACACTGAAAAACAACATCCAAGAGCGTTAGGATCAGAATCTTTTATAAGCTATGATGTTGTCAGCAGATAAATAATGTATATCCAAAGTGAGACTTAGACAGAAGTTTCTATATGTGCTTAAATGCCCACAGAGTTGTACCACTGGTGGATTTTAGTATATACTGCCACCACCTCATTACTTACAGTAACCTCATGTTCAAATATATTGTGAACTACTAAAAAATTTGGTGCATCTCTAATTCAAAAATCCACTTAAGGATTAACAAACCACCAAGAACGTTTGACTAAAATGTAACTATAAATCAGTCATATAAATACGAACCTTAATACCACTTCCAGTCTATAATTACATAAGCGTTTTGAACAACATACTGTGAATGATGTTTTACTGCAAATACTTATTCCGAAGCATGTTGCCTTCTTACACAGCGTAATAGTTGATTTTGCAATGTCTCCTATGAACCATTCATACAGGAAAAGATGAGTGATTTTGTCTAAATCTAAAGTCTAAACCTCCAGACTGTCCTAACTTAGGACAGCATCATAAAATTGCAAACTAGAATAAAATGTCTTTTGACAGACACAAAAATATAGGAAACAGTGCTTGAACATTGTCTTTTTTTGAGGTCTACAGACAGCAAGATAAATCAATCTGAAAATAGATGTGTTTAGTTAAAACTCATCTGTATATCCTTTTTCTGTTTATTTTGAAACACTGTTAAAATTGCTCTTGATCTTGTTCTGTTAAGACTTAGTGAAATACTTTGTGGGGTCATATTTCAGTTCTTTAGGTTCCTGATGTATTTCTTTATGCAAATTTAAACTAAAATTTCTAAATTTTAAGAACAGTTCTTTCTTTATTGTAATCTCTTCCTATGTTTTTGCTGAAACCTTATAAAAAGGGAAGCTTTGGTGTTTTGTTGGCTTCCAAAATTGTTGTTAGCAGCAAAAGTATGTCTTAAAAAAATCAATAGTGTAGTTTTATGCACTTGGTAAGTGGATTAAAAAAGAGCCATATTTTTAAATTAAATACCATTTTTTCATGGGACATTTAATCCCAAATATTGCATGTAAGCTAGCTGATATCGTTCCATAAGCTATTATTGAATGGATCTTTGTCTGGTCCTCTAGGCAAATGTAACACACTGGAGATTTTCAGAGAACACTAAATTTCACACCCTCTCACTTTAGCAACAATATTTTAACCCTAATTTTAAGTACTTTGTCTTATTACAACATCAAAATTTCAATTATCATACCAATTATGTGATGAAATAGAACATGAGCAAGTAGTAAGAAGATACAAAACTGTTTATTGTAAAGTTTTCCAAAAGCTAATTTAAACTTTTCTCTGTAGTATCTTATATGCCTGTAGGTTGTGGGAGGTGATTCTTCCCTTCTCCTTAGCACTGGTAAGGTCACCACTGGCATACTGCATCCACTTCTATACTTTGTCCAACTGCCACCAGAGGAAGATGTTCAGAGAGAGGGTCTGGAACAGATGCCCACTGCTACATGATGATCCACACAGCTCGATCAACAACTTTGCCATTCCCACTGGCAGAAGGGAGCCTGTGTCAAGCCACAAAGCACAAAGGTACAGTGCACTCGGGGGCCCCCAAAGGTCTCGTCCCAGCAGTCTCCACACACAGTGCTTCTCAGGACCGAACCTTTCTGAGAGCAAGCGCATGACAAGTCAGCCTACAAGCAGCTGCAGCCTACGAGTTTGGTATAGTGAGCTTGGCTTTTTGCCTTCAATTTCATCCAATTAACACACAGATCATTTTCGGGGACTAACTTTTACCCAAAAAAAAAAAACCAAAAAACAGCTGGGCGTCCTCATGAACACCAAGTTGAACGCAACTCAGCAATGTGCCCTTATAGCAAAAAAACCCGCCAACAGCATCCTGGGCTGCGCTGGGAGGAATGTTGCTAGCAGGCTGCCAGAGGTGATCCTTCCCCTGTCCTCAGAACCAGTGGGGCCACACCTTAAATACCAGACCTGGTTCTGGGCTCCTCAGTGTGAGACATGACATATCGGAAAGAGTCAAAGAGACACGAGGAAGCTTAAGACACTGAAGAAAGACTGAGATAGCAGGAACTATTGAGCCTGGAAAAGAGAAGGCTTGGGGGGACCTTATCAATATGTGTACATACCCAAAGGGAGGGTGCACAGAGGATGGAGCCAGACTTTTGCCAGTGGTGTCCAGTGGAAGAACAAGAGGCACAAACTAAAACATTTTTTCACTCTGAAGGTGATCGAACACTGCCACAGGTTCCCTGGGGAGGCTGTGAGTATTCGAAAGCCATCTGGACTCAGTCCTTGACAACCAGCTGTGGGTGGCCCAGAGGGCTGGACAAGATGATCTTCAGTGGTCCCTTCCAACCTGAACCATTCTGTGATTCTGTGATTTCATATCTCTCTAATCTTTCCTATATTATACTCTAAGGAGCAAGGTCCTTTGACTTGTTTTTTTATTGTTCCATTTTTATAGGAAAGCTGTGATTCCCATACAGTACCATTAATTGTGAATCTTCATGCTTTTTATATAAAATAAAGGAATGGAAAATGTTTTCAGGAGAACATAACAGGATGAAAATAACTCACATATTTGAGCCATCATTAAAGTCCCAGATCTTTAGGAAGAAAACACAAAGAAGAAAGTAAAAACCACCTAGTCTCTTTAGGAAGACATCCTTTTCTTGTATATTTCTTGTATGTTTTATTATAAATTGATACATCAATCTATAGATATTTCCCACATTGAAATTCATGGCAATTGAAGAAAGTCTTATGTTCATGAATGAAATTTCAATTTAATTCAGGCAAATTTGTGTGTGTGGCCTGGGTTCAGCAGTAGCAGTCAGTTTTTCTCCTTCTTAGTAGCTGGTGCAGCGCTGTGGTTTTGACTTTCGGCCTCGGAATAATACTGATAAAGCTGATGTTTTCAGTTACTGGTCAGAATGTTTACCCTGATCAAGGACTTTGTGAGTCTCATGCTCTGCCAGGGAGGAGGAGAAGCCAGTAACTCAGAACCACGCAGCCCCCTACTCACTCTCCCCTCCCCCCCTCCTCAGGAGGACAATTAAAAGAATGTAAAAACCATGAGTTGAGATAAGAATGACTTAAAGAATAAAATAAAGCACAATATAATACTGCTACTACTAGCAATAATAATGATAAGTGAAATAACAAGGGAAGAGAATATGAAATTAAAAAGGGAAAGGAAAGAAATGGACAATACAGTTGCTCATCATTTGACAACAGATACCCAGCCTCATCTGAGCAGTGATCTGCCCCTTCCAGGTGACTCCCTCCAGTTTATATACCGGGCGTGACGTGCTGTGGTATGGAATAACCCCTTTAGCTAGTTTGGGTCAGGTGTCCTGTCTCTGCTTCCTCCTGGCTTCTTGTGCACTTCCTTACTGTCAGAGTGTGAGAGACTGGTAAGGCCTTGACCAGGGAAGGTGCTCCTGAGCAACAACTAGAACATTGGTGTGTTATCAGCATTGTTCTCAGACTAAAGCCAAAACACAGCACTGCACCAGCTACTAGGAAGAAGATTGACTCTATCCCAGCCAAAACCAGGACATGCTTCCACAAGATTTTATTTTGAAAAACTTTATTTCTTCAGAAGGAACAAAAAAATCATGAGTCAATCAGTAGCCTCAAATATACACCATCTAGACAAAGTCAGCACAAAACTTCACATATGTGAGTTCCTTCTCACCAGTGTCAGGTTTCAGTTAGTATGTAACTCCATTGACTACAGTAATACAACTGATTTATAACAATATTAATGAGAAAACAAATCAGGCCTAATATTTTATGATGTTGGGCTCCATCTCTTGTAACAGTCTTTCAGGGCAGGAGAGGCTGTGTGCAGTGTTGGATCGTTGCCTGCTGCTGATTGTTCCTTTACTGTAGAACTCGTCCGGTTCTATCAAAGTTCATTCTCTGTTGGGATGATGGTCGGAGGGAAGTCAGGGCCAGCCACTGGTGCCCTGCAGACTTCTAGTTGATGGGCTATAGCGGGCAACAGCATACAATTGAGTTCATTGGCTGTTTTCCCCTAAAATCAAATCCCCTTGAGGTACGCATCGGACTTCCCCATCTTCCCGCATTACCCACCAAGCATATCTGGGTCCCAGAGCAAAAGCAATCCCACGAGTGGGTTTGCCTTCACCTGAAGCAGGAATAACCCAGACTGTCTTCCCCAGCAAATTCTTCATGTGCACCACAGGAACTTTGTCCCCCTCTACAATATGTAAAAGTTCTGACTGGGCTGGGCCAGCTCTGTTGGCAGATCCTCTGGTGTTGACCAATCAGGTTGCCTTTGGTAAGTGTGTATCCCAATGCTTGAAAGTTCCCCCACCCATTGCTCTCAATGTAGTTTTTAACAGCCCATTGTACTGTTCGATTTTCCCGGAGGCTGGTGCATGGTAGGGGATGTGATATTCCCACTCAATGCCATGCTCTTTGGCCCAAGTGTCTATAAGGTTATTCCGGAAATGAGTCCCATTGTCTGATTCAATTCTTTCTGGGGTGCTGTGTCACCACAAAATCTGGTTCTCAAGGCCCAGGATAGTGTTCTGGGCAGTGGCATGGGGCACAGCGTATGTTTCCAGCCAGCCAGTGGTTGCTTCCACCATGGTAAGCACATGGCGCTTGCCTTGGCGGGTTGGTGGGAGTGTGATATAATCAATCTGCCAGGCCTCCCCATATTTATACTTCAGCCATCGTCCTCCATACCAAAGAGGCTTTAACCTTTTGGCTTGTTTAATTGCAGCACATGTTTCACACTCACAAATAACCTGGGCAATAGTGTCCATTGTTAAGTCCACCCCTCGATCACGGGCCCATCTATATGTTGCATCTCTGCCCTGATGACCTGAAGTGTCATGGGCCCATTGGGCCAAATATAATTCACCTTTATGTTGCCAATCTAAGTCCATCTGAGCCACTTCAATCTTAGCAGCTTTATCCACTTGTTGGTTGTTCTGCTGTTCTTCAGTGGCCCGACTCATGGGTACATGGGCGTCTACATGGCGTACCTTCACCACCAGGTTCTGCACCCGGGCAGCGATATCTTGCCACAGTGCAGCAGCCCAGATGGGTTTACCTCTGCGTTGCCAGTTGCTCTGCTTCCATTGCTGCAACCACCCCCACAGGGCATTTGCCACCATCCATGAGTCAGTATAGAGATAAAGTACTGGCCACTTTTCTCGTTCAGCAATGTCCAGGGCCAGCTGGATGGCTTTCACCTCGGCAAACTGACTCGATTCACCCTCTCCTTCAGCAGTTTCTGCAACTTGTCATCGAGGACTCCATACGGCTGCCTTCCATCTCCGATGCTTTCCCACAATATGGCAGGACCCATCAGTAAACAAGGCATACTGCTTTCACTTTCTGACAATTTATTATATGGTGGGGCCTCTTCAGCACACATCACCTCCTCCTCTGGTGACATTCCAAAATCTTTGCCCTCTGGCCAGTCCATGATGACTTCTAGAATGCCTGGACGACTGGGATTTCCTATTTGAGCTCGTTGTGTAATTAGTGCAGCCCATTTACTCCATGTCGCATCGGTTGCATGATGTGTAGAGGAGACCCTGCCTTTGAACATCCAGCCCAGCACGGGCAGCCAGGGTGCCAGGAGGAGCTGTGCTTCAGTGCCAATCACTTCTGAAGCAGCTCGAACCCCTTCATAGGCTGCCAGTATCTCTTTCTCAGTTGGGGTAGAGCTGGCCTCAGATCCTCTGTATCCCCGACTCCAAAAGCCAAGGGGTCGACCTCGAGTCTCCCTGGAGCTTTCTACCAAAGGCTCCAGGTAGGACCATTCTCCCCAGCCGCGGTGTACAGTATATTTTTTACATCTGTCCCAGTCCGGACTGGTCCAAGGGCTACTGCATGAACTATCTCACGTTTAATTTGCTCAAAGGCTTGTTGTTGCTCAGGGCCCCATTTAAAATCGTTCTTCTTCCAGGTCACATGATAGAGAGGGCTTACAATCGAACTGTAGTTTGGGATGTGCATTCTCCAGAACCCCACAGCACCCAAGAAAGCTTCTGTTTCTTTCTTATTAGTTGGTGGAGACATTGCTTTTATTTTGTTGATCACATCTGTAGGGATCTGGCGACGTCCATCTTGCCATTTTATTCCCAAAAATTGAATCTCCTGTGCAGGTCCCTTGACCTTACTCCGTTTTATGGCAAAACCAGCTTCCAGCAGGATTTGGATTATTTTCCTCCCTTTCTCAAAGACTTCTTCCGCTGTATCACCCCACACAATAATGTCATCAATGTACTGCAGGTGTTCTGGAGCTTGCCCCTGCTCCAGTGCATTCTGGATCAGTCCACAGCAGATGGTAGGGCTGTGTTTCCACCCCTGGGGCAGTCGGTTCCAAGTGTACTGGACGCCTCTCCAAGTAAAAGCAAACTGTGGCCTGCATTCTGCTGCCAAAGGAATTGAGAAGAATGCATTGGCAATATCAGTCGTGGCATACCACTTGGCTGCCTTTGACTCCAGTTCATACTGAAGTTCTAGCATGTCCGGTACGGCAGCACTCAATGGTGATGTGACTTCATTCAGGCCACGATAGTCTACTGTTAGTCTCCACTCTCCGTTAGACTTTCACACTGGCCATATGGGGCTATTAAAGGGTGAGTGGGTCCTGCTGATCACCCCCTGACTCCCCAGACTACGGATCAGCTTATGGATGGGAATCAGGGAGTCTCGGTTGGTGCGATACTGCCGCCGGTGCACTGTTGTGGTCACGATTGGCACTTGTTGTTCTTCGACCTTCGGCAACCCCACAACGGAAGGATCCTCTGAGAGACCAGGCAAGGTGGACAGCTGCTCAATTTCCTCAGTCTCCAAAGCAGCAATACCAAAAGCCCATCGGTACCCTTTTGGGTCTTTGAAGTACCCTCTCCTGAGGTAATCTATGCCGAGGATGCATGGAGCCTCTGGACCAGTCACAATGGGGTGCTTTTGCCATTTCCTCCCAGTCAGGCTGATCTCAGCATCCAGTACAGTCAACTCTTGGGATCCTCCTGTCACTCCAGAAACATAGATGGGTTCCACCCCTTGACAGCTTGTCGGCATCAGGGTACACTGTGCACCGGTATCTACTAGAGCTTTATACTTCTGTGGGACTGATGTGCCAGGCCATCTGACCCACACAGTCCAGTAAATCCAATTGTCCCCTACCTCCACCTGGCTGGAGGCAGGGCCCCTCTAGCAGTCATCACAGTGTTGGACACCTAAGTCATGTTGAAAGGGATTATTCTTCGTTATCACAGGAGCTGGAGTAAAATCAGCTCTTCCGCTCCACCTGGGAACCTGCTCACCAGAGACTGAAGCCACAGCTCTCACGGGATGATTAGCCTTGACCCTTGTTCCTATTTTCAATTCATGCACCCGTTCCTCCAAAGCTGAAGTAGGTTTTCCATCCCACTTCATCATGTCTTCTCCATGATCCCGCAGGTAAAACCATAGGGTGGCCCGTGGTGTATGCCTTCTCTATCTTCTGTCTCGAACAATAGGACGCCTTTTGTTAACAGCTGAGACGTGTGTTGGTACATGTGAGGAGCTGGATAAATCAGATAGATCGTCCCTCAATTGTTTGACATCCTGGGACAGTTTTTCCACAGCTGAGATGATGGAAGGGGTGAGATTGTCTTCGAACTCTCGGAGTTTATGAATCATTTCATCCACTGTTGGTGTTACTATGTCACCCCAGGTTACTGTTGCCAATGAATGGGCATATGATGACGGTGCATTCCGTGTAAGTTTTCGCCACATGGGTCGTGTACATTCGACTTCATCTGGGTCTATGGGTATATCTCCGTTATTCAGTTTGATGTGATAGATCATCTCTACGATGGCTGATTCCCTCAGAGACTGGATGCCTTTGTCTAAAGTAGTCCACTTGGCCGAACGACTCATAACATCGTCCTTGTATGGAAACCTTTCTTTCACAGCTGCCAAGAGCCGCCTTCAAAGACTGAGGGACTTTTTCTCTCTTGCAATTGCTTTGTCAATTCCCCCTTCTCTAGCAAGTGATCCCAGCTGCTTGGCTTCCGTACCTTCTAATTCGTGACCATCGACCCCATTGTCCCAGCATCGGAGCAACCAGGTGATGATGTGCTCCCCTGGTTGACGGGTAAAATCTTTTCGCATATTCCGTAGCTCAGTTGAGGTCCGAGGTCGAGAAGTCACCTCTTCTTCTTCTTCGTCATGTGATGATGACTCCTGATCAGATGGTGGCCCGGGTGGTGAATACATTGTTTCTTCATCTTGCTTCACCCTTCTTGCCTCTTTTTTGCTTTTTCTCTTGCGTACAGGGGCAATCGATATGGGTACGAATTGGTCCTCTGGTTTAGCTGCAGTCATTATCACTGTGGTTTGAGTAGCAACAGTACTTGTCGCTGGGGGTGGTGTAGCTGCTGTGGTTGGAGCTGGGGTAGCTTCGCTGTCTGTTGCAGTCGAAGTTTGAGTAGCGGCTGTACTTGTCGCTGGGGGTGGTGTAGCTGCTATGCTCGGAGCTGGAGTAGCTGCGCTGTCTGTTGCTTCGCCCTCAGATCCAGGGACATTTTTTTCCTTTTGAAGGTGCTGGATAGTGTTGAACAAGGCCCGGTAAGCATAGGCCAAGCCCCAGCACGTTGACATGATTTGTCCCTCTCTGGTACGACCAGGATGACAATACACCTCATTTAAGTGTTTTACTAATTCTTCTGGATTTTGCACTTGTTCAGTGGTGAAATTCCAAAACACTGGAGGGGCCCATTGACCTAGATACTTGCCCATACTATCCCACACACCCTGCCACTCATGGCTGTCCAGCCTCGGGGAAAATCTCTCGGTCCCCCTATATTGTTGTCTAACCCCAGACAAGACCTAAACCCGACTCTGCTTAACTCTTGAGATCAGACGTAATGGTTGTGGACAAAACACACTCTGTATGCGTGCCAACATGGTGACCCCCATCACAATCAGCAAACAGGTCTCAACAATATTAAAAGGCCATTCAAAAACTTCAAAACTCTCAAACGATGCTGTAAACGGTCTGGGAGGGTCACTGGGAGGGCAAAAGAATATCTCCTTCATAGGTTGACCACCCAAGAAGGAGACAAAAGATGTATAGTTGCTAAGCACTTGTATTATATACTTCCCAAAGTATAAAGGTGGTGACCACACTGGGAACATAAGCCAGATCAGTTTCATGATCAATTTTTCTATTGTATTACAAGTCATTACCATAAAATACAATGAGACAATAACCTTAGCCCAAGCCCCACACTTGAAAAACACTAACACGGCAAATACCGGCTCTAAGTAAGCTACGGCATATTGAGACTGTGAGATCAAAAATAACAACTTTGAGAGCCAATAAATCAGCATTGTGACGAGTGACTATTAATCCAAAACACTGAATGCTTATCACAAATACGATTAGACACACTCCGGTCAGATCTGTCGTTATCTCAACCCTTCGTGCCCCACGTTGGGTGCCAAAAAAGAACTGTCGTGGTTTAAGCCCAGGCCGTAAATTAGAACCACGCAGTCTACTTCCCCCCCACCCCCCAGAGGGATAGGGAGGAGAATCGAAAGTATGTAACTCCCACGGGTTGAGATAAAAACAGTCCAGTAACTAAGGGGTAACACAAATCACTATTGCTGCCACCAATAATAATAACGATAAGAGAAATAACAAGGGAAGAGAATACGATACCGCCTGCCGGAAAAGAGCCCGACAGAAAAGAGGACGTGCCCTTCCGGGGTAGCTCCCAGTTACATCCCCCGGCATGATGTGCTGTGGTATGGAATACCTCTTTGGCTAGTTTGGGTCAGGTGTCCTGTCCCTGCTTCCTCCTGGCTTCTCCTCCTCCCTGGCAGAGCATGAGACTCACAAAGTCCTTGGTCAGTCTAAACATCGGTGTTATCAGCTCCGTTCCCAGGCCGAAAGTCAAAAACACAGTGCTGCAACAGCTACTAAGAAGGAGAAAAACTGACTGCTACTGCTGAATCCAGGACACTACGTTAGAAAAGACCTTTCAGATCATGTCACTGAGGGCCTCATCTATACAGGTTTTGAGCACTTCCAGGGATGGTGATTCCACTACTTCCCTGGGCAGCCTGTTAGGCAGCCAATGCATTACCACCCTTTCAGTGAAGAAACTTTTTGTGATATCCTCCAGTATCCCTTGACACAGCTTGACACTGTTACCTCTTGTCTTATACCTTTGATCCTTTTCTATTGCTCTAAATTGGTTCTTCATGTAAACATAGCCACAGAAGCAGACAGGTAGTAGAACTGCCCATGACATGAAAAAATTTGTATTGTAGTGCCCTTATTCCATTACCTTTACCCTCCCTGTAAAATAGCAATGGGTGCTGCTTTTTGCAAGTCAAGGGATGTGAAACAGCACTTTGTTTTGTCTGTGTAGCACCTTCTTTCAAATAAGGTACAACATTGCAGAGGATTTATATAGTTCAATTCTGCTTCTAGTTGTGAGAGTTAATTTTCTCTGCACCTTTGGATAAATGCCACAACACAAATGGTCATTTCTGTCAGTGGAAGTTAAGGTTAGGGAAACATTTGTCAAGAATGTTATATTTTTAGCATTCCTGCCTCAGGCAAAGGAGTGGTCTAAACTTTTTGTTTTCTCTGGGCTTTATTCTGAGTCTGTGATACATCACTTCAACTTAGAATTGCCCATATCCAACCATGGTTTCACTGGAACTATAGCATGAAGAATAAAGATGCATCCTATTTTCTGCAGTATGCAATAGTATTTGATGATGTTGAATGTCACGTTTATTTAAAGAGCAGGGTTAATAAGAAAGGAATTTTGCCACTATGACTTTTCTTTGGCATGTGGAGCAGTCAGGTACATCAAATAAAAGACATATAGAACATCTGTACTTTTCAGCTCCTCTTCAGTTAACATTTTAGAAGAAAAATAACAAAATGGCCCATCTTGTTGAACACTCATTCAGATTTCTTTTTGTGTATGATAGGATTCCCACATAAAGAACCAATTGAAACCAGCCCTGTCATATATACTTGTACTAAATATGAACAGTGCTAAATACATTAAAGTGAATTGATTTCCAATGAAAGTGTTTTAACCTCCTTTTAGGTCAAGAAATGGCAATTTTCTAAGCTAACTGTATCCTGAGGATTAATCCAGAGAGACGGGTGTGCACCATATACTTCATTTGGTCTGTAAAATTTATCAAAAATACTCTGTCTCAGAACTGTACTTAGAGCCTTCTATTATAAATTTTAGGTGTGGTCCTCTAACTTGTATTCTAAGTCATATTCAGAGTTGATTTCTCTCAAATCAACTAGAGGATTTGCAATTCACATTCTCTTTCTTTGTTAAGAATATAACAACAGAATGAGCAGCAAAACATGACAGGGTATGCTCATACATATAAAACTTGGGTACACCGCTGAAGCAATTTGCAAGTAAAAATATGCACTCTTTGTGCATTCACAAGAGCGGAGTACTTACAAAAATGACATTCCGGCTCTAGTCAATCAAGGGGTTTTTGTGCTGAAATTCTATTTCTAGATGCATTGCATTCAAGATTCAGTACATTGACGAGTAACAGCACAAAAAACGTAGCTTACACTGTTGACCCCATAAACAGCTGGTGGTGCAAGAAAGAAAATATTAATTCTTACAGTAGTTTGTCAAGTGACTCTAACCATGCTAGTATCAGAATGCTTCATTCCACAGGTCAACAAAATATTGTTACTATACCTCCTACATACTTGTCAGTATGTTTATTATTAATCATACAAAATGTTTTATTTACTTCAGAAAATAGCTATTTGTTCTTTATACTTAAACCATTTATTCCTAGGAATTAATATCCCCCATCAGTAACTGAGATCAGGTTTGGTGTAACACATGGCTCTGTACTAGTGGAATATTTTTTAATTGATTTGATGGTACCATTTCTTTCCTTCTATGGCTGAGCTATATTAGCAGTGGTAGCCTGTTGTCTATGGACAGTCAGCCTGTGGAGAATTGGCTCATTGCATGATACTCACACTTCTCACATTTTTAGCTGTAGCTTTTTACAAAATGTAAATTGAGGGGAAAATATTCAAAAAGCACAAATGACCTTCCAGGATTTGGCCAGCTAACTTCCAGAGACAGCTTTAAAATTGTCTTCTGAAAAAGGTGCGTTGCTTGTTTCCTAAGGTCTGCTCTTCCCACTGAGGTTATGCCCATAATAACTACAGAAACATAATGAAATAGACACTGTACTCCAAGCATGGGCTAAGATACCTGCTCTGCTGGATCAGGAGAATGCCAAAAAACTCAAGTGGTAGGGAATGTACTGTATAGCAGATCTATGAATGATCTGGTTGCAGAGATGAAGTTCTTACCATGAAACTCAAGATCAGATCTCAAATTTCACATATATTAAAGGACAAACTGAAGCATCAACAACACCAACATGTCAACAGAAATGTAAACACCAGTTTTAAATACATAGAGCAAAACTGAATCATAGTCATTTAACCTTTTAATTACTCTATACCACATGTAAAATTTGCACAGATCCCTTCTTCTAGTGAATTACAGCCAGAATTTGACTTAACCTTTGCCCCTAAGTTTCTGCAACTGTTTATGAAATTCACATTGACGTTGGGAATTTTTTGGTCCATTTCCTTTCCCTCTGAAAGGCATCTGATGTTTTCTTCTTTCACCAACAACCACAGTTGCTAATATGCAATTACAATCTTCATATTTTCTTAATACATAACGCGCATTGCTTATTCCTGATGTTCACGTTTGGGTTTTTTGTGTGGAGATATCCAGTCAGTGTCCAAATTGTGTATTTGTATGTTTATCTCAAAAAATAGATGTAATTATTATCTAATAATCTAATTCTTTATTTCTAAGAAAATATTTTCAAGAATTACCTGTGTTAGGAAAACAGGCTGTTGACCTTGCAATCCATATTAAAAGCTCTCACCAGTAAGAAAGGGAAAGAATGAGATTTCATATGTCTTCTTTCTCTTGAATTTTCTTCGCAAAACATGTGTGCTCTGCATTGATGATGAGTTGCTTTCAGTGAAATACCAGTAATGGGTGAAGATACCTATTACTGAAAGAAAATGAGAATACAGCCTGTTACTTCATGAAAAATGTCCCTGCTTCTAACCTGCATCTGTTTGCCTGCTGTTTCCAGGATCCTTTGCTGTACACACGTGCATACCTTCAAAGTAGTAAAAATATATGTAAATATATTTTCAAGCCACAAGCTGAAGTTTGTGTTTCTTTCTGAAAGTTCCTGCTGTCTGTAGATTAAACCTAGCAGTTCTTAGTCAAAACTCTCTTCAGTCATTTCAGATTTTTTTCTTGAACAGTCAGTATGGACTATAGTTAATGCATATTTTATTATATGCTTTTAATGATAGCTACTTTATCATGCCTCTACTAAAATTCCTGAATTTTAGCTCACTGATTAATTTCCAAAGCTCTAGTATTAAAAGTTGTCATTATAGATTAATGTACTTGAAATTATTCCTCAACATTTACAGTGTTTCCCTGCCTATATCGTTTGACATTAACAGTTAATTATAATATTATTATATACACCTCCAGGTGCTATAAACGTGTCTGAAAGTATTTTGGTTACTTTTTTTCTTTTCTAAATAGTTATATTCAGTTTTCACCAATTTTCACTTCCCAAAAGGCAACTAATACACATAAAAAGATAGCAGAAGAATGAAAAAATGTAAACCAAATGCAAATCTAAGTGTGGAAATGGATAAACATACCTCATATAAATGTACTACATGTCTACTGGTTCCTATATGTGCCACATTGAAAAGTGGATATAACATACCAATGTGAATTGCTAAGTATTTCACAGGGAACTTGGAAAGTAGGTGCATGATTTTCTTTCATAACAAACATGCTTGAGTCTCAGCTTCTCATGACACTGGGGAGGCAGTACTATGGCAGAGCCAATGGCCCAACCTGGGGTCTTAGGCTGGTTTTCTGCAGAAGGAAACATCCATAATATTTAATTGTTGGCATCTCTCTGTAGCCTCCCTACCATTCGCTTCCCAAATAACTTTCAGGTGTGACTGACACATATAGTAGAGATTGTTTCAAACAGTGCAGGTGTGACAAACCTGTCAACAAAGGTAAAAATGTACCTACATTGGTGAAAGCTTTGCCATGCACTTGTGCTAGGGGCCAAAAAACAGAACACGCCTTGTTTTATTTAGTGGGGGCAGGGAGAGACTGACAGAAAGAAAAGTAAGCTAGTATAGACATATTAATTTTGGGTCTGATAGAAAGCAGCAGGATACAGTACTTGTTAAGACTACATCAGACTGTGTTTTAATGCAAATATTCCAAAATAGCCTTTATGGAGCTGGCATTTTTCTCCCTTTGCTGAGATATATTCTGAGATTGATTCTGATCTTACCTACTGTACGGTACCCTAAATACTAAACCTGAATAAATTGATATGAGTGTGAAGTGACTCCTAGTGAAATTTCAATGAACAGCAATCAAGCACAAATAGTTAAAGAATAATCACTAATGGAATACAAAATATAAAACTCCAAGGAGGATCTCAGCTTAAACCAACAAAAAAGTAAGATGAAATATGATTTTTGTAGGTACCTTGGCTTTTAAAAATGTAAATAAATTTTCATGCTACTATACTAATAACATTTAAGCCTACTAGAATAATAATGGGCTTGTTCTATTTTATCTAAGCAGGTCAATGTTTTGTTGTGTATAAATTAAAGTATGTATGGTTTTCTCTACTTTCAGGCACAGCTGACCTGAAAAAAAAGAACGAATATTTTATCTCACTTAAATATATGTATATATATGTATGTATATACTTAAAAATATATATGAAATCTCATCTCCCAGAGATTGGATCATTTTTGTTTTTTTCTGGTGCATATGGTTTCCAGGTGATGGCTGAGACAATTCTTCACTCTTGGGTTGTAGGAGATTAGTAAATAACATTCACTGGGAGTAAGGATGAAAAGCTTTTTTACATGGATTAATGGAACCCTTTTTCAGGTTTTCATTTTTTACAATAGCAGAAACTATAATACATGTAATACCACCAGAAGGTAGCAAGAAAACAAAAAGTACACTTCTTTCCCACATATGTTGCTGTCTTCTATCACAGTTCATTGAGAAATGGCCCATCTAAAACACCTAGTGCATGACAGGTGATAAAGTGAGCAATATTACATCATATCATTGAGGTAGGTAGGGCGTGAAAAAATGAGGCCTCCCTCTTTATTAGTTACACATTGCATCAAAATTATTACAATTTCTTACCTCAAAACTGTTATGGCCAGATTTAGGATTGCATTTTAAGCATTTATTTTCTAGCAATGACTTTCACATCTAAACATAGATACTGTTTATCTCAATAAGGCTTCAGAAAAGGAAGCATTCAGTATATAAACAAACTCTTTTTGTTTCTTCTACCAGTGATTCCAGCTTATGTTTCTATGTTCCTGCATAAATAGTAAATAACTTCACTTAGTTTCCCATATTCAATTCATAGCTGGAATTACCTCCCTCAAAAAAAGATAAAAATAAATTTACAATTATGATTCTATGTTTTCTTCTGATCAAATAGAATAGTATTTTTTTAGCTGAATAACTGTTCAAAATAAACTGCACCCAAGCGTTTGGGAGGGAGGGAGAAATAACACTGTAAATGTCACATTAAAGATGAGTCTAGAAATCATTAGAAATCAATCTAGAAAAAGTGTCGTATATTTATAAGTGCATTTACGTCTTTGAAACAGTGTGACAACTTGATGCTACCTCCTTCCTCTAAGATTATTTGAAACCACATGAGCCTTCTTTATTTCAGAACATAAAAATTATCATATCATATATCATATATTGTCATTGACGATATTCTGTTAAACAGTACTGGATAAGAGAACCTGGATAGTAATTTTATTTATTCTGTGTTTAAAAGCTGCCTTCAACTTTTATTTCTTATAAACTTGTACATGACTCATGAAATGTTCTTGATTAAAAAGAATTGTTCTATGCCTTGAGGTATAAAATCTTTTAGATTTTTTTCTGTTGGTCAGACTCCAAATTTTTGACACATTTTCAATACGTTTCCATTTTTTAGAAAAAAATAATTGCATCTTTTAAATTTTTTTTGCATGTTTTTGTGTGTTTTCTTTTTTCATTAAAAAAGGATTGCATTTACTCTTCAGCTATATATATTCTGTAAGTCAACTAAGCTCCAAAAACTTTGCAATGAAGAAAAAGGTAAAAGCAGGCAAAAATAAAACCCAGATATAATTTGAAGAGATGAGACCTATAACGATCATCTAGTCCAGGTGTCTGACCACTTCAGGGCTGACCAAAATTTAAAGAATGTTATTAAGAGTATTGTCCGAATGCTTTTTAAACCTTGACAGGCCTGGGGCATCAATGCTCTGTAGCTGAGCCTGGGATTGTTCCAATCCATGTTTCAGACCTTGCACTTTGCATTGTAGAACTTCATGAGGTTGGCACTGACCCACCTTTCAGTCATGTCAAGGTCCCTTTGGATGTCATCTTTCCCTCCAGCATATCAACCAAACAACATAACTTGGTGTCTGTAGTTTCTCTCTACTCGTGTGGTGAGGGACGGAAGCACTAGATCCCTCCGAACTATGGCTGAGACATAGAGCATTCGCGGAATGCTGGTCAACAACGTTTATTGCGCAGTTACAATTCCTTATATCTGCCGCCCAAGCACCTCCCCAGAGTCAGCTGGTTCCTGTCCCTCCTAGCAGCTTTCCGTCACATCACGTGATCTTCCATGCGCCAATCCCTACGTCTCCCCCGCCTCAAGACTAGAAAACTTTGGGTTTCCAGATAAACAACTTATAGCTCTAATTAACTAAATAAGAAAGGTTCGTGTAACTAAGTATTCACACATGGTGCGTAGCTCATAAATCTAATTAACCAAGTAAGAAAGGTTTGTGCCACTTAGTATTCACACACGGTGCGCATTAATATAATCAAACAAGAAGAAACAAGCATAAACACAGAGCGTCAGCCTAAAGGGACCTAGACGCAGGTGTTTCCGGCCTGAGTGTTGTCATATTCAAAGGCCGGCTACAAAGTTCATAAGGCACATTGTATCTGGATCCGTGAGTGAAGTCATCTGGACGCACAAGGGTCATGGATATCATTCCGCACCTCTTTCCACAGGTTCGTTGTATCTCTCTCTCGCAGATATAGCCAAGCGTCAATCACCACCTGTAAAACAAAGCTCAAATACAAACCTACAGACACAGCTACAAATACGGTAATAGCCATTTTGCCGGTACCCAGCGTAGCCCAGTCTCACCCTCTACACAGGCATAGCCCCGCCCATGAGCACGTAGGGCAAATGGACCTATCTTACCCTTTTCAGGACCTTTCACTCATACCTGTGAATACGGGGGTTTGTCTAGAGGTGGGGCAAAGTGCGGGTTCATTGGGATTGTTCACTTGATCCACGCGAGAATTGATTTAAACTAGTCAGAGCAGAAAGTAAAAGTCGGCGCACATGGATTGTGGGAGTTTCTCCGGGTACAGGCTTCCTCGCCTCAAGACACATGAGGCGAGCTTTCAGAGTCCGGTGCGCGTGTTCGACGATAGCTTGGCCAGTGCTGTTATAAGGACAACCGGTCTTATGCTCAATGCCCCACTGTCGTAAAAGTGAAGCCACCAGTTGACTTGAATGTGCTGGGCCGTTGCCGGTCTTGATCTGGCTAGGGACTCCCAAGATCACTATGACCTCTCGCCAATGCGAAATGGCCGCCTTAGTGTCTTGCTTGTGTTGTGCCGTAGCCAAGATGACACTGCTACAGGTATCAACTGTGACATGTAAATAACGCATAGGAGAAAAGGCAGGATATTTGGTAACATCTGTCTGCCAGATATCACTAGGTTGCAAGCCACGGGGATTAACACCTGCTTCCCATAAGGGGGTGTGAACACAGGTCGGACACAGACGGATAACGTCCGCAGCCTGTGCTCGCAAAAGACCCGTAGTCCACACCAACGCTCGCACACCAACGTGTAGCAAGGAGTGTAAACATTTAGCATGCTGAAGAGGGGTCTCTGTAAAAACTGGAGCGCAACAGTCAGGGACTGGCAGACCTTGCGCAACACGGTCTGCCCTATTGTTACCCTCAGTTAGGAGCCCAGGAATGCGCGAATGACTATTACAGTGTATTGGACAAATTTCGGCAGTTCGTTCGGATAAGGCCTGAAAAAGAACTTGCGCACACTCCGTCATAGCCTCAATGGCCCACATTGTTTGCTTTTAAAGTTTCCAGACAAAAAGAGAATCTGTTACAACATTAATGGGGTCCGCAGACCACTGTCGTAGCACAGTAGGTACAGTATATGCTTCTAGAAATTGAACAGACTTTCCTGGGGCCTGGACCCGCCCATCTTTCCACACGCCTTCCTCTTGCCACACATATGCGCCTTGTTGAGTACGGGAGGAGGCGTCTGTGAAAATGGTAATTCCCGTAACTGGATTCTCGACTATGAGGTTGCAATGCTGTGGCTTGCACCACAGCATCCCAAGGAGTCGGAGTTTGTGCAGCAAACTGACCTCAAAAACCTGCCACAACAGCTTGTAGCTTTTCCGACAAAGGATAGTATAACTCCCACGTAGTCAAGGAATACGGGAGGAAACAGTTGGCGATTTCTTTTGCAAACAGATATCGACCGACAGTGAGCACCTTTACCATTAATTGTGCTAATAAGTCTGGCCATGGTATAAGCGCTTTTTTCCCTTTCAAGACGTACAGCCATTGTAATGGTGACCAGTCCTGTGCTACTAAACCAATCCCTGCCCCTTTCATAACCCAAAGGAAAGCCCGGATCTCATGCTGCGGTTGGAACCTACAGAGACTACACTGCTGTACACGTGTGAGTATCTGCGGCAACAGTCGACAATGCTGTTCAGAAAGCTCTCGCTTGTCCGATATGGAAGTAGCCTCTTTCAGTAACTGATAAAAGGGGATTAACTCCTCCTCAGGAATGGGGCAAAAGGCCCTCATCCACTGCAGCTGGCCCACCAACTTCTGCACCTCATGCGCCGTGGAGACAGTGTTAGTGACCATACATAACTGTGGACGGACCTCACGAGGTCCAATCAAGGTGCCAAGATATTTAAAGGGGCTAACTCGCTGCACTTTTGCGACACTAATGCGCAGCCCATGTTCTTCCAGATTTTTGTACAGCGTCGTCCCCGCACCCTGGAGCTGTTCTTCCGTTTCAGCCGCTAACAGAATGTCATCCATATAATGCATTACCTGTACCAATATCTTCCTCACTGGCTGTAATGCTCGATCTACCGCCAGCTGGCAGATGGTTGGAGAGTTATTCATGCCCTGTGGTAGCACAGTCCACTGAAAGCGTTGTCGAGGCTGCTGCTGATTCGTTGTGGGAAGCGAAAAGGCAAAATACTTCCTGTCCTTTGGATGCAAGGGAATGTTGAAAAAACAATCCATAATATCATAAACACAAATGTGTCACCCATCAGGAATGGTAACAGGGGAGGGAAGGCCAGGTTGAAGGGAACCCATGTCTTCCAGACATGCATTAACCTCTCACAGATCATGTAGCAACCTCCAAGCACCTGATTTTTTCTTAATTACAAAAACAGGGGTGTTCCAAGGGCTAACTGAAGGTTCTAGATGACCCAGTTTCAACTCTCGAGTCACTAATTCTAGCACCACTGCTCCTTTCTCCTCAGATAGGGGCCACTGCTCTATTCAAACCGGTTCCGTTCTCTTCCACTGTAGCTGCAGTGGCTGTATCACAGCAGTGGCCCGTGCTAAAAAGGAGTGACCAGATGATACTCCCACTGTCTTAAGGCGCCACGGCCTAGTAAGGTTACAGGTAGTCCTTCGGAAACATAAGGATTCACATATACTTCCCGTTCCTGATCTGCATTCAGTCCCCCCTGTAAGATGACCTGAATAGGAGCACGGCTTCTTTGGACTTTTTGCAAACCTCCCACTCCCTGTACCTCACGGCATGGTGACGTCCACCAGCCTTCGGGCCATTGGTCTTGTGGCACCCTGGTACAATCAGCTCCAGAGTCAAGCATAGCAATACATGTAAAAGAGTGAGGTTCCGTATCCGGTAAGGTATGTTGAAAACAGACTAAACACTCCGGCCTAGTAGCTAAAGATAAAGACAATGACGTTAGTAGGGAAGATTCCCCCAGGGTAGGCTTTGAGGGTTGTTGACGCTCATTGTGGGGAACCCCCCCGTCCCCTGCCCTGTCGTACAAAGAGGAGTGTTGCCAGGGCTCACAACGCTTCACTTCCCGTTTCCCTGCGGCTGCCGTTGTTGCTGCTGCTGCGGCCGCGGTTTCCGGCAGTCGCGCGCACGATGACCACTCCCCCCACACCGCCAGCAGGTCAAGCCCGAGTTGTCTTCTCCACCCTTTCCTTTGTTTGGTAAATGGGAGGGGCACTGGCGGATTTGATGGCCTGAACCTCTGCACCCGTAGCAGCGGTTTGTTTTAGCACCTCCCACTTGCTTGTTCTCCGGATTGTAAGCTGTCCTTAATGCTGCGATCATGGGGGCCGCGTGCGCCTCTCCCTGCCGAGTGGCCCACCACTGCAGTAACCCAGGCAGCAACAGGTCTTGCGGCGCTTGCTGTAATATCACCCTTACAGTAGCGGTACAATTGTCTCTCAGACACTGCATCACCACTGCTTCCTTTGCCGCCTCAGGCAGTTTTGCGACCGTAACTGCACTGTGTACCCAATCTACAAAATCTGTGAAATTTTCTCCGACCTTCTGCCTCACATGCAGCCACAGCTGATGCTGACCTTCAGCTTGCTGCACCCTTCGAAACGCTTTAAGTGCCGTTTACCCCACTGCCACCCGGTGTCGCCCTCTCAGCCGCCTTATCTGGTCCTGCGGAGTAGCAAATTGACCTTGATCCGTTAACATGTCTGTCGTGGTCCCCGCCAAAGAGCCACCCTGCCCCCTGTCGGTGGCTATCAGCGCAGCAGCTTCTTCCCACCAAAGCTCTAAAAATAGCAACCATTTCGATGTCGGGAGTATACCTCGGAAAAGCTGCCTGGCATCATACAGAGACGTTGGAGTGGACAAAATGCACTCCACCAGGGTGGACACTTGTGGGCAGCTGATCCCATGCTGTTGGACCGCGCTAGCAAGATCTTTCAGGGTTTTAAGGTTGTACGGCTGCCACTCATACCCCCCCACCACGGCCTCCTGCGGCTAAAACCTGAAAAGCTTCCAGTGAGGGGGCTTGCCATTCTACTCCGTTCAGCACACACTATTTCACAACCAGCCTCCAATCTGCTACACCTTTACCAGGCAGATAGACCTGAGGAAGCCACGAGCATGCTTGATCTACTTGTCGCAAGGCCTCCTGTACTCCCTTTATCAATTGAGGTAATAAGCCATCTTCTATCTTTTTTACTCTGTTCTGCGATCGGTTCACTGCTTCCCTCTCTCCCTCCAAATCTGATTCCTGCTTTTGTTCACACTACTCATTCCAGTTATTTCCCCCCGAACCAACCCGCTGCCGTGGTTTTTCCCCTTCTTCGTCAGACCAGTGATACCTAGGAGGTCCCCACACCCGTTCTTTCTTCTTTGGGTACCAGATATCGTCTGGATCCAGGGGTTTATGTGGGTTCTGATCACTAGAGTCCTGACGCAGTTGATCTTTCCCTTCTGCAATATGTTGCACAGCCTCTTGCATCTCCCTCCATGGGTATGTGGGGGTTGACGGAGCCCCCCCCCCCCCCCCCCTCCTCTGCCGGTTTTCTTAATGGGCATACCAAACTTTCCTCCCTTACCGGAATCGCAGGGGCTGTCTGAGCCCCCTCTTTGGGGATCTCCCCCTCGGGTGGCCAATTCGATTCGCCAAGAAGGGAGGCGCTGGTTTGGCAACCTGCCGCCGCCGCCGCCGGTCCAGCGACATCAGTATGTGGTGTACCGTACAATGCTATACGAGCAACAAAAATGGCTTCATGTTCTTTAGGACTCTTGGAGACAATATTTTCGATGGCACCCCACGTCTCCCCTATATCTCCTGCTTTCTTTTCCCCAGCCCAGACCAATTCCAAAAGCTCTTGGCGGATCCGTCCCCATCGGGAGGTGTCTAATATGTCAACGAGGGCCTCCACCACCCCCCGGCCTCACAACCATTGGATGCAGTGGCCCGCTGGCCTGGCATACATCGCCTTCAGCAGCCCAGCTTGCTGCGAGAGGGCCTCCAGTACCTGTACCACGTGGCTCCCATCCATTACTATCACATCGGGGTCACCACTTGTAGTTTCTTGCTACTCGTGTGGTGAGGGACGGAAGCACTAGTTCCCTCCAAACTACGGCTGAGGCATAGAGCATTCGTGGAATGCGGGTCAACAACGTTTATTGCGCAGTTACAATTCATATCTGCCGCCTAAGCACCTCCCCAGAGTCAGCTGGTTCCTGTCCCTCCTAGCAGCCTTCCTCACATCACGTGATCTTCCATGCGCCAACCCCTACAGGTGTCATCGACAAGCTTGCTAAGGGTGCACTCAATCCCACTGTCCATGTAGTTGACAAATAGGTTGAACATAATTGGTCTCAACACCAAACTTTGAGGAACAATACTCATTATCCATCTCCAGTTGGAGCCATTGACTGCAACTCTCTCTGTGCGGTTATCCAGATAGTTCTTTATCCGTTGGGTGGTACATCCATCAAATTAATGTCTCTTTTTGCATCATAGCCTGGTTTTTTTTCAAAGAAATAAGTTCTTTGCCTAAAGAAGGAGTGGTGGTACACATAAGACTATCAGAGTCTCTGAAAAGCAATTGAAAAGTGGATTGAGGCTTTCCATTCCTGGAAAGAAAGGAAAGATAGAAAGCCTCGTGTCTGTTGGAGAGATGCTTGGCACAATTTCTGCTCCCCTGTGGTACAATGACAACTGTGACCTTCCCAGAGAGCTCACAGACACTCCAGGCACAGCACAATCCTTGGTAAGTCACTATTTCACCTTTAAGTAATTCCAATAAGTAATTAAATCACTCAATTTGCAGACATTACCAGAGACAGAAAAACTACCTCCTGACCCCAGTGAATATATAACATCAGAGGGCTGGAGTAACAGCCATGTAATCCTTATAGGGAGTACCCAGCGATTCTGCAACATAAGCTAGTGCTTTGATGCAGCACTGGGACTGTTCTGCTCTCCCAAACTACCATTTCCTCCCGTGTCTAAGTTCCCTAAACTGTTGTGAAGTGGGAAGGGGAAACCACTTGTCAAACTGTTGTCATACTAGTTATTCTCAGGGTGGAATCCAGAAACTGTGACATAGAATTTTTTAATTTTTTTTTTTTTTAATAATTTTCGTACTTCTTTTTTAAGGTTTTGGTAGAAAAATTATGACCCAGTCATTAGAACAATTTGACATTTCTTATATTTTCTCTTCTGGATCACAACTTAGATATCTGAGCATGATCTATACACAAAGAAGACCTTCCAACGTGGTGCAAATGACCCTCCACATTGTCCTCCTATGTACTTCCACAACAAAACAGGTGTCCTTACACAAATTGCAGAGTGTTGACAGCTATCTGAATTATCTTTCATACTCTTCTCCACTTATACAAATATTAAGGAAAATGTATTTTGACAAAGGATTTGCTGTTTGTCTTCAGTGTTCTCATGTTCCAGTTAACAAGTAACAGTAGGCCAGGTATGCAGTGTATCAGGTTACCTGCCAAAACTACTTCACATAAGAAGCCAAACAGTAGCTGAGAACTTCCTTTGGCAACTTCCTTCAGCCCAATACCATGCTTTGAAAAAGGAACTACTGCCATGCCTCCACTGGACAGCATCCTACTCTGCAATTCTGCCCTCTGATGCCACAGTGCAATAATACAGAGCAAGCAGTTTACACATAAGAAGAGCAGAGCACTTAAATGGCTCTGGCAGGTTTCATCTTTGTGTCCCAGGGAGATGTCTTTCTTGCTTAGCTTGAGTTGGTGACTTCCTTCCTTCAGGTATTGGGGATCTGCTAAACCTTCATACTCTTCAGTGCTCATACATTTGGTTCAAAAGTGCTTGCTTTCACAGGGAGATAATGTTATTAAAAGCCAGCTGAAGGCAGAAGTCCAGTTAAGCCTTCTCCTTTTTCCCTGTAATTATATGTAATATGAACTATTTCTTCATTTTCCCGTGTCTTGTCTGAGTACAGATTTGTTCCTATAAGGCCTTCTGCTCATTTCATGCCCATATAAAGCTCCACTAGTGGACTGATCTATGCATTTCATATACCCCATCACTGACTGGGATTCTCAGCTTCCCACAAATACAACCATGTTCCATGCAGGGCAGACAGTGCTTCCACTAAGGAGTTCTACACAGACAGGAGTATGAAATTTTTCTATACTGAAATGTATGGCTAAAATGTGAAAGGAGAAACTCAAACTAAAACAGACCAAACAGATGCTATAGGAAGACTTTGTGCAGATCAGTGATATCTAAAGGTAACTGTCATGGTTTAAGCCCAGCCGGTAACTCAGAACCATGCAGCTGTTCACTCACTTCTCCCCTTCTTAGCCCCAGCTCCTGAAAGAACGGGGAGGAGAATCAAAAGAATGTAAATCCCACGGGCTGAAACAAGAACATTCCATTAACTAAGGTATAATACAAAACTACTACTGCTACCACCAATAGTAATAATGATAAAGGAAATAACAAGCAGAGAGAATATAAAACTGAAAGGGGAAAGGCAAAAAACCAATAAACACAAGTGATGCACAATACAATTGCTCACTACCTGCCAATAGATACCCAGCCTGATAGAGCAGCGATCAGTCCCTTCTGAGTGACTCCTCCCGGTTTCTATCCTGGTCATGATGTGCCGTGGTATAGAGCATCCCTTTGGCTAGTTTGGGTAAAGTGTCCTGTCTCTGCTTTCTCTTGGTTTCCCATGCCCCTCCTCACTGGCAGAGCATGAGACTGAAAAGTCCTTAATCAAACACTACGTAGCAACAACTGAAAACATTGTTGTGCTTTCAGCATGGTTCTCAGACTGAAGTCAAAAACAGCACTGCACCAGCTACTAAGAAGGAGAAAAATAACTGCTGCAGCTGAAACCAGGGCAGTAACTCTTATGAGAAGGGATTTTTCCAGACTGAGCCTGCTGCCCGGCTTTAAATAGATAATCATGGTGCAATGTGCCAAGTGCATAGCTGTCGCTGTATTAGATCCCTGTTACTACTTGCAGGTGTACAGTAAACTGCTTCAAAGCCAAGTCCCTTTATTTACCTTCTGATGGATATAGCCTCCTACTGTTACATACAAATCTTTGTAGTAGGCAGAAAATTAGACAGGAAAGAAACCAAAATGTAACAGTGACTAACAACATAAACCTTTTTAAAACTCATAGTTTCTTCATTTCTTTCTTACATTTAGATGTAGAGATAACGCTGTGTAAGTCCCGCTCAAGTACTCGATAGAAATAATTGGACATTTCAGAGAACGAGTTGCACCCACATGTAACTGTGCTTGGAATGTAAAGGCAAGAGAGTTATCACACCAAAACAAATATTAAAATCAAGGTCAAAAGGAAACCCATTGCATGACAAAGCTAATATAATTTTCTATTCCAATTCAACTGAGTGGAATAAGATATTTTTACTTAATAGTTATTCTTGCAGGCTCACATTTGGTACAAATTTTCACTCACCATTCTCTACAAGGCACTCTGCAATGAGTCACATTGGACATCAAAGGCCCTTTCTTTGAAACTAGCTGTTATAATACACTTGGCTAACACTTAGGAAGCCAAATGTGGAATTTTACAGATTAGGTTTTGTTTCGTTTTTCACATGAGCTGACAGCCTCGTAGATGGACTTTTTTTAATAACAGTGAAAAAAAAACCATCATATATACTTTTGGCAGCTACAATGGTCTTAACAATAACACATTGAAAACTTCCACTGTCAATGACCAAATTACCTTAAAATGAGTGAGTTCTTGATTGCCTTTTTCAGTATTCATGAGCTGGAAGGAGACAAAATTCCAGGAGCAATTACTCAAATTTACACTCCAGTGGTTCACTTTCCTGCTGAGGGACATAAACAGTAAGAGAAAAATAAATTCTGGAGGATATCTGGAGCATTATGGATTAGTTACCTCAGCCTAAATAGTTACCCTTAGAGAGGTGAGCTTTCTCAAAACCTACAGAACCTAGAGAAAAGTTCCCTTTTTCTGGTGAAACCTGAGGGATTTCTTCTTTGGGTAAGCAGACAGCAACACTAAGGGAATCAGAATATGAAGGGTTAGCAGAAAATGCTAGAGCTAGCAAGAGGTATGGATGTTACAAAAAGCATTTTTGGCTTGTTAAAATCTGTTGCAGGCGTGGAGAGATGTTCTGAAACAAGAAAGAGAATAGAAATGCAGGTAGCAATAGCAGAGGACAGAAAAAGCACAGACTTTCATAAAAGTGGGCAAAACACATAAGCATAGAGAATATACATATTTAATGGCCTTAATGCAATGGTGGATAGCTCTATGTATACATACCTAGGAAACCGTGCATCTTCACAGAAGAAATGTGGTGGGTTGACCCTAGCTGGACACCACATGTATACCAAAGCCACTCTGTCATTCTCTTTCTCCTCAGCTGCAGAGGGGAGAGAAAATATAACAAAAGGCTCATGGGTTGAGATAACGACAGGGTGAAGTCACTCACCAGTTGCCATCATGGGCAAGACAGACTCAGTCTGAGGAAATTAATTTAATTTATTGCCGATCAGAGTAGGATAATAAGAAACAAAAATCCTGAATGTTAAAACACCTTCTCCCCACCCCTCCCTTCTTCCTGCGCTCAATTTCACTGACAAATTCTCTACCTGCTCCCCTTGTGTGGCACAGGGAGACAGGGAATGAGGGTTGCAATCAGTTCATCACTTGTTGTCTCTGTTGCTCCTTCCTCCTCACACACTTCCGCTGCCCCAGCATGAGGTCTCTCCCACAGGAGACAGTCTTCCATCAACTTCTACTTGAGTCCTTCCCATGGACTTCAATCACCAACTGCTCCAGTGTGGATCTTTCCCAAAGGTTGCAGTCCTTCAGGAGCAGACTGTTTCAGCATGGTTCCCCCATATGGTCACAAGTCCTGCCACCAAATCTGCTCCAGCGTGGGCTCCTCTCTCCATAGGTTTGCAGGTCCTGTCAGAAGCCTGCTGGAGCTCTCCATGGGCTTCAGCATGAGGTCCTCCATGGGCTGCAGGTGGATATCTGCTCCACTGTGGATCTCCATGAGCTGTAGGGCCCAGCCTGCCTTGCCACAGGCTGCAGGAATCTCTGCTCTGGCACCTGGAGTACCTCCTCCCCTCTTTCTGCGCTGATGCTAGTGTCTGCAGGGCTGCTTCTCTGACATATTCTCTCTTCCTTCTCTCTGGCTGCTGTTGTGCAGCAGGTTTTTTACTTCTTCTTACATATGTTTTCCCAGAGGTGCTACCACTATCACCAATGTGCCCCCAGTAGTGGGCTCGTCTTTCAACTGGCATTGACTCTTTTGCACACTGGGGAAGCTTCTAAGAATGTTTCACAGAAATTACTCCTGTAGAGCCCCTGCTTCCAAAACTTTGTCCAATACACAAAGCAACACTATTGGAGTTTTGAAGGATGAGACACTATGAAAGCAGAACACAAGAGATAAATATAATTAGGAAGCTAAATATGAAATCCACTGTTAATTCTGCCCCTCTACTCTGCTCTTGTGAAACCCCATTTGAAATGCTGCATACAGTTCTAGTGTCTCCCAGCATAAGAAGGACATGGAGCTGTTACACCAAGTCCAAAGAAGGACAAGGAGGATGATCAGGGGACTGGAGCAGATCCCATATGAAGACAGGCTGAGAAAGTTAGGGCTGTTCGGCCTGGAGAAGAGAAGGTTGAGTGGAGACCTCATAGCAGCCTTCCAGGATCTGAAGGAGGCCTACAAGGATGCTGGAGAGGGACTCTTCATCAAGGACTATAGTGATAGGACAAAGGGTAATGGGTTCAAACTTAAACAGGGGAAGTTCAGGTTAGATATAAGGAAGAAATTCTTTACTGTGAGGGTGGTGAGGCACTGGAACAGGTTGCCCAAAGAAGTTGTGAATGCTCCATCCCTGGCGGTGTTCAAGGCCGGGTTGGACAGAGCCTTGGGTGGCATGGTTTAGTGTGAGGTGTCCCTGCCCATGGCAGGGGTGTTGGAACTAGATGATCTTAAAGTCCTTTCCAACCCAAACCATTCTATGATTAAGTTTTAACTGGAAGAGCAAGGTAAGAACAAAGTGGGTGATATGAGTAAGAAAGAAGGAACAGGTTTCCAATTTTGTGTTTCATTACACCAGCAAACTGATAATGATAGACATATGCACCAGGACCCTGATAACCCAAACTGCAGCCTGTAATAGCTTGTTCCTCAGCTATACAACATTTGTGTTCCAACCTTTTCTAGCAATTATGAATTTACCCCTGTCAATTAGAAAGAAATTATGATAGAATTAATAGTATGTTTCTTATCCAAACCTGAAGCTAAATTTTAAAAGGCGAGAAGATACACTGGAACTCCCAGATAATTGATTATCATAATTGGAAATCTCCTTATTATCCACGACACATACAAGTAACCTGGTACTTGCACTGAACTGCAAAATATGTATCAGTGTACTTCAAACATTTGTTACATGTGAAGAATTCATAAAGAGACACCTAAGCAAGATGATTATGATGTATCTTGCCTTCTCAATAGGGCTAAAAATGAAAGCTTCTTTGAAGGGCTTAGTTACCTTCTCAGGGAAATGCCTGGGGAATTTTAATAGCCATTAAGAGTCTCAGCTGCAATGCAAAACTTGTTCTAATGTATTGGCCTCTTCCCATCACAGCAGAATTGGCTGTTACTGTTATACATGGATTATGTCTATTTTTCCCCTTCTTTACAAAATTTAAGTCTGTGATGTTCTCATCAAGGGAAATGATGATAGAGTTACAGAGGTTTGTGATTAAATTTGCTCAGCAGCAATCTGTAAATAACCTGCAGCATACTGTTTCCATTTTTTGTTTCATTCTGTAACCTGCGATGAATGTTGACTCCCAAGTACTGTTCAGCAGAAAGGAAATGCACACAGCTGACTGATTGTTCCTCATGCTCTGAAATGAATGATGATGAGCAGAAAGTCATCACAGAAAACCTAAGAAAAGAAACCAATTTCAAACCAGTGCATCATCCCTACATTTTCACCTGACTACTGCAAATAGCTTTTGTGCTGTCTGTGCCTTGTCGTTGTCATAGGTCAATGAGGACAACTGCCTTGTATTTAAGAGAAAGCTGATTGTTGAACTTGGTGATCTCTGCAGAGCGAGGAGGCACACTAAAATGACTGTCCATTCACGTGTGATTGGAGTCAATAATGCTAGAGTCTTGTGTTGTCTTCATTTATCATTTTCTTGTCCATAAAGGACTTTGAGAGAACAGAGCAAACAGGGTTTCTTCTGAACTCCCCACTGTACCAGTCAGACCTCACTATTGACAGGGGACTCAAAAGCTGTACTTCTAGGCTGCAGAGCAACCTTGACAACAGTGGGATAACCTAGGGACACTCCAGACAAAAGAAACTCTGTAAAGATCTCCATCTAGGCTTTTCCAGACCACATGGTATGTTTATTTTCTTAGATTTCATCTTTCCTCCCAGGCCTGAAAAACTGCTTCTGTCTGGTGGAACCTGGAAGGAGGATATTTCTCACCAGCCTCTAGCAGTTTTTCTGATCTTTGTGTGTTTGTATTCATGGAATTTGTTATTGTTGCCTAACTTCCCAGAGAATAATTGGACTGAAGCACCTCTCTTTATTTCTCTAACTAGTGCCATTTGACCTGATACCCGGTTTAATCCAGCCTCCACTTTAGAATGGTTTTTTTACAAGTGGCAATCTCTAACAGTGCCCCTTTGAGAGGCAACCCCACCGCATGTTACCTTCTACCATAATGAGGGCAATTTCAAAAGGCATTCTATCAAAAGAAAGGGTGTTTTCTGCAAGAGGCTTGTGTCCTGGGTTTTCACTTGTCCTTACGGATGACTGAAGCTATTGAAATATCTCTATATCTTGTAATTATGTCAGTTTTGTGTTACTCAGTGGCAGAAGTTGCAACACTGTAAGGGTACTCCCAGCAGCCACTGGGAATTCTGAAAGTTCAAGGGAAGCTGAATTGTCCCTCAGGAAAATGGGAGCATTCCTGCTTTCTCAGACAGGCCTTTTCAGAAGATTTACTTAGTGTTTGAGACATGAACATACAGGAAGGGATGGATAAGGAATTAAAACAGGGAAGCTGTTAGTGTGCTATTCATACTAGTCTGTTTTTCAGGTTACTAGGAGTCTGTGATTTGCACCGTATATCAGAGATTAGAATTTTTCATCTGTACTAGAAACACCTTGGCTGCATATTTGCTAAGCAACAGTCCTTTGACATTCATGCTGTAGGACCTCATATCTTTCTGTGATCTCTGCCTTTCCTCCTCTATTTTTCTAATTTAAATCTCACAAAATGGCTGAATTGATAGCTTTTGAACTCACTATACATAAAAAAGATGCAGCACGGGTGGCTGCAGTACCTCCCTTCCGCATGAGCATCAACACAGCTTTTGAGGGAAGCTACTTGCTGCTGAACCTCAGCCTTGCTGCAGGGAAACTATAGCCTAACACAGCAACAGACAACTTCTCCTCCAAGATGTGAGTGTGCAACCTTCTTGTAGGAGTTGCCAAAAAGAGTACCAGGTTTTATGAGCAATTTTGTGATGTTACTGTGAAGGTGGTGAGGCACTGGAATGGGTTGCTCAAAGAAGCAGAAAATGCTCCATCCCTGGCAGTGTTCACGGCCAGGTTGGACAAAACCTTGGGTGACATGGTTTAGTGTGAGGTGTTTCTGCCCAAGGCAGGGGTGTTGGAACGAGGTGATCTTAAGGTCATTTCCAACCCAAACCAGTCTATGATTGTATGATTCTGTACTGCTATTCAGCTACAGTAAACCTCACAGAGTTCAACAACATATGTTCTATTATTTTATTTCAAGATGCAAAATGACAGTGAGTAGAAGCATTTTATTCATTTAGCAGCTTTGTATCACAGTCATAAAAAACCAGCAAAGACAGGATCATTTTATTTAATTAATTAGACAGTTGCCAGAGTAAAAAGAAAACAAAACAAAAAACTCCAACAAACAAACAAACCATTTTTAAACAAGCAGTAATAATGTAAAATATCTGAATATCCCAGTGAGGATTGCTTAAGGGACCATACCTTTGAGTTTTACTGTTTATTTCTACCTACTTGGTCTCCCATGCAAAAAAAGAAAAAAGGATAGAGAATACGTGGAGAGAAACATCTCATCTGTAGCTGGTAAGCCCCCTTCTTACATTTGTCTGTAGAACTGTAACACATTTTTTAGTAATTTTTGAACTGAATGAGGGCCTCTGGAGCTCCACATTCCCATCACCATCTATTTCAGAAGACAAAATTTTATGGAAAGTGTGATATATTTCCTTCAGAAAGTGGACTAGAAGCATGCAGAACTGGATACGTACTGAATTAACGTTGCACTTCCAAGTTTTTCTCTGTGATTAGGGATGCTGGAAAGATTTTTTTTATCTTCCTTATGTTTTTCAGCACAAAATTAAATTGTGATGGCATTGATGAAAAGTAAGAAATTAAACCCTACCATGTATTCTTTGTATCCAGCTAATCCTAGTTCTCTGTGCAAAATAACAAAGGATATATAAGCCAGGTTTTCCTTGTTTAGTAAATATGGTAACACTGGTGAGAAAATAAACTGAAAAAAAAAAAGAATTCATTACATAATAGTTCTGAAGTTGTGCAGTTGAAACTGAGTATGTTTGAAAATCTTTTAAAGGATATTTAAAAAAAAGGAATAAAATTTATTTTGAGACATAAAAACCATATGAATTGCTCAGGCATCTAGGCAGTTCAGCATGGAATTTCTTTCAGAAACAAAAGTAATTAGTAATTTCATTGCCATATTACATTCCATACAGTTAACTGAATACTCTCTACTTCTTTCATTTATGCAAACGAACACACTTTGCCTATTACTCCTTAATGAGTAGAATTGTTTAAATTGGAAAATACCTTTTAGATCACCAGATTCAACCGTCAACCCAAGACTGCCATGTCCACCACTAAACCATGTCCCTAAGTGCTGCATCTACACATCCTTTAAATACCTCCAGAGATAGTGACTCAATCATTCCTTGGGCATCCTGTTCCAATATTTGACCACCCTTTCAGTGCACAAATTTTTCCCAATATCCAGTCTAAACCTCACCTGGAGTAAACTGAAGTCATTTCCTCTTCTCCTATCACTTGCTATTTGGAAGAAGAGACTGACACCCACTTTGCCCCATCCTCTTTTCTGGTAATTGTGGGGAGCAAAAAGGTTCCCCCTGAGCTTCCTTTTCTCCAGACTAAATCTCCCAGTTCCCTCAGCTGCTCCTCATCAGACTTGCATTCCAGACCCTTCACCAGCTTTGTTGCCCTTCTTTGTACATGCTCCAGCACCTCAGTGTTTTTCTCTTGCAGTGAGGGGCCCAGAACTGAACACAGTAGGTAGATACGCAGCATGACAGTCACAGAAAAAGCTGCCCACCCCTACACAAACACTGCAAAAGAATGAAACTTGTCTAGAGACACAACGTCCATTTGCTTTTGTCTAACACTAAGGAAGCTGACACAGTAAATAAAGTTTCAATCTAAGAGATTTCCGTTGTCAGCAGCATCATTGTATGGGTTACAATGAGGCAAAGAAGAAGAGTCAGTGAAACACTGAATTCACATCTCTTTTACCAACTTTGGTGCAAATCAGAAGCAACATAGTTATCCATTATGTTCTTTCAGCCCGAATGAAGAAGGGAGAGAAGGCTAGTGAGAGATAAGCTAACTGATGACTTTGGCAGAGCCAGACTCTTCTCAGAGGTACACAGTGAAAGGATAAAATGGCATGGGCAGAAGCTGCACCAACAGAAATTCTGATTAGATAAAAGAAAAAAATATAGTGAAAATGATGGAACATCAGAACAGGTTATCCAAAGCAGCTGTGGAATATCTTTGGAGATACACTAAATTACACTATATCACTGGAGTAACCTGAACTGCCCTTGAAGTTGTTTTTCCTTTGAACAGAACATCAGGTCAGATGATCTCATATGGAGTATACTCCGTAATTTTGTGACTGCAAAATCTATGCAGTCTTGGGTATCTTGATAACATGAATGTACCTGGTAAAGCCAAAGAATTAACATCCCACCAAAAATACCCTTCAGTTTCCAGCATTTCAGAAAAGTCCCAGATGTTTATTAGACAAGTTCAAGGAACCAGGCACTCAGAGAGGATTTTTATGTAGTCTGAGGATCACCATGGACAGATCAATTGACAGAATAGTGCTTCTTGAGAAACACATGCAAGCCAAATCATTCCTGACCCTGTCTATGCTCTAGGTATAAAAGAATGGTTATCCTCAAGAAAAGTTAAGGGAATAATGAAAACCAAGCTACACAGATCTAAGGGTATGTACCAAAGGCCAAAGGTAGAAATGGAGATTCCCATAGTGCCTAAGCTCTCATTCATCACTATCTGTCCCTCTTTATGAGGATCTCTGGAAGGAGGCCAGAAAGCTCAGTACCAAAGGATTTGAGTCAACAGTAGTTTAAATCATGCCAAGGAGATGTTGAAATACTGTCAGAAATTACCTATTGTGTTCCTTCTGTTTCAGAGGCACCCACAGGAAGCAGCATGTTAATGCCCATACAAGTTTCTGTAAGGAGATCTATCAGACTAGCTCAGATTATAAAAGGTCACACATCTCTGAACAGAAGGCTCCTATTTTAGGAAAAAACTGTTCATAATGGGCAGTCCTTACAGAAACTATAATCCATCAAGAGCAATGAAGTGACAATTTCCTACTCCAAAGAATGTTCTGCCCATGAACACAGGATGGTCTAAGTAGATAAATGGATAAACACAAACATCCATGTGAGGAAATACATGACACCCAGAAGACCAGCGTTCTCTGAAATAGCTCTCTTTATTTCTTTACCTTTGATGTTTTTTGAGGGGACACTTCTACTGTCATTTGCCTAATAATATTTTAATAGCCATGGTAACCACGGCAGATACCACATATCCCAGAATTTGTGAGTTTTGTCACCCAGGGAAACATCCACATGAGTAATCATCGTGAATTTGGTTTCAGAGCTTGAAGTATTATTCAAATAAAATGACATGTCAGTTATTTTCATTGGATGAAGGGTTTTTTTACAAACTTCTTCCTGTTTTGTAAGCAGGCATCTCTTATTTCCAAATGCCTTACATTGTTCTAGTGAATATATATGTATGTACAGCATATATATAGATGTTATATGCTGCTATAAGGTATCTGGAGCCCAGGGGTTAAATGGGTATATGGAGAAGAAATATGCAGCAGCTGCTTTCACTCGGTGATCAAGACCGGTGCTAGAATTTTGTCTTGCTGTCCACTTCTCCCCCTGTGCGCAGCTGTGTGAAAGCAGTCCTATAGACATTGATGTGATGACTTGATTCTGCAATGGTACTTCCAGGGAGCAGCACAATTCCCATTGCCCTAGTCATCTCAGGACTTGCAAGGAGTCTTTGTATAATACTTGTTAGTTGGTAAGAGAAGGAGGTCTGCAAGTGTCAAAAGTGGGGTTTTTTTCCTAGCTTGTCTCACGACCAGGTTTCATGCTCACACTAGAACCACTTCCCCTAATAAGTAATAAGGCAATAAAAGGTGATCTATCTTCACATTTACTCAATATACATGTTTATCTCCTTGGGAATATTTGTTGCTCTTCAAGCTAGCTTCCTGAAGCACTTAACAGATGGCATAGATGCCTCCTATGACTGAGAGTATTCTCATACACTGAGCATATCAGTCTCGGGTACATTTAAACTACACATACTCTTTTGTATTCTATTGTTAAATTTTGTGTCCATAATTATATTCCGTGTCTTGAATTAAACATGGTCATATGAGCTACTCACCTTTCTCGGAAATCTTCCTGTTCTTTTAACAGCATTAGCTGTAACAGCTTCTGGCAGAGTTATTCATTCTCTTCTTATCAAAGGTGGCAGTAGGAGTAAAGGCTGTTAGAAAGGATTATTTGGCTTGATTTTCTCAATGAAGGAATAACATTCTGAGTATCTGTTTCCTTCTGCTTTCTCCCCTTTTGTTGAAGATTTTCCTTCAACAGTAAATAGAAAATATGCTAATAAAATACCAGAAATAGAAAAAAGCTGCTGTCATATTTGATGTTTTGTAGCAAAAGAAATAAAGTCTGCAACAGAAAGCAGATGTTTTACTACTTCTTTCCCTTTTTCAACTTATTTTTGTGAACTGCTATATCCATGATCCTGTAGCAGAAGTATTTAGAGTCTGGTGATAGCAAAGCTAAGACCAGGTGACCCAATACTGCTTCTCCATCTGTACATCCTGCAAACAGTAAAGAAACAAGATGAAGTGAAAAGCAGAGTGCTGGGAAAGGCAGCTACAATTCCCATACTGCCACATGTAAAAAAAGAGGCATTATCAGCAGCAGTCAGTACAGAATTCTAGGTTATATTTTCAGTCTGGATGTGCCACTGCAGCTTACCACAGCAGACACAGCATTTAGATTTATCTGCCAGGAGACAGCAGCCTGATGGCTGTTACATGCCTAATATGCTCTCCTCATCCACCCTGAATATTTGCTGTCTTTCTGTCTTTTGTAATAGCATATGGTGAAGATGGCCCACTGCCTTACATTCTGTTAGTGGCTTAAAACTCACCAAACAGTGTGTGTGCAAGAAGGGATTTTTCCTCAAAACATTGTGAAGGATTCCAAGCTAGAAACCCAAATGCAGTGTTTGGCTTTATGACAGCCTGGTTTTTAATAATTAGATAACTTCTTCTATATTAACCTGATTCTTAGAGGCAATAAAACATTTCTTATCCCAGGACAAGTTCATTGAATTAATATTGAAAATGTAGCCCCTGTGGTCTTTTGTCTGTCTTGCACTCAAAAAGAAACCAGACTGCGGGTAAACTGCCCCAAAACTCTGTCTAAATCATGAAGTTATTTTTAGAAGTGAATCATGAACATTTCACAAGGTAAGCACAAAATCCTTCACTCACAATGGTCATATTTGAAATGCATTAAGGAATCATTAAAACAGCTCAAAGCAACCTTGCACTTGAAAAAAAGAAGTCAATATATTGGCGGTATTTCTATCTTCTTCTATGTCCCCCCAGTAGAGCTGAGTAGTTCCCAGTCCTATGAAAATATTTTTCTTTCCTGAGAAGACAAGAGATAAATGGATTTTTTTAGGAGGAACACGATTTTGCTTTCTTCACTCTCTTCCTTTATAATAGCTGGCCACAAGGAAACTATTTGCAGAAGGGCTCTCATCTCACAGTTGGAGGCAGAGTGCCTATTTTCTCCACTGCAGTGCTGAGTTGTGGTACTGCCTAAACTTCTTTGTTCATCCTCAGCTGAAGCAGCATTGCAGTCACAGGTAGAGAAGTCCAATCATTTCCTTCCAAGATATGCCTTAAAAAAGTAAAAATACATTTTAAGCAGTCAGTAACATTTTTAATAGCTCCTGTCAACTTCAGAAACAAACCACTCCCAATATTACTTGTCACATTATGCACCTACATAATGAACTAATGAGCACTGGTTGATTGTGTGATTGTGTCTTGTAGTGTGGACCTCCCTTCCTCAGCATTTCTCTAGTAGAAGTCTGCACAAAATGGATGCAAATTTCAATGACCAAAATCTGATTGCACCTGTCTATTTATAATTTCATATGTATTAAAACAATTCCCTGACAATCCAAATGGTTAAAGCTACCTATGATAGCCACTGGCAGCTCCATGTTAAAAGCAATATAATTTGCTGTCCCCCTTGACAGCTGTAATGTTTAATTATGTGACCTCAATTAACCAGCCCTAGAAATAAACAGATTTTCTGTCTTTTCACTATCCTGTGTCCTTATATTATGTACATAAAACCCAGTTTTCTCCTGGCTTGCATCATAGCTAAATTTTATTATGATTGCTTAAAATTATCTTTATTCAGCTGCTAGATCTAAGAATATTTACATTCCACTACCATCAATCTAGCAGTTTTCTAAGGAAAGCTAAGGTTAGAAAAAAGTAACAGCCCACTAAATGGAGTCAAAAGGACTTTTCACAGCCAAATCCCTCTTTTCTTCCCTTCACTTCCCAGGTCAACACAGAAATAGCATAGTAGAAGGAATTAAAGCTCTTCTCATTGTCCATTTCTTAATGGCATGATTCTCTCCAGCTGAGCCCAGTTGCATTTCCAAGGGCAAAGAAACTCCACTAATTATTTTGCTTCGGCTTTCAGTATTAACCCTTCAAACATAAGTCTATTAAATTTTCCACCTATCTGTATTTGCAACTTGGTTTAATTTACTTTATACTGTAAGTATTCACAGCATAGAAAATACCAAAATGCACCCTGTGGAGCCCCATAAGTAATAAAAAAAAGAATACCATAATGAAACATTATGAGACATAAGGCAGTTTTTCTGGAATCCACTTCTGTCGATACTCAAATAAGGAGTTAAAGGAGCACAGATTAGGCTTAAATATCACCCAAAGATTAATAATACGACAGCAGAATAACAAGTTGTGGTTTCATGATGTCCAAATTAAAAATAAAAGAAAAAATTTACTAACTGCTTGGCTGTTGGGATTGTGCATTCTAACAGGTGTGATGATAAAATATTATTTATATAAGATATCCTCACAAAGCCACTGCAAAGCATTTGATAATGATTATTTCTATATGAAAGGTGGAAAAAAATGAGGGTACAGAATAGCATTTGAAAATTTGGAAGCCATCCTATATATTGGAGGGCATTAGTTTGATGGAGAAGACTTACATGGGTGATGCCTCTGAGAAGCAGTGTTATTACATCAGTTGAACACCCATATCTCTAGCTGAAATGAAAAATCTGTTCAACTTTTTTGTCAACTATTTTCTCATGGCCAACCTGACAGTACATTCCCGTATTCAATGTTTTGCAAGTTATGCCTTATTCTCTGTCACTATCCCCTGAAAAAGAGCACCATGTGGTTCACTCCTGAGGATATATATCTACTCTTGACATAACAACTTTTACATGAGCTGTACTAGTTTATGTCCCCTCATGCCACAAGTGGGTGTGATCTCTCTTCAGAAATTGGCCCCATAGTCCACTGAGCTAAGTCACCATTCAGCTCTTTAACCAGCATGCTTCAACTCAGCTGCATTTTCAAACTAAAAACCTGATCTGACTGAAAAAGCTCTGTGCTTCGAAGATGCAGAGAGGCCCACATAATTCCAAGTATGGATCAAGATCTGCCACCAGGTTAACAACACTGATTTTTAGTTCAAAAGCTGTGCATAATATTTTTAGCTTTAAAGATTGTAAGGATACAGTCACTTATTGAATATTTATTGGATGTATGTGTGAATGTGAGTATGCCACATAACACCCTAAGGGTGATCATAAATCTGATTGCAATTTTCAATTATTTCTCTGTGCTCTCTATGTTTTCCAGCTAGTATGTTACTCACTCAGTGAAAAATGTTTAAGAGCTCCACTCTGTAATTGTCTTCATCCTAGTAGCCCTTTAAAAGAGGTCTTCTATTTTTCTCCCAGTGACTGAGCATCACATTTGTAAAAATGTGTTGGCCTATCACATGGAAGAGTTAACTCAGTAAATACAGCACAGTTGGAGATCGTGGTAGCTGTAAATCTACAAGAGAACTGGACTCAAAACTTGCCATAATTCTAGCACAAGTTGCACTTAAAAAAATCTAAGTTAGAATTCAGTATGGAGGGAAATAAAGACACTTTTCATCATTCTCAGTATTAACTCAGAAAAGAGGAGTTGGGACAAATTCCAGAGTGTTTGTAGGTGTTTGAAAAAAAGGCATCAAAAATCAGTTGAAGTTCTTCTTTCTATATTTTGAGAAATATATGTCCCAATTATCTTAGTCTTTGAATGCATATTATGGTATTTTTAAAACCCCATTGACAGTCTGAACTCCTTTCTTCAAATTAACATTATATAACAAAAGCATATCTGTAAATATTCATAATTTACCTGTCAGAGGTTTTGAAAGGCACTGTTTTGATTCTAATCAAACACTCTTTTCTGCTGATGTTTAGAATGATTTCTCCCAATTTTAGTAATGTTTTCACTAGATTTTGCACATAGGGTAAGGAATAATAATACAATATAATTTAACTGAATTGCCATAATGACAAGCTTTAAAATAAGCCATTTAAGGCACACTATTTTATAAATTGCTATTAAATGGAATTAATTGCTTCAATTATGTACCTCCATGTGAAGATGTCCATGTACTAAAACACATGTTTATATACACATGCATGTGAAAACACATATCTGGACAAAGGAGATAAAACCAGTGCAAAAATTTGTTTTATAATCTTGCTTTATAATATTACAAATCCTAGATAGCAATGTCAAATTGTGTCATAGATTTTCTCCTACTTTTTCTACTTCCTCATCTTTTCTTAAAGCATGAGTAGAAGGATTGTAAGATACTTGCATCATAACTGGCACACATAGTGAAATAAATGTTTAAGGCTCTTTGTGCAGTTATATCTGACTAACAACTCCAGCCTTTTCTTTCTTCAGCATTTCTTTCTCTGGCAATTTTCTGCATGCCTCAGTTCCTTGACTTGACTTGTGTTGTTATTTGAAAACCTCTGGTCTTCATAGAAAAAAAAGGAGCACGTTCCTCATGTTGTGCTAACCAAGGGAGCACTGAGAGACTGGCAGATCTACCTGCTCTCATTTCATCCATGAATACACTTCAGTAAGTCAAAGCAGAGGTTTCAAAGGAGTGCAAAGCAGAATCATACACGTTCTTCCTCCTCTGTGGAAAAGCATCTCTCAAGACTCACCTGTGTCTCTGGGATGCCTCTCAAAAAACTCATTTTCAATCTTTGAAATATCCAGATACCGTAATGGCAAGACATGAGTCTTTTACCATCAGGCTTGCTTTCTGACAGACCCCCTTAAAGGTAAAGGCTGCCTCTTTCAGAGTTTGAATAGATTTGGGTAGACAAAGTCTTAAAAACGTAAATACATAGACAGAGATTGCCCACACCCTGATAAAGCTTAAATTTGCAGTTATCTTTCTTGGCAACTGAGCAGCTGTCACTGTCTTCACAATGTCTTAACCTTAACATAAATGTTGTGCATCAGAAGTAGAAAGCAGAACTATTAGCAATAGAGTGTGAGAGTGGAGTACTGCAGCTGCTGGCTTCAAAGCCTCGTCCCTAGCCACGACAATCCCTCTCTTTTCCTTTCCTCTCAAATGAGCACTCCTAAGTCTTCCAGCTACAAGACCTAAAGTTGTGCAGCCTGGTAAGACTCACATAAATACATACTCCTATCTCTACCTTGTACTGTACTTCAAACTACCCTACTGACTTTTATTATCCCAAATACAGTGATGTCAGAATTGCCAACACTTTTTTTAAAAAATGCAGTAATGGCTAAAATGCTGATAAATTACAGTGGGTGTTATTTTTAATAATTTAACATAATGGCTGCAGCCTTTTCACTAAAGTAGCAATTAAGTCATGTGCCTGGCCTACACAAATTTATTGTGTCTGGTTTTATTGTTCATAACTTCAGAACCATTTTGCTACACAATCTGACACCGAAGTCAGAAATCATGTAGGGACTGGTAGAAAAGGGAAGGTCATTAATTGAAACATACTTTTTATTATGTTCCACTGATACTAACACAGTTCTAAGTGGCTTTGTATCTCAAACATGAAGCTTCTTCATGTAATCATCATTACTGCAGGCATATTTGTCATTCTAAACCAGGAATATGCACAGAAACACATCAGCAGACCCATCCACTTTTAAGATGCCTCGGCTGTATACCTCACCTTTAATTCTTGGTTTGTTTATGAGCAATATTTATACAAGATTTCCATATTTCTGACATGCCAGCCTCTTGGTTTTTCATAGAAGCCAGTGTCCTGATGCATAGAATAGCTTTTGTTACAAACTGTTGTTCTACTTAGGGTGGGTTTGTTGGTTTTTTTTTTTCTTTTAATTTCATTGCTGTGTCTGGTGCTCCCAATTCTGAAGCAAAGTGCTTGTCACTACTTTTCAGCAGGTCAGCAAGGAGTGGCTTTTAGCACAAGCCTTATATTTAACACACACAGTAGTCAAATTCTTTCCTCCCAGTCTAGTTAGCAATTTGAAGATTTCATTATTTCTTTTTAATAGTCCTAAAATGATCAGGAAAGGAAGACAACAGTTAAGCCATAACAATTTGCTTTGTGCCTGAACTTAAGCATAGCCTTAGACAAAACTCTTAACTTTTCTGTGCCTTGTTTTCCCTAGTTGTTTTAAGAAATAGCACTACCAATGACCAAGGAAGTTAGCATTTTGACTGTAGTTTAGCAAAACACCTGAGTGGCTTGACTTCCATAGGGTTTTCCCAACTATACAAAATTAAACATAGATCAAGGTTTTCCTAATTTCCCTAGGAATTTTGTGACTTCTCAGGAAAGTTATTACAATCATATATTTCTGATGAGAACCTCCATGTTGCCACTCTAGATTTTAAGAATATTTAAGAAATGGATGCTCATGTGCCCCCCAAGTGTATAAGTCCCTAGTGAGAAGACAGACTCATGAAGTTGAAAAGTGACCTGCCAATGGGCCCAAAGTGTTTCCATGTGTTTGATAAAGTAACACTCCT
The DNA here is from genome assembly GCF_963264785.1 of Psittacula echo. Taxonomy (NCBI): domain Eukaryota; kingdom Metazoa; phylum Chordata; class Aves; order Psittaciformes; family Psittacidae; genus Psittacula; species Psittacula echo. The sequence continues at coordinate 42,036,116 of NC_137742.1, read as the reverse complement.
CTACTCAGAAATAAATGGTAAGAGACACAATCACAGCCTTGAAGGGTCAGGAGCCATCCTGCCTTGGCAGTCTGCATACTGCTCACTGAAGATACGTGTGAGCATAAATGCAGTTCCAGTCATGTACTTCAGGTAGGACTGTGGACACAGGCAAGGACTGTGGAGTAGCGAGCATGTTATCCATCAGCAGCTGAGCTTACTTCATTCATGTAGTTGTGCCCTGAGCTACCACTAGACTAAGCCACCTCATAATAAAGTATTAACATACAGCAGGTGCCTAATTATGTAGATGAAGTTACAACTGGCCCTCATTTTCATGTGAAAAATTGTGCTTTTGAAAATCTTAGCTGAAGGCTTTGCAGAAACAGTACACTGTCACATCAAAACCCAACCACATCAGGTTTCCTAGCCCTTGATATAATATGAGACCAGGGGGACTGACCAGTTTAAAAAGAGAAACTACTCTGTTCCAGGAAAAAAATAATTCAGAGCAACGCTAATTCACACTACCAAATGGAATAAGACAGCAAGCTTTCTGGTCTATATTCTTTCTCTCTCTTCTGCTACCCTCCCTCCCTACAAGGAAAAAAAAATGTCCTTACCAGCTTCTGCAGCTTATTAGAGAATTATTAGTCCCCTAAACACCAGTTTAAGTGATAACATTCTTGCTACCACAAAGAAAATTTTACATGTGTATGCTGGGTAAATTGGAAGCACTACAGGAAAGGCGTTATCTTAGTCATCTCTTGCATAGGTGTACTATCTTTCATTTCCAACTAAAGGAGGTGTTATCCCAGCTGCTCTTTAAAGGGATTAAATGTTGCCTTTAATTCCCCTAAACCCAGCAAGAGGAACTCCAGATACAATTGTGTTTCGTATGTCCAACAGCATTGCTAGTTCAGACATCAAAGAGGCTCTGTTCCTGCAATAAAACTGCAGTGTTACACAGAATGGTGGGGGTTTTTCATTCCCCTGCCCTCATTTCCCTTGCTGCAATCAACAGCTAAATTGATCTGACACTTCATCCATACAGCAAGGTCCCCAGGGAGAGGGTACATATGCAGTGCGTGGAGTGCATTGGGGAAGAGAGGAATGGGGAGGGGAGTTAAAGGGTTCAAAAGTAAAGTCATCAGAAATAATGAGGCTGTTCCGCTCAGCTTCCACTGCAGCAGAGGAGCAAAGTGCCCTTTCAAATTGGATGTCCCAGCTCCACGGCTGAAATAACTGGTCACAGAAAACTGCAAGCAAATTGCTTTGACAAGGCTATTACTGTTGTAAGAGTTCAAAGGTTTTGGACACTAGGTCAGCGGCTGCCAATCAAGCAGACAGAAAGAGCTGCTCGTTGAGCCTGTGATTTCTACCTAGGCTGCTATTATCCCTGACTATTCCTCTACCTCAGCAGCTCCTCTGATTAAACCAGCCTCCCTTTTACATCTCTTTCAGAGTGCGATTCACACACTAATTAGTTGCCTGCTCTCCACTGGGATGTCAGACCCTCAGTCAATTTATCTCTATTTCAGCCTGCTCAGAGTGACTTCCCCAGTTATCAAAATTTAATCATGCCTTCAAAAATGTTGAAAAGTGGTCATTAGAGGCAAAAGGCCACAGGATACAATATTCATTTTTCTCTATCTTCTAGTCATCCAGCTGGCATCTATAATGGATATCCTGGGGGCTGTGAGAACACGTTGATTTATGCAACCTTGCTCTTGCTCTCACTGTGGTGCACCAGCCTGCTTTAAAGAACAGGTTTTAACAAGGTCTGAGGTGGGAGGACATTAATCATGGTAGCATTGTATGTGAAAAAGGGTGCTGTGTAGTCAGAAGAACCCCCTACAGCAGGGCAGTTAGATTTTTTTACCACCTTCTCAGAGATAAAGGAGAGTTTGACAATTGATTAGACCTTTCTGTAACCTTGCAGTCCTGTGAAATGATTAGAGTGAGAAACGGAGGGGGAGGAACAGTGAGAGGGGGATGGAGAGAGAGATAGAGAATGATTCTCATACTGACGGTCTTAAATGTGCTATAACTTTATGATTCTTGACTGAAACTGGCTATCAAAATCAGTCCCAACTCAATACAGCCTAAAAAAAAAAAAGATCATTCTTGGAATAAGAGTCCTTTCAGCTGTACATGTCAGAGGCAATCATGGGCACTAGCAGCCTGCAGTGACTCCCCTGAATACTCGGTATTGCACAGTGAAACCCTGATAAAAATGGCATTGGATAACATCAATCCAAGCTGTAACGTTCCAAAGTAGGTTTCAGCAAAATCAACAGTGATGAATTGAAATTTGTTGACAATAGGCCGGGCAGGGGGGAGGGAGAGGGAGTGATTATTATTCTGTCTTTTTCTTCCTTGAAACCAGAGGAATGATTTTCAAACCTCGGTGCATGCAACTGAATGCATACATTTGCATGCAATGAGCCAATGCAAAATATGAAGGCAAAATCTGAGTGTGCAAATCAGATAGCTGCCTTTGCCCATGAAGGGTTCCCTGGTGAGCAATGCATATGCAAATAAGTGTTGAAAACTGGGCTCACCTAATTTGTTTAATTTACCATGATCTTGGTGGTTTTGCCCTTGTCCAGCTTACAGGATAAGAGGGTCACAACCTGAAGTGGCTATAGCCGGGCGCAGTTAGAGAAAACATTGTCTTATGCCACCCCAATACCGCTTTGGCAATGTGGCTTTAATCCTGAACTGCAATCCCCCTGCTATTTCAGTCCCAAACTTTTCTCTCTATCATATACAACAATTACTATTTTCCATTCTCATGTCCTGGGATCTCTCAAGCTGAAGAAGTCTCCTGAGCTCTCACCCTCCCTCCTAGCTGATACTTGAGACCCTAGGGGTAAATGTTCAGCACAGTATGCAGCATTGAGCTGAACAACTCATTACTGGTATGGGGAGAAGAATGCAACTAATCCTCATATCATGCTGGAAATTCAACCCTGAATGTCATAAGAGACTGTTCTTCTCCATAGAGAGAATCCAAATTAGCTGGAAAGAAAGTGAAAAATGAAATAAAAATCAAGAATGTCGTCTTTACATTGGTTATGCTAATTCCTGGCTATGGCCAGCCTGCCGGCCTACCTCAGTTTTCCCTCTCTGATGGAGGTTACTGCCAGCCGCTTGAGAAGGTACAAACAGCCTGTCAAGGGCATTCTTTGTCCATGTCAGATTCTTATCTAGCTATTACAGTGCAGTAAAAGAAATAGCATCAGATCTTTAAAAACTAGAGTCACAAAATGCAGAGCCTTTTCTGTATGAGGACATTCCCTATAGCACATTCTCCCAGGAGAATGTAGGGATTCCAGACTATGACTCAGCCCATGTTTCAACCATGCACTACAATCCTAGATAGTAAGGACTTCTTGGTCTTTCCTGCTGCAGCAGGAAGGACATCAAGCATCCGCTATTCTTCTTCAGCATATCAGCTTCTCCAGGCAAACAGTTCACTTGTCACTAAGCAGCCCATGCTATGATAAGCCATGAGACAAACACAAAATGATTTAGGCTTACAATTTAAAGGGGGATATTGGAGGTATGAACATGAGAGTGCATGTGCCTAGCCACATTAATTTCAAACCTGATCCTTTGAATTCAAGCATACTATTTATAAAAGGAAAGCTTAAGCGCATTAATTAATTGTAGTCAGATACAGTATTTGCCTTGAACTGTAGTAGTCTGCATGCTACTGAAAGGTCACTCAGTTTCCAAAAATGCTGAGTTCTTCTACATTTTCTTCCCAGCTGTCCAAGGTATGATATATGAAGGGGGCCATTTTGCGTCCCATGCTGCCTGTATTGCTGGATGAACCGTGAACACAATTTAACCAGACCAGTGCATAAAGACCCAGGCTTTGTACTGCCCTGCAAGGGACATCAGCCCCCTGGAAGTAGAGGTTTGCCGAATTCTGCCCTCAGTACTTCTGCAAAACCCAGCAGCCATGTTCTTGAGAAGAAACCTTCAGATTTCTGCTGTGCTTCTTGTGCTTCCAGTCAATAATATATTCTGTAGGCAGGATGTACATAGGGCATGTCTCAAAAGAAGAAACAAAAAAGATTTTAGAGGCAGGAAGGATTAATCTTGAATGCAAGCACTAAAAAATGAATGCAGGTGGTGTTTACTCAGGACCAGATTTGTGATGATTCTTTCTTGATCAATTCAAGATTATTCAAAGAATATTAATGAGGAAAAATATAGCCTGTTTTCCTGGACTGTTACAAGGCTGACAGTGTGTGTGAATGAAAGGAAATGAAGAATCCTGAAAAATACTAACTATACTAGAGTAGTAGCCTGACAGTTCCTACTATTTTGGACAACAGGTATTTTGCATCAACATCTTCCCATACTGTATGTTGGGCACACAGAAACAGAGGCATTAGATGTGCTCTCTGTTTGGTAGAAATGAGTGGAAGTATGGTACTAAATTATGGTTTTGCTCTAATTGCTGTGTCTTCCTGGCACTGTTGGCAAGCATGAAAGCTGTAATTTTCATTAAAAGACTCATCCAGATATTTGGCAGCAGTTATATGATTCCTAGAACCACTCAGTCACAAATAGATAATTAACCCATAAAGCAGGGCTCATATTAGATTTATTTTCATTTTTATAGTGTATCAGTGGTACAAAGAGAGAGAAGAAACTGCAATGATGTTTACAATTTAAAAAAAAAACAATGCCACATGGCAACAGGATAGTGCAGACTCTAGACTTTAGCAGCTCAATCTTTATTTTTTTATTTCAATACTATAACTGAACAAAATTTAGAGCTACAGACAAAATCCAATTAAAAAATAAAAGAAAATACCCAGATTACACGGAGAACATGGAGCAATCATAAATCACTTCCAGTATTGTGAAGATTCTATCTATGGCTGATGACAAAATTGTACAAATTAATGAATGTATGTACATCCACTTTCTTGTGTGCCTCTATAATGTTTGCATATATGTTTATGCAGACATAAGAATGAGTTCATATAATAGTAGAACTGAAAATTATCAACTAAAAGCAAATGAATTTTTGATGTATATAAATCACTTCCGAAGAGTCAGAGACTAATCCTCTGTTTTTCTTATTTAAGGATCCAAACTGACATAAAACTAGTACTTCAAGAGACATAATTTTTCAGCTGAAAGATTCTTAGTAATGGACTGATAGTCAGGTTCAATAAATAACAATAACAGTCATTAAGGTACTGTGGCAGCAGTATAAACACAGTGCACTCACCAGAAAAATAATAAATACTAAAACTTTTCAAAAGCCTTAATTCAAAACCACTCATCACAAGCCATGTGATCCTGAGCCACCCCACCAGATTTTCACTTCCACAGCTCTAGAATTTCAGTCTGAATTTATCGTTCAAGCAAATACGTAACCCCAAGCAAGTTTAACCCAAACTGCAGTTCTCAACCAGGAAAAGCCCTAAAGGTTGTAGTACAAACTTTGAAGAATTTAGGAGCTCTTGAGCAGCTTTCAGGCAATTGGTTTTCTTTCTTGAAAAGTAAATTTGTGAAGTTTCATGATTCAATCTGAACATTACCCACTTTCTGTCTGTATTTCAAAGATAGACCATGTAGATCTACAAGATGGACTAACATGGATATCCATAAATAAAAAAATTGTCATCATAGCTCAAAATAAAAGCTTTAGAAAGGAATAAAAGTCTTTTTTTTTTCGTATATTGCAGTAATTAGGAGAGCACGCATTCAAAAGCCTGGATATTGTCCATTTCATAGCTACCAAACATTTTAATAAAAGTATGTTTGTTTGTAAATATGAACTAAGAGATGCTTTCTTGGATTTGGGTTGTAAAATGGAAATAACATGGAGTTAAATAATCTTTTTGAATCAGTGTGTTCATGTCACATTTTTTACCCCTGCACAAGGTAGCTAAAGTACAGTGTTAAAAGCCACTGTCAAATCTTTGGAAATATCCAAATAACATGAATATTACTCACCACAACAAAATACACACTTTCAAGATAAAATAAGCCACATGTTCTAAAGTAACCCACGTATAGCAAAATTATGACCTGACTATATTTATACACATGGGTGCAGTTTTCATATACTATTATAGTCTCATATTATATGTCTTTAAATCATGCTGCAAAAGTTTCTGCCTTCCCCTAATGCTGGCTCTAATTTAGAATGAACAACTACTCTCATAAAGAAAAACTGCTGCTGCTGCTGTTTATTAGGCTGCAGAAAGGTCTCACTGACTAATGTCTCAGGATTAAATGAATGTGGAATAATAAGAGCTGATTTATTTGTGCTCCAGTAGGATAAAGCTGCCACTGATTTTACAAGAAACTATTCATCTGAGGGCTACTATAGCTAGTAAATTGTGGCTGTTGCTGAAATTAGTCTCTAGGCTTTCGTGCAATCTACAGAGTGAAGTAGCAATGTGGTAATAAAGCTATTGTGAGTACTTGGTGTATTTAAAAGTTCCCTGTCTTGAGGGATTCTAAAAGTCAGCTTTCAGAGATTCCTATCAAAAATTCTACTGGCCTTTGCCTAGAATTTAAATTTCTACCCTGGGAATGTATGAGAATTAAAAATGTATGGGTGGCAATAAAGCAGAAGAAATCTCATGCTTGTGGGTGTTTGGATTTTTATTTTTTTCTTCCTTTATACAGCCGTTCATTTCAGAATTACAATTACAGAGGGCACGCAGGTCACTGTCCAGCCCAGAAATTTTAATGAAAAGAACAGTAAAGTGAATCCTCAGTAAAATAGCAAATAATCCTTTTTTTAAGGTTTCCTAAAAAGTTTCTGATGCTTGCACTTAGATAGCAATAAATAAAAAAATAACCAAAACTCATACAAAGATACAAATGAAATTGACTGAACAGCAAAGAATTAACAGAACCCTTTTAAAAGACTAAATAAAGGGAAATTAGGTAAATAAGAATGTAAAAATGAAAACCATACTTATACAGGACCAGGAGCATTATATCCTGATGAGGTAACAGGCTGAATAGTATTACATCAAAGAGATATTTTCAAAGAGATGAATGAATTGCTGAGCATAATGGACAACCGTCTATATTGAAAATTGAAGTGAAAGACTTTTCATCAAATTTATAAACCTCAGCATGCAAAATTTATTTAAAATCAATTGCAGTTTTTGTCTGTCAGAACTATTTCTTCCAGGTGAAGGATCAGGTTATACTTCTAGAGTTATCTTTCATTATCTGTCTTGTATCTATTCCCTGAATAAAGTACAACACACAATACACCATCATTCTTCAACAGTCCATAGTTACTAAATCCAATTCAGCTGGAATAAATGGACAGACATTTGCATGTTTTACATGTGTTTGTATACTAGAGTGTAGCAGTCCCTATTCCTTTTATAAGACCCTGCTGGTAATGCTGCTCTAGCACTGTTAGCATGATATACATTTATGTGGAAATCTGTAAAAGCAGTATGCATCACCTGAAACTCTCACAACTGATTCTGAAATAAAAATATAACTCTTAAACAAAGGGTACATACACATACCGAAAATCATAGAACAGATACGATCTCAAAACTTGACAGGTGAGAGATGACAACTCCTATGAAGATTTTGCCACTTCATTTTACCCTTCTCACTATTTTTGTTGCCTCTTTTTGAAGTGAGCATGAAATCAAATATGATCTATTTAGGGTTGCCATGAAATTCAGGCTGGGATTTCTCCAGGTGAAGAGCACTCATTAGTGAATTATTCCAAGACACTGAACATGCTGAGAGAGTCCTCTATCTCCAGTTTAGAACTTACTAGATAACATTTCTTACATATAGTGGATTTCATTTCTTTGTATTGTAACTGTAGTGACAGATTTTATCCATAAAATATATTGTACTTAGTGCTAGAGCTTTTTGTTTTCAAATGAAAGGTTATCAGCCTTTTCTTTTTATATAATGCTTTATAATTGAGTGTTATACTTTGCATCTTCAGCTATCCCATCCCTGCTTTCAAAAGAAGTCAGTTTTTACCATATATCATAAATATTTCTCATAATGAATACTCAATAGTGCCAAAAGCCCTACAGGGGAGGGCTACTGTCAAGACAACACTAGAGCTTTTAGACCCTTTTCAGAATTGGAGGAGGCGGTGATTCGTATACTTGAATGTCAGCAACTACAATGATTGTAGCAAAGCTTACCACTAAGCCTTCCATGTCTGATTCCATTCAGGTACAATGGAAATTATCATTTGGAGAAAATCAAGATTTATCTAAGCTGTTAGACCCTGAAACTATTATTAAACTCAATTAAAATTTCTGGAACTACAATTTGGTTTTAGACTGAAGAAACAAGAGTTAAAATATTCTTTCTGTCAGTCCTCTCAATTTAACAGCTTTTGAATGTCTTGTTGCAAATGCACAGGAACCATGCGTTTTGAGGAACGGGACAAATTCAATGAATTGCACTAAAAGATACTGAGGTAAATGTCTATGTGTTGTAGGACAGGGAAATAATGTTAGCACACTGACTTGGTGTTGCGTGATACACAGTTTCTACATTGAAATTAACAATGGTAACATTTGTTAATTTTATAAGACCCTGTTAACAATGGTAACATTTTCCTGCAACAGTTTTCTCACCCTGCCTTCCTCTGCTAACATTATCACACTCTTAACTCTCTTCCAGTTCACTAAATTTCCTATCACTACAGTTTATGAGGTAGTATTTGGTGTTGTGCATGTCAGAATATTATCACAATTTTAACAGAGATTTCAATGCACACATTACACCAACAAAGCACCATAGCTTCTTTTTAGAAAACTAGATTTATTATTATGAAAATAGCCAGAGTGTCAACAATGGGTTTAAAGCATTCTAATTAGGTTGGGGTTTGTGTTGGGTTTTTTTCCACCCCCTTACACTTTTTCAAGCATTTTTGTAAATTGAAAAAAGCCCATATCTTTTATGAAGGAACTTCTTCAAAGAAAACCAAGTGGGTTTGTATCAATGTACAAAATATACCAGCTACAAAAATGGGGATTCAAAATAAAGCGCTTTTTGTGCTGTTTTTAAAAAGCAACAAAGATTAAAAATCTGAACGTTTCTTTATTAGCCTCTGGCACTGGATTTTTACAACATGCTATCATCATTACAGAAACATTTAATTTCTCCATCACTCATACAGTGCAATGCTGGTTGATGCTCATCTTTATTTTTGTCAGAATAAAAGGGCTACTAAAATAGGTACTGCCCTTTTATTGAAAATGAAAGGATAAATTAACTTCTTAGAGCTCATTTGTAACTCTAGCTATACCTAAAATAACATTAACACCCACCATAGCCTGTTTCGTCAGTCTATCAGCTGTGGTTTTATTTAGTTGTGTTAAGGTTTTTGTGTCATATCTAATATTGAGATCAGTTAAGTCCTAGGTCTGGGGAAAAGTCTGCCTGTGTGGATTAAGGTTATTAATTACTGGGACTAAAAAGTAAATTTCTGTTTCTCTGAACATCAGAAAATCCAGCAAAGAAGAATCATTTTTTCCCCTCTGTCAAACTCCTTTCAGCCAGAACAGAGTCCAAAACCATCTTCCCTTAGAAAAATCACTTTTAGTAACAGTTCAAGCTGCAACTTGTTCCTGATTTTTCTCTTCCTTCTTCTGTTTTGTTTGTTGTTGTTGTTGTTGTTGTTGTTGTTTTTGTTGTTTTTTTTTGTGTGTGTGTGTGTGTTATTTACTTTGCTCTCCTTCTTTATTTTCCTGTTCTTTATTATAAACATACTTTGTCTACGTTTTAAAAGTAAACACAATGAACAATACATGAATGTTCATACATGCAATTCAAACAATTTTGTGGAACTATACATGCTGAAAATGGTGACAGGTGATAGTATTGGGGTATAAACTGCTTTTATTTCCCAGAGAGTTTTGATATTTCATATACTTACATGCTTGCCATCTTCTGTACATAAACGTATGAAGATCTAGGAACAGTTTGCTGTGCATATACAGCTCTCACAAAGCTTTAGTTTAAAGAATTAAGATTATAAAAATTAATCAATTTTTTCTTTGGCAAGTATTGGAGGATAATCTAAAGAATTTGAACTACAGCTGTGATGCAAGGAGAAAATTCAAGCCACAGCTGTGTTCTAGCTAGGTGTCATAATTGTGCTTGTGTGAAAACTCAGTGTAACCTGTCTCAAGCCCCCATTTCATCCAGGGATGCTGGAACTAGTTTCTGCATAGATGTGGGAGCAGACTGACCTAAGGCATGGTGATGGACTCTGCTTCTAGCCATCTCTGTGGCAAGGCTTTTGACTAGATGCTACAGGACTTCCCAGGAGAATTTTTGAATCTGGAAGATCTCCTTACGCAGCTAATGCTGTGCATAGATCACCTGATGGCCACTATTTGCATACTCAGTGTGCGGATTAGTATCCTGGGTGGACACTACGGCCATCCTAGAAATGCTCCCAGCCAATTCCAGCTGCAAATCTGACAAATTGTGCCTACATGAGATCCTAATTAATTTAAGAATCTAGTCCTGCAGATGCAGAAATTGTCATGTAGGATCACCTTTTCTACCACTTATTTGTGTATGTCTGTGTTGTACAGTTGAAGATAACCAATAACAAAGGATGGATTGTGCACATTTGGGAGCATTCACGCAGGACCACTGAGCAGGTGGATTACAAGAATCCATCAGAACAACAGTTCAGGAAATCTCATCTGATCCAGCTGAAGAAGCCATTGCAAAGACCTTCACAACCCAGACAATTGACCGTCCTGCTCAAGAGACTGAGTTCCTCATGTGATCACTAACCTTTGCAAAAGATTAAATAAAATTAGTTTTGAATAAACAGTGTACACTAGTGACTGTTACAGGAAAAAAAATATGTGCTGGAAATCCATCTTAGAGTCTATGAATTCATACTGAAACAACTAAGATGGCAGCACTGGTCAGGTAACCAGCAAGTCTTAAACTTTGTTTCTGAGATTGTCCTTACAACACTACTTCTGTAGATTTACAGAGGTAAAATTCTCAGCTAAGCTTTTCCTTTCTAATATATCCTGAAAAATATATGGAGGAGTTTTCAGAAATCCTCATAAGGACCTAAAAACCTACTAAATTACTTGATCAGGGCTTGGTGATATATTGACTATTGACAAAACATCTAAGTAATATTTATGAAAAGGAGATTTTTTTGTTGTTGTTCAAGTTAGCGCATTTTGCAACATTTTTTTCTTCTGAGCAGAAAGTATATATTGCTTCCTTCCATATTTATATCCACTGCATTGTTCATATTATGTTCATACAATACCTTTGAGGGGATTTTTTTTAGATTAAGAAAATATTATTTTGTTAACATTAAGTAGGAAGCTTTCATCTTAAGTGAAATTCAGGACATACTGAGCTCAACAGAAAATCCCCTATAGATAAAGATTCTGATCTCAGCACTTTGTAGTGCTGCAGAATAAATTAAGAATGAGAAATCAGACTAACAAGAAAACTACTGAAAACAATTTTCTGGAAATGCCTGACCAAGCTTTTAAATGATTCTTCTTCCAGACTGTTTATGAATTCTATCTTTGTTTTGGTTTTTTGCTAATATTGTGGCAAACTTCCAAACAAGAGTGTTCGTAGAAGAGATCTGCAACAGATTTGTAATAGAAACCTGAATAATTTCTTTTTTATTTAAAAAGCTACATTCACCAGTGATATTTTGTTGACTGTCTGTTGTTTCAGTCAGTATGAGGGTATTGATCAATGCAATCTCGGTATTCATTTCAATTTAATAAGGAAGAAAACAGAACAATCTCTTTTGAGTTATACAGGGTCAAAACAGTTCAAAGAAAACTCAAAATCTTAGAGCTGTATGACCAGGTCAAAGATGATGAAAGAAGATGAAAACTAGCAATATGGACACTGTGAAACTACAGTAAGATTAAAATCTCATTTTACATCAAGGAAATTGCTTAAACACAAGTAGAATATCTTCTAACTAACTTTTTACTCTGTAAACCTTTTAGATGTTCTTGGAATGTTTGATGAAATTTTATTCCCCTGTACAATAACCTTTTGTAGCTATTCTTATTAGTGTGGACCTGCAGCCTGCCAGCATTAAACATTAATCCTCTGCATAATGAAACTGTGAGAGCAGATTTCTCTGAAATTTTGCACATTTGTTAGTCTGGTGAGGAAGATGCTCATTTTTATCTCTAGCTTTTCTAGGTTTTCTGATGAAAAAAAGCATCCTAAAATCAAGATTGGTTGGAAGCTGAGAATAATAAGTTTTGTTCTTATTTGTGTTAATGTTTCAATTTGATATTTAATAAAAAAGAAAATATCCAAATATACTCAGTGGGAAATATCTTGGTTCAACTGAAGTGCATAGTATGTAGCAGAGCTATGCACAATTCACATTAGGCACAGAAGTACCATACACCAGCACTATCCAAGTATGCCAGGTGATAATTCACAAGAAGTATATCATAGCTCATGCTTGCTTAGCATCACACCTTCTGGCATTTCTTTGCACTTGTACAATTCTACTTAGTTTAGATATAAGAACTAACTGGATCTACACACAATCAGTGTTTCCAGGTTTCTGAAAGTGTGTGTGGGGGGAGTGTTAAGGCTTAGAGTATTTCAATTATGTTAGCAACATAAGGACATCTCCTTGCAGATGGAAGGATAGCAGGCTGCAAACACTCATGTTCACCTGGGAGGAGACATTGGATGAGACAATAAGGGAAACTGTGGGCTAGGTATCACACAGTATCACAGTGTGTTAGAGATTGGAAGGAACCTCAAAAGATCATCTAGTCCAATCCCCCTGCCAGAGCAGGAACACCTAAATAAGGTCACACAGGACTGTGTCCAGGCGGGTTTTGAATGTCTCCAGAGAAGGAGACTCCACAACCTCCTTGGGCAGCCTGTTCCAGCTGGTGTACCCACAGTGAGTTAAACTACCCTATTTTGGGAACCAGAGAGAATAAAAGCTCTTTTAGCAAGCTCTCCTCATGGGTGAAGATGCCCTGGTGAATTTATGGTTAGATGCAGTCAAGGTGATGATATTTTCAGTCTGTCTTCTAAGGTCATTTTCCAATACCTTGGCAAGGAGTAAGAACCACCCGCGACAGAAGTTCTTTTTGCTTCAGCAAGCATCTTCCATGAGTCAAAGGACCATTCCAGAAATGCAGCAGAAACTGGCTACCTGTGCATAATAGAGCACTTGGGCCATTTTTGTCACCAGCATCCCCAGTAACCTCTCCAGTATGGTGCAAAGAAGAAGTCATTGCATTTGACATAACTAAGGGAAATGGGGATTTTAGAGAATAACATTAGCATATATATATATATATCAACATTTTCTCTAGCTGGGCTTTAAGCACATACCTAATCATTTATACATGCGGTTACCTAATATTTGTACACAGTCCCAATGCATTATAAATACAAACACAGACATACATCTTATTAGTTCCTGAGTGAATTTGGAAGTGTTAGTCCTGGAACATCTTTCCTTGAGGGAGATGGATGGTTTCACACGTTACTTCAGAAGTCTGTAGAGTACAGCAGATCAAAATAAAACTTTGCAAATGTCTAACAAAGAACAGATTTACAGATGCCATAATAAACTGAGAAGTGGAACAAACGCCCATGGTGTTAGACATTTAACCTGCTGTTATACCAATTCTAAAAGCAAGTGAGAGGAATTAGCAAGAATTGCAGTTTTTCAGGATTTAGGATAGAAGTTTATTACCCGTTTCTTACTAATACTTAAACAGGCACTTTAAAACCAAAATATAGCTTCTAGATTTTCAAAAGCAACCAAAAGATCCCTTTCCTTGGACAAAAGAATATTAAAAAGCAGCCTTGAGTTATGAACAGCACTGTGAGATGGTACTGTCTAAAGCCTATGGAGTCCATTACACTTTAAAGTTTCAGATAAGACAGAAATGTCACTTTGGATGGAATGCTGCTTTCATTTCAAGTTAAGGCATTTAGGGTGCACCATGTCTCAAAGTGTGAGCTATTTCTCAGGCACCAAAGCTGAAGAGCTCCTGCTTAAAAAAAATAAACAAAGAAATATAGATCTATAGAATATAGGTATATAAGCAGTATATAAAAGGACCAGTTTGATGGCTAATAGAAATGTCCTTCTTTGGTTGTAATCTTGTAAGTTAAAACTCCATACTTATTATTCTTTATTTTCTCTATAATCATTCAACACCACCCCCAGCTTGTTCCCACATTCACTGTCATGTATTTTGCTCCCAGTTTGAGCTCAGTCACTCTTCATCTATCTACCAAACAATTTCCTCCTGTCATATATGAACTGAGCAGTAGGATCTTAAAATAGGTAGATAAATAGATCCTTTAGTTACGTGGTTTCTTCTGAGTAACAAATAAGTGATTGTCTGGGGGAGGTTTCACTGGACATCTTTGTGAACAATCTGAAGAAGGAAAGGCATGCCAAAGGGAAAATTGTGGCAGAAAAGCTGCATGAAAAGTGTTAGCAATGAACAAAATAAGAAAGGAGAGTGGAAAAGCGAAGGTAAATAAGATCAGAATTAGGCTTTGTGTGTTAAGAGATCAGAATCTAGCATTGCAGCATGTAGCTGATTGTAAAGCAGCAGGAATGTAGCAGCACCTGTCTGCTAACCTCTGTAACTACCACTGTTAAATTCGATTTCATTCATTTAATAAGTATCACTAAGAATCAAAGCTACTGCTACGTTGCAGTGTTAAGAAATAAAATGGCATTAGCAAGTGAAAACATCTAAGTGGGTCAGTTTTCCAATACATGTACTTGCAAAATAACTCATTTTCCATGTTTCCTCACCTCCAGGACATAAGATTAGCAAACTTCAGATTGTCACAGAGAGGTCACACCTGTATAGGTCTGGTAAGTCCTTTAATAAAATGCATGTATTGGAGGAAGAGACATTCTACAGACGGAATGATATAAAATTGAAGACTGTAGATTTGCCAAAAACATATAATACAGGATAAAACACACACACACCAAAAAAAAAAAAAAAAAAAAATAAAAGCAGAATCAGTGTTTTCTTAATTTGCTGATTGGCCACAATATCATTTGTGCATCAAGATAACGAATAAACTAGAAAATGACAAATACAAATCTAACGGATCCAACAGATCATTAAAGTGATGATATACTGTATGGCACACATGAAATAAAACTGATCACATGAATACACTAGAAAGACAAAAGAAGTTAAGCACATTGCCATCATGCAGTTCAGATTAGTGCCAGAAAGGAAAATCCCAGCACTTACATAACTATTGCAAGTCATCTAAAACAGTATCAATATCCAAGTTATCAACCACTCTAAGCATACATTTAGTCAATAAAATTCATTAAAACCAAGCTGCCAAGGAGCATACTTCTGTTTTTTTCCCCAAAGACAAACGGTAAAACTGTCCAAAACACCATGAAGATTTAAAAATATTTTTACACATAGGGCCAAGATTTGCAACACTATCAAGATGCTAGATATGCCAATAAGCTTTAAATACTGGACACTGAAAGATTTTGTAATTCCTGAGGACTGGATGCCTCATACAATATTCAGAGCATACATCCACACCTGGATCTAGTAGCATACTTGTATATGTTACAAGGAACATAACTCCCCTTGACTTCTAGCTAATTAACTCAGAGCCTACTTAGGGGCTATTACAGATCATGCAATTAAAGGTGGCGTAAAGATATTGAACTGCCTCTGAACAATCTCATCTTTCTACACAGCACAGTGAAGGGCCATTCAGAGGCATTTGCTGGCATCCCAGAAGCAAGACAGAATTGCTAATTAAAAGGATAAGTAGAGGCAGAACTACAGTGTAAATAGCTACACTACTTCAGGGTCCAAAGCTGCTACTGGCAATGTATGTTGCCATGCAGAAGTGTAGAAAGGTCTTACTTACTCTTTTGCAGTTTACTTGAACTTCATACCATTCCACTACTGTAAATCTCATCTGCAGGTCTTGAAATCTCATTTATTTTTAAAGTATGCTTTCTTCAAAGGGAAGAGCACTGCAGCACTCTTCATCAGGCTTAAAAAAATAAATTAAAAAAATAAAAAATAGGTATTTGACATACAAATAATAGCCACAACAAGGACCCTTTACCTTAGCATATTGCAGCTCACCAAGGTATCTCCCTCAAAAATGTTGTTCTTAATAGACTTCTTCTATAGATATTAGAAAGACTGGATAAATACCATTCTTAGAAGGGCTATTATAAGTACATTTATATGATTTCGACAGGGAAAGATGTCCATTTCCAGTAGCTAAGAGCCTGCCCCATAGTAATTTCTTAATTTTGACTTTACTGGAAACCACACAAACTTTGCTGTCATGAGCAGTGATTGCACAGTAACTGAACATTCAAAATGGCCCAATTTCTGCCATCAGCCTTGTCAGTTACATAGCAAACAACCTATATTTATATAGCTCTCTGGCTTCAAATGACTTATGTAGCATCTTCTTGCACTGAATTAAACACTACCCTAAAAGTCTAATCCTTATTTATGGTAAGATCCTTTTCACCTCTGTTCATAAGGGATGTACTCATTTAAATGTCCCTCTACTCACTGTCAGAGCGTATAGGAGACTTAGTGCAAATAAAAATCTATTCCTAAATACATAAAGAGATGAAGTGACTGAGTAATGTATTGAAATCATTTCCCAGCGCTGCAGAGGATATGCACATATATCCCCTTCTCCTCAGGTGTCTATTACTATACGTATGTGAACATTTATTTGAATGCTGTTCTTCTTTAAAGGGCTTCCTATACACTTACGATATAGATCACAATTAGCAGCTGAAGGAGACCACCAGCACAGTTTGTCCTCATAGACCAGTATTTATAAAGATAATAGTGAAAAATCAATAGTGTCATTAGATCAAGGGCACTTGGTAATGTGAAGCCAAAAAACATCCCTTACCCCTATGCACAGAATAACTGGGCTGGGGAAAGACATCTCTGCTCATTGAAAATTCTGAGCCTTTGTGACTATGGAAGTCACTATATAGTACATATTTCTACAGTCACAGTTCTTGTGTCAGTACATTTAAACCATGAAGTGCTTGTGCTGCTGATTTGGCTATTATGGGAGGAAAATGACCTGTAAAGATGTTTTGAGTAGCTAAGCATTTTGCATACGTTATGGAAATGTGAGATATAAAGAAAAGTGGTAAGAATGAAGTTTACTAAAGTCAGTACAAGCAGGTTTATGTTCCATATCGCAGCAAGGACTTCATAATCTTCTAAACTGAAGGGAAACAGGACTGTCAAGATAAACACTCACAGAATATGGGATTTGCAGAATCAGTTGGAAAATATTTACCACCTGCAAAAAAACATGCTTTTAAAATCACAAAGGCAAATAACATAAAAATTCTGTAATATTAGACCTCTCTTCAGTGTTGCCAAGCAGGGAGCACACATGCGAAGTATTGCAAGTGCAGGTCCCAATTTCTCATAAACCCCCCGACTGCTATTGCAGTCATACTCCAAAGGGCTGTGACAAGGACAGAGCGCAGACAGTAGGCCCAGGACCTTATTCGCCATGCTGGCACAGACTGGTACCTAGCAAGGGGCATCAGGACCGCAGTCCTCCAAGAATCTCCTAAAAAAACACACTTCCTAGCCTGGTGCTTCTCAGATGAATGATCTTGTACATATTCATATTCTTATGTACCTGTGTTCCTCTGCTGTTCTTCAAAGGATCCGATTCCCCAGGGAGAGCCAGCTCCTGCTTAACTACATGTAAGAAAAACTACTTGAGATTTCAATCCTGTGCTCAAGGGAAGCACCCAAACCACCCAGAACTGTCCCTCCTTCATCTAATGCTGTCAAACCAAACTGGCAGTAAGTTACATACATGATGAGCAATAGCATTCTCAGAGGGCCCCATGATGCCAAGGAAAGGCTTTCTATGTGGTCCCATGGGTTTTGGTTCAAGCCTCCAGTCTACTCAGCAAGCCACAAGAATACATAGTTCAATGAACAGCAAAATTCTTCATATTTCATGCCAGGCAATTAACCATTTTGCTACCGAATGGAAAAGGTAATAGGGTAATTGAGGCATTAAGAGATATTGTCCCACTGATGTTGATCAAAACCTGAATGAACCTTTTGTTTTCTAAATTTATGGAGCTTTATACTTTAATCATATCATTGCAGCTGCTCCTTTATGCTCAACATCATACCTGGAGGACAAAAAAGCACATATCCTTTACAACAGTTGAAGAGATATGTGCTGTTACTTTTACTTTTTCATTAGCTCTCATGAATGGTGTTCTGCCAGCATTTCCATTAAAAGCTAGATTTTCAGCAGCTTTCATATCAACTGTAAAAATACTCTCCAGTCTGCAACTGGGCAAGTAAATTCTTAAATAATGAGTAAACAAGGGTTTTTTTGATTGGTTGGTCAGTTATTTTTTATATTATTTATTTTGTGCATTAAAAAGGAGTTTTGCTTATTTGAAAGTCAAGTAGATACACTCTAGAAATATATAAGAAATTTAAGCTGCATTAAAAGCCTTTGATTTTCAAAGGATGTTTTGCAAAAAAGCAGAAAGTAAACTACAACAAATATACCTTGGCTTTTTAAAACAAAATATAAACAGGGTAATTACTCATTTTTAAACAGTTAAACTTCAAAATGCTTTATTTCCACATCAGTGTATATGCATGAACAACTAGCTAATTACCTGCCCAAAAAGTGTGTCTAGACAACACTTTTAGGTCCTAAATTGATGCAATTCTTTAGGTCAAGCTCCAGATTTCTTTATCACATCTTCTGTCTTGCTTAAAATAGAAAATGATTTCTATATAGACCACTCATAGAGTACAAAAGATGCAGGTGTCTAATTGAACAAGGAATCATGCCCAGTTTTCAAAAGGATAAACTTATTGCATATCATTTGTATTTTCATTATAACAGTTATACAGCACTTGCAGGCAGAATTCCCAGCAGTCTATGGTCATTGCCTGCTTGCATTTAATAGCAGTACAGCTATTTCTTCTTTCCCCCCTTCTTTCCTTCCTTCCTTCCTTCCCTCCACCCTCTCTCCCTCCCTCCCTCCCTCCCTACCTCCCTCCCTCCCTCCCTCCTCCCATCCTTCCTTACTCCCTTCCTCCCTCCCTCCCTCCCTACATCCCTCCCTCCCTCCCTTCCTTCCTTCCTCCATTCCTCCCTCCCTCCCTCACTCCCTCCATCCCTCCCACCCTCCCTCCCTCCCAACCTCCCTTCCTCCCTCTCTCCCTCCCTCCCTCACTCACTCCCTCCCTCCCTCCCTCCCTCCCTCCGTCGCTCCCTCCCTTCCTTCCTTCCTTCCTTCCTTCCTTCCTTCCTTCCTTCCTTCCTTCCTTCCTTCCTTCCTCCCTTCCATCCTTTCTCCCTTACATCTTTCCTTCCTTCCTTCCATCTTTCCTCCCTTCCAACTTTCCTTCCTTCCTCCTTCCTTCCTTCCTTCCTTCCTTCATCCTTCCTTCTTTCCTCCTTCCTTCCTTTCTTCCTTCCTTCCTTCCTTCCTTCCTTCCTTCCTTCCTTCCTTCCTTTCTTCCATCCTTCCTTCCTTCCTTCCTTCCTTCCTTCCTTCCTTCCTTCCTTCCATCCTTCCTTCCTTCCTTCCTTCCTTCCTTCCTTCCTTCCTTCCATACTTCCTTATTTCCTTATTTCCTTCCATCCTTCCTTCCATCCTTCCTCCATCCTTCCTGGTTTCCTTATATGCTTCCATCCTTCTTTCCATACTTCATTCTTTGTTATATCCTTCCTTCTTTCCTTCCTTCCTTCCTTGCTTCCTCCCTTCCTTCCTTCCTTCCTTCTTTCCGCCCTTATTTCCTTATTTCCTTCCATCCTTCCTTCCGTCCTTCCTCCATCCTTCCTTCCTTCCTTATATCCTTCCATCCTTCTTTTCATCCTGCCTTCTTCCTTATATCCTTCCTTCCTTCCTTCCTTCCTTCCTTCCTTCATTCCTTCCTTCCTTCCTTCCTAACTTCCTTCCTTCCTTCCTTCCTTCCTTCCTTCCTTCCTTCCTTCCTTCCTTCCTTCCTTCCTTCCTCCTTCCTTCCTTCCTTCCTTCCTTCCTTCCTTCCTT